>NC_081292.1:166156496-166781496 GCF_030435805.1 Mustela lutreola
CTAGCTCTGCAGACTCGTCCCCAGGGTCCCGTTCATCGCAGCAGTGACATGCTGTCACCTGGGAAGTTCCAGCCACGTGACGATGCCATGTTCGTTGCACCGACGGGCATCTGGGTTGCTTAAGCACGTGTGCACCCAGGGACCTCTGGGCACATGCCATGTGCTCTGTATACACATGCGTATGCGCAGATAGGTATATGTTGCCATTACGAACCACCGAACACAGCCTCTCGTGTGCACATGTCTTGCACACGCACTTCTGTGCACTGGTGGTGAGTTTCTGCATTTGGGTCCCAGGAGCCTCCCCTGACCACCTACCTTTTTTTTACCACATGTCCACTCTGCTCCACTGCATTTTGCTGATATACCCAGAATTCCCCCAGCACCCGGGGACTGAGGGCATGGTACTAGTACTGATACCCCCTCAGACCAGGTGTCCAGCGTGGCCTCAGTTCTGCTCCCCTGTGGTCAATGATGGCACCCCCATCCCCAACCTCTGACATGGTGGGTCTGGCGAAAGCGTTCACACAACATCCCTACCTCTGGGCCGGAAAGAGCAGGTGTTGGCACAGATGCCTACTCACGGAGACCCGCCTGGCCCTTGGGGAGCATGTGTAAGGGGACTGCAAACAGTGCCGCAGCAGGGACATGGACACCCCTCCTGGCAAATGCCCTGTGGTCCCCACTGTCACTTCCCACACTGCAGGAGGGGCATAAGATAAGGGTGTGTCCTAGGGGGAGCTGTAGGGGTGCGCATGGCCCCCGCCTGCCCTTCCACCTTCCTCCAGCCTCACCTCCAGACACACAGTCTCCCTCCCCCTTTGCAGCATCTTCCTAACTATGACCTCAGCCAGTCTGGTCCAAGGGGGGTCCCCATTCCCTGCACAGCAGAGCCCAGTCACGGTTCCCCCCCAAGGGTGACCCAGTTGCCATATCTCCCCAAGGGGCACCAGCGGGCATTGCAGCTCTGCCCTGTCCCCAAGGACGCTGCAAGTTCCTGGACTTGGTGACGTCCTTTCTGTGCCGATTTTGAATACCCTGGTGTTTGCCTGTTTGTATGTGTGCTCATGCTGTCGCAGCCACTCTGGAAGGTTCTCAGGGTAGGAACCGAGTCTCGTCTTTCTTCTGAGCCCCAGAAGCTCGGATAGGACTCAGCCCAGCACACGGCTTCATAGAGAGGCTGTCCCCTGACAAGAGGGACTGGGATCTGGGACTAAAAGCTGAGTTTTGGAGGACAACACGGTCCTGCCCCATGAGCGCCCCACAGCTGAGGGCACAGGGAGTGGCGTGGGGTGTCTTTTCACATCTTTCTTCTTGACTTGCTTCCCCCCGACCCGGGGACCTCTGGGCACATGCCATGAGCAGCCGACTGCGTCTCCTTCCGTTCCCGGAAGCTCCCTTTGGCCTCTGGCGCACTGGGCGTTTTCTGACAAGTGGTCCTAGTGCACAAAAGGCCGCTGTGTCACTCCTAGGGACGTAGTGGTTTGTCTCCCCGGGCTGCTGTCTGGGGCAGGTGGGTGGCAGCCAAGGCCCCCTGCCAGCCGCTCTGATCGTGGCTGCCGCGCTGTCCGCTGCAGGCCTCGTGTACGACACGCTGATGCTGAAGCACCAGTGTGCATGCGGGAGCACCACCAGCCACCCTGAACACGCTGGGAGGATCCAGAGCATCTGGTCTCGGCTGCAGGAGACTGGCCTCCGGGGCAAATGTGAGGTAAGCCTGGCCCCTGCGGGCCTGCGGGGCTCTGTGCTGGAGCAGGCCACACAGCCACCACAATGTTGGGCACGTGCGGGGGGACCCACGGAGCCCAGAACTGTTAGCCTACACGCCCAGCTCCCCTCTTCCCAGCCTCTGTCCTGCCTCCCCCGTCCTCCTGCCGCCCCCATCCTCCTGTCCCGCTATCCTCTTGCTCCCCTGTCCTCTTGCCTCCTATCCTCCTGCCCACTTCCGTATGCTGTTAGCTGTTTCTGCCCTTGCCCACTTTCTGAATCCCACGGTGACTGGTCTTCCTTCTGTTCGAGTCCCTGGAGTAACCCTTTCTTGGCCATGCTCTCCTTTGGTGCCTGGGGTGCAGGCCCAGCTGTTGGCAGCCTCTGACACAAGGGCAACATCTGGAGGCCCATGGGAAGTCTGTCCTGTTGGCTTTCGTGGAATATTCCCTTCCCTATTTCCAAAAGCTGCTTGGAGGACGTAGGAAGAGCCTCGGGCCGCTGAGGGCTTCTCCAAAAGTCAGGGCCCTCCACGGCAGCAGGCAGTGAGGGAAGCAGAGTGTGGCTGGATGTCAGCCTGTGCACATAGCACCCTGTGAGCCCGGTGAGAAGATTCTGGCAGGTCCTCCATCTCCCTGTGGTCTGGTAATGGTGGCACCCCCACCTTCGGCACAAGGAAGGCTAGGGTCTGGAACTCACTCGGCCCTGCATTTGGCTGCAGTGGCACCCCAGCCCGAGAAGGCAGGAGGACCCCTGCCCTGAGCAGCGTTCTGAGGTCCCTTGATCCTGGGGCAGGGTAGCGTTTCCACAGAGTGACCCAACAGCTCTTGGTTGGCAGGGCACACCACGCTCCATAGACGGCAGGCCCTGCCCATAGCATGTGCTTGAAGAGTGGGGGCCCCAGGTTCCAGGACAAGCCCTCCTCTGTGAAGGGGCCTGGCGGCACCCACCTCACACAAGCTCTGCCAGGCATCGGTGGCCGGCCTCCGCTGTGTGCCTCACATGGACTCAGGGATGGGACATGGGCTGACATGGGCTGGCTCACACAGTGACCCAGGAAAGCTAGAGCCCCGCAGCTGGTGAACACTGTCCATGCCCACTGGTTAAAACCCCTGGGCCCACCTGGACCAGGGCCCGAGCGGGCACGTGTGGGAGACAGAAGCTGAGATACTGGGTAATTTAAGTCATTGTGGTTCCCGTGACCCCATCTTCACCAGTTCTATGGTGATGTGCGATTTTCGAAGGGGACAGGGGCCTGGAACCTGGGTCCACCGTCCTGCCCTGAGATGCTGTCTGGGGCGGACAGGACCCCATGGGACTGGCGAGGAGTGGGGAGGGCCCCTGCTCTGGGGTCTGGCCAGAGGCTGCGCCACTGGGGGGCAGCATTGCCCTGGCAGACACCCCTAGGAGGAACTCTACAATGCCCTGGTGTCCTCCGTGCCTTGTGCCACCCAGGACCAACCCAGGACCCTGCCCCGCCTTCAAAGCTCCCCCCGGCCCTCTGCCCATGACCTGCTCTTTCCCCTCGGGCCCCTCCCAGAAGGGGCCTCTCGGCCTAGGGGCCTCTCAGAGAGCTTCTCCGTCCAGAAGAACAGACACGAACAGGACTGAGAGGATGAAATAGCACATCTGGGGAGAATGAGAACCTCGGATCCCTCTGCCCTCCTGGGCCGCCAAGGTGGGAAGTGCCACCCGCTCCCTGACCAGGGGCTATGGGGGATCTTCAGACCTACAGACCAGAACACCGAGGAGGAGAGGGGTCTGCTGGACGTGGGGTCAGACCTGAGTCAGCAGGATGGTGGGGAAGAGGCCTGGGTGACTCGTGCAGCTTCCCTGTGGTACCCCAGGGGTGCAGAGCCCGCTGCCCTCGATGGGTGGGGACACTGACCTCAGGGTGTGCCTCCCACTTCACTCTGCCTGAGGGAATGGGGTGTCCTTGCCACCACGAGGCTCCCATGCGGACCCCGAGGAGGCTGAGTACAGGGCCTGGGTGCTGGACGTGGTGGCAGGAATTGGCCCTGACCACAGAGAGGTTAGCGGGACTGGCCGCGGGAAGGCCCAGGCCTCCGTGCCCCTTGACCTGGCAGATGGGTGTGGGAGCTCCCGGGCCTGGCTCCCCTCCCCGTGCTGCTGCATTGGGCCCAGCGTGGCCGTGGAGGGCATGGAGCTCACAGCCCTGTCCACACCAGGAGGCCAGGCTGGCAGACACCCAGCCACAGCTACCCCACATCTCCCTCTGCTCTCCTTTCCCTACTGTGTCCACGGGCGTCCCCTGGGAAGCTGTAAACAGTTCCAGGTCCTCTGCAAGGTGGCAGGGAGTAAGAGCAGCCCCTGGACCACGATCAGCAGGGCCTCCACGGTCACGTAGGCGACTCCCATGTGACCGTTGCTCTCAGAAAGTCATGTCAGCGTGAACTGTTACCTTTAATCTTGTGCCATAAACCACCTTCTCTTTAAAAGTTTAAATAAGCAGAGCCCAACTAACAAATAGATTTTATGTTAATTTCTGGGGAAATGTGGAAATCACTGTGCAGCCTCGACATGAGGCCTCCCCAAAGCAAGGGAAAATGTGGACAGACGCGCAAATGAAGAGCTAAATCCGCTGACTTCAGGCCCAGGGCGCATCACCGCAAGGGGCTTGTTCCCAGGACTTGGGGGCACGCAGGCCTGGCTGTGGGCCCACGGGCATGGAGAGAGCAGTCCCCCACCGTGTGCAGCAGGCCCCCCACCCAATCAAAGAGGAGACCCCAGCAGCTGGAAAGCAAAGTGGCAATCTGATGCCTGATCATTTGGATGACAGGGAAGGTGAAAGCATCGGGGCCTGGAATTATCTGTCGAAATCTGTTTTTCCAAGTAATAATTAAAGTGTAAATCTCTAGAACATCTTCAGAATATTTCTATAATGTGTTAGGTGCTGTTTACTTTTTATCTTGCAAGAGCCAAATAATTTTGCGCCCGTGTATGTATCAGATGCAGTTTCCTTTGGGGTAACGGTTCTTGCAGGAAGAGCTTTCTGCTGACTGTGGGCCCCAAAGACACGGGGGGATGTGCACACCCACTCTCATCTGTCCCCACAGTGCATCCGCGGACGGAAGGCCACGCTGGAGGAGCTGCAGACGGTGCACTCGGAGACGCATGCTCTGCTCTACGGCACGAACCCCCTCAACAGGCAGAAACTGGACAGTAAGAAACTTCTAGGTACTTCGAGTCCTTCTTTACCTTTGCCACCCAAGGTGGTGTTTCCAGCCCCGTGCCCACCGGTCCCATCTGTGACCCCCGGTGGTGGCAGTGGCGGCCATAGTGGCCACAGCGGTCGCAGGGACCGCCCTCCTCGAGGCACCCACACCAGGTACCAAGCTGTGGGCTGGAGGAGGGTCCCAGTGGCAGCCTTACCCGGACTGGCTGCTTTCGTGCCCAGTTCCGCCACGTGCTCTAGAAACAGGGTGAGAACCAGTGGTTTTGCAGAACGTCCTGTAACAGAGTCACAACCTGAGGCCGATGGGGGTAGGGGTACTTGAGCTCCGGGCTTGCCGTGAACCTGGATCTGGGAGAGGAGAGGGCCAGCCTGGAGACGGCTCTCTGCAGGGTCTGGGGCTCTGTGCTGGCTGACAGGGCCTCCTGGCAGCTGGGACTTGCCGACGGGCTTCCGCTGCTGGCGATGTGGCGGGAGTCTCAGCAGTGTGAGTCGGGAGCCTCCAGGCCCCCTGGGCACCTGGGCACAGGACCGCCACTCCCATCCCCACCACGCTCATGGCCCTTCCCTGGCACTTCTCGCCCCTACCTCCCGGCCACCTTGAACCTGCAGGTACATGGGGGGCCGCTCCTTCTCCGGTGTCTCTGGGGGCTCCACTCAAGCTGTGTGGGGTGATCCCACCATGTGCGTGGACCCCTTCACACGGGTGTGCATTCACTCGTTCATTCCCTCTTTCACTCCTTCTGTCACCACGTGCTGCCACAGGGAGCTCATCTCTGTGCTGGAAATCCCATCAGCACAGAGCTGCCCAACACAATGGCACTGGCCCTTGTCCGTGGAGAACATGGAGCTGGTGGCCAGGAGGAGACCTGCGGGTTCTGTTCTCGGGTGGCCTGTCATGCTGCTTCCCAGCTCCACTGCCCTGTAGTAACCAGGCTTTTGAAAGACATCACCACTTGCTCTGGTAGACGGGAGGAGCCCCAGTGGCAGGAGAGCCTGGAGGCTGGAGAGAGAGCAAGTGGACAGCAAGTGCCACAAAGTGCCCTCCAGCACTGTGGACAGAAACCACCGACGGCACCCACAGACTCAGATGGCTGGGGTTGGCCACTGCAGAGACCCTGGGCCAAGACTGGAGCGGTCAGACCAGGGGCTGGGCCAGAGGTCCTGAGAGGCATGCCCTCCTACACCCTGGACAGAAAGGGCAAAGGGCTCCCTGGCCGGAATGGGTGTCAGGAACAGAGCGGGGCGAGGCACCAGCCCGCCTCCCGCTTCCCCTCCCTGCTGGGCTCCCCTTGTGCAGACCCTGCCCCCTGGAAGACAGTCCAGACCCCACTTCAGAGCATGACCAGTATAGCAGAAGCTGACGTGAGGATGCCCAGCAGGGAACCCACAGTTCAGAAGGCCCCTGTGTGCCTGGAACTCCCAGCAGCTTCTAGGCCTCCGCCTGAGGAACAGAAGCCTGAGGATTATC
This sequence comes from Mustela lutreola, assembly GCF_030435805.1. Classification (NCBI taxonomy): domain Eukaryota; kingdom Metazoa; phylum Chordata; class Mammalia; order Carnivora; family Mustelidae; genus Mustela; species Mustela lutreola. The sequence continues at coordinate 166,162,868 of NC_081292.1, forward strand.
CATGCCCAGGGAAGCGCTTCTCAGGGGAAAGTCAGTCTGAAACAGGGCAGCTCTGAGGACAGACCTCTAGGCGAGGTGGAGGATACCAGAGGAAACCAGAACTGTCTCATTACCCTGAAAGAGAGAAGCCACCACAGCCATGTAATGTGGACAAGAGCAGTGAGGAGGGAGGAGACCCAGAGCGCTCAAGAAAGTCCCATCAGACACCGTTGAGGGACTAGAGAGTCCCAGGCCGGGGTAGGTGCAATCAGTCCTCTGGAACACGGGAGGAAGAGAAAAAAGGAGCATCTGGCGCCCAGGGGCTCCCAGGGAAACTGAAAGGAAGGGAAGAGAACATCTTGGAGCCATTAGGAGCCAATCCCAGAATCACCAGGCGAGCTGTGCCGCCCAGCCCTCTGAGGAGCAGAAGGGACAGACTTGGAGCAGCGGGGACCTGGTGAGGTGCGCCAGCTTCTAGGGGAATGCCCCACAACACCAGTGCTGGGCAGAGACTCGTCCAGCCTGAAGCTGTGGCCCAGCCAGGAAGGGCAAGGAGGAGCAGAAGCCATGCCCTCAGACATCCTTGCTCTGGGCTCCCAGAGGACATACCACACCAGTGCGGAGGGAGGCTCAGAGGGTGCATGCTGGGCCATGGGCTAAAGAGCCAGCCCTGCTGTGTCCGTTCGGCTGCCATGACCAACCGCGCAGACAGAGGCTTGTCCACGGCGGGAATCTGTTGTTCACAGTCTTGGCAGCTGGAAGGCTGGGATCAGGATCAGGGTGCCACCCAGTTGGTGGAGGCTCTTCTAGATCACAAGGCCTCGCTGTGTCCTCCCTGGGGGCTGAAGGGAGGGAGCTTGGTGGGGTCCTTTGATAAGGCGCCAGCTCCATCCCAAGGGCCGTACCCTCATTGACCTGTCTCCCACCTTGGAATGCACCCCCCCGGTGGGCATCAGAAGGGCAGTGTGGGAGCTTTTCTTGGTGGTCACGAAAGTCAGGCCCCCTGGGATGGCAAAGGCAGGTCAGGAGGCCTCCCTGTTCCCCACGTAGAAGCATCCAGAGCAGTGTGGCTGAGAGCCCACATGTGGGCCTGCGCCTGGCTCTCCAGGCTTCCTCCTGCCCCTTCCAGGCCCTGCTGCATACACTGGCTGGGGGCTCACTGCTGGCACACAAGACCTCCATCCCTGAAAGTGGGGCTGAGACCGAGTGCTCAAAAGAACATACAGAGCCACCCACCACTCTGGCCATGTTGTGGATCTGGTCTGTAGCCCACCCAGAGTGTGAGCCGGAGACCCCCTCCAGCCTGTCCTGTCATGGAACACATCGCCTCCCAGAGACACTTTTGTTCTCCGCTCACATAGGATTTGTGCTCACTACTAGGTTTTGCAAAGCCCAGCCGTTGTTTAGGGTACAACACGGGAGATGAAACCATAAGGAAAAGTGTGGGGAAAGCTGGCCAGAGACAGGAGATAGGTCCTAGCTCCCTGTGGACACAGGTGGACTGGTGTGTTCTGTGCCTTAGGTCCCGGGATCTTTACCGTGTGGATTGCAGCATGCCCCAAAACGGCAACTGCAAGGGGACTGGGGAGGGGTTGCCCAGGGCCCTCCCCCCAGCCATCATGGAGCAGGACTTAGAGGGTGGGGAGATTGAAAAATGGGGCCATAGCTACGGGAGGGCAAGTGGCTGGTGGAGGGCCTGGGAGTTATGGGCCAAAGAGGTGGGAACCTGGCAGAAAATGTCCAGAAATGAGACGGGTGCCATCTGGGCCCAGAGGAAAAGCTCTCTGGTGGGGGGCCAGACGGTTTCAGAAAGGAGCCTTCAAGGATGCAGACAGTGGGGAAAAGGTAAGCAGCCTCGGGTGGAGCTGAGCCAGGAGGTTGGGTGCAGGAGGCCCGCTCCCCAGAGTCCTGCATGACCCATCAGGAAATGCCACTCTTGCCATGGCAACATCTTGGCTTCCTGGAGGGTTCTCCAGCATGGGAAAGGAGCTCGTGGGCCCCGTGGTGTCATCAGTGCTGGCAAGGCACAGAACTAGGAAGCCCCGACCTCAGGGTCACCAGGACCTGGTCTGGTAGTCTCACGGTCAAGAGCAGTGTCCGCTGTCACTAAGGCACTGACGTGGGCTCTGTCCCAAGGATATTGTGCAGCATCCGTGGCCCACCCACATTCTAAGTGGCAGGGCTCTCTCCAGTTCAGTTCCTCCTCCTGTGTCTGCGCCGGAGGCCACGTGGCGCTCCAGCCACCCCCAAGAAGCCTTTTGCCCCTGTGTCCTCTGAACTTGAGAAGTCGGCTAGAGAGAGGATAACCCATTTCCATGTTGCTGGGAGAGGCAGGCTCGAGCACACCAGCAGGAGAACAGACTGGGTCTCGGAGCTAGTTTCAAACTTGGTTGAAGACAGATGATAAGGAACGAGAGACAAGTGCCTATGGGGCCTTCAGGGAAGTGTGAGGCACGTAAGGCCCGGAGCTTCCCTAGCAGCTGACTTCATCGGTCCCTCCTGGGCCCGGGTCAGTGACAGGGTTGCCCCTTCTCGGGTCAGGCCGACATCACTGGTCCCTGAAGCCCCCTCTCCTGTTTCTGGCCACTGTGCCGAAATGTCTTCCCATCATTCTCATCCCGATTTCTCCCCTGGCCCAGACACAGCCTTGCAGTGTATTTCATGTTCATTTCACTGTTGTGAAGAACACGTATGTTTATGTGGTTTACAGCAAGGATATCCCAAATCACTGTTTCCTCTTTCTTTTCTACTAACCACTGTTTAAAACCCCATTCCTGTGTCTACAAGGACACCTAACCGGTTACCTTCTCTCCCCCTGAGACTGGTTTTTAAATGTTTGAAGATTGTCCTAACCAGGAGTTCTACCATCTGGTCCAGACATAGTAAAGTTGGCGATGATCTTGAAAGACCCGCGGATCCCCTTACCCAAGAATCCAACACTGCCACTGGATGCAATCAGCAAGAGGTTCTTTATTGTTACGCAGGCGCCTGCGGGTGGTCAGCGCGCGCCTGCGGGTGGTCAGCAGCTCCTGCTAGCTGAGCACACCCAGCTGGGGTGGTGCCGGGTTTTTATAGACAGGTACAAACAAGTTTTGGGTGGGGCGCAACTGATTGGTTGACAGTTAGAACTTTTGAAAAAGGCCTTAGTGGAGTTTGCTGATTGGCTTTGGGGACCCACGCGCGCAAAGAGAGAGGCGGGAAGGGGGAACAAGCTGATTGGTTCTGAGGGCCCACGCGCGGGAGGAGAGAGGCAGGGAGGGGGAACAAGAAGGGGGAAGGTAGGAGTGCCATCATGGCGTCTTCTATTATTTCTATAAGCCAAGCAGTTACAGAAGGGCAAAAGAGCAATTAATAAGCAATTAATAACCTAATTTACGCCTAAAAGCCAGCGGTTCACAGAAAAGCAAATAAGCGGTTAGTTATCCTATCTGTCTACTAAGGGAGGGGTCTTTCAATCTCAGGTGTTGCTAACAACCCTAATAGGGCATTTGAACATTGCTGTGTGAGTTGCCCTCCTGTTTTTGTGGAATCCACAAATTTCTAAGCGGTTACCGAGAAGGTCTGCGTGGTCACTGAGGTCATGCCCCTCCGCACGGCTGGGCTGACAAGGGCTGCATGCACCGGAGGTGTGTGGGGCCCAGCCTTCACGGTTCCCTGGGGTCAGGGTGTGTCTCCTGATGGCAGTCACCTGGAAACAGGGCCTGGTCAGGTGGCTGAGTGGTGCCTGGGGATGCTCCGAAAGGTTGAGAGAAGAGCCCTGTACTCCAGGCACGATGACTTGAGGAAACACCAGTGCCCTTCCTACACCCGCGGGCCTCCCAGCACACCTGTCAGCAGCTGCCATGATGGGAAAAGTACGGTGGCCCTTCATGCCTCAGCTGCCATCTTTTTCTGGACAGATGTGGCCTCACCTAGGTCCCAAAGCCCAGGAGGCCAGAAAGGGCCAGAGGCCAGGGGCGGCTGAGAGGAGCTGCACTGCCACGGGCCATGGGAGCTGTTTTTGAACTGTTCTCCGTGCAGAGCTCCCTGCTTACCGCCCGCCCGGAGGTGCCTGAGAGCCCACCTTTCCTCACTGTTTTGATCTTTGGTTGCTCGATAATGAGCCAAGTCAGGTATCTAGGTGATTTACGTTATGTAGACAGTATTAACTCTAATTTCAAGAAAACAGAACTCCAGTGTCTTCGCAGAAGCTCTTTTCCGTTCGTCTTGGGCAGATGTGTCTAAAGTCCTCCTCACGGACCTGGAAGTTACCTGGGAGAAAGTGCCATGTTCCTGTGTCGGGAAAGTCCATGACGCAAGAAGAGCTGGTCATGAGAATAGCCCTGGCACCAGGGGCCACGTGGGGCCAGGCACGTTTGCAAGACTGGGCCTGTCAGGGCGGCTCACCGAGCTTCAGTCAATGCCCTAGGCCATAAGGCCCCTTTCAGGACACGGGACAAAGCAGGACCATCAGCAGCTTGGCAGCTCTGCCCTCTCCTGCCCTGGACCTGCCCCCCAACCTGTATTCTCCCTCCTGTTGGCCCCCTGCAGAGGGTCACGGTTGGAATTGGGCCAGCCCCCAGGGGCCGCCCTCCTCAGCATTCCGCTTCCTGCCCGGCCAGCCCCCCATCCGCTCAGAGCTCTCTGTATTGGCTAACACGAGGGCTCAGCATTTGACGTGAGCACGTGGCAGCGGGAGCCATGGATCCAGGTGGTGACCCGTCAGGAGGACATGGCATGGAGGAGGCCTGGGGGGTAGGGGGCGCAGGAAGAAGCAGCATGAGGACTGTTCAGAGGCAGTGGGGGAGGGGTGGCCCCAGGGAACGTGAGCATCACAGGAGCTGCGGGAGGGTGCATGCCAGAGCCTGTTGCGCGACATGGCCCCTGGTGGCCTGGAGCCTGGTGTGGTCCCTGTCAAGAGTTGGGATGAGGTAGGCACAGACTGGGTCCTGGGACCCAAGACTTCTTTCCTTCCGGGGCCTCAGCAGTGGGATTCCTCAGCATCGAGAGCAGGAGCCTGTCTGGATCAGGCAGAAGGTGCTGGGAGTGGGCCTCCCCCTAGAGAACATGCAGAGTCTGAAGCTGGCTTGAGGAACTTGCCTGGAGAGGCCTGGGGGCCACAGAGCAAGGTGTGGGGATCAGGGGGTAGCCAGGCAGCAGAGAGGCCCTCCTGGGTCAGCCCTGGCAGGGCAGCAGCCACACAAGCCAGAGCGTCACCCTTGGGGGGGAGCGGAGACTCTCCCCTTTGATAGGTGAGCTTTAGGCTGTTGTCAGCCAGCACAGGGTCACATTGAGGAAGAGGACAGTCCGTGTTTTTGTCCCCAAGGCACAGGGCTGAGCCCTTTGGGAGACAGGACTTGCCTCTATGTCTCTTGGGCTGGGGAAGGGCTCCTGGATGGCCAGCTCCAACATGGTTTCTTAGCTTCATACCATCCAGGTGGACTCAGAATGTTTATAAATGGGGAGGGGCTGTCACTCTTCACATCCCCGAGAGTGCCCTCAGTGTCTGAAGGGCTCACCGGAGCCTCGAAACCCGGGAGTGTCAGGGCCAGTGGGTCCGCTTCCTGAGGAGCCAAGGTCACTTTCGTTAGCGAGATGTGCTGGGGACACAGCCTTTCGGGTTGTTTCGAGGGATGTATGTGAGCTCCGGCTGGAAGGAAAGGCTCACCTCTGGGGCCCATGCCTCAGAAGAGTGCTACGGCCATGGAGAATTCCAGGTCTTTCCACAGGGGCTGTTCCTCTCCACCCGAGCCATTCTGCCACCCTCAACACCGGGGCGGCCCCCGCAGCTGATCACACAGTGATGGGTTGGTAGCCTTGGAACCAGTTTTTCCTTCGGTCCGTGGATACATGATCTGTAAGCGCCGCGTGGGCACCCTGTTTCCAGAGCCCATGCTGTGCTCCATGGAGGCAGGGCGCCTGTGAACTTGCTCTCCTGACCTTGGCTGTACTTCTCCCTGCAGGCTCGCTAACGTCCGTGTTCGTCAGGCTGCCCTGCGGTGGTGTTGGGGTAAGTATTTCTTTAATGTGTAAATAATGTCCTGTTTGTTCTCGGGGGTCTCAGTGGCCGCAGAAATCTCTGCTCTGTTTTCCGAGGAGTGGATAATTGCTGCCAGGTGTTTTCCATAAACAGGGTCTGGCAGGCGGGGCTGCCCCACGCTCCCACGTGTGGCTTCAAAGGCCTGGGGGCCTGGGAGCATCTGGGGGGCCAGACCTGGGCACCGTCCTCCGGGAAGGTCGTCCGGCCCCCACGCTCACCTCGGGAAACGAGATCTGGTCTGTGGGGTCCCCTCCTCACCGACGGAGAAATAGCCTGCCCGTCGCTCAGTCCAGGGATCTGTCATGCAGTAGAGTAAGGGGGTGGGTGGTCCCAGCGCACACCCCCAACCCGTGCCGGCCCAAAGCCCCAGGTGAAGCTCGGGACATGGGGGCATAGTGTGTACGGGCCACGTGCAGTGTGCAGAGCTGCTCACCAGGCTGAGCCTGCTGCTTTTCCACGAGCAGTGATGCCCTTAAGCAGACCTGCTCAGGCCAACCCTTAGGAGAACCGGTTATTCTGTGCCTGGCTTTCCCTAACCCAGTTCTGGGTGCCGACATGGGAAGGATGCTCCCAGGCTGGGCATCCACCCCTGCTGGGGCACAGCCAAGGTCAGGCGGCCCTAGCCAGAGTTCCTTGTTAAGGGAGGGGCCAGAGCAGGCCCCTGGACCTGTTCTTCAAAGTTCTGTGGCGCAGGCGAGGGTGCGGCCAGCCACGGAGAGGCAAGGCAGGACAGACGGCGCGGACGGCGAGGCCGCCTGGGTCGGGGCTATGCAGCAGCAGAGCGCGTGCCTAATTACAGATGGCGGGGTGAGGCTCAAGGTCTGGATTCTGTTATGGAAATGAAACAAAATTGTTTTCTTCCTGAGTCTTTACAAAACTCACTGCTTTGAAAATTATCCCGTCAGAAAGAGAACAAACGGCATTTACTCATACTGCCACCAAGCCCCCTAGAGTTATTTTATTTTGTATTGTAAGTAGGCTGCAATCTCTTAATTCGGGGCAAATTTTTGGCCAGACTTGAAAAGGCTTGGATTCGGCTGCCCTGCAGCCAGTGTGCTGGGCAAGGCAGGATTTATAATTTGCAAATGAAAGCTACAGTCAGGCCCAGGGCCTGGAGCCAGGCAGTCCCCCCACCCCACCCGCAGTGTGAGTCCAAGCTCAGCCCCCGCAAACTGACCCACCCCCACCTTCACATCCAGGCCAGACGTGCTCCGGAGCAGGGAGATTGTGGGACATCCCACGAAGGCCAGCTGGGCGGATGAATTAGTGGACCATGTGAGCCACAGCGTGTTTCAGGGACGGTCCTCTCGCGGTGGTTTTCCGTCATCACCTGTACGGGGAGGGCGGAGAAGCATAGTGCTCCTTGGGGCGTACCATGTCCCCTATGTGGGGGCCGCCCCGGGGGGTCAGGAAAGCAAAGTAGAGTCCAGGAGCCAAAGTGTGGTTGGGAGCTTGGGTGCTCTGGGTAGTGATACGGATGGAGAGGCTGTTCCGCTTTTCCTGGAAGTTACTTTGATTTAGCATTTCGGGTTTGGGGTGTCGTTTTCTCCTTAACTGAGCTAAGGAGAGGCTTTGGATCACTATAACTTTTTTTTCAAAGCAAATAAAAGAAACTTCCTCTATGCTCACCTCCTCATAGTCCCTAGTTTCCCCTTCAGGGGACTTGGTGTGGTTGGATTCCCCTCCCTGCCAGGGGTGTGGCCTTTTGCTGGCCCTGGCTACCCTGGGGCTATGCCCCCAGCTCCGTGGCTCCCTGAGGGCCATGATATGCCCAGAATTGGCTGCCCCAGGTGCAGCCCTTGTAAATATCTGCAGAAGTGGCCTCCATATTTCCTCCTCCTGTTCCTAGTGTTGCGGTGGGGAAGCATGGAGCTGGCCTTTGCTCTTTCCTCTGGTTGCCACTTCTGCATTAGCGCCCGATCGTACTGCCACTGTAGCCCTCCCGGAGCCTCATGCCCCTGGCACTCAGGGCTGTACCCCGGCCATCCTGGGCCAGGCCAGCAGGGAGCCGGTGGCCAGCCACTGGAGGACTCCAGCCCCGAAGCCTCAGGATGTCTTGATGGGTTTTCTGAGGACAGTGACAGCCTGGGACCCGGTCACGCACTGTAGGCAGGACATCTGGGGGACCTTTCTGCCGTGGAGTCAAGCACAGAGAGCCGTCAAAGCATGTGGAGGGTGTCCAGCCTCCCTCCCCAAATCCTCACGTGCTAGGGAGAAATCATCTGGGTAGGTTCGTGTAAACTACCTTCAGTCTTCAGGAGCGCAGCCTCTGGCTGGCCTGCCCCAGACGTCCTCACCCTCCTGGAAGGCGCAGCAGCTGGTGGGACCCCCGCCCCGCCTGTCACTCCTGCCCAAGGACTGTCACCTTCGAAGTTACCGAGCGGGTTCTGCAGCTGAATTAGCTGGCCCAGGACAGTCGTGTTTGAATGGCTACTTCCCTGAATAGCAGTCCAGTGTACACCAGAGCCAGGCTTTGAAAGTTGAATATTAATGCTGGGGAGAGTCGGCAAAGTGCAGAGCGATCTTTGGACATTTGGAAGCTATTTAAAGAACACAGAGGTTTGGTCATTGAAAAGAATAGCTCTCACAGAGTACCGCTCCTCCGGAAATGGCTTGAACCCCTCATAAATGTATTTTCAGTCATCTTGCTTTGAAGATGAGGCTTCAAGCATTCACTGCAGGAAATCCGTCGGCCCCGCATAATGACCCGTGTTTCTGCCAGGTGGGCAGAGGCCCGTGGGCTTCTGGACGGACCTGTGCAGGCACAGGCTTGGCTGCGTCACCTCTGCGTGGAGCTGCCTGGTCCCTGTCATCCCAGAGCGTTCAGTGCCCAGAGGATGTTGATTTGGGAAGGAGGGGCGCTCACGTAGACTCGGTGGACTCCGTGTTACAGGCAACCAGCCTGTAAACGCATGGCCTCTTCAAACCTTCGCTGGGCTGGGTGCGTCCCACGAAGGGCACGTGAGCCTGGCCGAGCCTCCAGCGGCCCCATAGTGGGAAGTGGTGCTCGGGTGCCCTGACCTGGCACCCAGGGTGGCGTGCTTCATCTGGACCCTCCAGTCCTGCCCCCGCTGACTTGCAGAACTGCCTGCCGAAGTTTCTCGGTCCTTAACACCCACAGTAGCCGGAGCTCCAAAAGAAATCTAATGTGCCTAAGTAAACAAATACACCACAACACAAACAAATTACCTGGTGTGTCTGTGCCACACACATTTCTCGGTCTGAGGTGGGGTGGCCCCCTAAGAGGGCCCCAGAGGGCTGGTTCCCCCACACCTGTCCCACTCTTGTCGCCAGCACACTCGTCCCACAGCCGGAGCAGCCTTTTAGAGTCAGCGTGAAGTCCAGCCGTCCTGCGGGAAGGCCCGATTCCCACTTTGCTTGCATTTCCCTCTGCAGAGAGGGAGTGCTCCCTGTGCTTGCAGTGAAACCAGACAGACGAGGGGCATGGTGACCATGATGCCATTGCTCTGCAAGGACAGCAGGGAGCCCTCAGGAAGGGCATGTTTCATTCCTGCTGCATTTAGGGTTCTTGCCTTATTTAGTAATTTGTGGCCTATTTTCAAATAGGTTGGTGTGTGGCACCATCAGCGTGCTGGGATCTCAGAGGTGGCGCACACGGGCTTGGCAAGCCCCCAACTGTGCAGCCCCTGTAGGAGTGGGGGCAGGGTAGCAGCCGCGATGCCACCTCAGGCAGGACCCTTGTCTCGGCAGGTTGACAGTGACACGATATGGAACGAGGTGCACTCGTCGGGGGCCGCCCGGCTGGCCGTGGGCTGCGTGCTTGAGCTGGTCTTCAAGGTGGCCACGGGGGAGCTGAAGGTTGGTGAGCACCCTGCAGATCTGGGCCTGGAGAGAAAACTTACAGGGGCTTCCCGGGCTGGGGGACAGTAATGGGGAGGACAGCTCCTGTCCCGGGGCAAAGGTGGGCCCTGCGGATCCACAGGACCACTCCCCATGTTTGTGGCGTCCACGGGATGGTGCAGCGGCTCACCACGGAGGTGGGGTCTTGGGAACACCTGACACTCTCACCACTGCTGATCCCCAGGAGACTTTGTGTATGAGTGTGTCATCGCCGCTGACTGTAGTAGACGTGCAGACTGAGAAAGGGAAACTAACAGTAATGTCCATCCGAGCGGACGAGCTGCCATCCCAGACCTGCTTCTGCCTCTGTCTCTGGGGCCCGTCATTCTGCAGAGGCACATAAAGGAACCTGGCCCGTCAGGGAGAGGGAGGGTGTCTGCACCGCTGTCTTGGAGAACCGTGGAGATACTTCTTGGTGCCCCACCACTGGTCCTCACGTGGCAGTGTGGACCCCGAAATAGCCGTGGTGAAGCCCACTGGGTATGGCAGGCTGATGGGAGCTCTTGTCCACACCAGACGTTTGCAACATGGCGTCCTCCCCGTTGGGAAATACAGGCTCGTGAAGTCTGTAGCTCTTCCAGCAGCCCGGCCCCATCCTGTTACAGTGTCAGGAAACACTGATTCTTGAGACTGTTAGTAGCAGCGCGCTTCTCGTCAGGAGGGTCCCCTGAGGGTCAGGAGGGGCTCAGGACACACGTCTGCCCAGCTTCTCATCTTCACAGGGAAGATCAAGTCTGGCCCCTGTTGACACCCGTGGGCTCTCCCCACACGCACTTGCTCGTCCTTTGCCTTCATTCGCTTGAGGTGTCAGGTGTGCGTTCACGGGTGGGGACCCGATGAAATCAGTTACGGTCCCCACCGCATCAGAGGTTCCCCCTGGGAACTGCATTTCCCCTGCAGAAGCGTGCTGGGGAAACACTCCGGACCCCTCCCCCACACCAGCAGTCCACCGCGCTGCCTGGCACCCGGGCAAGAAGGGCAGACTGAATCAGGGTGGTTAGGAGAACAGGCCCCCGCAAGGGCACAGGGACCCCCTGAGGGTCTGCAGCCTGCACTCTGAGAACTGCTGTGTGGGGCCTGTGCATAGGGATGGGCTGGTCCTGCAGCATTGTGGGTGCAGAAGGTGAGGCCCCACATGCCTGTCCCTCACCCTACCTCCCGGAGCTGGCCCTGGGGACGCTGTGGCCAACCACGACCACATAGCTTCCCACTAGTGAGATGAGAGATGCCTACTGAAGTCATTTTCGTGGCAAGGGCTAAGAGCGGTTTACAGACAGCCCTTTAAAGCATCAGTGGCTTCAAGGTCCTGGAGGGGCAGCTTCTCCAGCCTCTGAGAGCCTCCGAGCTGCTGCTTCTCACTAAACGGTTCGCTTGTTTTCTATGGTTCAAGTTAAGGCCAAATGCAGACCGGAGTGTGCCTGTGTCTTTGTTTGAACCTGCCAGCAGTCCACTCTGTGCTCATTCTCTCACTGACGTGAACCCCTCTTCCTCCCTGTTTCCCCCACCTGGTGTCATGTGCAGAATGGCTTTGCCGTGGTCCGTCCTCCAGGACATCATGCGGAGGAGAGCACACCCATGTAAGTAGACACGTGGCCATGGCAGGCCGGGGTGCCGGGTTCTGATTCCCTTTCTCAAAGGGCTGGGCTACACTTACTTGAGTGAAAACGTGGCTCCAGAGCCTGTGGGTTACATTTTCTAATCGAACCAGGAACTTGCAAACATCAGTCTGGAGAAGTCTCCTCAGCCCTCCCTCTGTTATAAAAAAATTGGGTGGAGACTTAAATTGCCTTAGAACAAGTTCATGTGGTACATCATTGTTCTAGAACATTCTGACCAAACCCCATGTGGCTGTCCCGCTGACCTGCTTATGGTCTGATACGGCTGAGGCTGACCTGACTCTGGGTGGGATTCTGATAGCCCTACTGTGCGCACACCTGTGGAGCTGGCGAGGCAGCAAGTGTGGCGTGCAGATTGCCCTGGGGAGAGGCACTGGCAGGTAGGGACCCGCCTGGGACAGGGTTCCAGAGACCTGACTCTGGGCCTCACCAGCTGTGCACCAAGTACCTGGGTGCCTGGGCAAGACGCGGCTTCTTATGGGATCTGTGAAACCAGTCCAGCGAGTAGGACGGGCACCGTGGGAGGTGGGAGAGGTGACGTCTGGGCTCTCCCCTGAGGAATGAGTAGCTGAGGGTCAGATGGCAAAGCAAGGACCATGCAAACGGAGCTCAGCTGGGAAACCAGGAGCGCAGGGAGGGGACTCTGGAGCCTGGTCAGGAGTAACCAGAAGAACCAGGCTGAGGAACCGCAGGCTGAACCTGGATTCCCGAAGGAGCTGGGACTTTTGTTCCCGGGCAGGTGGGAACCCTCTGTCCTCTGCATCCGGAAGTGAGAGCATCGAACCGTGGTTTGAGCAAGGACTCTCCTCTCCAGTGAGGCGGGGGTGCATGTGAGCTCCGAGAGCGGCTTCGGGTTAGCCTGTGCTGCCTTCCCCGAGAAACCCTGGGGCTCAGTCACACCATGACTCAGAACCCTCCCTGAGGGACAGGCTCCTATGTGCTTCCTTCCTCTGAAGGCAGCTTTCTCATTTGATTCTAAGTTGTTGGATATTCTGGAGCAGGAACCCAAACGGACCCAGATGGAGCACAAAGGAGCATGTTGGGGAAGCTGTTGGGGTGTTTGGGATGCACATGCCCTTGCTGCTGTGGGTTTCAGCAACTCAGAGCCTGTCATCCCACTGTGGGGGGCTTGCAGGTTGCTTGCCTGGGTTCCCAAAACAAAACCACCTAGGTTTGCCTGTTTCTGCAGTAATTCAGGCAAGGGGAATGGTCGGGGTTAGAAGATTGTTGGTTTTACTCAAATCCCATTGTTGGCGTGTTTTTGTACTCTCGAAGAAGAGGACTCTGCTATTGCTCACGGGAGTGACGTGTGCTCACTGTCGCACATCTGTGTGCCCGGACAGATAAACAGGAAGCAGGTTGGATAGGTGACCTCACACTTGGGGAGCGTAGCGCCCCACGGAGGCTGGTCAGCGAGCGGCTGCAGATCAATCCGGGCCAGGGAGCGGGGCGTGCGTGTACATTGTGGAGTGGATTTCTCACTACGGGGCATGGCCATGTGCATGGGGTGGGGGGAGGACATGGGGGGCCCATCTGTCGATTGGTAGTGTCGATTGAGGGAGCTGTGCCTTGAATTCTCCTGGGCCTGCAGACGGTTCTGCCGCACGTTATGTGAAGACCGGTGAGAACCCATCTTCTCCTCCTGTCTCCGCTCATCTGCAGGGGCTTCTGCTATTTTAACTCTGTGGCCATCGCAGCTAAGCTTCTCCAGCAGCGGCTGGACGTGAGCAAGACCCTCATAGTGGACTGGGTGAGTGGGGCCTGTTCCCCAAGAGGGCTGGGGGCTGAGGAGCCCATGCGCTTCCCCATGCAGATAGCGTCCCATGTGCAGACAGGAAGGGGCTTTCTGCTTCCATCAACATTGGATTTGGAGACCTTAACTTTCTGGAAACTACCTGAAATGTAGAAAACAAAAGCTCAAACCTGTCACGAGGACTCCTCACATCCATCAGCTGGTCCTGCCGGTAGCTGGGCCTGGAAGTGTCTGGAAATGGGCTTGTGGTTGAGAGAAGCAACAGAAGGAGGATCCTTGGCGAGACCTTGTTGAGAGGAGGCTTGGTGGGCGGCGGGGGGGTAGGGGGGCGTAGCTGTGACAGCTACGAACTCACATGTCCACCTAAGGACCTGGGCTACTCTCTCACACACCAGATGTGGCACTGTGTGTCTCAGTTCCTCCTGGCGGAAACCGCCTTCCCACTTCAGCCCGGTGACCCCTTCATGCTCTTAGCCTCCTTCCCTTTTCCTGTGGTGATGTTGCTTCTCACGGCCCCCCTGCCCCAAGAGGGTGAACTCTAGTTTACAAACGCTGTGTTTAGTATCTGAACTCCCAAAACAAGCCTCCAGCTTCTGACACTGGGAATGGACACCAAAGGGGTTAATTTTTTTTTTTTTTTCCCTATTCAGTTCAGTCTTTATGATTTGATAATTGTCTCAAGGGGAAAAGAAAGCAAATGCCCAGGAAGGATTATCCCACATACTGCAGGGTCCTTCTCCATTTGGGAAAGGCAACACCACACAGCCCGGCATACCCAGTAAGATTCAGTGCTGGGCACTGGGCACGGGACCCTGAGGTGGCTGAGACCCAGAGGCACCAGGGAAATCTGTCCAGCGTTGGCCCTCAGTGGGCTGGAACCTTTGTCCCCGTGAGCCTGGCGTCAAGTGCAGTATAGTCCATGAGCACATGACTCACAGCAGCTCGTCCCAGCGCACAGTGTGGCCTGGTGGAAGTTGGTGGTCTTAGGAGAAGAAGACCGGCTGGGACACACCTGGGGCCTGTTCCTTCGGTCCCCTCATCCCCGCTCCCTCCAGGCCCTGCTGGAGGTGTGTGCCGGTGCTGAGTCAGCTTTCCCCACTCTTGTAGGATGTGCACCACGGGAACGGGACCCAGCAGGCCTTCTACAGCGACCCGAACGTCCTGTATATCTCCCTCCACCGCTATGACGACGGGAATTTCTTTCCAGGCAGCGGGGCTCCAGACGAGGTAAGCAGGGGCCACCCACTGGTGCGCCGGGCCGTCGGAGGGGCCGAGGTGGGGCTGCCTGGGATGTAAGAGCACCAGGATGCCCAGCCCTGCACACACACGAGCCCTGGCCTCCTGTTCACGCTCACCGCACACCGTCTCCGGCAGTGGTCAGACGGTATTCCGTCATGTGTGTGCATGCAACCTTTATTTTGTCTGAAGTTCAAAGACAGACTGGACCTGATTTCTGGCTCTAATCTAGGCAGACCGAGAGTAGGCATGGAGCACCCCCCCCATTCCTCTGGGCCCCTGGGATTGTCCATCCCCCAGGCGGGGCACCAGTGCTGTCCTGTACCTGTCTGGGGCCACGGGAGGGGGGATTGGGCTCAGAGTGTCCTCTGTGACACCGCCAATCCCCCCGCGGAGCCTGCCCTCCCTGAACAAAGGGGCCCCAGCACCCAGGGGAAGAGTGTCTTCAGATTCTGGATCTTACTTCTTGGAATGAAGTAGAGAAGGATGGCCTCATTCACGGATTTCTCTGGGCCCCCCAGGGCGTCTGCAAGGCCCCACTGTCAGTCTTGCCGCGCCTCTGGGCAGCTCCCAGAGCTCCCCAACGTGCGAGTGGCCAACGGCCCCGCATTCTGTGACCATGCTCCGCTGGGGAAGTCTGCAAGTCAAAGGCCATGGGGGCTCTGCTGTGGGGCCCCAAGGGTCAGGAGCCCTGATGGGTCTCTGGACAAGGGTCCGTGATGGGAGCTTCTCTCTTCAATGCAGGTGGGCACGGGGCCAGGCGTGGGCTTCAATGTCAACATGGCTTTCACTGGTGGCCTTGACCCCCCCATGGGAGATGCAGAGTACTTGGCGGCCTTCAGGTGAGTGTCCTGGCTTTCTGTCCCGCAGGGCAGTCACGAAGCAATCAAGTGCCGCTGCCTCGTCCCCAGCTCTTGTTCCGTTTTCCTGATGTTCTCCAGCCTTGCTCTTCTTCCTGCACACGCGGACGCATCTGGGGCTGTGGCTTCAGTCCCCCTCGTGGTGCCCAGCAGACATGGGCATTTGCACAGTTTGGAGAGATGGGATCCGGGGTGATGCGCACGGCTCTGTGGACACGTGTGTATGCGTGTCTGCGGATACGTGTGCACGTGGCCGTGCATGTAGAGGCATTCGTGCAGGTGTGCCCACATGTGCACGTGCATATCTCTGGTGGTGCAACTCCATTCAGGGACTGGTCTGTGAGCATTCTGCTGGGGCCATGGCCCCCTGCTCCATGGGGACCTCTGTGGGCCACAGGAGCCCTCGCAGCATCTCCTGGCTCCTGTCTAAACTCAGCATGGTGGTTGGCTTTGAGCACAGGAGGTGCTCTGTGGCTGGCAGTTCCCTTCCCAGCTGCTCCGTGGCTCACAGAAGCAACGGCTCAGGTGTGAAGAGGCCGGGGCAGGAGGGTAGCCTCTCGGGCAGGGCAGCCGTATTCCCAGGTCGGAGCCCAACACCACCCTAGGTGCTTCTCTGCCGGGATCATCCCCTGCATCACTTTCCCTCTTATCTCATTGGTTTAACATTGATGGTTCTTCTTACTCCTGATCAGGAAGGAATATAATTCTGGCAGTTGCTTATCTAATTTAAGGGAGAGGGACGCCCCCAAATGGTACAACATCTGGAAGTTCGCCAGTGTACACGGTCACCTGCCAGCAACTCGAGGTCCGGACGGGGCAGCACCAGCAGTGGTGTCCTCCTGGCTGTCCAGGGGGCACCCTGCAGCGAGCACCCCTTTATCCTATCCCCGCCCAAGAGGTGGAAGCCCTCTTGGGGCACCATGGGGCCAGCTCTGGCGTGGGCAGAGGGTGGCACTGTGCTAGGACTGGGATACAGTGTTGGGGGCGGGGGGCTCTGCATGACCACGCCTGCTCACGGCCAGGCTTCCACGGGACCACGTCCCTTAGGTGCTCTGGTCCCAGCATGGGGACACCCGGCTCCGGGAGGTTGTCCTTCAGCCCCTGGGACCCCACCCCCACCCCAGACCCCCGCCCTGGGCCAGCCTTTAAGATGAACCCTTCGCTCTGAGTTGCTGTTGACATTCTGTTTTCATCTTTTGCCAAGCGTGTAGACGATGATACCTTATCAAATGAACTTTGTAAAGCTTAAATAGCTCCTTTGAAAAGGAAAATTGTTTCAGGATTGGGGTTTTTTTATTGATTTTAATGTAAAATAGCACTTTGAAGTTTACAATTTATGGTTCCCTGGGTATCGATCGATGGGGAAAGAAGGGTCAGGATCCGCTTTCCCCTTTCTTCTGTGCTTCTCCCCCTGGTCGGGAGGTCCCCCAGGGACAGTGTGTGCCTCGGGGGCAGCACCTTGTTACTCAGACCCGTTGCCTGCCACGTTGCATTTCAGGAGATCAAGCCTGAGATGAAGAAGAGATAAGAAAGGTGCCCCTAATGAAATCCAGAAGGAGCGGCACTTTCTCCCCGGGCTCAGATCGAGGAGAAACGGCAACCCTAATTCAAACCAGCGTGCCGCCAGACGGGCTTTGAAGTCTGCCGAGCCCAGGCGAGGGCTCTAGGCGGACAGACAGCACGGTGCACTCTCAGCCCTCGCCTGCCTGCCGTCTGGGGGCGAGCAGGTCGCCCATGCCGTCAGGAAATGACACTGGGATTACGTGTGCTTCTAAATCGCGACTTTCATTTAAATGTGATTTTATAAAGTTTATCAAAGATGTCAGAGAAACTGGATATTTGGAAGTGGTAACTTTAATCTTTGAATGAACTGAGATTTGCCTTTAAATTGAGCAGCCGAGCAGATTGATTTCACATCCCCCAACCTTTCAGGCATGACCTAAAGATTGACATTTCAACTTCTGTTACTTCCATAAGGTGTTTTGGGGGGGTTAGGGTAGCTTTTTTTTTTAAACAAAAAAACAAAAATAATTTTTTGTTGTCATGGTGAAATGCACAGAGTGCTTCCTGTCTTAGCCTCATGGCACATGCTGTTCAGTGGTCCCACCGAGCTCACAGCGCCCAGGCCAGTCCTCAGAGGCTCCGCCTCCCATTTGGGACATGCCATTGTGAAGACATTGGATGCCAACCCTTGGACTTCATTTACCGAAGGCGGTTATGTCTCTCGAATGGCATCCAAGTCTTTTCCCATGTGGACGTTTTACCCGGGACGTCCCATGGTGATTAGAAGCAGAGTGCATGCACACATCCAGCCCCATCCTGGAGGGTGGCGCAGCGGTGGGATGGAGCAGGCCAGTGCAGTGATGGGGTGCTGGGACACCTGCCCACGGCAGGACAGAAGCTTCCTGGCTGAATCCTGGAGGAATGAGCCCGGGACAGGGTGTTAGGCCTCCCCATGGGAGGAGCCCTGCAGATGCAAACCCGTGGGCATGTCCGGGGCTCTGCTGAGGCGACCAACATCTGGCCGTTCCATACCTATCTAGTAGGAGCTTTTGGGGGGACTCGGGTCCTAAACACTTGTTGCTTAGAGTTGAGTTCATCAGGGGAAGCCAAGGTCCTGCCAAGAGTGGGGCAGGAACCGCGGAGGAAACCTGGGGACACTGAGGCAGAGAACCCATGGGTATGTGGGGCCACCTCTGGGGTGGGCATGTGTCCCAGCACCCCATCACTGCACTGGCCTGCCAGGTTGTGCTCCTAGCAAATTGAAGGGAGCAGCTGGGAGAGGCCTGGGCTGCGGTGTCCGGCCTAGGAGAGACTGCTCCTCGGGCCAGTTGTGGGTCTGTGGGATGGCCTCAACAGGCAGCACTGCCCCTGCTGTTCATTCCTGGTGGTGGGGGGTGGCAGGGAGAGAGGAGGGATGTCCCAGCATCACCAGGGCTGGGTGAGCACTGCACAGAGAGCTGGGAGGCATGTGGGGCCTGGAGCCATGGGGGTGTGGGGTTGGGGCATAGAGGAGATGGGTCGGCGGAGGGTCTGGCCCAGTGTCTGGCCTTGCCCTGGGGGCCTATGCAGTCTCACCATCCAAAGTGCCCATGGGGTGCGCAGGATGATGGGCATCACTGTCGGGGGACAGCTGGAACACAGTGCTGGGTTCCCATTTCTGTCTGTGTTCTGACTCGCTGGAATCTTTGGTGCACCTGGTGGCCTCGGTGATGCGGCACTCCCAGGGCTTTGCGGCCGTGCTGCTCAGAGGCTGGGCCCGCTGTGCAGGTCACAGACTGAGAGCAAACACGCCAGCCCCTCCCGGTCCTGGAAGCAAGGGTTTGCACAGCACACAACAGGAGGAGTTCCCAGTTATCAAATGCTGTGGTTCTTAAGGTTGTGCGTCAGCCACCAAGGGTGCCAGTCTCCTGGGAGACGGGGTCCATCCATTCAGGAGCGGTGGTCATCCATCCGTTGGGCGGTTCCACCTCCCGTGAACTCTCCAGCTGCAGATGCAAAGCTGCGGCGTCTGCCGTGTGGGCTCTCCAGCACCTCATGATAGGAGAGGTTTGTTGGCCAGCGGTGTGGACCGTGTTACCAGGGCCCGTGGAGGCCCTGGTCTGCCCTCCCACGCCCCCCCCCCCAGTGCTCTCTGGCATGGGTGGGCACAGCCCCGACGACAGCGCCATGGACCCAATGGCATCCGATAACCATGAGTTTGGTGCGCTTTGTGCTGGGCCCAGGTTGGGAAACAAATCAAAAGGCCATTTCCTTCCAGAAACTGAAACCAACTGTTGAATAGGTGACTGTGTTCAGACTCCCCTGTGGTTTTGGAGACATGTTCGTGCACCCTGCATATTCTGATGTCCGCTGGTAGCTTATGAAAAACCTGCTGTTAGCTCTACATGCCCCATGAACGTGCGCAGCACGATCACGGCCGCGGAACAGCCCGACTGACAGTGGGCACGCGTCTCACTTGCAGGGGACTCCTGCCACCCCGTCTGTCGTGCCAGCTCGCACCCATCCTGGACACACAGCCTTCCTCCGTGGAGGTGCATGGCGTGGCCCGTGAGCTACAGGGGTGAGGGACGGGCTGTGTCCGTGCAGAGCACACAAGCTGCCCACCCCGACAAGGCCACAGGAAGGGAGTGGGCAGTGTCCCAGGGCTGCTCCCAGGAGGAGCAAGCAGACAGGCCCAGGCTCTGTCCCTCAGACTGCTCTGTCCCCTAAGCACCCGCCCCACAGCCAGGACACACAGAGGGGGCCTCAGGGGACACAATGGTGGAGTTGATGGTGGTGTTCCTGAGAGCTGTGTGCTATCTGCTTTCCTACGGTAAGGGCTGCACCAAGTATGGATACCAGCCCATCTCCTCCTGCCTCCGAGGGGACAGTGGACGGTCTGCTGCCTTGGGGAGCTCTTGCCTACCCCCTATGGCCCCAGGCTGCCCTACAGGAGGTCTGAGATGGCCCCACAGAAACACTGCCTTTAAAGTGATCGTTTGAGAGAAGGGCTGCTGTAAACATTTAGATCTCTTATCACAGACTAAGTTCTTTGTTAAAATTTTGTTCTAGAAATAAAAGGCAAGGGAGGCCAGATTCACATTTCCTTTGTGACATCTCTGAAGTGTGGGGGTCCTGAGCAGGATGATGACATGGGGTTTCAAGAAGTCCAGCGGGATCAGCCGCATCCAGCCCCCCTTCTTGTAGGTAAAGAAGCAGAGTCCCTCCAGGGGCAGTGACATTTCTCAGGGCTCCCGAAAACTGGCCTGGAGACCACTCTGCGCACCCACCTCTCAGCAGCCCTGCAGCCCTTCTCAGCCTACATAAGTGACTGAGAGGACAACCCGGAGGCTTCCAAACCAGGAAACTGGAGTGTGTGTACACACGAGCAGCTCGTGCTTGTGCGTGGCTGGTGGGCCCGTGGCCTGTTCGCGCACACAGACATGGGCTTTCACGTGTTGTTTTGATTGGCTTCGCGGCCATGCCACACAGCAAGTGTAGATGCCAGGGGTTCTCTTGGGGCTAACTTCCTCTAATGATGATTTTAACAGGGCTATTTTTGTAATTTTGTCGGGGGATTAGAAATGGACTAGCCCGGAGGTCCTTCAGAGAACTAGGCCCACCACATGCGCTTACTGCAAAAGCAGAGGCGCTTTGGGAATGAATCGTCTAAATAGGCATGTGTGGTTGTCACGGAAGGAAGGTCTTGGCAGTGAGATCACACCAAACGCAGGGCTGAAACCGTTCTTCTGCCCAAAGACAAAGCCTCTGTGACAGGAACTCCATTAAAATAATCAAAGAACCATCTGTCTGGACAAGTGTAGACCGGACCTGCTGGCTGTCGGGTGCCCACCGAGGGAAAACAGGGCCTGCCGCAGGAAGGCAGGCCGTGTCTCCAGCCGCAAGGTGAACCTTCCCCGGCTGCTGAGGTGCTCCCCCGTGCTCCCGCCCACACCCGGAGCCTTCTACCTTCCGGCCGCCAAGGCAGGACTGTCAGCCCACGCTTCGGTGTGGGCCCTGAAGCGAGCAGTCTGCTTCAGAGACTCTGGGCACACTTTCTGTTGACAGAACCTGAGGACTTCCATAGCATCTCAGTGCACACGAGGAAGCATGCTGCAGTCCAAAGTGGGCATGCACACTAAAGAACTTCCAGAGTCGGCGTGATGGAGTCTAAAGTGGGCCTGGGCCACATCCCACCATTTGAGATTTATAGGAACATACCACGCACACATGTTCACAAACGGGTGTGGCCACTTCCCAACAACAAGAGGGCAGCGTGAGTCACGGCCCCAGGTCCTGTGGCCCAAGGACGACATTCACTCTCTGGCCGTCAGCTGGAATGTCTGCTGCTCCCCCGTCAGGAGTCACGGGATGTTCCCGCAGCCCCTGACAGCTGGCCCCCTGGCACAGACCTGGGTCTCCTGCGGCCACTTGCACAGCCTGGAACAGACGCCATCCAGAGGCAGCTGCATGAAGTGGGCACGGCCTCAGAGGAGAGGAGAGAGAAGTGAGAGCCATGTGAGGCTCGGGAGCCAACCCTGGCCTGTGACCACCCAGTTGAGGTTCTAGAAGTGAGGTTCTTGGCTGGCCAAGCACCTGCGTTTGAAGCTGGTGCCTGTCCGTACAGCTGACCTTTTCAGTGCCTGACTTGATCAGAGGGGCTTGCTGGTGGGGTCT
Source organism: Mustela lutreola (assembly GCF_030435805.1). Taxonomy (NCBI): domain Eukaryota; kingdom Metazoa; phylum Chordata; class Mammalia; order Carnivora; family Mustelidae; genus Mustela; species Mustela lutreola. The sequence continues at coordinate 166,184,351 of NC_081292.1, forward strand.
TCGAGCAACGGGCCATGCCTGTCCCACACCTTCTGCAGAGATGGGTGGTGGGATCCTAACTTCCTGTGTAGCGTTCCAGAGTTCCCATCACTTCACCCCCTGAAATCAGAGGGACTGCTCTAGAGGATCGCAGTCTGGAATCATTCCGAGAGGAGAAACCACGAATTTTTCTTGCATTGGCCAGTGCTGGCGCTTTATGAAGCTGACTTTGCAGACATAAAGGGCGGATTTCAGGGCAAATTTTGTTTTGTAATACAAGGCCTGAGAGACTGTGGAGGCTCTTGTCCCAGCCCTGTTGCGCTTTGGGCTTGGTGTTCCTGCTGACCTGACTGTGGGCCAGGCTGGGGGCCTGCGACCAGCTCTCTGTGTGGACCTCTGAGCACACGTTTGACCAACTTGAGAGTCAGAGGTGATTCGTGGGACTGTATGCCATTGGAAGCTGTGGGAGTGGGAAGCAGGTCTTTGATGCTACAGAAACCTATTCTAGCCTGCGGGAGATAGGGAGAGTTGGGCTTCCCGTGACTGCAAGTGAGAGAGGAGGCCCACGTGTGCAGGGCGCATGGGTGACAGTGAGCTCCCTCCAGGCCCACTGCAGGCACACGGCCCACAGGGAGGAGGGAGACTCTGGAGTCCAAGGTGGTGGGTTCAAAATCAAAGAAAGCAAGCGTAACTGAAAGATGAAGTGTTTCAGCTTCTCGTTGTGATACTTACACAGAGCTCAGAGCGCGCATTTGTAGGACGAGCTGATGGAGTTCGACTCTGCTTGCCGTGGTTGTTTCCTGTTAAGTGTTTTTTCTACTTTTCAAGTGGACAGTTCTCCTTGTTTCCCCGGTATCCCTAAATTGCTGAACTTCTCCCTGGGTGTTTACACTTTTAGCCTGTCTGTTCTCTTAAATCTGATTCCCACTTGTCCCTTTACGGGACCCAGGTGTCAGGTTAGCCTGGCAGTCACGCTCGCATGCATGCCTGTGGTCACCCCATCACGTAGGCTGCTGCTGTGGCTGCAGGTGGGTGGAAGGAACACACCAGGACCCCCTTCAGGCCAGGGCTGTCAGGGGCTCCACTGCCTCCCCAGACACACAGCTCTGGGTCCCTGGTACTGGGGGCAGTCAGTGGCCGTGCCTGTCTCAAATCAGCCATCTAGAACGAGTGCAGAGGTTGGGACAGCCGCCCACAGCTGCGGGAATGAGACAAGATGGGCAAGGATGGGGGTGGACAGCTGGTGCTGGGGTGGGGCTGCAGGTCACCTCCAACAAATCAGCTGGGCTCCTCAAGAATCTTTGTGCCATGGCTTTGATGGGCATTTATACTGGGCTTACTGATTTGGACATTTAGGATATCAGCAGGATGAACCACGATCACACTGGGCTGACCTCCCAAGTGTGAGCCATCAGATCCCAGCTCCCATGTGCAGCCCTCACCCTGCTGACCTTGAGACAGGGCAGGCTCTGTCAGTGGCTGTCCACCCCCGTCCATGGCCGTGTCCTCACCTGACCCCTGTCACCTTCTCCTTTGCAGGACCGTGGTCATGCCCATCGCGAACGAGTTTGCCCCAGATGTGGTGCTCGTGTCATCAGGCTTCGACGCTGTGGAGGGCCACCCCACACCCCTTGGTGGCTACAACCTGTCCGCCAAATGTAAGTTGGGTTCGCAGATGGCCCAGGAGCAGTCTGAATTCTGCTGTGTTTATGGTTAGGTTCAAGCCTCCCCTTTGGTAACAACGGGAGGAGGCTATCCTCATCATGTCTTAGCAGGAACATGAGCGCACCGGCCACCCCAGCAAGCAGAGGGTGCACAACAGGCCGTGTGATCCAGGACACAGGGTTGCTCTCCTGGGGGCTATGCTCCAGCATGGACCTCCGAGCCCCCGGTAGCCCATGCAGTGACCCAGCAGAGGACAGCCAGCTGCTGCCATCTGTGTTCAAGACCCTGGGCTCCCCCTGACTTAGGGGGATTCTGTCCTGGGGCCCCGCAGTAAAGTGGGTGCAGCAGTGCAGCCAGGAAGGTGGCCTCGCGCTCTCCCAGGGTACCAAAGAGGGATGCGTACGGCCCAAGGTAGTGCGTTAGGATTGTGCAGGTGCAACCTTTACTGAAAGCGACTGTTGTGAAAATGTGCTCACGTCGTATGAGCTGTAGGCGAGTTGGGATCACTGCAGCCTCATAACAACGAATAAGTTCAAAAACATTGTGAGAATTACAGAAATGTGACAGACACCAAGCAAGCAGACACTGTGGGAGATCGGTGGCCCCGATGCACCCGATTCGGGGCAGCCACTGACCTTCCCTCTCTGAGAGGTGCATTCAGGGGAGACATAGGCTGGGGTGCACCCAGGGTCCTCGTGGCAGCCTCAGGGCCTGCATCCCTGTGTCCGTCAGAGACAAAGCCCAGCCTTTGGGACATTTCAGCCTCACTGGGCCCGCAGCTGCCAGACAGCACAGCCTAGACCTGGGCCCTGTGTGCTGACAGCAGCAGGTGGTGGGGCCGCTGTTCAGGGGCAGTGGGGTGGTTCGGCAACCATCAATGCCAGCCAGTTCTGGCATGGATGGGAATCACTGTGACCTGCCAGGCACTTTCTGTGGACAAGAGGAGATGTGAGTGCAGGGGGGTGTGCTGTGCTTGTCGGAGAAAGTCAAACCCACTGGACATGGGGTGAGAGTCCTGGAGGGGCTCGCCCAGGGGTGTGTGTACCCAGCACACTGCTGACTGGAACCCCTGGGCCTCTGGTCCGCAGGCTGCATGGGCACAGCTGTGGGGATGCACTCATGCTCCCCCCTCTGCGGTCCCAGCAGGAAGCTGAGGGCTCCTCCTGGGGTTCTTCCTTCCTTCCCCCCAAGCGAGATGATTTGCGGCGTTATAAAATCAAAGCACCCAAACCGTAATTCCTACTCTCAAACAGATCAAAAAGAATCCCGAACTGAGATTCTTCAACGACTGTGTTCCAGGCAGACCTGGCTTCCATTAGGTTTCAGAGCGCTGGCCCCCTGGGTCTCTGTAATGTGATGTAATGCGTTTCTGGGCGCTTTGATCGGCGGCCAGACGTCGGCTCGCGGCCCGCCCTCACCCTCCACTTGCATCTCCCGTTTCCTCTTGCAGGTTTTGGGTACCTGACGAAGCAGCTGATGGGCTTGGCGGGCGGCCGGATCGTTCTGGCGCTGGAGGGGGGCCACGACCTCACGGCCATCTGCGACGCCTCAGAAGCATGTGTTTCTGCTTTGCTGGGCAACGAGGTAGGACAGCCAAGGGGCCCAGGGCTGCTCTGTGCGCGGGCTCCGGGTTCACGCTCGCCCTACGGTGGGACCGTTACCCATTCGATGAGGCCCTCCGGTCTGCGGGGAGGGAAGCAAGTGAGAGGACTGTTGAGAATCCCTTTCTCTGTAAAGGGGTTCAGGGTCCTATACTTTAAGGATGCTCAGCTTTGCATGTGGGTTGAGAGTATTTTAATCTCTTCCCTTCCTTCCGTGTGGACAGTCCGTTCTTGGAGGGGTTCTCAGGTAAGTTCTGGGGGCCGTGTCACCGGGCCAGTGTTGCTTGGAGCCCCACCTCCCTGCTCTGAGCCCATAGGTGATGCCCGAGCCGAGGTCCCTGTGCTGTGTCCCCACTGAGGCCACAGGACAAAATCTGGGAGATGCTGGCTTGTACAGCTAAGCTCAGAGGGTCCGGACAAAGGGAGTGAAGGATTCAAGGGAGAGAGTCCATGGGAGCCTCATATTCTGGAATGACACTGGTCCAGGGCCCGTCCCTCCTGGCTGGCTGGTGCTCCCCATGGGGAGAGCTGCCTGGCTGGGGGTGGAGCGGATGTCGGGAGGGGAGGTGCCGCCCTCCACGGGATGCTCTGCAGTTCACTGAGCCCCTGAAGTTTGTGACATGAAACCTACCTGCAACTTCCACTTTGTGCTCTTCCTGAAATTCTCAGTGCATCCACAGGCCTTTGGAGACGGGGTCCTGTACCTGCCTCCTGCATCCCTGGAAGGAGCGTGGGGCGAGTCCCAACCCCTCACAGCACCACCCACTCTGGTTGCTTGCTGCTGCTCTAGCATAGCACTTGGGTCCCAGAAGCAAGTCAGCTGTGGCTCTGGGGAGGGCGGGCAGGTGTCTGGGTCCCTGGCCTGGCCTGCAACAGGGAGGTGCTGGGAACGCCTGGAGGTGGCCCACAAGTTCTGTTCCCATGCCGTGCCTGGGACTCACGGCCCCTTCCTCAGGAGGAGAGATGGGCATATACAGGTCTGCAGTGTGCGAGGACACCGTCCAGGAGAGCAGGTTCCCTGGGCGTCCAGTGGGGCTGCCATGGTCCCTGTGCCAGTCACCCTCCTGCTGGTCACCACCAAGATTCAAGAGAGCATGAGCAACAGGGCCCTGGAATGAGGCTGGAGGACACACAGCTCAGGACAAGCCATGCCAGCCACATAGCAATGACCCCACATGGCACAGGCGGTGCTGGGACACCCTGGCCACTTGTGGGGAGTCCTGTCCTGAGAAGGCTGAGAGAGCAGAGTGGCCTGAAGGGCGGGTGCCAAGGAGGCCGAGGTGGAGACTACCCCATGTCCCAGTCGCTGGTTTAGGAGGCCCTGGTGAGGAGGGCGCCCCTCCCACTGCACTGACCCCTGTTGGGAGATGCCAAGGCCAGACGGCCCTGAAGCCCCGGGAGAGGGTGATGTGAGGAGCACCAGCCACTTCCCCCGAGCAGGGCTGCCCTGCCTGCCCTAGGAAGGCCCCGCACTGAGGTTCCCCTCAGGCGCCTTAGACATGTCAGTGGGGCCCTGTCCCTGTGGTGTCCCAGCCTGGAAGCTTGAACTCCAGTTACAGTTCCTGCAGGAGGGACGTGTCCAGGTTCAGGCTCACCCTGACACTGCACTCCTAGAGCCTCGTCAGGGACACACAGTGGACGGCGGCACCCACAAGGCCTTTGAGGAGGGCCCTGATGGGAGATGCAAAGCGGGGTTCAAGCAGGCTCTCGAAGGCCCGTATCCAGTTTGACTGCCTCCAGCAAGAAGGGGCGGGGTGAGGACATGTAGACAAGTCTCCAGTGATGGGACGCAGGGCTCTGTCCTCAAGCCATTTGCAGTCAGTGTTGTTCCCTTTGACTCGAGTGAGCCACAGAAGGCCTGCTGCAGACACAGTAGGATGAGGTGTATGGCTTGTGCTCCTCCAGGCTCAGGGGGGACCAAGCTGACCACGTGGCGTTTGGAGGCAGGTGTGAGGTCTGGACCCAGGTCCTGGCGTCAGCCATACGAGTGCAGGATCACGGGTGAACATGGCCTGACTTGGAGTTCAACCCTTGGGAAGCTCTGTGTGTGTCCTTTGTGTGAGCTGGCCCCAGCAGGAGTGGAAGGCCAGGTGACCCTGGGGAGTGTGGCACCAGGGAGGACGGCCACAGTGTCTCACTCTTGGGTCCACTCAAAGCAGGGAGGAGGGCAGGGACCAAGTGGGCACAGTCTCTGGGAAGCAACCTAGGAGAAACCCTTCCTGTGTGCTCTGGGGTGGCAGCCCTCAGGGGCTGGAGGAGGAGAGTCAAGATCCTCAGCACCAAGGCTGAGTAGGCCCAGCAGCCAGAGTCCCCGGCTTTCGGCAAGGAATGGCTTTGCATCTATGTGCCCCATGGGCTCTGGAGCTCGTGCTCCCTGGCCGTTGGGGCAGGCTGTGGCCAACAGGCTGTGAGTGGTGGGCTTCAGGTGGCTCTGCTGTCTCCTCTCAGCCTTCTGTCACACATGCTGTTTACTTGAAGCTCAGTCACCGGGAGACCCCAGAGCCCTGTGACATGTCTCCTTCCCGGTCAGGTGGTTAGCAATGCCCTCGACTCTTCTAGAATAAAATACCAGCCTGCATTTTCGACTTTCCACCTTCCACTCACCGTCTCTTTACATAAAGCTGTCTTCTCCCCCCTTTTTTGTTAGAGTTTAAAGACAATTGAGTAATATATCCAAACCCTCCAGAAGCTTTTTGGTTATTCTAGCTAGTTATTTTCAAATAACAATAAAGAACTTGGCTTTCAGCTCCTGCCTGTTCTTGCTTCCTGGGTGTTTGCTCTCCAACAAGAAAACCTTCTTTTTCTTAAGCACATCAAAGAGCAGGAAGCACTGGTTTTACCGAGGTCTCTTAAAAATCTTTCTAATGCAAGAAAGTTGGGCAGAGCCCCACTCCCTATGTGCAGCCTCAGATGGTGAGGGCTGGAGCAGAGCCAGGTCTGCTGGGGTTGGGGGGGGGGGGGTTGCATTGGAAGGTCACCTTCTCCTGAAAGCCCATCTGTGTGACTGTTTCAGCTTTAAGTTGTTGGCAACTGTCAGGGACAGTTGGCAATGAAAACTTGTTTCAGTGTGTCTCACAGGTGTGTAGGAACCAGTAGTGTGGATGGAGATGCAGGGACCCCCATGAGCGGGTGCCGGGGCCGGTCTGGCTCACAACAGTTAGGGACCTGGGGCAGGTATCCCCCTCTAAGCAGGGGTTATGTGGGCCCCTTCCTGTGGATCACGTGGCATTTCAAGGCCAAGTGTCCCCTTTCAGCCCAAGTCTGGGATCAGCGGAGACTAGGAGGGTATCAGGTGAGACCAGCGTCCAGGAAGGCATCATCGGGGAATTAGACCCCTTTGTTACATCCTTACCCTGTGCCAGCTCTCGGTGGTCACACCGACTTCGCAAGAGACAGGGACACAGAGACAGACGCAGCGGTGGGACAGAGATGGAGCAGAGACACTGAACTACTCAACCACATGGCTGGGGGTCTGTGCCCTCATGCCGGCACTCCCTGCTCCCTGCCAGGCTCGGCTCAGCCAGAGGCAACCGCATTGGTGACATGCAGATGCTGGTCAGGGGACATAGGGTCCCCGTCACATGCTCCTGGCTTAGGGTGCTGAGTCACCTGCTGGTTCCTAAGGCGGGCTTTCTCACTGCGTGCCAGAGGTCAGAGGAGCCTATGCACAGAGCAGCCTCCTTGCCTCATCCTCACAGTCACAGTGGGATGGAGGACACATGGTGACATGCTGACCCTCCCTGGCCCCCTTTCTAGAACAAGGATGAAGGTCCCTGTGGTTGCAGGCCACCTGGCTCGGCTCCCAGGACGGCAGGCAAGCAGGGTTCTGGCAGAAGAATCCCGTGTCCATGGGGCTCACCTTCTGTGAGTGCTTTTCCTAATCCCTCATCCTCTTCCGAGAGGACGTCACAGCGATGAGGACACAGCATGACAGAAGAGCCGGAGGTGAGGGAGACCAGGCAGGCTGCCCAAGGTCAGTGCAAGGATCCGGAAGAGGTTCTCCCTGTGGCTGAAGAGAACCTGGTAGGGCTATTTCTCCAGCTGCCGTGGGAGCAGGCGACCGACAGTTCTTAGGGAACACTCAGCCAGATCAGGAGCAAAGGGACCCTTTGTTGAAGGTCTGCTCTGCTGACAGCTGCTTCCCCAGGAGCCATCGCCCCACACAGCAGGCACCTGAGTGCCCAGAGGTCCCCTCTCCAGGCAGAGCACCGTGACTGCAGCCGAGGGCACAGAGCACCCTGTGGTGTGATCCATGGTGCCTATGCCCCTGGAAGGGAGACGAGGACTGAGCTCTGTCCCCGGGGAGCAGCGTTGCTGAGGCCAAGAAGGCTGTGGGGCTTCCCTTGAGAAAAGGGCAAGCGCCCACTGGGCCGACGGCGCTCGAGGAGCAGAGAGGCTGGAGCCCGAGAGCAGGTGCACAGCTGTTGGTAGACTGGTCAGGGCCTGGCAGGCGTGCCTGCGGTGGGTGTGGGGTCACACAGCTGCACGTCATCCTCCTGTGACGTCTTCTGTGTCCCCTGGAAAGAAGGAGGGGCAGGTATACCTGCTGGCTGATGTGGGCCAGGGACCTGGCTGTATGGCTGCCCAGGGGCTCTGGATGCCCGGTGCCGGTTGGAGAAAGGCCCCCAGTAGGGACAGAACAGGTGCACCCGAGGACAGGGGTCTGAATCGCCATCACTGACATTTTCCCGGCCGGCGCAGTTGCTCCCAAACGCATAGCTTTATGTATTCTGGAAAGCCTGAGCGTGGACCTGAGTTCTGCCAGCCTATTTTAATAACCCGCTTGTCAGGGTGCTGTCACCTCTCAATCCCCGACCTAAATTGTGAGCAGTTTGAAACTATGGAGCAGGAAAAAGATTTCCATACCTAAAAAGACAGTGGGACCCGCGAGCAGATGTTACAGACCAGGCATGATCTACACAGGGCAGTCTAATGGTCCTCAAACTTGGATGGTCTTTGAGTTCCCCTGCCCACTCCAGCTGAGGCCAGCCTTTTAAAGACTGAATTCGATAAGCCTCATTTCCCTTGTGGTTCCAAAGTCTACAGACTCAGATCAGGGTGAATATGGCATGGGGTCTCCTGTCTGTCACCCTCAGGACAGGACTGTGTCTACAGCCGGCCCGCTGGTTCCCTCTGATGAGCCACCTCCCAAAAGAGGCCCATGGCACAAGTGCAGTGCTTTGGCATTAAGTGACCTACTTCTCCAGCTGAACCCCCTTCCAGATCACAAGGACCTTTATCTCCCATTTCTGTGTTCCACATGCCTGCACCCCACTCAGCCCTGTCTGCAGGAGAGTCCCAGCTGCCCTCCAAGGACGGACCAGACCACTCCCCCTGCCTGGCCACAGCGGGCTGTGCTCCCCAGGGAGCCATAGCGGCCTGCCCACCCAAACCCAGTGTCCCAGGACCCCGCTCTGCACTTGCCCATGGCATTCAGCACCTTCGGAGGTTCTGCTGGGTTTGCTCACCCAGGAAGGTTTTAGCTTATTGACAGTCTCTCCCAGGCAGGAGATGCTGTCAGACAGGGGGATGGGTGTCTGCTTTGTTCACTGATGAACCCCAACTGTGTAGCACAGAGATTTGTGCTTTGTGGGCTGCCCTAAAAATATATATTAAATGAAAGAATAGAATCCCAGTTATTAAGGGGGTAATATTTTTAAGCCATAAAATTTCTCCCCTTTTCTGGTCCTTTTTTCTTGAGTCGAGCCCAGAAGCAGCCCATGTCACGTCTCTGGCCCTGGAACAGAGCCCAGCACTGGTTGCTGCATGACCATGGGCCGAGCTGACCAGCCGCCATCGTGAGGGGCGCTTCCCAGGGCTCCTCCTCTCAGTCGTGTCACAGCCTTGCTCGGGCCCCTTCTGCTTTCCTCCTGAGACCCCAGAGGCCACGCGCGCTCTCTTCCCAGGGGCTGTCCCCTCAGACTTATGTGCACACTGCCCCTGGGAGGACACTTTGCCCCTAGGTTTGTTGTGATCTTTTCCCTGGGTGACGTGTACCTGCATGGTAGGCAGACAACAGAAGGTCCCCAGCATGGGGTGAGGACCCTTCTTCCCTGTTTGCTCCTGGTTCAACCCCACAGTGAGGCCTCTGGTCTCCAGCAGCCTCTGCCAGGTGCCAGGGACAGAAGGATCCAGCCCCCGTTAACTGCGCCGATGCTGGGACAAGTTGATCCCCTGGGGTGGCTCGAGACGGGGGAGGTGTTGGTGGCAGAGGATGTTGGGGGGAGGGTGACACAAGACCCCACAAGCCCACTGCCCCTGGAGTGTGGGTCCCGCGGGGAGACCGACCGTGGGGAGCCCCCACCCCGGGACGAGGCAGACCGCTGCCCCGGGTGTGACTTCCTTGCTCTAACACACCCCTATGCTTCAGAGTGATAATCTATGGGATGAATTACGTTTCTAAAACCCTCTTTGTGCTTGAAAGTGGTGACACTGAACTTCGGACAAATACTGGAGTCGAGTGGGACAGGTGGGACCCCACAGGCTCTGATGACCTGGACCTGGTGCGCAGAGCTTCGTGCCTGGAAGACGGCTGGGCTCTGCTCCTCCATGCCCTCAGCAGAGGACCTGGCTGAGCAAGCCACTCTTGGGGAGGCCACTGTCTCCAGAAGGGGTCCCAGCTGCCAGGGGCAGCAGAGCCGTTTTCTCAGCCCGGGACCCAGCGGGCTGTAATAGGCTGGCAGCCAGGACGAGCTCCCGGCACTGGGCCTTGGCGACACGTGGTGCGATGTTTGAGCTCTGCCGGTTGAGGGGTGAACAGCACCTGGGGCAGGCTGGATCAATTCTCTCATCACTCCCAGTGCCGGGCATCTTCCCAGGTGCTTGTTGGCAGCTTAGACTTTCTCTTCTAGTGAAGTTCATGGCTTTGGCCCATTTTCCTGACAGACCGTATTTTTACTGTTTATTCTTAGAGGGGGAAATTGGACGGATGGGTGGGTGGATGAAAGGCAGGATGGGCAGATGTGTGGGTGGATGGATGGGTGGACAGACGGATGGGCAGATGGACAGGTGACTGGATGGGTGGACAGGTGGACGGACGGATGGATGGGTGGGTAGGCAGATGGACTGAGGAACAGTTAGGCATCTCCTGTTTTTCTGACCTCTAGAGGAGTGACCACGAGAACAGAGTAATCTCTTCCTTGACCGGGAGAGCTCTCCTGGGCCACGGGTCTCCTGTAGGTAAAAATCTAAAGTGACTCTGAGCCGATTTCTGTCCGTCCATGGATGAGCGTTGGGACTTCGCACTGCAGCAGAGATTGGTCCCCTCAGCTGGTTTTCCCACGCCCCCGTGCCATGGCCCCTTCCCCTGCTGGAGTGCACTGGCACCACCCCGCTAGAACGTTAAGAAGTGCGCTCCTCTAAACCACGCGGACGTCCACACAGGCAGACCACACTCCAGTTAAGCTGTTTCTAAGAATCCACTTTCAGCTACAATGTCCTTCCTTTTCCAAAATTTGTTTCTGCCCCTTTTCTGTGTATTTACCTCTCTGCAGGACCCTTCTCTTCTCTGGCTCGCCTCCTGAACGGAGCACCTGCTCTACCTGACGGCCGCATTTAGGGCTCAGGACTGGCTGCACCTCCCACGCTGATACGTGGCATTTTCCTTGCTTCTCATTTCCAAGCGTTTCCTGATTTCCGGTGACCCGTGATCAGTGGGTTTAATTTCCAGCCTCAGGGTCTCAAGTTCTCATTTGTGCCCCGTTTCTAATGGATGGCGCCATGCTGAGAGCGGGTGTGGTGGCCTTGTGGTCTGCCTGTGTGGACGTCCGCGTGGTTTAGAGGAGCGCACCTCCTCTGCCCCATTCACACTCCTCCGTCCCTCGGCCAGGTTGGCCCGTGGTGCCCTCACGTGGTTTTCTCTGCTGATTTCTGTCTGCTGTCCGTAAAGAGCATGTGCCACTCTCTCTCTCCCATGGCGCGTCTGGCCACATCCGTCGGCCAGTGTTCACTTCCCGCGTGTTAAACGGTTTTATCAAATGTGCGCAAACTTTAAGTCATCACATCCTTTTGATGAATTGATGTTTTTGTCACCGTGTAGAGCTGTCCTTTGCATCCGGCTATGGGTTTCTGCTTCCGCACGTTGTGCAGGAAGCCCGTTGAGTCCTGCCGTCTCCCTCCTCTCACAGACGCCACCTTCGTGGGCCGCACCAGGCTGGGTCTCACCACGGCTTTGCTCACCATTCCACAGGTGGCCCACTAAGTGGAGACTCTGGACCTTACAGTGGGGCTGGTAGCGGCTTGTTTTTTGTGGCTCTGCTTTTTTCAGACTCATTTCTACATCTCACTCTGTGCTGTGTTGGTCCCTTTTCTGCCTTCTCCCCACATGACTGAGAGTCCCCCACATTCCATCTGCTCCCCCCTGGGGGAGGAGATACACAGCTGCCTTGCTGTTTTCCAGGGGTGATCCTTCCAGGTGGCAACATGTGCCCATGATGCAGTCAGTGGCCTCTTCCCTCCCCATGCCACCCGGACCCGCAAGGGTCCACAGACCAGACACAGCACGCCCGCTCTGGACGCGCCTTCACCAAAATGTTACCTCCTTGCTGGAAACTGACCTGCGCTGGCCGGTGTCCTGTGTGTTCTGCTGGGCAGCCCCTACCCTGGCCCTTCCTGGGCTGTGCGTGCGGCCCCTGACTAGCCTTTCCCCGACCTTCCTTCCCTCCTTCCTATTTGCTTTCTGGACACCATTACTGTTCTACGTGGTTCCTGCATCTGTGGCCTTTCCTGCATTCCTGACACGTTCTTTGTCCATCATTCCTCCCTGCATCTCAGACCGTCACCCTGGATCACTGTGCCTCCAGCACACCCCGTACGTTCCTAGGAGAGGGACACCACTGTCAAGGTCCCCTATCTGGTTGTCTTTATTCAAGTTGTGATTTTTCCCTCATTTTTTTTTCTTAAATAGGCTCCCTACCCAGCGCAGAGCCCAACCTGGGGCTTGAACTCAAGACCCTGAGATCATGACCTGAGTTGAGATTAAGGGTCAGACACCTAACAGTCTGAGCCACCTGGGTGCCCCCTCGCTCATTCTTGACCAATAGGGCCCACAGTTGTGGTCGATGGTCGTATTCTCTCTGGATGCCCAGAGGTGGCCGCACACCGTCCTGTTGTTCTCTGCCACACGGGACTGGTGACTAGTGAGCTGCTTCCCTCTGCAGACCGTTTGCACTCTGCTCATCGGTAGTGCTCTGTAGCCTTCCTCTGATGCCCCTATGGCATGGGAGTCTCCTGTGATGCCTCCTGCTCGGGTCTGTCCCCCACCCACCGGGACACACAGACCCTTCCCCTCTGCCCACTCCCCGTGCCACTGGTGCATTCAGAGTCCTTTTTTCGGCCATTGCATCCAGGTTAGCAATGTTCTCCTAAGCTGATAGGCGTTTCCAGTATCTGCTGTTGTGTCTCCCTTTTTTACAAGTTCTGTTTGGCTCTCTTTCAAATCTTCCGGTTCCATTCAGTAATCCTACATTAGTCTCTTATTTTTAATACATATTAAATATACTTCATAGTTTAAAACTGATCAATCCAATAACCACAGTCTTTGAAAATCCAAATATGAGTTTTTTCACCAGACTTTTAACTCTGGGTAGCTTTAGACCCAGAGGAGCATGGCAGAGCTATCACCAAACTCTTGCAGGCCCTCGGACGGTTTTCTCTCAGTAGTGCCTGGCCTCGGTGGAACTTTTATCCCAGCCTGGGAGCCAGCCCTGGCTCGGCACTGCTAAACCAAACTATGCCCAGATTTCACTCACTTTCCCATGGCTGCCCTCATCGCGTCAGGGTCCCCATCCGGGACCCCACTGCACGTCTAACCATCCTTATTCCTCTCTGGGCTATGGTGGCCTCCCAGGCTTTCCTTGGTTGTTACTTTTGAAATATTGACTATTTTCAGCAAAGAACGCTGGTCAGGTTCTCTGTGGACTGTCCTTCAGTGTCTGTCTCGTTTTTCAAGGTGCTCAGCCCCACCTCTTGGAGTGGGCATGGGGACACAGATTATGTGCAGCTCTTCAAGAACCATGTGTGTCTCCTCCCTGTTAGACATCCAGTCCCTGCTGTTTGTCAGTGCAACTCCTGGACATTTCGTGCTCTGAGCTACGGCCCAGAACCGTGCTGTGATCTCTTCCCCACCAGGCCTCCCGTGTGTCCCTTTAGCCCACCCATCACCGTCCCGAGCGCTCCCTCCATCCCTGATACTGCGGGACGCACCAGGATCTTCCTAAATTCTCCTGTCCCAGCCTCGGGAAGACCAAGCCCGGTTCCTTTACTGGAGGGTGGCATTGGAGACCTTGCTGGTTTCTCCTGAGCCTAGACCATGCTAGCGGACATCTGTGTTTGTTGGATGATAGTTCTGGGTGTAGACTCAGGCATCTTGGAACTGAAGTGGAACACCAGTCAGCAGCCTTGCAAGGGGGCCACAGTTGCACTGTGGGCTCCGGCCCCTCCACTTATGGCATGTGAATGAGGGAGACTGTGTCCGGCCCTTCCTTCTCTGAAGAGCTCAGGCTAAGAGCAGACCTCTCCCCACCCGGTGTCTCTGCGGGCACGTTGTCTCCGTGAGCCTGGCTCGTCTCTGGGGGTGCTGTGGTCACTCCCGCGCAGTCCTTCATGGCCTCTGGCCTGTCCCAGAATGTGTGATGGCCCCACGAGGCTCCAGCTTCCTTCTAGAACCCAGCAGATCTCCCTCAGTGTTGTAGGCTTGTCTGATTATTTAAAGTTTTTAAAATTATTTTTATGATGTGTTTCACCAAGTGAGCTTAGTGGTGCTGTTGAGGACTCCGCAACGTGCCCTGTGGGCCTCTGGTTGACTTGTGCTTCCTTATTGTCCTCTGTGGTCTACACTGGAGGGAACACTGGGAGCACAGTTTCCCCTCAGAGAGACTCTACTGATTGTCTTCTTTCTTTCCTCTTTTCCCCTCTGGGGGAAGAAAACCGTCAATGGGATGTTCAGGGTTTCTTATTGTAAGACTACAGGTGTGAAAGTGGTATTTCCAGAAAGTGGTCATTATTTCCCTCCTGCACGGTGGTGTAGGTGGTGCCTCCCATAGGCCCCAGGCAGACAGTCTTCTGGGCCAGCCAGCTCCTAGACGCGGTGTCTGCCTGCACGAGTGCTCTTGAATACGCCTGATGATCCCTGAAAACAATACCTCAAAGAAAAGAAATCAACTTCTGTTTCAAAAAAAAATTATAGTAAATAGCAAAGCCACATTTAGCTTTTTTTTTCTTCTCTGTCCACAAATACACTTGAGAAGTTGACTTTAACTGTCCCATCCCGGCACACGGGGATCGTACGGACAGCCTTTCCATTCGCTGTGTTTTATACATTTTTTCCTAGCTTGATCCTCTCCCAGAGAAGGTCTTACAGCAGAGACCCAACGCTAATGCGGTCCGGTCCATGGAGAAAGTCATTGAAATCCACAGTGAGTTGCCTGGGCCGCTGAGGGGCGTGGGATGACCCAGGTCGCAGAGACTGTCGTGTAGGTGGGTCTGCCCTGTGCCCCCACCAGCCCCCACCAGGATCTGGGCCACTCAGAAGGCCCAGATCCAAGACAACAGCGAGCAGCGGGCTCCGGTCTGGACGGACCCTTGCCCGTGCCCCTCATACTGCCCCCCCGCCCCCGCCAATCCCTACCCCATCCCAGGTGTCTCTGCCAGCGGGAGGACTGGGCTGTGCCAGCTGCCTCTCCCAGGTGCCCGGTTTTTGTGCGCTGCGAGCCAGGGGAGGCTCCGTAACGCTGCTTCTGCCCCCCAGGCCAGTACTGGCGCTCCCTGCCGCGCCTCTGCTCCACGGTGGGCCACTCTCTGGTAGAGGCCCAGAAGTGCGAGAACGAGGAAGCAGAGACCGTCACCGCCATGGCCTCGCTGTCCGTGGGTGTGAAGCCCGCTGAGAAGAGGTGAGCATCTCAGCCCTACAGCAGGGCCACCCTCCACCAACAGCCCGGCAAGGGACGGAGGGACAGAGGGCAGGGGTCCCAGCCATAGATGCCACCGTCACGGCCACCTCTTTCCAGTGGGAAGGCTCGTGGAAACTCTGGAGGAGCCTTCACTCCAGAACGGGGGTGGCGGGAAGAGCGGGCACGGGTGTGGGGAGCAGGCGCCCACCGCCCCCCAGCTTCTTGGCCCTAACCCCGCGGGCTCTCTGTCTCTGTTGTGCTGGGCGCCGCCGCAGACCCGACGAGGAGCCCATGGAAGAGGAGCCGCCCCTGTAGCCTCCTGTGGAGCTGCGGGCCTCTTGTTTGTCTGTCCCCGTCTGGAAGCTCCGCCGAGAAAGCTCCTGTTTCTGTGCGGCCTGCCCGCGCCCTCTGCCCAAGGCTGGAGCAGCGGCGGGAGGCCCCCGGGGGCTCCCCAGCGGGCGGCCCTGCACGGCCCCGGGACCCCTGCGACGCCGGGCTCTCGGCTATCCTGACGGAGGCCGCGGAGGAAGGAAGCCTGTGGCGGCTCGCGGCAGAGCTGCCCACTTCGTGGCCATGAGGGAAGGAAAACGAAAATCAAAGATCTAATAATACAAAACAGACTCGATGAAAACTGGTGCTTACCGTTGATTATTACCCACAATTCCACAGTCTCTGTGTAAACCACTCAACGCATCCTGTAGCTTCTTTTTTTGTTCGAGGGAACGTTTTCTGGGGCTCCAGCCGCGTCCGGGAGCCACAGCGGCGCGCAGGGGGGGGTCTGCGACAGCGGTGGGGTGGGGGGAGGGGGGACAGGCGGACATGCGTGCCAGGGCCACGCCGGACACACGCAGACGAGGGAGCCTGTGGGAACCGGCTCGGGTATCCCCGAGCCATCGGAAGATGCGAGTTTGTGCCTTTTTTTTATTGCTCTGATGGATTTTTGTGGCTGGGTTTTCTGACGTCTGAGGAACAATGCCTTAAGAAAAAATAAACAGCAGGAATTGGGGGGACAGTTTCCTGTGGCTGCGTGCTGGCCCGGAGCAGGGATGGGGGGCTTCAGGGCCGCGGGCCTGCAGGCCCGGTTTGCTTTAGTGCTGTTTAAGAGAAAGGGAGGTCGTTCCAGCAAAGTGGCAAATACTGTTGGGGGTTTTGAAGTCCAACAAATTTTAAATGAATCCAAAGTGTTCTCTTCTCGTACATCATATAACAAACAATTGAGCATCTCCATTTGGTTGTGAAGCATGTCCTAGCACACTTCCAGTGTTATGATCGGAATGCTTTTTATGAAAAGCAAGTAGCATGAAGTATTGCTTAAATTTTAGGTATAAATAAATATATATATGTATAATATATATTCCAATGTATTCCAAGCTAAGAAACTTGATTCTTATGAAATCTTGATAAAATATTTATAATGCATTTATAGAAAAAGTATATATATATAATAAATGCAGATCATAAAGGTCCCTGGCGAATGAATGACTTGTGAATTAGACATCAAGGTGCTTATGGAAAGGGATCTCGTTTGAAACTCACGTATTTTTGAACCCCAGCCTGGACAACTTTCAGATCGCCAACACGTTCGCCACTGGGCAACTAGCCGGCCGGTGTGTGCTCTCCTTCCGCTCTCTTCGGACAGGACCCCTCCCGTTCCGAACCTCCGTGCACATATGTACCTAATGAGTTTTTATAGCAAAGAATATAAATTTGCTGTTGATTTTTGTATGAATTTTTCACAGAGAGATCCTGAATAAGCATTGTTTTGTGAATTTTACATTTTTTCTCACCATTTAGCAATTTCCTGAATGGTAACAATGTCTAAACTTTATTTCTTTCTTTCTAAATCCTTGCTTGTACATTTTTTTTAACTTTTTAAAGGTTTTTTTTTTCTTTTTATTATTTTCATCTTTGTTTATTTTTGTACAGTGAGCAGTGTTGTGCAGCAGCCGTTTTCAAAAAGCGAGCTCAAGGGAGTCAGGGGACATACGGTCTCCACGGTGACGCCAGCGGGGGCATCCATCCCGGCTCTGTCACCATGACTGCATCCAGACCAGGGGCTCCTCTTCCCTCCACATCGGTCATATTACAAGGGGTGCTGTGTCCTCCCCTCCACCATGCTGTGGGTAGGGTCGCTCGCCAGACACCACGGGCCATCAGCACTTGTGAAACTCCCGTTTCAACTTCTCTGACCACGTTGTCAGGACAGCATTTTGAATTCAGTTTTCCAAAGACCTTTTCAAGCATGTCAGCAATGCATGGGGCCCGTGCGAGGCCCACACCTGTGAGGGGTTGTCGCTGCTGTAGCCACACGGCCGGGGTCCTGGCTGGAAGCAGCAGGCCCCAGGTTTTGAAGCCTGTGGCTGCAGGGAGGCGAGGGGCCCTTGCTGTCTGGCGAGCCTGCAGGGACAGCACAGAGTCCCGATCGGGACCGCCCCTCTCTGCGCTTTCTCTCATTGACAGTAACTGACCGTCACTTTTTACTGGTAACTTAGTTTCCAGCACTTGAAGCCACCAGTTTCATTCCAAAGCATGTTCCGAGTTTGGGCACAGCACTCCCATGGGAGGGAACCCCATGCCACGTTTCTGAGTCTGGTTGCATTCACAGGGTAGCTTCTGAAGGAGACACTGATGCAGCCGGACTTCTGGCCAAACAAGTCCAAATACTTGGGTTGGCTTGGTCATTGGGATACTGGTGGTCAGATCCAGACAGCGGTCCCAGAGCAGGACCGAAGGGTCTGGGGGCCCCATGTGGCTTTTTCCTCCCGCGGGCCTAGCTCGGCTCCGATGCCCACCCTGGCAGGAGGCCCCAGTGTCTGGGAGCCAACTCGGCCAGCTCCACATGGCCCACAGGACCCCTGCCACCTGCTGGCCGTAACTTTTAGGGAGAAAGAGGTCATCTCACGCTTTTTACGGGTGGCGGGGTGAGTCGGCTGTCCATGGTGGGCTCACTCCCGGTCTCTGTCAGAGAGGCCAGGCCGGGGCGCCGGCTGCGTTTGCCACGGCACTCCAGCGCCACAGACGCGCTTCAAGCATTACCGTGTAGCCTTTTCTTTTCTTTGAAGACACACTCAGCCCTTCCCCACAGCGGCCAGACGGCGCAGGGCCTACCCCAGTGTCTGCGGGACCCCGCGTCAGGGAGGGCGCCTCACCCCTCCCCTCTCCGGCCCTTGCACCTTTAGCCTTTTTCTTCCTTTGCAAAGGCCTCGGGGGCACCGGCCAGGGGTCAGCGAGCGAGCACTTTATGTCCCTTCGCGGGAAACCCCACAACGCTGCCGGGACGCGCGGCGCCCGCCCTTTCGGCTCCTGCCGCGCCACGACGTGCCCGAGCCCCACCAGCAGGCGGCCGCCAGCCCCTCGGCTCCCAAGGGCCACTTTGTCAGAGTGTTTCAGTTTTTCTCTACTTCTTTTAAGAGACTGTTTCCAGAGGAAGGACCGTCGGGCGTTGCTCGGACACAAACGCGGCACCCGCGGCGGAGTTCATGGGTTTTACTTTTTGATCAGAACATTCCTTCTTTACTGGTCACAGCCATGTGCTCATTCCATTCTTTTTGTAGACTTTTGGGCCCACGTGTTTTACGGGCATTGATACATATATAAATATATATATAAACATATATGAATCTATTTTTTTAAGTTCCTACAGCTGGAGGTTGCATGGGCTGTATGACCGGCATGTCTTTATACTGAACACAGATTTTGCACGCCAAACTCGGCAGCTTTGGGGAAGAAGAAGAAAAAAAATGCCTTTTTTGTTCCCCTCTCACGACATTTGCAGATACAAAAGATGGAAATTTTTCTGTAAAACCACACGAAACCTTGAAGGAGAGTTGGGGCTGGTTGGGGTGGGGAACGTTTGCGTCTTACTGAACTTATTCTTAAGAAATTGTACTTTTTATTGTAAGAAAACTAAAAAGGACTACTTACACATTTGTCATATTAAGAAGAAAAGTTTATCTAGCACTTGTGACATACCAATAATAGAGTTTATTGTATTTATGTGGAAACAGTGTTGTAGGGAAACGACACAGAATTCAGAGTGAACTGCCCGTCTCTCTTCAGCTGACTTGGGAGGCATTTGTTCTCTGTTTTGTTTGCTTCCTTTGATCTTGCACAGGGCCCGGCCACCGGACCCTGACGGATGACCGGCCGGGCCGTGGCCCGAGAGCACCCCTTTCCACGCAGCTGTATTGACTTCTCGTTACTTTCCGGGGACGCGTGGCTAAGATCTCACTTCCAGCCACGCGGCCGGGACCTGGGGGCGCGCCCGGAGGAGGCCGCTCCTTCCCCATGCGGCTCACGGCGCCCAGCGGGGTGAAGAGTCTCCAAGTGGAAGAGGGAGAAGGCGGACAACTTGTGTTTGTTTGGGTTTCCGGTGTGTGTGCGCCCTCGCGGAGGCGCCGTTTCCCAGTTTATGAGATCTTCATCGAACATACAGAAGGGGGCAGACCCTGTTCACCCAAGAGCTTCTCGCAGACCGGCCGCCACGCTGTGTCCCCAGGGCGCCTGTGCGAGCTCCGCATGGGGTCCGCCGCGCGGCCGGCCTCTTGTTTCTCCTGTAACGTAATCCGTTCTCTCGGATCGTCTGGACCTTCCAGCGGTTCTTTCTTTTGCTCAGTGGAGTTGGAGATTTTGTTCTCGGTTTTCTCATTCTCATTTTGTTGTGTGTGGGCGGGGTTTTCCCGACGACGGTGTCCTTCTCGACGGCCGACTCCATTCCACTTTCCCCGGAGTCCAGCGTTTTGTACCTCATCAGACAGCTTGTTGCTCTTGTGGTGTAAATAAAACAGCATCTCTGGTTTATGCCGTGTGCTCGCGTCCTTGCCGCCTCTCGCTGGGCCGGGACCCCCTTGTTGCGGGAGGGCAATCGCTGGAACCCACGCATGTGGCCCCTTGGGCCCAGACCCATGGTGCACCTGGCACTGTCTGCCTGCCCCAGCAGCTCCTGTAGGCAGCTCATTTTAAATATCCTTGCACTGTCTTCCCCAGAAACTTGCAGCCTCCCTCCAGGGGCAAGTCTGCAAACCCCACCTCCGCCTCCAGGGTCCCAGCAGCACACTGCCACCCCCAAATGACTGCCCCCGTCCCCAGCAAAGGCCACACCCCTTCCAAGCCCCCAGGTGCAAGGATGGGTCAGTGGGCATGGGGGATGGGGGGAGGCTGGCTGGGACCATTCTCTCCCCCGACCCACCCGTGGGTCCTGGCCCTTCACAGTTAGCTTCTCCATCTACCCTGCTGGCCCCTTCATAAACCTGGTGCACAGCAACGTGGGGTCTCATGTCACCAGCCTGCAAGCTGGGCACAGGAACCCTGCGCGGCTCAGCGGGAGACCTCTGCCTCAGGGTCCTTCCCCAGGTGCCAGTCACGCTGTCAGCAGGGCTCGCATGGGGGACCCCCTTCCAAGCACACTTCCCCAGTAGTGGGCAGGCCTCCCTCGCTCACTGCATGGGTCAGTACTCGGGCCGCCTCGCTCCCAGTCCCCAGGGCAGGGGAGACAGGGAGAGTGCACCCTGAACACAGCCCGGGCCTTCGATCACCTGCTGTCAGCAGGGAGGAGCCATCTCTCCGAACCAGTGTGCACTCAGGGAGCGAGGTGGCCACGGGCAACCACACGGGGCGAAACCCGCACCAGGCCTGGCCGGGCTTAGTGGGGTTTTTTGCAGATCCCGGCAGCTTCACCTTCAGAATGTGCCTGTAGTTCCCTCACCTCTCCCAGGTTTGGTCCCCCTGCCCCTCCCCGACCCCAGGGTCTCCGCAGCACAGGAGCTAGAGCTGGATGTGGGCCGGTGGGCTGGCGCCGCCTCCAGGGTCAGGCTTCAGCTGGAACTCGAGCTTTGAACCTGTTACGGTCCCTCGTGTGCCCAGAGATGACAACATGCTAACAGCTCCACAAACGGGAGGGATGAGGGCCTCATTCCGCCCAGTCCTCCCGGCCATCCGGCCGACAGAGTCAGGAAGCAGAATAGATGTTGACCCCAGTCCCTCACTCTACAAGGTTCAAGGACCTTCTCGCCCTGCTATTCTTCCCTCTTGTTCGGGGAAAAGTTGGACATGAGAGAGGTACAGAGAACAGAGAACAGCCCCCAGACCCTCGGCCCCACGGGCTTCGTGGCCCTGAGCCCACCCACAAGTCACTCAACCAGTGCCCTCTGCAGGGGCTGCCACAGCCTCCCTCTGTGTGGATCCCAGAAGATGTCCCTCGGGGACATGTGCTGTTCCCTTAAACTTGGCCTGACACCACATCTTGCCTCAAACCAATGGCTCCTAACCTCCAATGCCCAGCCAGCACTGAGATGGCCCTGGCTGCATCTACACTCGGTCTGAGCTCATCGGGATCCCAACCAGAGCCTCCTGCAACACGGGCTGGACCTGTCCCTCCTGTCCCTGCCCTGTGGCCTCACCCCTGCCTCACTCCCTGTGCGACACGTCTGCAGCAGACACCCGCTGGCCCAAGGCTCCGTGGCTCCTGCCCGTGCGGGGCAAGGGCTAGGGAGGGCCTCGGGGGCAGATGTGCCCATGGGGCTGTGTTTAGAGAAGGCTGGGGGCAGTGAGGCTCCTCAGTGTGGCTGCAGCAGCAACAGGTGAGCGTGCACTCCAGCGCTTCTAGAAAGCGAACATGGGCGCAGCTGCGGACTCAGATGGTCTTTCATCACCATCCAGGTAAGAAACCGCCCTACCAAGAGCTAGGACAGTAGCAGTAGCACTCGCTCTAAATAAATACAACAAGGTTAACTCTAAAATCCCCTTCATGCTCGTATTTAAGAGGAAGCCTTGGCCGACTGACCTGGCCAGCTGCTTCCCATGTGGAAGGGACAATGTCATGTGTTGCTCGGGGCCCTGGCAGCTTCCAGGGTGGTGTGCTGGGCGGGGCGCTGGGCAGCTTCTGAGGAGGGGTGCCAGGCAGGTTCTGACCCACAACGCGGGCCAGGGTCTGTGTGCAGAAACCCAGAGGACCGCAGTGCTCTCAGTGTCCTAAAGCACATCCAAGTCCTCGGATGACTGAGGACCTGAAGACGGAAGCTGGGACTTCCCACCTGTGTCACACCTGCAGGACTCACTGTCGTTACTTCTGGGTCCCATGGAACCCGCTGCCAGGGCTGCAGACCCCGTGGCTCTGCATTGAGCTCCCAGTGAGGTTTCAGGGTGTCCCGTGTCCCCGATGTGGTCTCCCTGTCAGCGCGGATCCACTCCATCTCTGAAGGCACTGCTTCCCCAACCGCCCATGGGGATGTGAGGCTGCCACGCTCCCGACCAAGGCCCCGGGGAAGTTAAGCGACCACTAGTCACGGGCAGCCACCCACACCGCCAAGTGCGCGGCAGGCCAGCAGGGATCGACCTGCCCCCACGAATGTCCGCAGGACCTAAGGCCACCGCTGGGAGGGGCCGCACATGTCCCAGTCCTCAGAAAGTGTAAACCTGTCCAAAAGCTGTTACATATGTTCTACCCCAAGCTCCGTACACACACAGCTCGACAGACATGTGTCCTGAAAGACCAGGGAGGCCTCTGGACCAAAGTCTCCCAGAAGTCCTGCTCCTGCTGGCTGGGACCATCTCTCACCCCTCCAGGGGCCTTCTAGAACTGTCCAGAGCCTTCTCAAGGGACTTCTCAAGGGACTCTTACCGGACTCTGCACACATGTTTTCTGTTTGAACCTCTGGCCACACCCTGGGTGCAGCCAGCTGCCGAGGAGCTGGAGGCAGGTCCACGCTGTGGGTGAGCGGGCCAGTGGGGTGTGCAGGTCCTGCTTCTACAGAAGACAGAGAGAGAGAGTAGTTACTGAGAGACCGAGCATCGCCACCACGGAAGCCAGGCACAGGAGGTACCTTGAGACACGGAACTTTTCCAGGAGTTCAACCTACAAGACAGAGGCATTTTTGGAAAGGTGTAAGGCATGGTACCACCCCGCTCTGCATGGGGACAGCTGACCGTGGACAAGAGGGTCTCTCCCTCCCTGGAGTCCATGTGTGCTGTCCCCCAGACGATGTGGCCCCTGTCGTCCTGAGAGCCAGCCAAGCGCTCAGTCATGTCAGAAAGGAGGTTGCTAACAGCACACCCCAAGCAGGGCCGCAGACGAGAGCAGTGCAGGATGAAGCCAGCCCCACTCTCCCGGCAGGTCCTCTCACACAGAGCAGCAGTGCCCATGGATGGCTTGGGGCTGAGTCATCACAGAAACACACAAACACCCACCATCAAGAGACACCAGACCCATCTCTAGAGCCCGTCTTGGAAATGAAGGAAAAATCGTCTATAGGACGAGAGTGCCTGACCCTTTCCTGGG
The DNA here is from genome assembly GCF_030435805.1 of Mustela lutreola. Taxonomy (NCBI): domain Eukaryota; kingdom Metazoa; phylum Chordata; class Mammalia; order Carnivora; family Mustelidae; genus Mustela; species Mustela lutreola. Next base: position 166,207,759 of record NC_081292.1, read on the forward strand.
CTTGGAGTGAGGAACTGCGGAGGAGGCCACATACAGGGAACCCGACAGTCCTCAGGGACCACTCCGAGCCTGTCCCCATGAGCCAGAGGCCCACTCAACAAGGCGAAGGCCACCAGCCTGGCGCACGCCTCATCAGGGGAGGGTGGCCTCTCGCCAGCCCAGGGAGGCGGAGGCAGCCCCTTAGAAGGACGCATAGAATCCACAGACAGGGACTGGACAATCTGCTTTAGTCTGTTCTTCCTCCGTATCTCACCCTAAGCTGAGTTTTCGTCAACACCGAGTTGGGTGGGAAGGAGGAGCTCTGGTGGTTCCAGGGACAGCTCACCAGCAAGCAGGCAAAGAAACGCGGGTGTGATCGGGACTGTGCTCGCGCGGAGAGGTGTCGTACACCGGCGTGTCTGTCGGCTAGAGCCCAAGCTCTGTGGGGTCCCCCTCATTGCTGAAGGCATGTCGCCGTCCATGCGCTGCTGACCTCAAGGGGCATCAGGCATTTCCTCACCCACCGCGTTGGAACAGCCCGCAGACCTGGTTTAAAGGAGGAACGTGCCCCACAGTGCATCTCTGCCCGTGACATGTGCCCGGAGAAGATGTGGCGAGCACTCAGTTATGTACCAAGCGCCTGAAGATCATGGCTCCGTGGGCCGCAGGCAGTGGGCCCCTGGGCAGGCGAACCTGAGGGTGTGAACCCGTCCCCCCACCTGTCCTGCTACACGCAAGACCACGCAGACGGCCTCGCCGAGAGGTCTGGAGTCCAAAGTTACGCAGTTAGGAAATGAAGGCAGCGCTGAATCTGACAGGACGCCTGAGGCTGGGGCCACACGCGGCCGGGGGCCCGGCGCTGATGAGGACCATGTGGGTTGCAGGCCCACCCTAGTGGGTGCGCACGTAGGACAGCCTGCGTCAGCTCCGCGAAAGCCCGGGACCCAAATTAAGGGCTACTCGGAGGTCGGCTCTTCCCGTTGATCAGGGATGTCCGGGTGCCAGACCACACTCCGACTCACAGACCACGGCTACTGGAGCAGGATGAGCCCTGCCAGCAGGATTTACTGGAAGTCTGGACCAGGGCTCGTCTAGTCGGCCGGGCCATCCTCTGGGGCAGGCCGTCCTGCCCACTGAGTGAGCCGAGATGCCTTCCCAGGGCTCCAGCCACTGGATGCGGATAGCCCCCTCCAAACTCCCTGGGCACACACACCCTGCCCGCCCACGGGGAAGGGAGGCTGCACGAGGGCCTCTGTCTTCTCCCCCTGCCCCCAGCTATCTGAAGCCCTTCCTCTGGGGCTGAGTACCCTGGGTGCAGCCTCCCAGCTCCTATTCTGAGCCAGATGCCCCTCAACCTCCACCTCTGACAATGGAGGTCTCCCCACCCGCTCCTGGTCCATTTCACCCCCAGACAAGGCCAGCTGGGAGAGGACCCTGCCTCCTCCACGGAGGGCCTGGGGCCCATGCCTGGAACCCCTCCCAGGCACCCAGGGTAGGCTGGGTGTCGACCAGGCATGGGGGAGTGGGGCGGCCAGGGTCCTCGGGAATGTCCCTCCAGCCCCACCCCTTCCCAGTGAAATCCCGGATCCCACACTGGGAAGGGGTTCAGGCAGAGACAGCCTTGAGCCAGCGCGACCTTAGCTCCCTAATCTCTAAAAGGAGAGGTGGGCAGGTGGCCTATTAAAACCTTAAGAGTGCTTAAGGCGGCACCTGACATGTGATTAGGACCTGACTTGTCTGCACATTTGAGCAGTCACCAACCCCCCAGAGTGGAAACGGGACACCCGAACTCTTAATTTCCTCCCATAATGCATTCCTAACCTCTGGCTGCAGATAGGCAATTTCAGGTCAAGATCTGAATGAAAATCGGAGGCCGGTATTGGAGGGACAGAGCAGCCCACCCGAAGGGTGTGAGCCAGAGGAAACGGGGCATCTCCCGTCTGGGCAAAGCTCATACAAATTTTTTAAAAATCCCAGACAAGTCATAGAAAGTGAGATACAGTTGTTTGATAAACAGAAAACTAGTAAAACTTGTGAGCAATCTTAAAAGTCACAGACAGAAGCTCTCCTTGGAGGTTGTCTCTGTGTCAGCAGCTCAGTCCCTGAGATGCTGGGAATGGGGCGCAGACACCCGCGAGTCACAAAGCCACTGTTGGCAGGAAGGTCACGGCTAGAGACAGACATGAAAATATTATGAAGGACCTTCCAAGTGTCTGTGCCTCCACCCGCTAATTTCGCTTCTGGGAATCTGTCCCAAGGACATAAATCTAATTACAGAAAATGCTTTCTGCACAGAGATGCTCATTTTGGCATTACTCAACGAAAAGTGGGAAACACCTGGAAATATTTAAGAGCTGGGAGCCGACTGGAGCCTAAGCGCTCAGCGATGGCGGCGTGCATCCGGGGTGGGCCGACACCATGGCCGTGGTGGGGGTGCGGGTGGAGGACAAGGACGAGGGTCCTGGGCAACAGAGACGCACCTCTGAAGAGCACATCCAGAGAGGAAGGCAACGGGGTGGCCTGTGAGTAATGCTCAGTGGGCACCGCCTTCCTGAGATGAGCATGCATTACCCTGAATGCACCTTATGTACCTGAGGAAAGATGTGCTCTCAAGCCACCTGTCCCAACCTCGGCCCCCGGGGACACTTGTCTCAACCTAATAGCTTTTCCGAAGACAAAGGTAAAAGGCGGCACTTTCCAGCGCATTCCCCTGAGGGCCCGCCTCCAAGCCCAGAAGGGCATCGCAGTGCAGGCAGTGCAGTTCGGGGCGGGGTGGGGGGGCATGGAAGTGCCCCTTGCCCCAACTTGGCTGGGCCCATAGGCGCTGTCCATGGCAGGGGAACAGCTGCCCGGCGAAGCTGGTGGCAGGGGTGTCCTTCCAGCTCCCCCAATGCTGTTTTGGAGCAGGACCCTCAGCCCAGAGGTTTGGGGGAAACGCCTGAGCTGCTCCCACCAACCCCCGCCTTGCCCGCTAAGCTCCACCCAAGAAAACGCACAGAAAAGTAGAGACATTATGGTTAACATCGTGTTGTGTCTGTCCCCAATATTTTCTTTGTTCTACCACATCATTGTGAGCAGCTCAATGTCACTGCAAGAGTTAAAAGCAGCTATCAGGGATGTGCTGCCCTGACCCCCCACAGCTCGTCCTGCTGACCTGGCTCAGGGTCCCCTCAGCCTGAACCTGGGGACCCTAAGGCGGGACTGGGGTCAGGGCTCCCAGCAGCAGGGATGAGAGTCTCCGTGGACCATTGCCCTCATGGAGACTGTGTGGGAGCTCCGCAGCTCCGTCTGCATGGCCCAGCCCCTGAGCGCCTCCCCATATAGCCAGGGTCTCAGGCACCCACATTGCCCCGTCCGTCATGCACGGTGCTGTGAGCTATGAGACAAATTTTAGAAAGGGGTCTATCGACCAGGTACGTCGTGGAATGAGAGAGCAGGATGACCTCTCAGGCAGCAATGACAGGAACTCATGCCTGTGGGGGCGGACACAGGTGAGCTTGGGGGTCCCCGGCCATGTCTCTCACCACCATTCCCTTCCTCTGCTCGCCCACCTGCTTCTCTCCTGCACGGCACCCCACTTCCTTACCTGGGCCCAAGGGACCTTCCCAGCCGTGGCCTCTTGCCCAAGTGCCCACTGCCCTCCCCACCCCCCACCACAAGCTTTGTGCCTCGGAGTTTCCACCTGGAGAGAACCTGCCAGGGGTGTGCTCAGCAGCCCCCAAGCCTGCTCAGGCCCAGAACACAAGCTCTCATGCCCATGAGCCCCCTTAGAACCTCGGGTACCATGGTAGCAGCTCCAGCTCGGGGGACTTGCTCCGTCTTGATGGTGGGGTTCCTTGGACCCATGACATGACCGGCTGCCTGGACGGAGTGGAGTGGGGGCGGGGCACTGGATCCTGGCAGCCAGCCGCTTCCTGCTGAAACAGGCAGAATGGGCAAAAGACAGGCCCGCACCCAAACCTCTGGTACCTATGAGCATGACCCTATTTAGAAAAAGAATCTCTTGGGGCACATGGGTGGCTCAGTCAGTGAAGCAGCTGCTTTTTATTCAAGTCAGGATCCCAGGCTCCTGGGATCGAGCCCCACGTTGGGCTCCCTGCTCAGTGGGGAGTCTGCTTCTCCCTCTGCCCCTCTCCTCGTTCGTGCTCTCTCTTTCAAATAAATAAATAAAATTTTTAAAAAAGAAAAAGAGAAAGTGTGTCTGTAGGTGTAACTAAGTCAAGGATCCCAAGATGAGATCATTCTGGAATAACCAGGGGAATAACCGACAAGTGATCACAAACCCAGGAACCACTGGAAGCCTGAATCTGGAAGGGTCCTGCCTGGTGCCCAGAGAGAGCATGGCCCTGCTGGCCACGGAGGGCGCTGGGAGCTGTCACAGACCACTGCGACAGGATGCCAGAGAGGACCCAGAGCAGGGCAGCCTGAGCGACATCAGGATCCAGATGGGGAGCAGCCCCCAGAGTCCCAGGCCCCTTCATCCTGCCCAGGGTGTGCCCTAGCCCCAGCTCTGGCTGCCTGGTAGGGTGGGGGGGGACTTGTGTGGGTCCCGACAGCAAAGCCCTCCCTCCTGTCGTCAGCCGCTGCCAGGCAGAGAGCCAGGACCTGCCCTCTGCTGGAAGGGTGAGCTACCCGGTAGGTCCCGTCAGAAGACCCCAGCCACAGCCCAGCAGCCCCAGAAACCTGAGTCCAAGACACCTGCCAACGGCCCTTTGGAGGAGGCTGCCTTTCCTTTGCACTCAGGGCTGTCAGTGGGGAAACCCTTGGAGCTCCCTTTTCTGACATTTGCAGGCCCCCTGTCAGCCGGGCCGGGATGCCTGGGGTGGGACACGCCCTGGCACATCTGTGTCTGTGGGACCATGTCCCTGCCCCCACTGCCTCTCCCCTAGGCTTGGGCATCACAGGAAGTCACAGGCCTCCTGGACTGGGGCTGCTGATGTCCAGCTCCTCCAGATCCCCCAAAAACACTGGCTTGGGGAACAACCTGCTTTTTTAGCCTTGGGGATACGGAGATTAACGTCATTGACTCTAGGCAGCTCTCCTGTCATTAAATATGTCCAGTCCCTTTGACCAAGTGTGCAAGACATTTTCACACATTGTCAGTTGTCCCTGGTGGATTTGCAAAAGTCATGCCCACAGCTTGTGAGGGGACAGTCTTCTCCAGGCTTCCCTGCCTGGGTTGGGGCGCGGGACCTCTGCCTCCCTTACCAGGGCCGAGAGGACAGTAGAGGGACAGGCTGGATGGCTGGACTCCCCTGCTTCCCAAGCGTCAGGAGACTTTGTCCACCAGAGACGCCCAGTGTCTGAGGGGCAGTGGGGAAGTGGGGGCCTGTTGGGAAGCCCCCCACGGGCAGGAGGCCTGCTGGGGAGGCCTGTGCAGCCCCAGTGCCACCTGGTGGTGCTTCCTGGAACTACAGCCACATCCACACACCTACCCTGGGTCCGGAGCTGTGATGGGGTTAGGGGATAGAGGTTCCTGAAGTGACGCATCTGGAGTCATTCCCCAGCGGAAATGAGAAACTTAAAAAGAAACTCCTCACCGTGGCAGGGAGGCTTACAGCTCTCAGTGGAGTTCTACTGTCCCCTGCTCAGCGGGAAGACCCCAGGAGACACCCAGCACCACAGGGAGCAGCCCTTCCTTTCCAGGCAGCAAGGACCCCAATACCACTCTGCCTTAGGCTGGACTATAAGCCATGCCCTGGCCCCTGTGGTGGCTCTGATCCCAATGGCTCCACAGTCTGGTGGAACCCCACTGCCCTTCACTGAAGGGTAAGCGTGACACTCAGTGGTGCACAGGACAGATGTCAGCAGAAGGGCTCCCGTTCTGCCAGGAATGAGAAGCCAGACACAACAGAACAGGAAAGTAACTTGTCCTCCATGCTGGAAGGTGAGGAATGCCAGGGGAGGAAAAGTAGAGCCGGGTATGCTGATTGAGGGCAGGCAGTAGGACAGGCTTCCATTCAGCAGAGAGGTTGGACCAGTGCAGCAGCACAAGGTAGAGGGGCTGGGGTGGGGGCTTCTAGAGAGGGGACTCTGGGGAGGGGGGCATGGGGAGAGGACTCTGGGGAGGGGACCCTGGGGAGAGGGCTCCAGGGAGGGGGTCCTGGGAGGGGACCTGGAGGGGGTGCTCTATGCAGTGGGAGTGGGGGAGTGGGGAGTAGGTCAGGAGGGCAGCCGCATGGGTGAAGATTCCAATCTCAGCTGGGAGAATGGAGCTCCACCTGGAGCCCCTGTAAGAAGAAGGGTGGCCTGACCTGAGGTGCAGAGGCGCACCATGTTTTCTGTGCTGAGAGCAGCGTGGGGAGGGTGGAGCTGAGGCAGTTGGGAGCTGGGTGCCAGGGGATCAGAGATGGAGTGGCCCTGGTGCAAGTGTGGTAGAAGGCAATTATTCACTGTCATAAGATATTTGGGGGCCACAGGAACAAGCCCCATGTGAAAGCCATGGTGCACGTGGAGCACTTGCTGTGAGCTTACCCTGAAGAATACAAGCTGGACCTAAAAACACAGCCCAGCCCCATCCTGCTGATGCAGACATGAACAGAAGCTTCAAATCCCACCAATGAGCTGGCTGAGGCACTTATCCTCATTAGTATATTGGACTGCTGGCTGACCTCTCTGTATATAAGCAGGGAGACCCTCCCTGCGGGACTCCAGTCTGGCGGGTGCTGTGTCCCCTTCAGCTCAACCTGGAGTCCCAGGAAAGCTTGGTCTGTGCCTCTGCATTTCGGGTCTGGCCTCGTGTCTCTTACTGTCCATCCAAGAACCCGGCTCCAGTAATAGTCAGATGCTGGATACATTTAGAAAACGGTGGCATGGGGCACTTTGGTGGTACAGTCCTTTGAGTATCCAACTCTTAGTTTCAGTTGCAGTCATGGTCTCATGATCAAGAGATCAAGCCTCGAGTCAGTCTCTGTGTTCAGTGCAGAGTCTGCTTGAGGTTCTCTCTCCCTCTCCCTCTACTCCTCCTGCTCATGCCCCCCCCAAATAAATTTAAAAAAAGAAAAAGCATTAGAGTGGGCTTCCTGGTGACTTCAGTGTGGGGCAGGAATGAAAGAGGAGGGGGACACTGAGGTTCAGGTTGGGGCGGCCATCACTCAGCGGGACCAGGGAGAAAGCCCCACTTCACATGAGCTGTGTTTCACCCTATCTGTTGGGCTTCCAGTTGGAGACACTGAGAGACAGACACCAGATACTCAAGCCTATAGCTCAAGAAGAACCCAGCGAACAAACCCTAGGTGTGATCACAAGGGGGTGAGGGTGAATGGAGCTGAGAGGGAGTGACTGGAGAGATGACAGGACCAGGTAGAGATGGGGGACCCACAGGGCCATTTGCACACTGTCAGCAACAGCACATTTTCGATCTCAGGTCCTTTTGTCTGAACCCCTGTGGTGAGTGAACTGGTGGCCAACGCAAAGACACATCCATGTTCTCTTCCCTGGAAACTGAATGTGACATTATGTGGAGAAAGGGTCTTTGTTGGGGTCATGAAGTTAAGGATCTTGAGGTGAAATCCTACTGGATTAGCTAGGTGGACCATAAATCCAATGACAGGTGTCTTTATAAGATCCCAGGGCAGGCACACAGTGGAGAGAAGAGAAAATGGTGTGAAGACAAAGACAGAGACAGAGACCATAACCCTAGGAGGCTGGAAAAGGTGGGCAGGATCCTCGCCTAGAGCCTCCAGAGGGACTGTAGCCCTACCAAACCTTGATTTAGGACTTCTGGCTTCCAGAACTGGGAAAGAATAAACTTCTGTCATCTGAAGCCCCCAAGTCTGCAGTACTTTGTTGTGGTGGCCCCAGAGCACAATATACCCCTCCTCTTACCACGAGGAAACAGAGCTCCCAAGGAGACCCCGAGGTCCACCAACAGTTGGTGGAGAGAAACCAAGTTATTCTCAGACCGCTGATCTGCTGGGGGCTTGACTATCAAGAGCAGGGTATGACCACACCTGGGACATTTCAGCTTTATAGCTGCAGGTGTCCATTCTAATCTGTCAGGATCTTTGGAGATCGAATTCCATTTTACAGCTACTACTGTATTTGGGGCTGTATGCACCCAGTTAAAAGACATTTCCCACCCTCCCTTCCCTCCCTTCCAGATAGCTGTGGCTATGTAATTCAGTTCTGCCAATGATATGTGAGCAAAAGTGAGTGTGGGACTTTTCTTCACAAGAGGGATGTGTCAAGCACAGGTTCACGGAAATCACTTTAGGCATTAAAAGCATAAAGGGATTTAGCCAAGGCAATAGGATTTAAAACTCACTGAGGGCTGGAGGGGTGACTGCCAGAGCTCCACATTCATCGTTGATTTTGATGCCCCACCAGAAGCCAAGACTGAGATCAGGAGCCCATTGTTGCTAACACCATTGCCTTGGCCATATTTGTCTTTTACCTGCCAAGCTGGTGTCCTGACACTGAGATATGGACTCTGGCACCAGGACATACACTCTTCCTAACCATGCTTGCAGTGGCCACATTAACTCATTTCTGCCTTCCAAATCTCACCTGAGTCCTTACAAGTTGGCTCAACCTAGATTGCATCCAGAATAGCAGGTGCAAGGAAACCTGGGGAGTGTAGTTTTCCAGGGCATGACAGTAACTCTGAGATAAATGCAGTTTGATCTTGCAATGAAATAGAGGCTTAGTTCCTGGGAGGGTAACTCACAAAGAAGAGGGAGAGGAAAAGACACAAATCCACATGGGAAGAACCTCCTCCCAGGGGAGGGCATGAATGTGATTGCTATAGATGATGATGGGTCAGCCCTATTAGGACACCACTAATAATCACCTTCTGTGGCCTGGGAATCAGAGAGCTTGTTGGGTGTGAAGGCAGTTCCCCCAGCCCCCTTCTGGCAGTCAGGAGGGAAGTCAGTAGAACTGGGGTAGAGTTCCACAGATCCAGCTGCATGAGCAAGGCAGGGGGTGTCAGTTTCCTTGACTTGCTCCCCTTTCTCTTTTCAGGACTCCCTGCCTTCCGTTTAGAGTGGTTTGGAAAATACTTGCTCCATTTCTCTCTTAAATTTCCCCACATTTTCATAAATTTTATCCATCCTTTCTTCTATTTTTATTTAATGTAGTTATACTAAAGCCCTGGTCTAAAGTCTATCATTGATTTTAGATTATCCAGGGGTCTGCTTCTATTGACTATTGTTTCTCTTGAATGTGAAAGCCATTTGCCTGTTGATCTGTTTTGTAAGTTTTGATAGCATGTGGGCATTGTATGTAAAAGAACTACAGAGTCTGAGGTCAACATTATTTTTATTCTGAGAGGGTACTCCCTTTGCTCTGCTCACCATATTCATTTAAGAATCAAGCTGGGTCTGGGCTTACTGATTGCCCTACTTAGTGTTGGCTTACCTCTTGTTGCAGTGTTTTGAGGGGAAGACACTGGAAAGGTGGCATGAATGCAGAGAGCATGGAAGCCTGCACCCCTTCCACCGTACCTTGTCCCATGCATCTCTTCCCTCTGGATCCTTTATTGTATCCTTTTGTAGTACACACAGATATTTCCCTGAGTTGTGTGAGCCATTCTAGCAAATTACCAAACCTGAGGAGGAAGCCAGTCAGGAGCACAGGTGACAACCTGGACTTGACATTAGCATCTGAAGGGGAGGGGTCCAACTTGTGGGACTGAGTCCTTAACCTGTGGGGTCCATACTGACTCATTAGTGTCTGAATTGAATTGAGTTGTAGAACCCCCTGCTGGTGTCACAGAATTGCTTGATGTGGGGAAAACTGACACATCTTGTCACAAAAGTGTCTGTGTGAATGTGTAAAGGGAAACGGTGAGTCTTTCCAAGGCAGTAATACATCACATTAACAGAATAAAGGGGAAAAACCACACTATCATCTCAATAGACACAGACATAAAAAATAGAATACACATTCGTGATTTTTTAAAAAAGATTTTATTTATTTATTTGTCAGAGAGAGAGAAAGAGACTACACACAAGCAGGCTGAGTGGCAGGCAGAGGCAGAGAGAGAAGCAGGCTCCCCACTGAGCAAGGAGCCCGATGCGGTACTCGATCCCAGGACCCTGGGATCATGACCTGAGCCAAAGGCAGTGGCTTAACCAATGAGCCACCCAGATGTCCCCCCAATTTGGATAAAAATTAGGATAAAAAATTGAATTAAAATCTCAGCAAATTAGGATAAAAATTGAATTTTTTATTCTTATAAACACCACTAAAAATCCTACAGCTAAGACCACAATTAATGGTGACAAACTGAACACTTTCCGTGCAGCATTGGGAAAAGGCAAGGATGTCCGTTCTCTCCATGTTTATTTAACATTGACTAGAGGCCCTCACTAATGAAATAAGGCTAAAAAAGTTAAAAGCGTCTAGTTTGGAAGACAAAAAGTCAAACTATTACTGCTATTATTCAAAATGACTTAGTAGAATATCCTGATGAATGCACAGAAACTGGTAAATCTAATAAATGAGTTCAGCAAGGTTACTGGATGCAAGAAAAACACAGAAAAATCATTTGTGTTTCTGTATCCTAGCGGCAAACTATCAGAAAATAGCACTGAAACAATCCCATTCACAATTGCTTCAAAAAAGAATAGAAACACTTAGGAATAAATCCAACAAAGGAGATACAAAGACTTGTACATTATAAGCTATAAAACATTGCTGAGAGAAATTAAAGAAGACCTAGATAATTGGAAAAACATTCCATATATATGGATTGGAAAACTCAATAACCTCAAGATCATAATTCTCCCTAAATTGATTTACGGAGTCAATGAAATCCTATAAAGATCCCAGCAGGACTTTTTTCTTTTTTAGAAATTGGCAAATGGACTGTAAAATTTATTTGAAAGTGCAAGGGATGGCAAATGACAGAAACAGTTCTGAAAAAGAACAACATTAGAGGGACTTAGGCTGTTCCTCTAAAGTTACACTAACCATGACTCTATGGCTATTGGCATAGGGTAGACATAGAGATCACTGAAATAAAAATTAAGAGTTTGTAAGTAAATATTTACTTTTATGCTCACCTGATCTTCAATGGAGATGACAAGGAAATGCAATAGGGAAAAGAGAATTTTCAATAAAAGGTGCTAGGACATTTGTCTATCTAAAGCTTTACATCATACACAAAAATTAACTCCAAGTTGATCATAGACCTAACTTAAAACTCTGAGAAGAAAACGCAGAAGAAAATCTTTGGGAGCTTGACTTAGACAAAGCGTTCCTAGTTTTGACACTGAAAGCATGATCCATAAAAATAAGAACACGATAAATTGAACTTCATCAAACTTTTTCCTGGTCACAGGACATCATTAAGAAAATGAAAAGACAAGCCACGGACTGGGAAAATGTATTTACAAATGATCCATCTGGTAAAGGACTTGAATCCAGGATATAGAAAGAGCTTTTATAACTCAATACAAAGATACTCCAATTTTAAATGGGCAAAAGATATAAACAGCTATTTCACCAAAGATGTACAAAATAAGAACATGAAAAGGTATTCAGTATCATTAGTCATTAAGGTTAACACCATTGAAACCACAATGGGAGACCACATCCACTGTTAGGGCTCTCATCCAGGAGATCGGTCACCAAAAGTGACAATGAAGACCCTCATCCATCACTAGTGGGAATGTCCTATGGTGCAGCAGCATGGCAGCTGAGAGTGCAAAATGGTGGAGCCACTTTAGAAAATAATTTGGCAGTTCTTGAAAATGTTAACTATGATGTTACATATGACCTAGCAATTCTACTCCTAAGTGCATTAAGTGCTCTGGTCTGACTGTATATGTCCTGCCCGAGTTCCTGTGTTGATCTCCTAACCCCCAAGGTGATGGTGCCAGAAGGTGGGGCCTGTCGTCCCCTCAAGGATGCGATTAGTGCTCCTGGGAGCGCTCTTGTGAAAGGGATCCATGGTTGATCCCTCACACCTTCCTTCACGTGAGGCCACAGCGAGTAGATTGTCACCTATGAACCAGGAAGCCAGTCCCCACCGGATACCACATTTGCCGGCAATCTGGTCTCACGCTCCTGGCCTCCAGAACTTAGAGGAATAAATGTTTGTTGTTTATAAGCTGCTAAGTCTGTGGAACTTGTTGTAGAACCTGAATTGGCTAAAAGATACCCAAGAGAAAGGAAAGCACAATGTCAGGCAGAAAACGGAGGGGAATGCTCGAATGGGCTTTTACCTAGGAGGCTGAAAACAAACCAAATGTTGGCAAAATGGTGCCCAGACGAAAACACTGTGGGAGGGCCCTACTGTGGGGTATTATTCGGGGTAATAGGAGCAAAGCCACATCATGCTTCGTGAAGGAAGTTCAGTGTGGACGACTCCATGTGGTTCCATTCACAGAGAATGGGCAGAAATGGCAAATCTACGGTGACAGAAAGCAGATCAGTCGTTGCTTTGGGCTGCGTGTGTGGGAGCAGGGATTGGCCGCAGACAGGCATGAGGGAACTTTGGGGTGATGAAAATGCTTGAGAAATCATCGAAAATCACAACGTGGCAATGGTTGCCCAACTGTACAGATGCACCGAAAATCATTGAATTGTACAATCACAATGGTACGTAAATCGTGCCTCCGTGTAAACTGTGTTATAGAAGAAAACGTCTCTTGGGGGGACGTCTGGGTGGCTCGGTCCTTGAAGCGTCGGATTCTTGATTTTGGCTTAGGTCATGATCTCAGGTTTGTAAGATCGAGCCTCACATCAGGCTCCAGGCTCCAGGCTCAGTGGAGAGTCTGCTTGGGGTTCTCTCTCTCCCTCCCCACACCTTTTCCCTCCCCTCAGGAGCCTCTGCTGGAGGGGAGGCATCGTCCAGCACCTGTGGGAGCTGCCCTGTACCTTGGCTGAAGGTCCAGCACTGTTCCACGTGGAGAACATGTTGGAGAGCACGCCATGGGCCAGCACACTTCTGGACACAGTTCCAGTGCCTGCCCATCTGTCCCAGTGCTGGCCCTGCATGCAGGCGGGCCTATCATCACCCCCATCTCACCAGTGGGACTCTGGAAACACAATCTCTTGATGGGAACCTGTTCTCCATGGGGCCCCCTCAGCAGCTGGGAACAGGGGTGAACTCATGGATAAGGCCATCATGTTCTGGAAAAATGACTTGTGGGAAACATCAACAAAGGGTTTACGTATTGGTTAACCAAATACTTCCCTGCACAGAATGGTGTCTCTGCCCCTGCACCTGACATTCCAGATCCCTTGTGATCTGCACCCTCCACAGCCCAGGTGGGCTGAGAAGTCAGCTCTCATCTCACGTCTGCTCAGGATAGCCTTGGGGAAGAGGGTCATGGCACACCTCTTTGAACATCCGACTTTGAGGGCTGCACTTTGGGTTTCAAATCCTAGGTGTACAGTGCTTCCTTAGGAGTCTGGAGCTTGGTCCTTTAACTGTGGCTGGGGACCCTGTGCACGTGCGGGTGGTGCCCGGTCCCTGTCGGACGCTATCCATACTTCCGTCAACAGTTTATTGACATGCCTGCCATTCTCCAGAGACAGATACCAGTTTCCTTCCCACGTCTCACCAGCTGTTCACATTTTTAAAGCCCACATTAAAAATGTATTGATTCTGACTTTCGGTGGCATTTTCCGTGTCCCTTACAGCTGCCACTGACCACATGTGGCTGTTTAAATCCATTCCCAATGAATGAAAGTGAATGACGTGAAAGACCCAGTTCCTTGGTCACACCAGCTACACTCCTATGCACAATGGCCACGTGTGGCTAGTGGCTGCCATCCGGACGGCTCAGAGACAGGACACCCGCATCAACGGTGAGGGGTCTGTGGGGCCGTGTTGCTAGAGGCTTGTTGGCTCTGTGCTCATGGGTGCCCTACACACAGGCTTCCCTCCAAGGGCTAGCCCGTTTCTCTCTTTAGGATGGTGGCTGAGGGGCATGCAGAGCAGGTCCTTATCTGTGATTCCTGAAGGAAGGAATGGCTGGAGAGGGGTTGCATGTTTCTGAGGTGGGCGAGAGGGTTCCGTGCGTCCGTGACTTGCTGCCGCGTCCTGGGAGAAGGCTGGAGATGAATGGCTGATGGGAGGGCCTCAACTGCTGTTTCTGAGGGCCCGCCTGCTGCTATCCTGGTGGGCTCTGCTACATGCTCTGGACCCCAGAACATTCTACCTGGACTGTGGTCGTCCCGAGTCCTGAGGACCACCTTCTGTGACCCCAGGCCAGCAACTCTGACCTGTGAGCCCAGGTCACATTGCCCAGCTCCCAGGGAGGCACTGTCTTGGGGATTTAGCAACTGGAAACCCAGAACTGAGTCAGCCACTGGGAAAGCTTTGCTGAGAGATCATGAGGCTGTCTTGAAGCTGGGAGGCTTTGGGGGGCACTGGGCAGGGTGAGGTAATGAGGAGGGACGGAGGGAGGAGAGAGACAGCAGAGCCAGGAAACCAGGAAAAGGGGACTGAGGCTGGCTTCCCTGGGCCCCCCACGCTCCAGGCTGTGCCCCTGAGCTAGCCTGACCACGGCCCTGTCCTGGCCCTTCCCCTCTTTGCAGAAACATCTGGTTCTGATTGTGTCATCCGAGAATATAAAAACTCTCCTGGGCCGAGGAGGGGAAGAGCGCGGCGTCCCTGCATCCCCACCCCACGGAAGCGGGCCTTCCAGGGCTGTGGAGGGCCACCTGCAGGGACCCACCGTGCCAGGCTCCCTGCTCGGCAGGACCTCACCCAGTGTGGGGCCGCCCAAGGATGAACAGTGTGCGTGCACAAGCCTGAGAAACTGAGAAATGCTGGCTTGCACCAGAAGCCGGGATGCTGTGCTGACACACTGGACGGCGGCGGCCAAGGGCTGGGAGGGCAACCCTCGCAGACACAGGGGCCTGGAAATGCGCCTGTGACTCCACCGGTTTTGTGAGCTGTGGGGAGAATATTCTGTTCTCACCCTTGCGGAGGGCCGTCCTGGAAATTCTGGATCTTCAGCGCTGGCGTCTCCACCCGTGTGTGCCACCTGGGTTTGCCCAGAGCCCCTGCGGTGCCCGCAGTCCCACAGCCCAGCACGCCAGCCCCTCGGGCAGCCGTCATCAATGGGGAAAGACACTGGCGCGGGTAGCTCAGGGCAGGTCTCTCCTTTTCTCTGTTTTTTGTCGTCTAAGCCCTTTGTTGGTTTTTTTCCCTTATTTTTCCTAATATTGTACAAATCCTGCCAGTATTTCAAAACACGGGACCCTGACTCAGATCCCAGTTTTCCCCAAGGCTCCCACCAAGTAGAGCTGCGTGTCCTGGGAGGAATAAAAAGGACAGGGTGCCGGCAGGGAAGGGACATCCGAGGTCTGTCATCCTGCTCCTGCTCCTGCTCCCATTGGGACAGCCTCCGGGGACAGACCCCCAGGAAGGCACCTCCTGTGAGGACTGACCGAAAAGACATGTGTGTCCTCATCGCTGGAAGTTGTCCGGAGGAATTTTTTCCTTCATCGAATGCTTGGCTGTATATTTTCTTTTGCTGTCACCAGCGCTGAACTGAGCTGACATTTGCTTTAAGCCGTTGGACTCAGCGCAGAGGAATCTTAGTCTTAGTCTGTGGGGGAGCGGGGCGGGGGGGTGCTGGCCGCACGGGGCTTTGGCTGCACACAAGGAGCGCACCTCGCGGTGATGCTCAGGGCTGCACCTACGGGTACAGAATAGGGACCAACCATGGGGTACCAAGACGGGACCACATTGGCTCTGGCATGCCGATGACCTACAGGCTTACCCTGGTTGTGGGCTGGCCTCGCTCTGGAAATTACAGTCCGGAAGGGCTACCAGACCTTACTGGAATGACAGGGGACCCCCCCTTTCTTGCTGACAAGGCCTTAAGGCAGATCCTCCTTCACCAGAGACCCTAACCCACTCTGTGACTCCAAGCTCAGGGGTGTGCTTGCCGCCCCGGGGGCAAAGCCGTTGGGTGGGGGAGGAGGGGAGACTCAGGGGGCCAGTGGAGGCCCTGGGAGCATGGAGGAGATGGGGGTCTCCCCTCATTCTCCTGGACAGCAGCAGGCCACCTGCGGGGCTCGCACACTTTTATTTATGAGGCTTCCGTGGGCTTGCCAGAGCGGGAGGCGCTCCCAGGGTCTAACCCCTGCCCAGCTCTGAGCGTGCTGGAGGGACAGCCCCGGCCACAGCTGCAGCCACCCACGGAGGAGGCCATGTCCAAATGCTGGGGGAGGCGAGCGTGGTAAAGGGGAGCGCATACTTCTGTCCTAAAATAGATTTTATCTGAAAAAGAAAACAGATGGAGATGGAGATGATTTTTTTTCTTTCATGAAAAGCACAGGAAGCTGCACAAGGCTGAAGGGTTGCACCTCCCCCACCTCTCCCGCGAGCTCAGACTCCAAAGGGCCTGGTGGGCACTGTGGGGCTCTGTGCACTGAGCAGACCTGGGCAACCCTCCCGGACAGGTGGCACAGCCAGGGCGCCAGCTGGAGAGGGGTCTTCGGCGGCAGGCAGTGCTCTGGGGATCTGGTGGCCATGCTTGCCGGGGCCAGGGGCCCGGGCGGGGGTGGGGGGTGACCGTGACCGGCATCCAGGCCCCAAGAAGGCAGGCCCTGGGTTTTGCCATCGGGGGCGCCGGGCGACATGGATAGAGGGAGACTTCCACGGTAGAATGGGGAATGAGTTTCCCAGCTGCCTTTCCCAACCGACCATGGTTCCTGCTCAGGAAAGCCCACAGGTGGTAGCAGGTCCCTATCGCGATGAGTGTTAACTGATTGAGCAAGTCCCTCCTGACTCAGTTCATCATCACATGGCTCACTGTGCGACCATCGAGAGAGAAAAGTCATTACATTTCTCAGCAGAATGGCTCTGTGTATATGTTAGACCACCTGTATTTATCTGGGATGATTACAAGTGTGGATCCTAACTCTGAAGACAGGATTTTATGACCCACAATTAACTAGCGGTTTCCTCGTCCTGGAGAGAGTGCTGATTTCTGCTGAAGCTCAGGACGGGTGCCCTCTGAGCAGCGAACCCAATGGGCGTGGGTGTGGGCGCTGGGGGGCCGTCACAGGTGCGTCTGCAGGGGGGCAGCGGGAGCCATGGCTCTCACACTCTCACATGCACACATTCGCACCCACACACATACCCCAAAGGTCGGGGTGATCTTGAGAAATTCTCCGTCCTTTAAAAAACTCGGCATCGGACAAGATTGGGTGCTTTCGGGCTAACTGAAGAATTATTGAGCATTACATCTGAAACTCATGATGTACCTATGTTGGCTAATTGAATTTAAATTTTAAAAAAATAAAAATAAATAAAAATAAAATATACAGAAAAAGCTTTACCTCGGGGTGGGAGGAAACCGATACCCAAACAAAACACAGCAACACAGCCACTGTGAAGCTTCAGGTATCCGCTGTTCACCTCTGTGTGCCACATGCCTTCATTTCAGATGCTGAGACCACAGAGAAGCCCATGTGTCTGGACGGCGGCCACATTCTATGGCCTGGTCATGCAGGGCCTGAGCCGGTGACAGGGACAGAAGTATTCCTCCACACGGACACCCCATAGGTGTACACAGCCTGCAGACACGTGGTTGTACTTGGTCTGGGTTTGGTCAGACCCTAAGCCCGAGCAACCAACTGAGCTCCTAATGCTGAGGGCAGAATGTTCCTGAGTGTCCTTCCTGTCTGACACAGTCTGATCGCTGCTCTGGAAACAATGAAGTCATGACCACCCTTGAAATAAGGGGTGCTCAGAAAGGACCGTGCCCCTACCCAATTGAGAATGCCCTTGTTCTGGAATTGGCTTCCCTGGTGGGGGAGGAAAGCCCAGGGAGCTGCAGGGTCCTGAGAGATGGCCTGGCCTCCGGCCCCAGACTCTCCCGCACCCTCAGCCAACATCATGGATATTCTGAGTGAAATTGTGGCCAAGGAGGCAGAAGAGGAAATGATGAAGACAAGACTCATGGTAGAATCTGAAATGGTCCCCATGTGGTCCTGCTCAGTTGCTGGGGATGGGGGAGGCTCTGAGCTTCCTAGCAGTCAGAGAAAAGGGGGAAACTAGCTTTTGCTCATTTCCCTAGAGCCTCCAGGATGACCCATGGAATACTTGGGGTCTTTGTTCATTGTTCTTAGGTTTGGGGTATGAAACACAGTACAGGAAAAGGAAGGAAACTACTGGACTTGGTACACAACTAACTCATCTGGGAAAAGGATGGCATTTTGTACTTGACTCAGACCCCACAGAGTTAAGGCACAAACAGGAAGTGAGTCAAAGATGTTCTGGAAGTAATTCTCTTCTCTCTGTCTCCTCCATCAGGCCCTCATCCTCGCTGGCAGAGTCCTAACGGGCCTGCCCCCATGTGCTCGTGCCCCTCCAGTGCCCCTCCAGTGCCCAATGGGAACACGGGTTCCCCAAACAGTGCATGACTCCCACCTGTGAGTCTGAGTTCCCACCCTGTCCGGAAGTGCCCATGACCCGTCCAAGAGAGTGAGCTCACGTGTGGTAATCTTGTGTGTTTTCTTGTTGTGACTGTCTTTCTCGGCCACACGACCTCCTTGGGGCCAGATCTGGTCCCTGCTGTTTCCCAGGCTCTTGACGGCACCCACACAGGTGCTGGGTCCCATGGTCCTAAGTCACTGCCGACAGCCGATGGGATCCAGCCTGACCATTGCTTCTGGCCCAGACAGCGCAGATGGGGAGCAGGGACTAAGCCCAGCTCATGAACTGGAGAGCCGGCTGGAAGTGGATGTGTTCATCTTGCTGGACCCTCGGGCCTCCCCGGGGCAGACAGCAGGTGCACTCGGACCTTTCTCCGTGACCTTATCTGCCACGGATGTTGGATTGATTGGAAGGCACTGATGTTCCAACAATGCTTCTGGCAAAGTCTGCAATGACGTTGACCTTGAACTACAAATGGTAGGATTTCAGACATTTCTGCTTCCAAGCTTGATGGCTTTTCATATGTGTGACACAAGCCTGCGAAGCCAGACGCAATGTTATTCAGACTATTTTCGAGCGAGAGAGAAGAAACTCAAGAACCGGGGCCAGTCCCCGAGGTCTGGGGGCTCCGTGGGCTCCCCCTTCCAGCTCACCCCTCACACGCAGCTTGAGGCAGGCAGGCAGGAAGCTGTCGCTCCTGTGATGGAGACCTGAGTCCGGTGGTGCCGATGCTGTGACATGTGAGTCACGGGCCCAGGCCGTGAGCTGAGCGGACTCCTCCACACCCACACATCCCTGCAGCCCATCTGTTCTCTGTACATCTTTGTGTTCAGAAATCACTCTAGGGAATGGTCATAGCCTTGTCAAAAATCCAGCCATCCACTGCAGGGACACACATCGGAGTGGAAAAGCTGTATCAGGGCATGGACAACTGGGTCCCAGACTGAGATAGGAAGAGATGTGTCCCCTGGATTGAGGGAGGAGGAGGGGGTCCCCTGGATTGAGGGACAGAAGGACGGTCCCCAGATTGAGGCAGGAGGAGGGGGCCCCCAATTGAAACAGGAAGGGGTCACCAGGAAGCAGCCCCTTGGTGGGCCCAGTTCTCCTGCCTGTTTGGCGGCTCCCAGGTCCATAGCCCCCTCCAGCTTCAGACCCTGGGATTGCAGACTGGCCCCACACCCCCCACCCCAGTGCCCTATTCCAGTCTACGGGGTCTAACTGTAAGTGGCAGGGGCCCACCTGTGTTCTGCACCTCTCGTTCTCAGGTGGCCTCCTCAGGTGTGGGGCTTCTGGGGGTTCTTGGGCCTCATGGACAAGCTGCTTCCAACTGCCCTTGGCTAGTCAGGCTCCATGGATTCTCCTCCAAGCTGGTGCCTTGTACTCTTGTTTCTAGAAACTCCTCAGGATTCCTGGGGTGGAGAGGTGTTTTTTAGCCTTTCTACCTTTCTACCATCTCAGTGGGGCTTGGGGGGAAGGAGAGGGAGTGTGTGGACTCAGCCCACCATCTTGAAGGGATGTCCCTGTCTGTGCACCTGGCCGGATGCTCATGGGGGCGGGGAGGGAGCACGGTGCTCAGCAGGCCCCATACAGTGGAAACACAGCTCTCCTGGCCCTCAGGGAAGGGATGGGGAAAAAGTCCTCCCACTTTGTGGGGGGCATTCCAATCTCCCTGCATGCACAGGGGGCTGGGGGAGTGTCTCCTCTAGCCCCTCCTTGGGGAAGGAGATGAGACCCCAGCAATTCCAACACCTAGAATGTGATTCTAAGGAAGGCTTGGGGGTGGGACTTCACTTACAAGCAGTTCTTAGCTCCTTGTTCAATATTAATATCGTAGCTCCTTGTTCCATAGCGGTCAATATCCATCAAAAGATCAGAATGATCTTTTGATCATTGATCATTTTGGTCACTGATCATTGATGCAGAATGATCGATTTAGGGGCTCTGTAGCTACTGGTTCATGTATTTTAAAAAAGATTTTATTTATTTATTTGACAAAGAGAGAGACAGCAAGACACACAAGCAGGGGGAGCTCCCCACACAAGCAGGGGGAGCAGCAGGAGAGAAGCAGACTCCTCTCTGAGCAGAGAACCTGATGCGGGGCTCCATCCTAAGACCGGAGATCATGACCTGAGCTGAAGGCAGACACTTAACCACTGAGCTCTGCAGGCACCCCTAGTGGTTCATGTCTTGACAAAGGTCTGAAAGTTTGCTCATCACGACATTGCCAGCGGTCCCCTCCTTCTGTACACTGTCCATGCCCCCGAGCATCTCCGTGTGGCCTATGCCCCGCTCTGTCCGTGCGGACCCTATGCTCCCCTAGCATCTCCATTTCGCTTGTCGAATTGTGCTTCTTGATTACTCAACAACAGATGTATCTTACTTTCTAGTAAGAAACAAGGTTCTAGTGAGCGAACAACAAATATTTCAAGGAGGTGATGGTAGAACTGGCCCTGGGCCCTGAAGAGTGACCAGGTTCACAGGCAGAATCCAACCGAGTTGTGACCAGGTGGCAGTCCCCTCGGATCCTGCACCTGCAGCCTTTCCTTGGAAAATGTCTCCCTTTGGGAAGGCTGCACAGAGCTTACTGAGGCGTGGGCCACTGGGCTCTACCAGGGTCCAGAGCCGCTGTGAGCAGAGGGACTCAGAGCCTGCCCTCCTGACACGTGCATGTCCAGGAGCAACCCAGGGGCGCGAAGCCCAGGGCCCGGGACAGCTGCCCTGCAAGGAGGGTGGGCGCGGCCAGAGGGAGCAGTCCCAGCAGATCTGTGCTTCGTGAGGTCAGGGCCTCGCTGGCCTGTCTGTGTTCATGCCCAAAGTCCAGCCGGGTGACACAGAAGGAGTCCCAGAGGCTCTTGCTTTGTGACCCACGGACGGACCCGATTCTGTAGCCGGTCCTGCAGCTAACCATGCCTGCCCAGGTGCACCTGGCATGAGGGAACAGGACGCTGTGGCTCAGATGCACGGAGATCAGCTGGCCAGGCCCATCGCCTGCCCATCGCCCACCCTCAGCTCTCTGGGACCCTCACCCTTTGGCCTCCCCTGAAGGGACACCCCAGACCCGGCTGGGGACTTGGCAGGGGACTGGAAAAACGAAGCTCATAGTGCAGAGGGGAAGCAGCTGACCCAACCTTGAACTTTTCTGGCAAGGAAGTGAAATCCATGAGGAAACATGAGGAGTCTGGGCTTCTTCATGCTCTGCAGGGGACCGTCCAGGGAGCGGTAAATCAGCGTGGGAAGCAGGCAGGAAGGTGGGGAGGATGGGTGGCTGTGTGGGGGCTCCACTTGAAAAGGTTTGCTTCCTGAGCCAGAGTGTGTGTGTGTGTGTGTGTGCCCGTGCATGTATACATGGTCGTGCGCACACATGTATGCATATGTGGTTGTGTGCACACATGTGATGGTGTGTGCGTGTGTGTGTACCAGAGGCAACACATGCATCTCTGTGTGTGTGCATGTGCACACATGTGACCATTCATGCATGTGTCCTCTGCAGGAGAAGCATGTTTGCCTTGGGGATCCTGGAGCTGGGAAAGTGGGGCCCCCCAAACAGCTGCTCAGCACCCCCTAAGCAGGGATGAGCTTTCTCTTCATCCCTTGTCCACTGGAGGGGTCCCCCAAATTTCTTACCTCATGCAGGGAATTTGGAGATAGGTAGTGCACAGGAGGGTTTGTGAGGGTCCCCACGGAGGAGAGCCCTACAGCCGGGGACAGATGGATCTAGGAGTGTACCCCCACCCCATCCTCCCCATGTCTCCCCAATGCACCCCCAACCTTGGCTCACTTCTCCTGCCCTCACCCCATGTAGGATCAGAAATCCTGGCTGAGGTCAGGGAGGGGAGACATTCCTGGGTAAGTGGTTTCTTCGGGCTTTGTTTGTTCTCAGAGTGGACTAGGGGAGCCCTTAGGACAAGGTAGGATGCAGAAAAAGCCCCAAGGAACACTTGGAGACGTCATCTGCGGGGCTCCCGACCCCCTCCCTGGGGTCCGGGGGGCAGACGGGTCTGGCGTGGAGTCTGGCCTCTGGCCCTTCTTGCCGTGCAGGTTTGCTCTCCCTCCGTGGATGCCTGGGCTTCCCCTCTGGGATCTTGGCAGCAGTCTGGGTGAGCAGTTTCCTATAGCATCAGCTTGGCACCCAAGGTCGGCTCCGTGGGTTGGGCTCTGTGGGTGGGTGTGAGGGCAGGCAGGAACCTCACACCCACCCACAGACCCCAGGAGTCCAAGCCCTGGGGTCTGCTGCCTGCTTCTGGAATGCTCGGCTGCCAACCCACACAGCGCGTCCTGCCCATCCACCAGCCCACACCCATGGCTCATGAGAGCTGGTGTGCCGCAGAGAGAGCGCTTTGGGAGAAAAGACCTTCCTTGGGGGAGCCTTTGTGATGCCCCGACATGGTTCTGGGATCAATACTGGTGAGCATCAGATCTACATGCCCCGCTTCGTGGGAGAAAGGGCAGCCCAGCTCTCTGATGAGCTCAGAATCTTGCACAATTGGATAATCAGACCAGGTGGCTATCAGGGGCAGGGATGCCTCTCATGGCTGAAGCCCAGGTTCAAGCAGACGCCGTCAGCTGGGGTCTTCCTTTGCCTGGGCGTTGGGTCTCGAAGATGCAGGCGCCTAGACAGACACCTCACCAGCGCCCAGCCTTGTGCAGGAAGCCAAATGTTCCCGCAGTGATGGAATGCTTGCGTAGGCAGGGGCAGGGGACGAGGGAGACCGCTGGGACTTCCAGCCAGAATTCTGAAATCCTTGCAAATCAAGACTAAGGCCAAATCTCCTCCTCAGAGAGAGGACGGGGGGAGAAGCGAAGGAAGCAGGGAGACCACTGCGGGGGAACGAGCCAGTGTGTGCACTGGGCCCGCAGCGTGACCGGGAGGGGGCTGGGGGGCGTCAGCCGCCGGCCTGGACTCTGTCACTGTGAGGAAGGAGGGAAGAGTCCATGGGAAGGAGGTGGGTGTAAAGAAATTTCATGGGAGCTTTTAAAATCCCTGTCCATTTGCGAGAGTGTCGCCGCTGCCTGCCGGAGGCAGGGCATGCATGGGCCCCCCACGGGGTTGCTGGAGCCATAAACGGGAGGTAAAGGGAGGTCAGCACCTCACCTGTGCTGCGTGCGTGTCCAGCCCTGTGATGTGCACCGTGGCCACGGTCTACATTCCTCCAAAGAAGTGACAGAGTAGCACCGGTATCCATGGCGCACATGGCAGGCACTGGGCACAGATCCCACACGGGCCCCCCCGGCCCCCCCAACCCCTGCAGCTGCTCCTGTGGTTACCATGGGAGCGTAGCCAGGAGGCCAAGGACAGAGATGGCCCCTGGTCCTTGCCAGATCCCTGTGTCCCCACTTCTGTTGGCACCAGCCACAGCCCAGACCCTGCCCTCCACGAGCTGGCCTCTCCTGCTGGAGGACACCCACCCTGTCTCTGCTTCCAGGCACCCCCACCCCACGTTCCCTATACTGTTGTCAACATGAGGGGGTGTCCAGGCTCTCCCTCCCCACCCTTGTCTGTGGTTGCGATGTGACTCTTTAACATAGCACCTCAAGGAAGCCCAGGCTCCACAGGGCAGTGACCAGCATGCGGTCCCAGATGGGAACTCAGGCCCTGGACTCAGTGTCCAGTGCTCTTTCCACCTCCTCCGCTGGTCTCGACAGTCGTGTTCCCTCTGCAGTGGAGACATTGCCGAAACAGGAGTCCGATGGGAAAATCAATATTTACCAGGAGCTGAGGGTGATGGGGCTGGAAATCGGGGCCCCTCCTCCTGCCTCTGTGGGTGCGGTCATCCCTGAGGCAGTTCTGTGGCCCAGCCTGGGGTCTGAGAATCACGGGGTGAGAGCTTCGGGTCTGGGCTGCAGTGCAAGCGTGTTTAATGGGACATCAGGACGCTGCCTTTGGTTCTAGACACACGCTGATGGTTTCCTTGCACAGAAGCCCCGCGTTCATATCACTGTTCCTTTAGGGCTGAGAATGTAAGTTGTTCCCAGCTTCCCATTCTGGGGGGATCTTTTCGCTAAAGCATCCAAGTTTCTCATTTTTTAAAAAAAGAGACTACAAACCGCCAAATGCACGTCTGTTCTTCAGGAATAAATGACAGGAACTTCAAGGTCACATGTAATCCTTCTCCACCCCCGATTTTAGCAGAAAAGTTATGTATGTTTGGATTTGCCCCCATAAGTCAAGGGCTTAGCGCACAGCCCCCTTCGTGAAGGGGGCCTCTGC
Source organism: Mustela lutreola (assembly GCF_030435805.1). Taxonomy (NCBI): domain Eukaryota; kingdom Metazoa; phylum Chordata; class Mammalia; order Carnivora; family Mustelidae; genus Mustela; species Mustela lutreola. The sequence continues at coordinate 166,232,301 of NC_081292.1, forward strand.
CTGTCTTCTGAGTCCTCCCAATCCCAAAGGTGGAACACTTTGCAGACCAGATGAAAACGGTTCCGGATTAACCTGCGTTGGCTGGGCTGAGCCGCTCCCAGAGGAAGTGAGACTAGGGGTCACCTCGGAGCCAAGCCTGTGGCTGGCCCACCAGGTCACTGGAACCGGCAGGATGGCCTGATGGACACCACAAAGGACCTCTGTCCTGGCCTGGCCCCAGATGGCCTTGCCGGGGAATGACTCCCATGGGCCACCCTGGGTTCCAGAATCTTCCTTTCTTCAGCAGAGCTTCACGGGAAGTCCAGCCTGTGTAGTGAGGTGTCCAAGGTGTTCATGATGAGGCCCTGGGGGCTCTGCAAGTGCCTGCCACCTGCCGGGCTTGGCCCCCTGCACCCAAGGCAGGATTCCAACTTATGTGCCATGGACACCTGGGCTCAGGGCAGTAGCAGGGGTCTGCCTCGGGCCCCCTGCTCACCAGAACCTCAGCATGTCCCGAGTCCCGGGGACCATCACCACAGAGCCAGCCTCCTCCCTAGCTGGGGCCCCATTCCAGCCCGCAGACCCTGTGCTGTCCCCCCGGGCTTGTCCCGTTCCCTCTGGTTCTGGGAGGGCCACTTGCAAAGGCCAGAGCCCAGCCTCAGCCAAGGCAACCTCATCCTCAGGGCTTCCCTGGACCTCCTCCTGCTACAGGCTTCCTTTATGGCACATCATGGCAGGTGGCATGTCTCTGGTCTGGGCAGGAGCATCCTGATCCTCAGCCTCCAGGTGGGCTCTGGGCAGCAATAGGGGCCAGAGGGGAGCCTGGGAGAGGGGGTCCGACCTGATTCTGGCCCCTGGAAATGGTCTGGCTGCTGAGTTGTACCAGAGGAAGGGGCCAGATCCCCCATGGAGGGAAGAGAACTGGAGAGATGCTTTCTGGTTAAGTGAGGCCATAGGGGCATGGTGGTCTGTGTGCATCCAGGAGTGAAGGCCGAGACATACGGACGCTCAGAGCATCCCCGAACCCTACCCAGGTGTCAGGTCTCCTACCCGCACTCATAGCACTATCTGTCTCTGTCAGTCTCTGTCTCTACCTTTGTCTCTGTCTCTGTCTCTCTCTGTCTGCCTGTCTCTATCTCTGTCTCTCTGACTCTCTGTCTCTCTCTGTCACTGTCTCTCCCCTCATCGTCTCCCTTGCAGCATCTCTGAGAGAATGCCGGTGAGCAGATCTCTGCCGAGTTCATCGGCCAGCCTCAGGGAAGGTGTAGTTACTCCGCGATCCAGTGTCTGCGGCCCCCCCCCCCCGCCCCGTGCAGGGACTTGCCGCAAGCACCCCAGTCTCCAGCAGACTCTGTGTTGTGCTCCCTGAGAAAGATGGTACACACTGGTGTTCCATAAACTGCGAGCCATCAGCGTTGTTGGAAGCTCCATGTTCACAGGGGATGGGGAAATGCTGCACAGAAGGATTGAGGCCATTGGTCCCAGTGTTTCTCAGGCCTCAGGTGTCCTGCAGCGAGCCCAGGGAATCTCCCAGGGATACAGCACGAGGGGTCCCCTGAACTGGGCCTCCTATAGCCCTCCCTGCTTAGGGCAATGCCCCCCTGCCTCTACCGGAACAGCACTCTGTGGGGCTGGTGTGGAGCAGAGCCATCTTCCGTGCACATCACAGTCACCCAGACGTACCACCTGGAGGAGAGGTGGCAGGCCCGGGGCTAAGTCAGACGCCTGCACAGAGAAGGGTCCCAGACAATATGACGGCAGCTGCTTCTGGTGGACCACACTTGACGCCTGGCCAGGACACTGCCCTTTACATCACCAGACTCTAGCAGCACCTGGGAGTACCTGGTAGTACCCAGCAACACCCAGAAGTTCCTGGCCACACCTGGAAGTAGTCAGAAGCACCCAGAAGTAGCCAGCATCACCCAGAAGTTCCTGGGAGCACTTGGCAGTGCCCAGTAGCACCCAGCAGCATAGAGCAGCACCCAGCTGGACCCACCAGCACCCAGCAGTAGTCAGCAGCACCCAGCAACACCCAGAAGTTCCTGGCTGTACCTGGCAATACCCAGAAGTACCTAGCAGTACCCAGTAGCACCTAGCATCAACCAGCAGTATCCAGCAGTACCCAGCAGCACCCAGCAACACCTAGAAGCAACCAACAGCTCCCCACAGTATCCAGCAGCACCCAGAAGTTCCTGGCTGCACCTGGCAATATCCAGGAGTACCCAGTAGCACCCAGTAGGAACCAGTAGTACCTAGCAGCACCCAGAAGTTCCTGACCACTCCTGGCAGTACTCATCAGTACCCAGGAGCACCCAACAGTACCCAGTAGCACCCAGTAGCATCTAGCATCAAGCAGCAGTATCCAGCAGTACCCAGCAACACCCAGCAGTACCCAGCAACACCCACAGCACCTAGAAGCTCCTAGCTGCACATGGCAGTACCCAGCAGTAACCAGGAACACCAAACAGTAACCAGCACCACCAAGAAGTTCCTGGCCACATCTAGCAGTACACCTAGCATTATCCAGCAGCACCCAGAAGCACCCAGCTCCCCATGGTTAGTTGGCCAGTGGTAACTGGTCTATACATTTCTACTCTTTTCCTCAGGTAGTAGGGAGGGAGGCCCTGGACCAGCCCAGGTATGGGGCCTTCAGGGGTATAGGTTTTCCCAGTATGGTGTTTATAGGGATTCATGGCCACTCAGCCAGGACATGTCCTCCTCTGTTGCTTTATTCTGTACATAGACTGCTGCTCTGTTGTGTAATGTGCCTTAGGAACACGCAAACCCAAAAACAGTATCTTCAATGTAAGTGGGCTCTTGACTATGCCTGGCTTAAGAGTTTGTGACACAGTGAGGCCGAGATCCATTTCTAACTCCATTTATTGCTTACAAAGCCGCGGAGGTACACATGGAAGGATGCACGAATGGGCTGCACTTAGGGAATCATGCATTCAGCTTCAATCCCATCCACTAATTATGCAAAAGTTTTGTTTACAATTTTTGTCTAGTCAATGTCCATCTTCCCTGATGTTAATGATTTTCCCCTGCAAAGCGGGAGGAGTTGTATTCCAACATTTTTTAACCAATGTACTTAAAGCTCACTAGATTATGTCATTTGGAAGATTTTCAAGTGGGTTAGAAGGAAGGTTAAAAAAGTCTGTCCTTAAGTTATAAGATTTTTTGTAGATGACAAATATTGTATAAAGTCGCAAGATTATGTAACAGTGAAAACAATGGACAAACATAAGTGTTCAAAATACAGTCTCCATAGAATCGTTTTCTTAGAAGAAGGAGAATGAGGAGAAGGAATAAGGGGGAGGAGGAGGAAGAGGGTGAACAGTGCAGGAGGAGGGTGGGGGAGGGTAGAAGAAAAGGAGAAGGAAGGAAGAAGTTTTAGAAGTAGCTTTCTCTTCCTTGATTAAAATGTCAACTTTGCCTTAACGGGCGGACTGTGTTTAGTTTTCCAAAAACTATCTGCAGATAATATATAGTTCCTGGCCACTGGTCATCTAGGAAAGGTCAGCAGACAGAGAACACTTGAATTTTATGTCAAGTCATCCCAGTGGTGGAGAAGACTAGGATGGTGCTCAGGGCACTGAGGCCTGAACCGGCCCCTCTACCCTCCCAGCCCCTCTGTAGAGTCCAGTGACTTCGGAGGCCTGGGCAGCTGGGTGGATACGCTCACTCCTGCGAGCTGGGGGTCAGCACTAGCAGAGTCAGAGCCTAGGGGGTAAACTGAGGACCTGCGGGAAGCTGGCCCGAGGCGTCTGCGAAACCCACGTAGCCACTTCCAGGGGCGGCTGAAAGGTCTTCCTCGCCACTTGACGTGAGGAAGGGAGAGACATTTCCTCCAGGGGTCAGGAGGGCTGAGGGCCATGGGAGGGAGTCTCTGCTTTTCCCACTTGCTGGATAATAAAGCTGTTCTAGAAGCAGACCTGAGCCTCACACTTCTGACAAACAGAAAGGAACGAACTGCCCCCATGGGAGGGGGTGTGGCGGGGAGATCGTAGTTGGAGGAGGACAACAGAGTGAACCACTCACAATATGGCAAGTGAAACGTCAGGGGAAGTCAGACGAACCTGAACTAAAGTTTCTCAGGGCATGTAAGAAGACCCAAAGTCCAGTTCTGGAAGGAATTCCAGATGCTTATAAACATGACTCAGCATGAAAACACCCTGACTAGGCTGACTAGGGAAGAGACCGCGATATAGACCCTGGTTCATGTCCCTGGAAGAGGAAGGACCACGGGTGTCTTCACAAAGCAGGAAGGTGAAGAGCGGGCAGCGCCACAGGAGAGCACGGGACTTGGAAGATAGTGGAATGTAGTGTGAGAATAACGCCAGCAAGAAGAGTAACAGGTGGAGGGAAGGGAGTAATTAAATACTAGAAGAAAACTCCCCTGAACCGAGGGCAGTCTGGAGACCACACTTGGAGTTCAAGGTTCGACAGTTGAGGAAAGACACAGTCCACGCTGCATCCCAGCAAAGACCATGGGCTCTGCAGACACACTGTTACTCTGTTTGTGTGAAATTTCTAGAAGCAGCTAGTCTAGTCTAGAGAGAGAGAAGCCAGATCTGTCGTTGTCAGGCTGAGAGAAGGACGAGATTACAGCGGGAATTCAACGGATACGGGATGTGTAGATTTGTCACACAATGGAATCAATGATTTAAATGGGTCCACTGTCTTGTATACAGACTTTAAATAAAGTTCAGGGAATGATTGCAAACTCCAATTTCTCTGTAAAAAGGAAAGATGATCCAACAAATTTCCAGTGTTACCTAAAAAAAGCAAAACAATTGGAACAGTACCAGACTTCGTATCCACAATACAGGCTCTGAAAAATAGTGCAGGACCGTCTACTCAGGAGCAACTGTTCCCAGCGATGCTGTTATCTTGCTGTCAGAGTGGACGGTACTTAGAGATATTAAACATCTCACAGAGATCATCACCAAACTACTTCATCTGGGAAATAAGCTCCCGTTGATGGAAGGAGTATTCGATGTGTCTTCTGTTCCTTGCCGCTGAAAGCATTCTGAATGGATACGATTATTGATACGGATGTTCTTAGAAAACCAGGAATAGATAGGCTCTTCCTTAATCATGTAGAGAAACTCTACATCATGCCAAAAAAACATATCATATTTAGTATGCGGGAATTACTTGGAGTTTTCCATAAAAGTCAGGAATAAGATGTGAACACTCATGCTTACTCCTGTTTGGATTCCAGAGGCTCAGCCAATGAAAGACAAGAAAAACAAACCAGTGTTAGCAGTAAGCATCAGCACTGTTGGATGGTGATTTCATTGTCCAAAGGAAATCCAAAAAAATCATCAAAAATTTACTATAATCAATGAGACAATTTAGTATGCCCTATATTAAACACGTAAAAACATTTGCTTTCTTGATATCAGGACCAGTATTTTGTAATATACAGTGAGAAATTATATTGTCAACAGTAACAAAAATATTTTAAATTTAGGAATTCATCCCATTGAAAACATAAAGATCCTAAAAGTAGAAAACCACAGCATTTTTATGAAGGATATAAAATAAAAAATTTAATAAGTGAAAAAACAGATCATATTCTTAAATGTGAAAACTCTTTATTTTAAAGGTGCAGAATGCCTCCAAGCCTCTTGATTTATATGTTTAATTAAATTTCACTAAAGTCTCATAGAACTCCTTTTTTTAAAATAGGAAACCTTGTAAAATACTATGAATGCTTCCCCAACACCCATTGGAATGAGAAATTGAAAAGAGGAGCCACATTTTTTTTTCAAAAGCTTAGATAATTAGGGAATAGAAATTTGAGATCTATATATTGAAATATATTACAAAACTATCATACTTAAAACCAGGTGAGGCTAGTGCCCAGTTAGTAGGAGGTCTTTCTGGAATGCCCAAGGAAGTCCAAAAACCGGTCATAGCCTGTCTCAACATAGTACAAGATACAGTCACGAGCAAAGAAAAGCTGGCGTGTTTCACAGATGGTACACAAAGCTTAAAATGACGGGAAGACAATGCGTGTGACTATCTGTCCGACATCGAGGTAGAAAAAGCTCTCCAAGATTTTCTCTAAAGGAAGACAGTCCTCTATCTGATTATGTAAAAATGAACGAAAATCTCTTATGCCCAACAGAACTAAAGCTGGCAAAGCTAAAAACTGGCAAGATTTGCAAAATCAGTGATAAAGGGGAATTAGGTTCAATCTATCCTTTGGCTTAAAAACTGATAAAGAAACATACTCCCCTAGCAAGTGACAACATGATCACCTGCGGTGAAGCCCAGGGCCGGGGGCCCAGCCTAGAGCCTCACGTTCCTCCCCCACCCACAGCTGCCCTGTGAGGGGGACAGGAGGATGAGCCCCTGGGATAGAGGAGGGGGCCGAGGTGGCTGCCCCAGCCCTACTACAGGAAGGAGGGGGTGAACCCTAGATGGCACGATCTCCAGCGTGTCAGTCTGCTCTGGACAGCAAGGGGTTTGGAGACAGAGAAACGTAAAAACCCCATGAAATCTTGGAAACTGTTCATGCACTCACAGAAACCGAGGGAAAAGCCTGGACGTCCCTTGGCCCCTCTGAAGCCGGCCCCGTCTTGGGGAAGCACCGCACCCGAGACTGCGGCCCAGGCTGGTTTGAGTCTTCCCCGTCCTCACTGCAGGGCCCAAGGAGAGGTTGGTTGGCGGCCCATGAAGCATGTTTGCTGCCCAGGGGTGAGATCTAGGAGACACCCTGGGACCAAGGGTGTGCAAGGCTGGGCACCCACACAACGGGCTGGTCTCCCTAAGATGTGGAGGCCAAGGCGTCAGGTCCCTTCCTTCAGTATCAGCAGCCCCCCTTCGGCCTGGCGGGTCCTTGGTCTAGCCGCTCCTGCTGCTGCCTGGAGCATCACTGTTGGGTGTCCCCAGATGACCACTCCGAGCAAAGGCCACCCAGGTCTTGTCCGTCCTCCGCTCAGTGACCCGCCCAGACCCAGGGACGCCCTGCCAGGGCTCCTGCCGGCCTTGGCGGACATCAGGCATAATGCGGCCTTTGAAGGCACCATGAGCAATCGTGGCTCCTCTTGAAAATGTAAAGCGCAAATACACGTTGTTCACAGAGACAAGGAAGTATCAGGGTGTTCCTATCCCACCCTAATATGACGGACCAGCGGTCCTCTGCAGGGCAGACGGATGTGTTGGGTGGAAAAGAGGATTGGACACCTGAAACCCAGAAGGGAGGGAAGTGGTGAGGGTGGAGACCGTCATGGGCTGGAGGGAGGAAGGTTGGTGGTTCTGTAACTAGAGGGGGTCTCCGGCAGCCCAGGGCTTGCATCTCCCTTATATGTAAGAAATCCTTCAGAATGGGCCGTTTCCACCCAGAGCACCTGCTTATTGACTCCGTGATTAACAGAGCACCGTGGTCATGATACTTTCCTGAATGGAGTGTGTTGGCAGCTCTGCCCTGTTTCTCCAGCGCATTTATCCTGGACTTCTAGAGCAGTAGAAGCCCATCTGGAAACCATTCAAGGCAGAAGTCAGCCCTCAGCACACGCTGTGGAGAAGCGTCCCTCCCCGCTTCGCCATCATCACCACCATCAGACATCATCTCCCCTACCGTGAGCGAGTTGCGGGACAGAAAGGGAGGCAAGGGACCAGGGGAAAATACCAGAGGAGAGAGACGTACCTCTCTGCTCTCGGGGGTCTGCCATCCCGCGGGGCCAGACACACACATGCAGAGGCCAGTCCCCACGAAGCCAGCACCCCTCCCCCCACAAGGAACGAAGAGAGTGACTGGGAAATTCTACAGGTTCAGAACAGTCTCTGAGTGACTTATTTATTCAAGAAATAATTGTCGAAGCCCACTGCCACAGCTGCCAGTTGTCCCCACACTTCGTAGAAATGGAATCCTTTCTAGCCGCATGAGTGGCTAGAAGGAAGCCACATTCCAGCCCTCAAGCAGCCCATGGGGCCGCGTGACCAGGGCTGGCCCGTGGGGTGGCCATGTTACTTCTGAGAGGTGTCCTGGAGAGACATGGCTATGCTACTCTAGTTCAGCTCTTCCCCATCCCACCGTCTGCCCCTGGGACACGCCAACTGAACTTGGATGCCGCCTTAGCCCACGAGGGCTGCTTGGCCACGTGGATCCGAGGGAAGAAGGAGCCTGGGTCATGGAGGACCATGTGGAGCCAAGCTTCCTGAATAGCCAGGACTGCCTCCCCTGCTGGAGTGCTCTCTCAAGAGGCCAAACCGTTGTGTTTGAGCCCCTACTAATTTGGGGGTCTCTGTTACTTGCAGCCAAACCTCATCTTAATGGCTATAAACACTTACTGTGCATCAGAACCCCCTGGGAGCTGCGGGGCTGTCAGAATGAGCAGGTCAGAGGTTGCTCCTGCGCTCGGGGAGCTTGCAGTCTAGGAGGAAAGAGAGAAAAGCCCGGGTCACAAGCATACAAGCTCATTAACAAATGCTGGTAGATTCGGCCAAGTAAGGAAATAGCCAAGCTAGACAGGGAGGAGCAGCTCGGGAAGACTTCCTGGAGGAGGGCGGTTTTAGGAAAACCAGGAAGAGGAGAACAGGACGTTTGTTGTGAGAACTTGTCTCTTGTTATGAATCTTGGTCAAAATTCAGAAACTGGAGAGGGCAGGCCGAAGGTGGACTTTATTGAAGGGATGAACCCCTACCACGTGGTGGGGAAGGCGGGTTCTCTGGAGTCTGGGCCGAGGGTCCTGGCCATGGTTCTCGGCTGAGTCTCTGCCCCTGCCCTTATCATCGGCTTTGGTCGGGGGGCGTCCAGCCCAGGGAACACCCAGTCACTGGCGTACCCAGTGACACAATTGCTCGTGATGAAAAGGCACCTTCCTGGGCCCCTTCTGGGAGAGGCCGGTTTCCTGAGAGTGGACGTGAGAGGGTCAGTGTGGACGCGTCAGAGCACAGAAGGGTTAGAGCGCCGATGGCTCAGAGCCCAAACAAAGGGCTTGTGGACAGTCAGGTTTCGGGGCCTCTCGGGGTCTGGTCCAAGTGGCCGTGGGCAGAGACCCAGGCTGTCTGGCCAAGGAGCCCCCTCCTGCGGGGCAGCTGGTACCCTGGGTTCCGGGAGGCACCCAGCTGCTCCCCTAGAAGAAGCTCTCTTACCATGGCCTGAAATCTGAGCCCTCTTCTGGTGCTTCCTTGGGAACTACTGGACGGAAGATTAATCTCTTTTTCAAATGAGAAGCCTTCGGCTCTGGAGGTCCCTCATCGCGGACAGTAAGCTCCTCTCTTCCTGACGAATGTCCTCAAAGCCCGAAGCCCTTCCTCCGGCGCGTGCCCTCGACTGAAGCTGTTTTCTGCGCGAGCCAGCTCAGAATCCAGATAAAACGGGAGTGACAAGGGCGGTCGTGTGTGCCCTCCGCTCTCCGGAGCTGTTCCCACTTCCATGATGACCCTCTTTCTGCCGTTGCCTGCGGATTTCTGAGAAGGTTTAACCTCCCGTGTGACTTTACTAGGTGCGCACCACCAGTGACCACAAGCCAGGCCGCTTGAGACAACCGGAATGGACGCTCCCGCGGGTCCAGAGTCCGGAAGTCCAAGGATGTACTGTTGCAAGTCAGAGTTCTTCTGGAAGCTTGGGGGAGAAGCCGCTCCCGGTCGGTCTCTGGGGCCCGCGGGGGCTACGGGCAACCCTCGGCGATGGCGGCCTCCAGACCCAGCCTCCACCCTGTCTCTTTGCACGGCCTCCTGCCCGCATCTCTGTGTCTTCTCCCCTTCTCTTTTGTTCTAAGGATGCTCGCTGTAGGACTGACGGCCCACCTTACCTGGAAGGATTTCTTCCCAAGATCTGCATCTCAACTTTATCTACAAAGTCCCTGCCGAAGGCCCAACTAAGGTCAGGTTGCAATGTTCCTGGTGGACACCATTGACCCCACTAGATCTTGTACCTTTTGGATAAATGCACTCAAGGGCAGAAGGGCACAGCCTTGCCAGGCGCCCCTAGGGAGTTCGTGAGGAAACCGCACAATTCCGGGAGGGGTGACGCCTCATTGATCCAGTATTGCTGTCCCCGTGAATTTTTCAGATCACTGACACTTCCCTCTTAAACAGACTTACAAAAAAACAAAAAACAAAACACTTCTGTGATGATAAGCATTCTAACATACAGAAACGCCCTCCCCCCACCTACTAAGCAAAATACAATTTAAACAACAGTCACCGTTTTGTGATGTTTTAGGTAACTCCAAGCCTTCGCTGTGAGCTGCAGTGTGGTGATGGCCCAGGGCCTCCCTCATCTAGTTTTAAGCGAGTCACTCAGATCTTTGTAATTTTTTTTTTTTTTTTTTTTTTTTTTGCCTCCGGGATCATTTTTTCCCCAGGCAGGAAGCCAAAGCAGCTTGTAGCCAAAGGCCCTTTCTGTCTTTTGTAAAAACCTAAACCCATTTCATAAAACCCTAAATCCAGGGACTGAGGAGGAAGGAAGAGTGATTCCCTGGGACGGGGAAGAAGGGACTGGTGGTCCCAGAGGACCAGGATCGGCGTAGAGCCCTGCAGTGGAGTCCAGGAGGGAGGGAGCTCAGAAGGCGCCCATGCCGAGCTCCCAGAACACTGACCCAGGCACCGCGGTCCTTGTCTTTGGTAAGCATTCCTGAACACCAAGAATGGCACAGGGACAGCAGTGAACCTGAGGGCCAAAGAAGGATACGAGGAGCAGCCGCTGTGGGGATCACAGCTCAAGGCCCTTCAAGCTCTTCTGGGCACCTCAGAAACTTCTTGATTCCTCATTGCCTCTGGAGGGGAGGGGACTGCATTTTCCACCAGCGCCCCCCCCAGGGTGGGGCTCACAGTTGGATTTAAACTGATTTAAAGAAATAAAGAAAGGAACCTTCTGGGTTTCTGTACAATATGGCATTCATCGCAGGTTCCTGCTTTGAGGCCTTTTCTCTGGTCCAAGGGCATAGCAAACAATCAATAAAACATATTGTCAGAAGTCGAGGTCAAAACAACACAAACATCACGGAGACAGACAACACTGAGTGGGGTGTAAGCTGGGCTCTGGGTCCCGAACTCTGGCGGGAATGGTGGCTGAGAGCGCTGATGGGGACCCCACCCAGAAGGGGAAGTAGAAAGAAAGTTCCAGTTGGAAGCTTCCCAGGGCGTCAACTTCAAGAGAGTTGAGGACCCGGGAAGATGTAGGGAGAAGTCCCCCATCGAGGACCCGGCTAGACACCACCTGCTCAGCGACTGGAACGTGGCCGGGGCTCTATGGGACCAGAGCTCAGAGATCCGGCTGGAGGAAGGGCCCATGGGGGCAGACAGGCAGACAGGATGGGCAGCGGTGCGGACGAGGAGAGAAGGAGGAAATGTGGAGAGAGAAGGGGCAGAGAGGAGAGACACACACACACAAAACCATCTTCTACCCAAAACGAATTTAGAAATCTAAACACACGAATCTGTTGGGGTAGCAAACACCAGGAAAACAGCATATAGCTCCAGACCATAAAACCCACATAGCCATTCCCCGTTAAATGAAAACAAGACGCCACCTTAAGATAAGGTTTTAGCATCTCAAACAGAAAAGGCCAGTAATAGCCTAAGAAGAGCATGAAGCTCTAAGCAGAAATTGGTAGGAGAAACATCCGAACGGATAGAAACGGAAGCATCTGAGTCCAAATCTGGAAACGGAAAAAACAGTCCCGGAAACGGGAAAGGAGCCGAGAGACAGTAGGTGAATTAGAAGGCGGGTGTAAGGAACTCACCAACGACAGAGGCTGGCAAGGAAGCCACGGCCACCATGGGGGCTGCAAGGGGCTGGGGGATCGTGGCAGGTGGAGCCCGCCAAGGGGGAGGTTCCTCGGGAAGAGTCGGATTCGTAGTCAGCAACGACAACAAGCAGGTGGCAAAATACGCCACACGACGCTCCTGATTCAGAAAGGGGAGGCACACACCTTAGACCCCGTTGGAGACCATCTCGGTAGGGAGGTAGGCTGACATCGCAGCTTAGCTACGGGGGAACAGAAGTGGAACCCGCACCCTCCACACTGGCCCAGGAAAAGGAAGGGTTCCAAGAACAGTCTCCTCCTGGGGGAAGGCCAAAAAGGTAGGAGGAAACGAAGGAAAACCAGGGTCCATGAAGGGTCACAGCAGAGAGCAGAAACCGCTTCAGTTATGTTAGTATCGCCGCAAATACAAAGGGATTAAACGCACGTGTGAAAACCGGAAGTGAGGAGTCAAGCCTCCAACCCCAAACCCAGCTGCGGCTTGCAAAGATGCACGTGAAACACGTGACTGGGGCGGGCTGGGGAGAGAGCGAACACAAGGGTCAGAGCAAATGAGGATGAAGGAGGCGACCTATTGATGGGGAGCCCTTCCTGGGGCTGCGGCAAGCTGGGGGGACAGTCGAGCCCGGTCCCAGGACGGGGGACCCAGGCCAGCAGAGGGGTCCCTACCTGGGACAGCGCGGCGGAGAGGCAGCTGGGAACGGCCGCTGGCGCCCAAGGTCCCGCATTGCTTTGCCTGCATCTCACAGGCCAGAGTGCATGCAGGGCAGAGTCCCAGGCCGGCGGAGGGGGTGCAGAATGTCCCCTTGGGGAGGACAAGCCAATCGTTGTGACCAGCAACAGAAGGGCAGGCCACCGAGAAGGCTGACTGACCAAAGCATGCGTACAGTCGGAAAACGAGTGTTTCTTGTGTAAATGCTTGGTGCAGGCTCGGCACATTCTGGAGGCTTGTCCCTTCCTTTTGTTCCCACCACTGACCGCTGGAGGTCGCCATCAGGGGTGTACTCACTTCATTTCTTTCTAGGTGTCCACGTTGTCCAAAGCTGCCTCCCAAGGGTGTTGACTGTGTGACCAAATCACACTGGCTATAGCCACCTGGACCAGGGACAACAAGTCAACCCAAGGCCATCCCTGGTAGACTCCCCGATGACCTCTGACCTGGCCTGGCCCCTGAGCTCTGCTTAGCAGGGACACTCCAGAGTGGATGACAACAAAGAGACGTTTGAGTCCTTTCTATGGGGTGCTAAGATGTCAAGACACAATGGGCAGCCAGAAGGGGGGCGGATGCCCACAGACAGATGGAAGCTGCGTGCCGAGACCAAAGGCCAGGGGAGAAGGTCAACCCGCACTGGCCAGGGCCTGGAAAAGGGAGTCTCCTGGAGCAGGTGTCCAGTCCTCTGAGAGGCTGCTCTGAGCTGGACCCCACATCCCCTCTCCCCGCCTAGTGAGTCTCCAGCATTAACCCTTGTTAACTCAGAAACCTGAGGGTGTCTTTGTTCCCGGAGACAGGAAACAGGAACAGCCTTAATGTGACAGTTAACGCAGCAGCCCGGGGATCTCAGGGCAGAGCTGGTACTCTCACAGAGCACAGGGGCATGACAGGTTCCTCTCCTGGTCGCAGTCGTATTCCAGATTTATGGGAATTGCTGCAAGTCAGCCCTGAAGCAGAAGAGCCCGGGGCTTGGAGCCAGAGAGCTTGGTGTATTCTTGGCTCCTCCAGTTTTTAGCCGTGACCTTGATCAAGATGTAAGCTGTCCGACTTTGTTTTCTTCCCCAGGGAGGGCGTCTTTGTGCCGGCTTGGAGAGCTCACGCACAGACACGTGTCCCGGAGACCCATGTCCTGCGGAGCAGACTTCTCCATCAGGAAGCCGTGTGTGCTCAGACCCTGCTCAGAGCCTGCCGGGTCCACGCTCGGGCTGCCAAAGAGCATTCCTTTTCTCTCTTCTCAGGCCTTCTTCTGTTGTGGCTCCACTTCCCAGAACGTGCCTAGAGCCCTGGGGAGAGATTCTCTTCGCCCCCACATTTGAACCATGACTACACTTAAAAGACATGTAGTGCTTAGATAATCCAATATTTAAAGGTACCTACTTAAAAAACATAAATCCAAACCTTTACCAACTGCGGCTGGGCCCCAGAGATGGTTTTAGGGATGGGTTGTGCCTTCTTTGGTGGGGAACATGTAGACCTATGAAGAAGTGGGGTCCTTTGAGGGGACACGCCCCCACCCATCAGCACTGCCCAGGTCTGGTCTCCAGAGCTGAGCGGGTGGCTGGGTCTGGATCTGGTGGACTTGAAGGCCCCGGCCCGCCTGGGCGTCCTGCACACAGACAGGACCTGGGTGCTCTGGCCTCCTCCCTTGACTTTTACTCAGCTGACCTTCCTTCCTGGGGTCCTGCCTTCAGGGGAGGCTTTGCCGCTGACGTACTCGAAGTTTACGAGATGTCTGAAGCCGTTGGTGGCAATGCATGGGGAGTCGCTGCTGGCCTAGCCTCAGGAGCCATGGTGACAGGCCACACTGCAGGGCTGGGGTGGGTGGGGCACCACAGTCCTCGTAAAGGGCCCTCCAGCCTTATTAAACTAGCTGTTGTTTTCCTAAGTCTCCGGCCCTCCATTAATTACTCTTACTTTGCTGTTCTGCAGCCAAGAGCAATAGTTCTGGGTCCAGGGTGGGATGAAAAGTTTTAATCTTTTCCGTGTTACTGGAGAATGGGAAAGGCTCCGAGTGGGGACGAGGAAAACGCCTACCCCTGCCCCATCCTTCCCTTCCCACGACCGAGAGGGCCGGCCGCGACGGTCACCATGCCCCGCTGTGGGCCAGGCCTAACCACAGGTCCCTGGCAGAGAGGCAGGCCAAGATCTCAAGGTTGGAGGAGAAAAGGTAATGTTTTAAAGAACGTTCAAGCTTTCTGACTTGTTGATTTTAGGTCATACGAAGGTCAAGTAAGCCCTTTCCAAAACAATAAAAATGTTATGAAATCCCTGTGCTGCACACACCGACCACAACAGCCAGCGTGGAGGGTGGGTCTCGGATGATGTTTTGTGAGTTCAGAAAGTTTTACTACTAAATGTTGGGGAGCTGAGTGCCCCTGGGCTCCAACAAGCCTGCCAAGAGGCTGGTACCATTTTTATAAGGCAGCCTGCAGGGAGAGGAGGACCAGCGCCCCAGGAAGAAGCTATCCCCAAACTTGATTAAAGCCCACTGTGGCCGAGAGCCGGGGCCAGCCAGGAACCTGCCCAATGATGTATTCAGATGGTGCCTATCATGGTACTGAAGCTGGCACTGAGCCTCCTGAAGCTCAGGGCAGGGGAGGCCACTCTCTGACCCTGAGGATCTGCAGAGAAGGGGGTACACAGGCTCAGGACAGGAGACAGCTTTCCCAGAAGTGAGAAAACCAGGAGCATTCCCTGTGTTCCTGGGAACCCAGACGGCCTGCCTCTCCTGTATACGAACACATAGTCCCCTGGGGGCATCCCTCACCGACATTCAAACCCCTGCTGATCTTTGGAGAGGCTGGTATTGGTCAGCCAGGCAAAGCCTTGCTGGGCTCCTCTCCCCAGGTTTTCAGGGAGGGACCCCAGGTCTCTGCTCAGGAGCCATGTGTTATCTGTGGCCTGTGAGATTGTGGGCGGGGGAGCAGGTGTCTGGCTCCAGGGTGAGCTCCATCACTAACGGCGCTGCTGTCTTGACCTTGGGCAGAGCCCTACTCACAGGTCCCACCTCACAGCTCATGCTTCTCCCCGGGGGTTGTGAAGACTTGTTGAGTTCAGGGATGGGAAGCTCTAGACAGACACTCAGGGTAGTCCCGAGCAATGGAAGGAGTGGAGATCTGCAGGGTATCCCTAAAGCTAGCAGCACCCATATGCTTCCCTGTGGTTGCAGAGAGCTGGCCGGGACCACCTGGGTTGTGCCCACCACTGAGACATTGTGAATAGTGCTATGGCAAGGGTGTGTCCTTTGTCTCTTATGACAAGGACATTCTGAAGAGTACAGGTCAGTTGTTTCAAAGAGCATCTTCCACTTGAGTTTGTCAGAAGGTTTCTTTACGATCCAACGTATGTTTTGCATTTTGGGCAAAAATGCAGCGCAACTCATGTGTACTCCATGAGCTCACTTCACAAAGCACGGAAAACCCCTTTGCCCAATGCTGGTGATGTGTTTTGATCTCTTGGCTAGGAGGTGTTTTCAGACTTCTCCACCCTAAAAATACTCTTCCCTTTGGTAGTTAAGAAATAGTCTGTAGGGGGGCACATTGAAACCATGGAAATAAACTATTTCCTAATACATTTGGACTTGTTCGTTTAACATCATTGGTGAGTCCTGCAAGAATTGTTCATTACGCTGTTGGTTGCAAAATTATAATTTCCTAACTCTCGTCATTCCTTCCACATTTACTATTTGATATTTTACTGTAAAGAAGAAACTTCCCTTCTCCTGTTTGCTTTCCAACACCAGTACGAAACACTCTCTTGAAAAAGTATGATGTGTTCTAGTCCCTTGTCTTCATGATTTATTTTTATGCTCAGATTATTTCGGGCTGACCAGAGGCAGCCCCTCCCTTCCAATATGCCTTCCTCCTGTTTTGAGCACTTTCTAACTTGCTGGTGGAATAGGATATTTTAGGCTCATCTTTCTTGTTTCAGTCATGGAATCAACCATTTCCCCCCAGGAAGCATGGTTTCTTTTAGTGGGAAATGGGTAGTATTTAGGGACCACATCTGGCCACTAGTGGCTCACTGCTGATGGGCATCATTGTTCCCAGGTCCTTTGAGTGGATAGAGAAGATACCCCATAAATGGGAACACACACAACCACACACCTCTCATGTTGGTCCAACACCACCGAGTTCCTCCTTGCCTTCTGCTACTACACATTTGTCTCTCCTTTCCCCCAAAACATCAGTGTAATTCCTCATGTGCTCAATCATAGAACACACACAAAATAGTTTCACAATAGATGGACTAATGTTCAAGATTTATACCCAGCTAAAATATCTTTTTTCTCTTTAAACTGAGGTTATCCTCCAAAGTTACTTCAATAAGTTCTTTGTCTTCTATGTGGTTATTGTTCTGAGTATCTGTTGCTGTGTAACAGACCACCCAAAGCTTGAGGTTTAAAAAATTTTATTATTACCCCAGACAGTGCTGTGGGCTGATGGCACTCAGCTTAGTGATTCTTGCCCAAGATGTCTCCTACGGATGCACCAATACAGATGAGGCTGAAATTTTCAAAGACTCAACAGGACTCTGTCCAAAATGACATTAGTGACATTGCTGGGTGCATGGAGGCCCTCTACTGGCTCCTGTCTCTGGCAGAGTAGCCTTCCTCACATCAAAGGAACCTTCCTGATTCAAGAGGGTAGACATATACATGCCACCTCTGGATAGGGGACATGTCAAGGACCATTGCAGAAGAGATTGTGGCATAAGGGAGAAGGTTACCATCATCTTTGGAAGATACAGTTTGCCACAGTTATGGAAGTCACTTAATGGCAGATGGGTTCATTTGTTTCTGTTTATATACAACTTTAGATTTTTTCCTTCTTTCTTTGTTGTCTTAATTTAATGCTTTAAATATGTAAAAAAATGTTAACATAATTGCAATAGTCAAAAGCTAAGCAAAGGGACATAATCTACTCAGAAAAGTAGCAACCCCTCTTGGTCCCCCCACCAATGCCATTCTCATCTCCACCCCCAAACCCCCTTAGGAAATTGATTTCATGAGTTTCTTGTTTATCTTGGTTTCTTTTTGCAAAATAAATATACAACTTTTTTCTTATTTCCATCAATTTCTTATACAAAAGTTAGCATACTATACTATACTCTGCATACTTTGGGTTTATCACTTAATGTATGTTGACATTTACACCGCGTGAGTCCATAACAGCCTTCCTCATTCTTTCTACAGCTGCATGCTACTCCACTGTACAGGTGTTGATCCAAAACACCTCCTATGTGTGGGCATGTAGGTCATTTCCAATATTTTGTAATTATAAAAGAAAACACTACCCACCCTGCAATATTAAATAATTTTGTATAAATGTGTATGTTTATAGTTGAAGTATCTTCCCTGTAAATCTCTGCGATAGGGATTGCTGGGTCAAAAGACAAATAGATACATAGTTTTGTTAGATATTGCCACATTCTCTTCCAGCAAGATGTGTGTTTGGGGGTGACTGGGTAGCTCTTGGCTAAAGTGTCCAACTTTTGGTTTCAGCTCAGGGCATGATCTCAAGGTCCTGGGATAAAGCCCCATGTTGGACTCTGTGCTCATCAAGGAGTCTGCTTGAGATTCTCTCTCTCTCCCCCGTCTCTCCCCCCATTCACAGTCTCTCTCACTCTGTCTCTAAAATAAATAAATAAGTCTCAAGAAAAAAAAAAAGAAAGATGTATGTTTTGCGCTCCCATCAACAACGTGCAAATGACTGGTTCCCCACTGTCTCATCTGTAATGTGTATCATTAAGTTCTTCCCTGTTCTTCTTTGCCAATCTGACAGATGAGAAATGGTAACTGGTCTCATTTTAATGATTGTTCTAATTATTGTGAGTGAGGCTAAACATCTTTTCATATGATTCAGGGGCCATTTATTTTATTTTGAATTTTCTAGTCATGTCTTTACTCATTGTTCCACCAGATTTGTGGATCTTTTTTCTCTTGGATTTTTCACAAGCTCTTTATATATCAAGGATATTAGTCCATTATCTGTGATAAATGTTGCAAATGTTTTCCCTCAGTTTGCCATTTATCTTTTTGACTTCTCTTCAATTGCTTCTGGATTTTTAGTGATGGCTTGAAAGCCTTTCCCTACCCACACTTATAAAGGAAGCCACGTGGACTTTTTTCTAGGAGGTTTAGATCTTTGCTGATTTCACTGCCTTTTTCTATCCCCCCCCCCAACTCCCAGGAAAGAAGGAAATTTGAGAACACCTCCCCCCAGAACCCTCAAGAGATGGAAAAGGCCCTTGGAGATGTGTAAAGCAGTTCACACACCCCAAACCCTCCCCTCCTCAGGCAGAGCCTGTGGCCTGGGCTTTGTGTGAGACACTACCACAGGCCTGTCCCTGGATTGACAGCTCCTCGTGGAGAAGCAGCAAGCTGCCAGGGAAAGAACTAGAATCAGCAAGTGCTAGATCAGGTGATGTTCCGGACACCCGGATGAAGGGTCTTCCAGAGTCCAGTGGGCTCTGCACCTGGGGGGGCTCCTGTGGGAACTAGCCAGCAGCTTCCAGCTCCTGGGGTGCCTCTCGAACACACATGCCCTGAACTTCCAGTCAAGGTGGCAGCAAATCGCCCTCGGTCTTTGGTTACTTTTAAATTTGACAGTTCTAGGATCTGCCTCTTATAGGAGCCAGTGCTCTGATTTCTTCTTGGAGCTTCTACAACTTGCCTTAGATCACAGTGGGGAGCCACAAAGGGCAGGAGGGGGCCAAGGACCTGAAACAGCTCTCCTGTTGGAAAGCGCATGCCACTGCGGATCCTGAGGGTCCATTGAGGCCCATTGAGGCCTGAGGAGGGTCTAGGGTTGGACCATGGGCACGGCCCCGGGGAGAGCAGGCTCACCTCACTGCTTCTTGGGTTTTGCTTGATGACAGACCTCAGAGAGTTTCTGGAGTGGAGTAAAAGAGCATAATAAGCTTAATTTCGGAATTGTGAAGGTTATTATTATAATCATTTCCCCCGAAGAATTGTAAATAATTCATTTGCTAAACCCCAGTTGAAGTCTCTAATTAGACTATGTTGGGCACTAGCAAATCTGCTTCCTCCTCCAGTTGCGAAGTATATTTTGTTTGGGGTTTTTTGTTTAGCTTTGACCCTCTCTCCACTCCACAGGCTAAGAAATCAGCCTCACGTTGTTTTTACGTTTGCAAATCACGTTTCAATAGGATGCTGTCCCTGCCCCCACCAGGGTGCTCCCTCGGGTGGGGCCAGAAGGTGGGCCAGGGAGAGCCCATGTTAATCCAGTTCCGTGCTTCTCTCACATTTAAAAAGCAGACATCACTGCACAGGGTCAGGAGTCAGGATGAGCCCTGGAGGCCAGCTGTCCCTGACTGCTGCCTGCCCTCTAATGTGTGCCCCGGAAACCAGGCAGAAGAGGTGGTTTTCTCAGGAACATGCACAGAGCTTCTCACGGTGACTTGGGGCGCTGGCTCTGAAGTTCCACTGGGGCAAAGCAGGAGACGCAGGCCTCTGGTGAAACAGAAAAGGGCCTTCCTGCTGTTCTGCCCCAGTGACCGTCCCCAGGTACCCTTGGAGAATGACTAGGGGTCAGGGTCACACAGGTGATGCTGAGCAGGAGGGAGGAGGGAGTGGCTCCCGGTTGTGCCCACCCAGCTCCAACTCCAAAACTCACTGCCTGAGCCCGGGGAGGGAGGCCACAGACAGAAGGGTCTTGCTCCTAACCCAGAAGGGGACAAATATGGAAGTGTCCTGTTGACCCCAAGGCACAGGAGTCCAAAACTCTTGGAGGGCCTTCCAGGGACACTACCCATGTTACAGGCTGGGCGCCCTGGGTGTAACCTCGCCTTTGCCCCTACCAGGCACCCCGGCCGTCCTCTGACCCCACGGCTGTCCACCCCAAGTCCTCATCCCGCTCTCCCCTAATCCCTGCCCTGCCCTTTCCCACCCCCGCACTCACCCATCCTGCCAAAACCAGGCCTGGGGCCCTTGGGTCAGGGGCACCCTCACAGGAGAGTGAGCGTTTCTCTCTAAATTCCTGGAGATCATTTTTAATTCAAGGCATTTTGGATGATAACCTGAAAGAAGGTAAGCTGAGCACATCCTGAAATGCTGATAGGGAACCTTGTACCCTCGTGTTTCCCTGGGGAGTCTGGGGCAGGGCACGATCCAGCTGGGGCCAGGCAGCTCTGCTGGACCTGCTTGCCCCGGGCAAGGCTCGGCACACTGCTGCCAGATGGGCCCAGCCGAGGCCTCCATCCTCACAATCTGGTGACCTTTGGTGAGTCCGTGTCATGACTGTCCCTTTCTCTATTTCCCACCAACAGGGCAGGGGGTCCACCGCCAACCTGGGCTTAGCCCCCTGGAACCCAGCTCCCATTTTGACAGGAGAAAAAGCAGTGGGGGGGGGGGCAAGCAGGAGGGACGGACCACAGGCGAGGGAAAGAAGAGGGAGTGGGGTCCTCATCAGAGGCCTTCTGTTCTCAAGGGGAATGTTAGAGCTGGTGAGGAAAGGCTGGAGGGGAAAAGGGGCAGCAGAAGGGCTGTGGGGAAGATCGGGGTTCCCAGCTGCACTGCAAGGCTGTGGACTGTGTCCTGTGTCCTAGAAGCATTTCAAGAACATGGTCCCTAAGGCCCCCTGTGGGCTGGAGGGCAGTAAGTGCCTGTGGCAGGCAGCCTTCAAGCACTGGGAGAGGAGCCCTGACTCCCTGGAGACTGCAGCCCCAAGCATCCTGCAGGGGTGCTGGGAACAGCTGTGGGCTTCCCACACCACAGCTGGAGGAGCTCATCCATGTGCAAGGGAGGGCCCTGTCATCACAGCGGAGGGGGCCGTCATTCTGGGCCCCAACCCAAGCTTGGGTGTTACACAGGCGCTTTTCACAATCAGCCACAAGATGGCCATGGGAGGACCACTGTCTTCGCAAAACAGGCAGGCAGGTGGACCTCCAGATGCCACATTTGGTGGACGTGGCAGGAGAGAGGGTTGAACAAGAGAATGTATAATGTGTATCTGATGAAAACAGGTGCTGTCCCTTGAAGGAACTCTCAGGGTCACAGGCAGGTTTATGGAGGAACAGTATTCAGCCTGGCCCCTGGGGGGCCCTAGGTGATCCCCCCAAGGAACAGGCTTGAGGGTCCCTCTGTGTGGTGGGGGTGATGGAGGAGCCCTGATTGTGGGTCTCCCACAGTGGAGATGGCGAAGACCCTCACCTCTGAACAGGAGATGAGAGACCCCTCCACTCCATGGCAGGGTCTCATGGCTAAAGGCTGCGGGCAGGCTGTCTGGATCCCTGACGTGTTGCTTGGTGTCTGGATGGAGATTTCTCCCCGCATGTTTCTCATGAGGCCTGCTTCAGAGGATGATGGGGTCTGGGGCCAACATGGGGAAGCTGGGTCCACTTCTTCCAGGTGTGAAGACAGTGGGCTTGTAAAGTAGTAAAGGCACACACTCAGCCTTATAAACGCTGATCGTCCCAAATGTGGTGTCACCTCTGTGTCCACTTCTGTTCCACTTGAAGACATACATGCAGAAATAACCCCCAAGCAGCGGGCACTCGGGGAAAGAAAGGCCCCTCCTGGAATCCTGTTCATATGCCGTGAGAAGGAACGAAGGCACCTTCTCTGGAAGTTTCTCTGGGTATCTCCCTCTCTAATCCCTGATCTAATCCTCTCTAATCCCTGCTTATCCCTGATTACTGTCCTGGAGGTACCTTGGAGGAGTCCTGAAGGGGACTTCTCCTGGGCTGATAAACTCAGGCAAAGTTCGAAGAAAGCTAATGAGAACGAACTCAAACTAAATTTGTAGCAAAATGCTCTGTGATGTTTAGAAAAAGGCAGAAGATGAAAGCTGTTTGCACAAATCAAAATATGTATTTTTTAAATGATGGTTAAGCACATTCTCATTTCCTTGGATTGCACCAGTCTCAAGGTTCCTGTACTTCTGTTCTTAGGCAATCCCACCTTTTATGTGTTTTCCATAAAAGCGAGTGTTTGTGTTGTGATATAGATGGGCTTGCTTCAGACAAGTGAGAGCCCTTCAAGATTTGGTTTTCTCAAACTTTGATCTACACTATTTTAAAATATATTTTTTTTCTAAACAAACAAAGTTCCACTCTTCAAATCACACAGATCCCTTCTTGGAAGCCACAGGAAAACCATTTAAACAAATCTGGATCGCTTAGGAATTACCTTCCCCTGTCCCATCTCTGAATCGGAGGCCTGGTCTTAACTTACTTTCACAGCTCAAAACAGATGAGCCAGGTTAGAAGCCAAGACAGCATGAAAGACTGAATATGCAAAGGAACAGTGGTCAGGACTCGGACACAGAGGCTGCAGGAATCTGTGCAGGAAGCCAGCCTCCCATCTACAGTGACCAGCCCGAAAAGCCACCTGCTATCTACAAGTCAGACCTGTATTATCGTGGAGTCCAGACCTCCATCTCTAGCGGCAACCCCGGAGGTGAAACAGTTGCCCTGTGATAGTCAGCCCCAAACCACTCAGACTTGATTCACCACTGACAGCTTCCTGAAAGCCTGTCCCCACTTCCAACTTAAGACCAAGCCAAGAGCACGGAATATGCAGCCCACCCAACCAAGGGGATGTCCCACTTCTCACTGGCTGCCTTTAGCTTCCCTAGGCCATCGCCCACACACAGGACACACCCGAAGCCTACATCCACAGAGGCACTTCCCTGGTCCTCTGCCTGCCCTTGTGTCTGCCAAACAGGAACGATGGTGGCTGATTTGTTGCTAGAGCGAGCTTTCAGGAAACAGCCTGTCCTCTCTCATTTGGGTGGTCTTTGCTGCTTTCTGCAGAAAGCAGGGCTCTGAGGAAACAAGGGTTGGATCAGCTACAAAGAGCAGCATTGTTTGATTTATCTAAGAGCAGAGTTGAGAAGAAGTCAGAGAGGAATTATGGTAAAAATTTCTGCTCTGAGTTTGAGGCTTAATTTTATGTATCAACTGTACTGGACCCGGAGTTCACAGATACTTGATCAAACAACATTCTGGGTGAGATTAATATTTAAACTGATAGACTGAATAAACCAGACTGCTCTCCCAAATGCGGGTGGGCCTCATCTAGTCAGTTGAAGGTCTGAAGAGAAAAGGAGGCTTGATGCCTTTCCAAGGAAGAGGGGAGTCCTCGTGCCTGACAGCTTTTGAACTGAAACATATTTTCCCCCATGTCTTTGGACTCAAAGGGAAACACTAGCTCTTCCTGGGATAGAAAACTTCTTGCCTTCAGACTAGAACATAAAACACCAGCTCTCCTGGGTCCCCAGCTTGCTGACTCGCCCACAGATCTCAGGACTTGACAGCCTCCAAAACTGTGTGAGCCAACTCCTTCATATAAGTCTCTTTATACACAAACGCACACATTCTATTGGTTGCTTCTCCGGAGAACACTGGCGTGGGTACTGAGGTATTTCTTGGAGAGCTTCATCGGGTCAGCTGAGGTGGTCCCAGGGAGAGGCCTGGGCAGACACTGAGCCCTACACAGTTTATGAGATATCACTCTTCTGAAATGGTAATACCAAGGGGGGGGTGCTTATCTCAAGAAGGTAAAGCTGCAGTAACATAGACATTTAATTAAGTAGCAGTTTAAAGGAGACACATGACCACATCATAGGCCAAAGAGCAGTTGTGGTAAAATCTAACATCACTTAAAACCCTCAGCAAACTACAAATGGGAGGCAAATGAACTTAACACCATAGCCAATTGACCTACACTTAAACATCCATTTTTAATGGTGAAAAAATGAAATTTCTTCCTTAAGATTAGGAATAGGGTAAGTATGCTCTCTGCATATTCCTGGGGGCCCAGCCAGTGCAGTGAAGCCAGCAGTGCTCGGACACATGATGGAATGGTGGGAAGACAAGGTCCAGAACCACGAGGACCCTGGATGTAAGGACTATGCCTAGAAGTGCACAGAAAGAAAGAAAGAAAGAAAGAAAGAAAGAAAGAAAGAAAGCTAGATGAACCTATTAGAATTAATAAGACTCGAACCAAGTTGGGTATAAATTCAAAATACAAAAATCAACTATATTTCTACATATGTATGTATCTAGGGAAGAAGCAAAAAATATATTTTTTGAAGATTTTATTTATTTAATTTTGAGAACAAGTGAATGCATGAATAGGGAGAAGGGGCAGAGGGAAGAGCAGTCTCCCCACTGGGCAGAGAGCCCAACGCCTGGCTCGATCCCAGGACCCTGGAATCATGACCTGAGCTGAAGGCAGACACTTAATCAATGGGGCCACCCAGGTGCCCAAAGAATATTTTTTAAAAAATCTAAAAAATGACACTCTAAGGAACAAGCTGAAACAAAATGCCTCAGAATTCTGTGGAAGGAAAATAGAAGCTTTTATAAAATCGTTTTTTAAAAAGATGTAAAAAAATGGACCAATACATTATGTTTATGGATCTGAACTACCTAATATGTAATGAGCTAAATTATTCCCAAACAGGTATATAGATGTCACACGATCCCAGTTAGACCATCCAGAGTTGTTTTTTGGGGAGGAGGGGGTGGAATTTGACACCAAATGACTCTAAAATGTATATGAAAATGTAAAGAGCCAAGAAGAATAAAGATGTTTTTGAAAAGTGACCACACAGTGGGCACTCGCCCTCTGAAACACTTGTACTAACGGACATGCTGTAATAATGAAGACAGTGTGATCCTGGCCCAGGGATGGAAAGAAAGAATGACGAACAGAACACACAATCTCAAAATAGAACCCCCACACAGAGGTCCTTCATGCATGCCAGAAGTTGTATTTTAGATCTTCGAGTAAGTT
Organism: Mustela lutreola; assembly: GCF_030435805.1. NCBI lineage: Eukaryota > Metazoa > Chordata > Mammalia > Carnivora > Mustelidae > Mustela > Mustela lutreola. Next base: position 166,257,484 of record NC_081292.1, read on the forward strand.
CCTCAAAACCCAAATACTACAGGGCACCAGACAAGCAAGCCAGTCAACCAAAAACCCTTCCCTGCTGTGCCCTTTATGAATCCTTCACCCACATGACCTGTGAGCGTTATATATGCCTGTTTCATGCCACAAAGTTTTGGAATAATTTGTTACACGACCTGAGTAATGGGATAGACTCCTTCCTCACACCACACACAAAAATCAGTTCCAGGCCGATCAGAAGCTAAAATCAAAAGTCAGACTGTAAAGTTTTCAGGTTATATGGGAGATGAGCTTTATGACCTTGAAGTAGGAAGTAATTTCTTGAATAAGATGTAGAGAGAATTGGGTGCTTGGGTGGCTCAGTGGGTTAAAGCCTCTACCTTCAGCCCTGCATCGGGCTCTCTGCTCAGCAGGGAGCCTGTTCCCTCCTCTCTCTCTGCCTGCCTCCCTGCCTGCTTGTGATCTCTATCTGTCAAATAAATAAATAAAATCTTTTTTTTAAAAAAGATGTAGAGAGAATTAACCTTTAAGGAAAAGGTAGTTAATATTGTTCTGCAATAAATGTAGGACTTAGCCAAGTACAGTTGCAGCAAGTTTTGGAATAATTTGTTACATGGCCTGAGTAATGGGGTAGACTCCTACCTCACACACAATACAGTCGCCCTCATGTACAGTTCAAAACCAGGTTACATGGTGCATGTTTAGGGATAAAAATGGGATGTTTTTTAATAAAGAAGGCAAGGGATGGTCAGTACAAAAGTGAAGATGGTCGGCTCCCTAAAGTGTGGGTGGGTGGCAGGGGGAAAGTATGTAACTAGGAAAGTCGTCTGTTTGTGGACCATGCCTTACTTCTAGGTTACATGGGAATTAGCATTGCAATTTTTTTTTTGCAGTTGCATTCATTTTTAATTAGAATTAGTCTTTTTGTTGTTGTTGTTAAATGAAAGCAGCGTGTGCACTTCGTGGAAAATTAGTGAAGAAAAATAAGTAAATAGAAATATTATATTCCTAGAAACTGTCACTGTTAATAGCTTATTATATATCCTACCGGATTTTTCTTCGAAGTATATGTAACACACAAGGGCACTTTCTACCAAAATGAGACTATACTGTACGTAAAGTTTTCACCCATCGATGTGTACAGTTCTATGGTTCTTGGTATATCCATGGGGTTGTGCAACGGTTACAACGATCTACTTCCAGAACATTTCTGCCACTCCAAAAAGAAACCTCATACCCACCAGCAGATGCAACCATCCTCCCCGCCCCCAGCACCTGGAAACCACTCATCTAATTCCTGCCTCTATGGACTCTCTTGCTCTGGCAATTTCGTATGAATGACACTACATTATGTGGCCTTCTGCGTTGGCCCCTTTTCACTTCACACAACATTTTCAAGTCTCATCCACAGTGTAGCAGGTGTCATTCCTTCAGCCTTTTTATGGCTGAATAAGATTCTGTTGTGGGGATAGACCACATTTTATTTATCCATTCCTCTAGTGGTGGAAAGTGGAGTGTTTTCACTGTTTGGCAGTTTGGAGTAATGCTGTTACAAACATACTTTTTTCAGATTTGTGTGTGTGTGTGTGTTTCCATTTCTCTTGGGTATACTCTTATGAGTGGACTTGTCTGGGTCATATAGTAGCCATTTCTTTAAAATTTTGAGGAAATTCCAAACAGTTTTCTAAAGTATCAGCACCATTTTACATCCCCACCACAACATACAAAGATTTCTCCTCATTGACACTTGTTATTGTCCATATTTTTTATACAGCCATCCTGGTGGGTGTGGCATCTCATTTTGATCTTGTCTACAACTCCCGAATGACTGATGATGTTGAACATCTTTTCACATGCTTATTGGCCATTTGTACATCTTTGGAGAAACAGCTCTTCAGATCCTTTGCCCATTTCTAAATGGGGTTATTTGTCTTTTCATTGTTGAGTTGTAAACATTCTTTATATAATGTAGGTACTAGTCCCTTATGAGATAAATCATTTGCTAATATTTCCTCCCATTCTCTGGTTTGCCTTTTTACTTTCTTTATAGTGAGCTTTAAATTGCAAAAATCTTCAAATATCAATGAAGTCCAATTTATCAACTGTTTTCTTTGGTTGCCCATGCTTTTTGTGTTAAGGCTAAGAAACCATTGCCTAATCCAAAGTCATAAAGAGTCACCTCTATGTTTTCTTATAAATGTTTTATAGTTTTGGCTTTTACATTTAGGTTAATGTATTTTAAAAATTTTTATATGGTGTGAGGTAGGAGTACACCTTTATTCCTTTGCATGGGGCTGTCTGATTGTCTCAGAACAAGTTGTTGAGATGACCATTCCTTCCCCACTGGATTGCACATTTTTTTTGTATTCTCTCCATACTCTCTACACATCTTGTGTCTTTTTTGTTCCTCTATTTCTGCTTTCTTTCATTTACTAAATAGTTATTTCCCAGTGTATCATTTTAATTCCTTTATCATTTCTTTTACTATATGTTTTTGAGATATCTCAGTAGTGATTATCCTGAGAATTATAATTAACACCTTAATGGGTAGCCATCTAGTTCAGATTACTACAAACTTAATTTTAATAAGATTTTTAAAAAGATTTTATTTATTTATTTGTCAGAGAGATCACAAGTAGGCAGAGAGGCAAGGCAGAGAGAGAAGAGGAAGCAGGTTCCCCACGGAGCAGAGAGCCTGATGTGGGGCTCGATCCCAGGACCCTGGGATCATGACCCAAGCCAAAGGCAGAGGCTTTAACCTACTGAGCCATCCAGATGCCCCCAAACTTAATTTCAAAAGTATATCAAACTTCTCTTAAGTAGAAGTATTACTTTCTCCCTCCTTTGTCCTACTATTGTCCTATAAATTATGTATTTACAGAGTATAATTCATTGACACAGATTTACAATTATTGTGAGCAGTTATTTTTTTTAAATCAGATTGAAAACAAAAGCATTACAAATGAAACACACATATACTATCGCTCGTATTTGCCAATATAGCTACCTTTATGGGTGTCCTTTATTGTCCCAGGTGGATTCCAATTACTGTGTGCTGTCCTGACATTTTAGCCTGAGGGGTTCCCTTTAGTGTTTTCTTACAGGGCTGGTGTGCAAGGGGCAATCTAGAAATGTCCTACTTTCTCTTCATTTCTGAAGGCCTTTTTTGTTGAATAGTGAATTCTTGGTTGCCAGTCTTCTCCTTCCAGCACGTTGAGTATGTCGTAGCCCTGCTTGCTGGTCTCAGTGGTGTCTGATGAGAAGCTGGCCATCACCTTCACAGAGGACCCCGTGTTTGCCATGAGTTGATTCTTTCTTACTGTATTCAAGATTCCTCTTTATCTTTTTTGGCTTTTGACATTTTGATGATGTGTGTCAAGGTGTGGCTCTCTTCCAGTTTAATCTACTTGGGGCTAATTAAGGATTTTAGGTGTGTCCATGAAAGGTTTTCATTCAGTTTAGCAGTTTTGACCATTATTTTTCAAATGCCCTCCCCTCCCCCTTGAGCTCCCTCCTCCCCTCAGGGACTCCCCCTGTGTAGATACTGTTGTGATCGATGGTGTCCTGTCCTGTATTTCCGAGTCTCTGGGCATTCTTTGTTCTTTCTATCCCTCAGCCTGGAAAAAGTCCTTGATGCATCTCTTAGCTTGCTGCTTCCTCCTGCTTCAGGCCCAAATGTGCCATCAAGTCCCCCGAAGGTTTATTTCAGGTGCTGTACTTCGCCATGGTAGAATTTCTTTTTTTTTTTTTTTAAGATTTTTAATTTTTTATTTGACAGAGATCACAAGTAGACAGAGAGGCAGGCAGAGAGAGAGGGGGAAGCAGGCTCCTTGCTGAGCAGAGAGCCCAAAGCCGGGCTCGATCCTAGGACCCCGGGACCATGAACTGAGCCTAAGGCAGAGGCCTTAACCCACTGAGCCACCCAGGCACCCCCACAGTGGAATTTCTATGTGGCTCTCCTTTTCAAATAATTTCTATCTCCTTCTTGATCTTCTTTATTTGATGAGACAGAGTTCCCATAGTCTCCGTTTGATCTTTAGATACGATTTCCTCTAGATCTTAAGGCTTACTTAAAAGAGCCCATTGACATTCTTTGTCTAGTTAGTCCAATATCTGGGCTTTCTCCGGGATAATTTTCATTGACCGCTTTTATTCCTTTCTGGGGGTCATACTTGCATGTTTCTTTGCTGGTCTCATACTTTGTTCTATTGAAAACTGAACATCTAAATAATGTGTCCACCTGGGAATCAGATTCCACTCCCCAGGAGGTTTGATGCTGTTGCTACGGGCTCATGTGATGACTTTTCTGAACTGAGTCCATATTCACGGTCATGTGTGATCACTGAACTTCGTGTTCAGTTACTGGGCAGCTCCCAACTGGACAGAGCTTTTCTGGACTCCCTGGAACCAGCCCTTCTCCCAGCCTCTGCCAGGGGCTCCACCTGTGTTGGCGGCCATCCTTCAGCTCTCAGGCATGCAGGTCACACAACTTGGCGTAAGCCTCTGCTTCCTGCTTTCCCAGAGCTTCAGTTGGGCCTCTGGTGAGACCTAAGGCCTCATCGGGTCTTGCCTGGGTGTGCACACACCTTACACCTACACATGGTCTTCCAGATTCCCCGGAATACAACCAGAGCATCTCAAGGCCCCCTCCGGACATCCATTTCTCCAGTTCTTCCTGGAAGAAGTTTAAGATTTTGGTCATCTTGTCATTTGCCCGAATTGTCACAACCATCTCAGGCTACTGTGAAGATCCACATTTGCTATTTTCCGGGGAGCTGGAAGGAGCAGGCCAAGCGATGACAATTCCCTGGGAATGGAGCCTTGGAGGAGCTCCAGGTCAATGTCACTGCCGCCATTAGCTGCCAGGCTGCTGGTTTTCATGGTGATGGCAGGGCTGTTGACTTCCAAGGCTACTGTGGAACTAGGGAGAAGAGGATGGGTTAGGGCAAGTGAAAATGGGCAAGTGGGGTCTCCACTCTTCTTACTGATACTCAGCCCTTTTCTTTCTAGAATAAAAGCTCCTTGGACTGCTGCATGCCTTTGGTTAATTTCCAGAGTTCTGAAAAAGCTGATTCTGACCATTGTTGCCAGCATGCTCATTGCTTACATGGAGAAGGTTTTCAGAGGCCTGTGCTCTGCCATTCCCACTGACATCACCCTGCAATTATTCTTAATTTTATGTATGGTTTACGTAGCCATCTGTATTTAGAGAAAGAAGAACAAAAACAAAATCAGCATTGTGCCCTCCCGTGCCACTCACAGTAATAAATAACATCCCCTCATCCTCAGAGTGTTCAAAGGGGTCTGAGATGTCACACAGTAGTTGATGCAAATTTCGTCATTAGACATTTATGCCAATAAATACTCCAGGCGGAGGAAAAGCTACATGTACAAAGATGTCCATTACAATACTGGTCATATAAAGTAAAAAAATCAGAGTCCGTCTAAATCCGAGTTATGGAAAGGGTAGCTAATGACTGTGCGCTCTCTTACCGGAATGGTATGCAGCCGTTCTAGGAAATAATTATGAAGACGAAATAATAGCACAAAGAACATTTTAAGACGTGTTTATTGAAAAAAAGCAAAACAGAGACTTCTACTTGCACCATGGTTATAACTCTGGAACAATTATATACAAGCATGTACGATAGCCAGAAGGGAAGAGAGAAAAATGAGCATAATTTGTTAGGGTGGAGAGAATTGTGGGTGTTTTTAAATCAGATTTTTTTCCATCTTATTGTTATGCTATGAGTACAATAAATTGAATGTTTACAAAAATAGGCCAACATGTCTAAAAGGAAAAATGAATCCCCCATAGACCTTGCTTGCTGGACAGAGCACAGGTCAGAAATCTCCGTGGCACAGCCCGCAAAGAGCCCAGGATGATGCCTTGGTGATGTCACCTGGGGACAAATCTCTGCCTCGTGAGTCACACACATGGTCCCCGGGGACCTTGGGAAGGGGATGGAATGTAGCTCCTTGCCAAGCTGCTTGGAGACAGGGAGGAGGAGGAGGAGGAGGAGGAAGGCTCTCTTCCTTTCCCCTCCCAGTATAGAAGATATTTTTCCAACAAATAACAAGAAGTCTCAGTTGAAATATAAGCCTCATGAATTATTTGGCCCTTTTGGGATCCAGGAATCTTTCAGTGTCTGGACAGGGTCACAAAGGCTTCTGATGGATGCCCACATCTCCCCCGGGGGGGCACTCCCTTCCTGATGATAATGAAGTGACCACCCCATTCCACCTCTACTCTCATTCCAATCCCTCCCCCTGAATTTGAAGGCTTTTAGCTTGGCTCGATCGTCCAGCAGCTCTCATCCTGATTTTTTCCCCTGTGGTTTTTTTTTTTTTTTTCCTCTTTTAAGCAACTGAGAGAGGAAAGGGAGAATTAAGTGGAAGTAATTTATCAGAGCAGTTTTCCCAAAGTGGGTTCTGTGCGGGGTGACCCACCATCCTGGCTTGAGTGGGACTGATGTTTCCCAGGACACAGAGCTTTTGCTGCTGAAGCCGGACAAAGTCCCGGGCAAGTTTGGGTGAATCCTGGGATGAGTTGGGCACTATAGTCCCATGAATCTCTAATTGAATAGGAAGCTCGTAAGTATTATATGAAAATCATCCCATGATCATATAGGCTAAACACATTGATTGAATCCATGCATGAATCATATGGGTTATTAAACAAAGTCAAATAGATATATTTGTTGTAGGACCTGTCAGGACCTTTATATGCTAACATCAGTCCTCAGTGTGCAGAGACTGAGCAGGTCTGTGGGGCCTTCCGGGGGTACAGCGCACAGTCCACCCATCTCTGCAACACATGAGCAGGCATGGAGACCCTTGGGGGCCATGGTACTTGAGAGGACGAGTGTATCAGGACATCTGCTTTTGGGGACAGTGATGGCCCTTGCAGAACCAGTGTGATGGCATCTCGGGACTGAGATTTTTGAGTAAAGATGGAGTGAAAGTCGCTGGTTTCTTCAGAGTCTTCCTGTGTGGATTGGGGGCTTTAGGGGCACAAGCACCCTCCGGGCCTGGGGAGGTGGTGGTCCGGGTGATATGGGGTTTAGGGTGTACACGGGGTGGGGGCACTCAGGACACCCCTGCCTCCGATTTGTTCAGCAGGAAGTCCTGAGACACAGAGCATTGCGTAGGACGGGGCACCCCAGGGGCTGAGCAAGATGTTAGGTAAAGCAAGGGGTATCTTTTCGGGTAGAGAGAAGGACAGCTTGAACTTCAAGGGCTAAAGAGCCCCCCCACTTCCATGTCCAAATCCAGGGAGGCACAGAGGAGTTGCCTCTCTTGTCAACTAGTGAGAGGCTAGCAAAGCTTCGCAGGCTGGGGTGAGCAGAGAGCCCCCCTCGGTCAGCGCCTCCAGCAGAGCGTCAGGCCTCTCGCAGTTGCAGATGTCAGCCACCAGGTGGCAGAAGAGAGTCCAGCACCAGCGGCTGTTGCTCAGTTCTGCTGGTGGGCCAGGAGGACTGAACAGCCCCGTGTCTCCTCAGGCAGGTGACCCACAGGGAGGAGGAGTCACAAGCATAGGTAATGAACTACAACAGGCCTATGGACTGAGGCAGGGGCGGGCCTGTCCCCCACCTGAATAGACCAGCTGTGCCCAGCATCACAGGGTGGCTAAGAGCTGGCTTAGTGGGGAAGAGCCAGACAGTGTGCCAGGGACACACTCCAAGTGCTCTTGGAACAAGGGCCATCCGGGACCTCAGCCTGCTGAACTGTGGGCATACAGGATCAGGAAGCCCTGCCTGGGTCCCTGTACCCCACCCACTGGACCCACCTGTCTGCCCACCCCTTCCCAGGTGTCTCTACCCTCAGGTCACATTCCCCATCACCAGACTACATGGATTCTCATCACCCTTTGGCCCTGGCCCCTCTGGGGAGGGAGCTTTGCTGTGTGCCCTTCCTTGGAGTACCACGTCCATAGCACCCCAACTTCTCCCAAGGTCTTGCTGCCCTTTTCCCTTTCCGGTCCTGCTCCTCCTGTGTATGGATGTGCATAAGGTCTACAGGGAGAGAATGGATCCCAGCTCAGGGCATGGTATTAAAGGTTCCTGTGGGCCCCAGGTTTGGGGTGACAGGGGCAGGCAGCGATTGGCCTTGAGACTTAGGAATCATCAGTGTGCAGGTGGAGGTCACTGTGCGGTGGGGGGGAGGTCACTGTGCAGGTGGAGGTCAGTGTGTGGGTGGGAGGTCAGTTGCAAGTTTATCGTGGGCAACCAGTGACTGTGCCTTGATGACGTACATAATAACAATAGCGACGTAAGCTGGTAGTTAGTGTTGAGGGACCGTGTACTGGGCATGCCTTTCCGAGCCTTCTGCTGTCATGTTATTTAATGCTCATGGTGACCGGTGAGGAAGGTGCTGCTGTCCGCCGGCTGCAGGTGAGGAAATGGCGACAGTGAAGGATGTACTTGTCCGAGACCCAGGCACAAATGAAGAGCCGGCAGGTGAGTCTGAGCCACCTCTAAAGGCGGCTTGAGGGTGGCCAAACCAGCCCTCTGAGAGCCCTGAGAGCCCTCCCCAGAACCTGGGGGCACCTGCCACGAAGCAGGAGAGGCCGGGCACATGGCCTGGCACACAGGCATTATCTTCCAGCCTCGGTCTCCCTCCTGGTGACGGGTTACACTTGGGCTCTCAGGCAGCTGGGACACCCTCCTTGGAGTCCAAGGTGGAAACCATGTCCTGCGGGTCATGCACGCACACAGGGAGGGGTCAGAGGAGTCTGTTCCCCTTTGACATTGGCCTTCAACCTTTTTTTATTCTTTATGCCCTTTGCCGGGTACTGATCCCTAGCCCTCCGCCTTCACGCCCTCTGGCTCCACCCAGGAAGCCCCAGCACCGGGACCCAGGTTCCCGTGAGCTCTGCATGTGCCGGGTAACCTCCCGGCACCCCTCCTCTACCGAAACCTCACACACACACACACACACTCACACTTACACACACAGATACCACATGGACACACATACCACACCGCACAGAAGCACACACATCACACTCTCACACACACACACACACACACACACACACTATGGACACACATCACACACACCACACAGACCCACACATACCCCACTGGGTTAGGAAAGCCAGCAAGGCATTCATGATGCACTGAGTTCAGGAAAAATCCAATGCTTTTTTGAAGGAAAGTAGGTGTGGGTTTCTTTGTGAAAGGGTAGAGCAAGGCCTTGCAAACAGGAGGGTCAAGGTTCCCCTGAAGTGACATTGGACCACGGGAATCTTGAGAGGGGTTAAGCCTCCCCTGCCCCCCCACCCAGGGGTCCTGGGCTGCTCTCCTGTCCCTCCCCTGCCCCTCACCCAGGAATCCTGACCTGCTCTCCACACCCCATCCCTCCCCAACCTCCCCCACCTCCTGACTCAGCTCTTTGTCTCTGATGGGGTCTCTGCCCACCTGCACTATTGCTCCAAGGACCAAAGTGCTTCCAGGATCCCACAGTCCTAGGGCTCCAGATCCCAGTTCCATCCCACCTCAGCCCCTTGCCCTCACCCACCCCACCCGAGGGCAATCTCCCAAGGCACCTGTGTGCATTCTTGGGGCATTTGATCGACTCTGGTTGGTGGCATCCTAGGGGTGCTGAGGAATTGGTGAACACAAAGGTTTTGGGGGGACGGTATAGGGATCCTGAGCCAGAGAGGGCCATGAGCCTCTCCCGCCTCTTGCGTGGCACCAGAGGCAGAGGCAAGAGGCCACGAGGCTCATGGAAAACTCCCAGAGGTCAAGGAAAAGAGAAGGGTGGCCCTCCTTGCAGGGGTCAGTGTCCTACCCCCGTGTTCTGGCCACTTGGACAAATTCTACAGAATCCTTTCCCAAATTTTGCATTATTGGATGTAACTTATCGAACATTTTTTACTTCCTCAAAGAAAGGTGGCGCACATGGATACAAACTGTTAATTCTACAAGCAGTCTTCCCTCGAATCTGAAAATGCCACATGCAGGACGCACACATGGGGAGGCAGTGTTAGGGGACGGAGAGGTCTGGGGAGGGGGACCGGAGGGGCAGGAACACAGGGAGGCATCAGGAAGCAGCCCAGAAGGGTCCCTCACCGGCCCTGGGGACCTGCGGCTGGACAGGCTTGAGTGCCCAGTCTCCCCTTCTTTGGGCCCTAGCACAGGGGCGGTGGCCGGTCAGACCCCAGCTCCATGAGTTCACGGCTGAACAAACCCATCATGGCCCCAGTTCTTTCCTGGAAGGCCTTGTCACATAAATTTTCATTTTGTGCCACCACGTTTCCCTCCAGGGAGCTGTCAGGGGTATTTTGAGAAGGAATGGGGAGGTCACAGGGTCAGGCTTCAGCCACAGCATGGATGGTGGCTCGGGCTGGTACCAGACTTCAGCAAGACAAAGGCCACCAGACCCCAGGGCCTGTCCTGTGGGTGTCCAGAACGCACTCCACAAGATCCGGCCGGGTCCCCGCAGGGGTGGGGGTAGCCCTCTGGCCTGGGCCCGAAGGAGGACACCTGCTGCTACTGTCTTTTATTGGAGGGGCTCAGGGTGGGTGGATCCTCAGCTTCTCCTGAATGCGCAGACTCACAGGAGGAGGGCTGGGGAGTGACAACGCTGCAGCTGCCCACTTGTCTGTGTGACAAGGGTTCCCTCAGGGCCGTGCTCACCCTAAGGCGTTGTTCTACAAACAGTAGTAACAGCCCACAACATCCTGCAGGGCTGCCTCCTGGTCTCCGCAAGATGTAGGGCACCATGGCCTGGGCCTGGCCTGAATCTGTCCTTCGTTTCCAGGGCCCAAGGCCACCTCACCAAGCTGTCACGATGCCGCGGCGCCAGCTCTCTCTACCGTACCCCATGATCCTTAACACTCACGAGTGCTCTCATCTGTTTGCATTGGATGTTGGGGTCTACACCTTGCCTCGAAGGCTGAGATTGTTCTAGAACTCGCCACCCAGGGAGAGAGAGGCACATCACCTTGCCACGGCATCCTGCAAATATTTTCCCCTGCTGACTAGGCAGTCGCACAGGAGATTAAACCCAGCAGGTGGGCACGGAGGTGAACCTGCCCTCGGGCTGGCATCAGAGCAGGCCTTGAAGGTGCTGCAGCAGAAGGAGAGGGAGGCTGAGGGAGCACCTGCTCCGAGGAAGCCGGGAGGGCCTCACGGAGGAATACCTCCTCCGTATCACAGGGCAGGCAGAGGCGCTGGGGAAGGCCGTGGGGGGGGAGCGCAGGCGCCCTGAGAAGCTGTGTTTTCGTTGGCAGCACTGCTGCTAAAGCCATTTTCAAGTTGGATGTCTGCACGATAGGAGAATGTAGGTCAGTGGGTTTACAAAAACACTCCCCGGACCCTGAGTACATATATGTGTGTGTGTGTGTGAAGGGAGAGACTGATGGGCTTATCTCACACTCGATGAGTCTAACATCGTCTCGGGTTGGAAAGACTAGAACCGTCCAGGCGTCTCGGCTGCCCTGGTGTGGGAGAGACCAAGGAAACAGAGAGACGTGTGATCGGATGTCTTCACGGGGACGTCACAGGTGCGGGGCACCCTGCCCGGAGTGAGGCGACGTGCCCGTGACTCAGGCCACCCGCTCAGGATGCTGTGGGAGGAAGGAAGTGCCGCTGGTGAGCACATACACGGACAGAAGGGCGGAGTCCCAGACGTGAGGAGGAGAAGGAGGCCTGGGGTCGTTGGGGGGCGACCTCTGGCCAGCAGAGGCCACAGGCCACATGCACAGAACCGCACAGAGGACCCATGTGGGCTCGTATCAGCGGGCCAAAGGCCGACACCTCCAGTTTTAGGTGAAGACAGACAAGACGCTTGACGACGATCCCAGGCGTGCTCTAAATAGAGCAATCAGGTCATCGTTTCAGTTCAGGTGAACGTTGTAGTCCATCCCAGCTCTGGCTGTTGCTCTTGAAACGCACTGCCCAGAACCAAGGGTGCAAAGCCCCTGGTGGCCTTGGAACCCATAATCAAAGGGCCAGGCCCGGTGTCCTGACAGCCACAGTCACGGAGGGCTGGTGAGAAGGCCTACCTGTCCGGGACTCAAGGCCCAGTGGACACCAGTGACCTTATGATCCCCACAAAAGGGCCTCCCATGTGTGGGGGAGTCCCAGGAGAGCCTGAAGGGTGGAAACAAGGGGGACTCACAGGGAGCCAATCTTGCTGGCCACCTTCCGCGTGAGCCGGATTCGGCTTTCTCCCCTTACATTGGGGTCATTGGGGCCCCCTGGGCCCCGAGGGGAGGACGCAGCAAAGGCCTGGGCTCTGAGGGATGGGCATGGCTCCAGGCACTCTGTCTGCCCCTGGGGCTCAAAGCCACCTCCCTGCCCGAGATGTGCCTTTGTCCCCAGTCCCCTCGCAAAGGAATTTCTTGGCTTCGGATGGAACATGCCTTGGATAAGGAGAACTCCTCCCAGAACGCTGTGAATAACTGTGAGTGAAGTCACCTTGGTGGGAGTGCGGAGCGGCTTCCTCCCGCGATAATTAATGGGATGGAGAGAGTAGCCGCGGAGAGCCAGGCCCCCGGCTGCAGCGAGCACCAACGATTTACAACACATTATTTTAGCCATAAAGAGCCCTTGGGGCCCTTCCACAGGCAGGTCAGCTGGCATGGACGCCAATCCCAGCCCGGCGCCGTATTTACTGAGAAAATATCACATGCCTCCCCATCTGCTCTTACACTTAGTATCTGAAACCAGTCCACGCAAAAACAAGGGGATATTCAGTAACGGGCGGCTCTCCTCCACACATGAAGGGCGTCTGGTCTGCGGTGCCAGGAGCCCCCGGGGCTGATTCCTTCTCCTCCCATGGAGTGGAAGGGCCCAAAACTTGGTGCCACCAGGGAGAGCATGGTGGGACACCTCCCTTCCCCAGTCCCCCTGGCCGCACCCCTGGCCCGACCACTCTGCTGCCCCTCGTCTCTCTCTGGTGCTCTCACGCATGAGCCTGCTTTCTGTGCCCTTGAACTTCTCATTCATTCACTCATCCGTTCATCCATTCATTCATTCATTCATCCATCCACCCATCCATGGATTCATTGATTCATTCATTCATCTATCCATTTATCCATCCATCCATTCATTCACCCATCCATCCATCCATCCGTCTATCCATCCATTCATCAATATTTACTGTGCACCTACCATGAACTGGGCTTTGTTCCAGAAATTATAATAGACCAAGATCCCTACCCCAGTGGAATTCACATCCTGGCAGAGGAAGGAGGATGGCCACTGAGCAAGAAGTGTCAGTGAGAGCTGCAGGGAGAGGACAGGGTGGCTGCGTGGGGCTTAGGGGGAAGGTGCTGTCTGAGAAGAGAAAGCTCTCCCCTCCTACTGGAGGGGAGACCCCCGTGTGGATCTCTGGGAAGAGCATTCCTGTGGGACCCCGGCTTTGCCTGGAGGAGGAAGCTGGAGTTGGGGGAAGGACAAGACCATGAGGGCCTGTGTGTCACTTTCCTGGGGCTGCTTAACAAATCACCACAAATGGGGTTGCTGACAACAACAGAAATTTATTTTCTCACACTTCTGGAGGCCAGAAGTTAAAAATTGAGGTATCAGCAGGGCCGTGACCCCCACCAGAGACTCCAGAAAAGACCACTGCCCTGTCTCTCTCCAGCATCTGAGGCTGGGAGCAAGGTAATGGGCCCACAGCTCAGCCTCGGCCCCTCCTCGTGGCCTTCCTCCCCGGTCTGTCCTCTGTGGCTTCTCCTCTTATGAAGACTCTTGCCCCTGGACTGTGGGTCCAACCAGCTAGTGCAGGATGATCGAGATTCTTTGCTTATACCTACAAAGACCCCTTTTCCAAACATGGTCACATTCACACACATCAGGGCTGAAGACTTGGACACCTCTCTCTGGGGCCACCATTCAACACACAGGGCAACATCTTTGGATGAACACGATTGAAAATACGTGTGTCCTGGCTGGAGGTGTTATGGGACAGCAATGTGGAAGTCTTAGATTCTCAGACAGGGTGGGATGAGAAGGGTTCTAGTCCGAAATGTTGCAAGCCAGCCCTAGTGTGATTATTAGATGAGCCTGCTGAGTCCTGCCTTGGACTCTCCCTGCCAGCTGGACAGGTGCACTCGGGATCCAGGGTGGAGTGTGTGTGTCTGTCCTCAGATACCCCCAGAAGCTTCTGTACAGTGAGATCACATTGTTCACACACTCAACAGACACCAGCATTCACGACCACATAGGGCCACTGTGGTTTTAAGAGAGAGTGGATGAACCCCATCCACCAGGAGAGGTGAGCTGCCCTCCACCAAGGACAGTGATGGGGAAGGCTCAGAGCACAGAGGAGCATATGCTGAGCCTACAGAAAGCTAGGTGGAAGGCTCAGCATGGCCCCACCCAGGAATCCAGGGGATGGAATTTGTCCTGCGTAGAGCATGGAGGTGAAGGTGGTGATGGGGTGTGAGGTCAGGGAGGGGGCAGGAGCTGATCTTGGGAAACATGCCTGGTCAGGCTTGGCTTGGCCCTACACTGGAGCCACAGATGGGCTCCAAGGTGGGGGTGTGTGTGATGTGGTCAGGTCTGCTATTTAAGAGTGTGGTCACCAGGAAGGAGTGTGCAAGATACATTTGGGATTTAGGGCACCCAAGGTCCCTGGTCCCATCAGGATTTTAGAGTCACAATACCGATGTCCAATGCACTTTCCCACAGTGGTCTGCCCTTCCATCCAAAGCTATGCTGAGAGATAGAGGATGTCTCCATGCTTTTCATGGTTAAGTGGGGAAAGGAGAAGGGTCAAAGGAATTTTTTTTTTTTTTTCATTTTCTAGCTCAGATATCATGGCCAAAATGTCAAAAGGTTGAAAATCCCATTCCTGGTTGTGGCCGAGTTGCTGAGCAGAAAGTGGGGTCAGGAGGCTGTTGGGGAATGCCTAGGGCCTGGAAGGAAAGCCTGACACAAAGCCTGTCTTGGGAAAAGTGCAGTATTACTTCATAAAGACGAGAAAAGGAAACACAATGTAGACACAGAAGAAAAGCCTACAGGTTGCCAAGTAGCACCAAGCAAAGAGCTTCTCCCAGTCCTCTTACATGAAGCCAGGACAGAGGAGAAGAAAGACCCCTCACTGCGTCACCTTCCTCCAAGCCCTTGAGAGCAGGTGGACAAACCGTGACCTTCCCACTTCCTGCGGGGTGTCAGGTCACTGCTCGGAATGCTGACACGGTGTGTTCTCAGGGGATGCCCAGTGCCAAGCATGTAATTTGACCTGTCCCCCCATCTGCAGATTCAGTGAACATCAGGAAAGGCAGCAATGAAGCAGGACATCTCCAGCTGGCTCAGAATGTCGGCTCACCAGTCATAACACTGTGGGCAACACAAGTGCTTGGGACCTGGACTGCCCCCACCATGAGGGTGCTACCTCTGGGCTTTTTTCCTGAAACTGGAGGAGGCAATAATACATGTGAAAACCTCAGCATATTGTCTGGTGAGCCCAGAACAAAGGCCATCCTTATTTCCCTGCCAGGCACTGTGTCTATGATGACTCAGGCACTGATGATCCAAACCTCCCCCTAGAGTTTCCAAATTTAGTGGGGTGGACAGACAGGACATGAATGATTACAGTTCTGTACAAGCCACTCTGGGAATTCAGCTGAGGAGACAACAAATTCCCTCCAGTGAGGCCAGGAGAAGGTTCTGTGGCAGGCTAGTTAAAGAATGATAAAGAATGATGAAGTAGGAGCAGTGCACACAGTAATTTAGACATGTTATACGTATGAACCCATCAACAATGACCCTGAATCCTGAAACTCACTACTCACTGCTGGGGTCAAAGCTGTATACACAGGAAAATTCATAGACCTAAATACTTGGTGTACAAAATAAGGTGGACCTAATACAGAGAAAGTGAACATTGAAATAAAAAGAAAACCACACATATAAAAAAAACAAGACAAGAAAAATAAAACAATTTAAACAACCCAAACAGGAAAAAAATTGAATGGATAGATAAAATTCAAGAGCTGGTTCTTTTAAATAAAACCAACAAAATTGACAGAATTGCTGACTAGCCCTATTTTTAAAAAGAGAAAAAAACCAAGGTAAGAAAAATTAGGAATGAAGGGAACAACAAATTATATTAAAATGTTGGGAAATGGTATGCTAAAAAATATTAAATCTTCACAAAATGGATGATTTTAAAGAACTACACCAATTAAAAGATCTGTTTCAGAAACAGTGAAATTCTAAATAAATCAAAAGCATTAAAATTTGAAAACATCAAATTCTAAATAAATCAAAAGCATTAAAATTTGAAAACATCATAAATTTTCCAAGCCCATATAACTTTAACTGACAAGGACAGTGCAAGAAAAGGCGACTACATCACTTGGAAAGAATGCCCAAGACCATGGAATCAAATACTTACAAATCAACCTCTTAGTATATTAAATGAATATCACACCCTCTGCAGGAAAGGATGATGAAAAGCAGGATGACTTTATAGTATAAAGTCTGCCTGTCTCCCTTCATTAACAAATGTCAAAGAGGGGCACCTGGGTGACTCAGTGGGTTAAGCCTCTGCTTTCCGCTCAGGTCATGGTCTCAGGGTCCTGGGATCAAGCCCCGCATGGGCTCTCTGCTCTGCGGGGAGCCTGCTTCTCCCCCTCTCTCTCTGCCTGCCTCTCATTTGTAGGGTAAATGAATAAAATCTTAAAAAAAAAAACCATTGCATAATGAGTACTCTTACCATGATGAGTACTGAGTAGTGTGTAGAATTATTGAATCATTATATTGTACATCTGAAACTAATAGAACACTGTATGTTAATGAACCTGGAATTAAAATAAAGAACTTAATACAATTTGAAAATATGATTGCAGTTACTCTTAGTGACTAATAATTAAAATTAGATGACTATGTTATAAACATTGATCATATAATATTAAGCATAACAAACAATATTTTATTACAAATTGTGCTCCAATTTTTTCCATACATTTAATAAAGGAAAGGTCAATGTTGCCAAAATTAATTGGTCTGATGGCCTGGTATAGTCTGTTATCATTTTGTTAATATAAGGCAGAATATTTTAATTATTTTCTGAAATGGATAAGATGAAGATTAACTGAAGTCAGAATAAATATGTTTTAACTATCTTGTCTAGGAACAAACACCCCATCTGAAAAATATCATATCAAACATTTATCCATAGGTGTTTCCAGTATTGTATCAGCTTCATGATACAACTGATATTGTCTCACTTATGTGGCTGTGTGAGGCCACATAACAAACCAGTACTGATGCCTACGGCTCATAGTGCTCTCATTCCTTGCTCTTGTTCCACGTGGGCTGGGTTTTGGCTCTGTGTGTCTCCATAGTCCTCGACCCTGGCTGAAGGAGTCCCTTTCCGGGACATCCCAGTCTCTTGGCAGAGGCCCCAGGAACAGGAGGGCTGGGCTGAGTTTGTCTGTTATAGCATGGATCGTGCCCACTTATAACCTGTTGGCCAAAGCGAGTCACAGGGTCACTCCCAAAGTCAACAGTGCCCACCTGTTTGCCAGGAAGAAGAGGTGAGCAATCACCATCAAGAATGTCATCCATCACGAATGTATCCTGAACAACTTGGTCACCATGGGAAACACTCCAATTACATTTGAAAGAATCAGCAGGTCTCACCCTGTTAGCTGTTAGCTGTTTAAAGCTTTTTCCCAGCTAATGGCATATCCTAGCTAACTGTTTTTGCTTAAATATTGAAAGAAGAGCTATTTTCAGTATCCAGTATTCTTAGCGATGTTCTCTTTGCTTTGCATGGATTCTTTGTCAATAAGAATGTATGATAAAGTACTGGCTGAGGGATGGAGGAAGAAAGGCCAGTAACCTGAAGTCATCATGAGTCCCACCAGCTCATTCATGAGACCCCCAGGGAGTACCTGCCTACCCACACTTCCCCTTTCTGGCTGCGGAATGTTTGGTGCTTTGGTTGGTGGGTCCTAGATTAATTACTAGAGCAGGCTTCCTCTGGAAGTTGGGCCTGGACATTTTCCCACTCTGGGTGGGTCCGTGCCCTGGTTTTGTTTGTAAAGTAGGAAAATAGCTCCTGGGATCTCATGCAAGTTCTAGGGAAATCTGTTTCACTCCAGAGGACTCTCTTCAAGTTGCTCTGTTCTCAATGGGACATAAGCTCTCAGTCTTGAGTTTGAGCCAGGGTAACCACCCATTGCCCTCCTGCCCAGGGTTCATCTCCCAGGGAGGCCTCACTTGCCTCTGAAGCCTGGGCCATGACTGGGACAGGTGAATCCTGAGAGTCTTCCCTAGCATGGGCCCATCCATTGGGAAATTTGGGCCCTCTTCCAGGTCCAGCTTCAATAGGTCAGATGGTTGCCCCACATTACACAGACCACTCTGACCAAATGTGGGAAGGAAAGAGGGTTGTTAAGATGAAGAGAAGAGAGATCTCCTGGGTCGGTGATGGGAAAAACACATTAAGTCACATCTCAACAGATGCCCGGAGAGCGTTTGACAAAATTCCGCATCGGTTTATGACATGCCCAGAAAACTAGGAGTAGCAGAGAAAATTTTAAGACAACAAGTTTAGATGTACTAAATACCTATGGCTAATGTAATTTATTGTAAGAAAATGGAATGTTTTCTCTCTGTGATTAGGAACAAGACAAGGAGATCTGCTCTCACTCTTCTATTTCAAATTGTGTGGGAGGCTCTTCGAGGAAATAGGGCAATGAGAAGAAGTGAAACTCACTCCAACAGAAAAAGGAAAAGATGTCTATATGGGTGATAAGATCGTCTATATGGGTGACAAGATCGTCTATATGGTACCTCCATCCCACAAGACTTATAAAAAGCTAGCAGAAGTAGTAAATAAGTTGGGCAAGGTTTCAGATTATCAGATCAATATTAAAAAATCATTGCATTTCTATATGTTAAGAACCAAATGAAGGGTTCCTGGGGGATCAGATGGTTTAGCATCTGCCTTCAGCTCAGGTCATGATTTCATGGTCCTGGGATTGAGTCCTGCATCAGACTCCCTGCTCAGTGAAGAGTCTGCTCTCCCTCTGTCTCTCCCTGCTGCTTGTACTCTCTCTCTCTCTCAAATGAATAAATAAAATCTTTTAAAAAATGGAAACAGAAATTTTAAAAAAGTAATACCACTTACTATAGCATAAAAATATGAAATACTGTGAACAAATTTAACAAAAATGTGCGAGACTGTTGTCCTGAAAAGCACAAAATATTCATAAATCAAAGGAGATCTAGCTGAATGGGATGTTATACCATGTTCATGAACCAGAGGCTTTGATACTGTTGAAATATCAATTCTCTTCAAACTGATCTATGATTTAATGCAATCTCAATAAAAATTCTAACAGCTATTTTTGAAGTCGAAATCACAAAGCTGATTTTATGTTTATATAAAAAGTACAAGGCCCTACAATCACCAAAATAATTTTGTAAAAAGGCAAAAAGAACAAAGTTGAAGGACTTATACCACATGATTTCTCTAAAACTACAGAAACAAAAACTGCAACATTGGCATAAGGTACCATGAAGATATATAGAACAGACGAGAGAATCCAGAAAAAGGCTGAATCAGATACAGTCACCATTTTCAACAGAGATACCCAGATAATACACTGGAAGAAAGAACAGCCTCTTAACAATGAAGCTGGAAAAATCGGATACCTACAGATTTTAAAAATGAGCTCTACCCTTACCTCACACCATATACAAAGTTTCTAGTGTGGCCAGTTGGTTTCTGTGTTTTTGAGAATTTTCATCCCGGTTTTAATGGGAAGCAGGGGAACGCCCTCCACCAGGTTAACCCTGGGTTTCGTCCCTTGCCCTAGATGAAGAAACTGAAGGTCAGTAAGGTTAATGAACAGGTCCAAGGCAGGGATCTAATCTGTGGGGAACCCATTCAGCTTTGAGGTTCCAGCCTTCAGGGGCGGCAGGCTTTCCAGAGGGTCATTTTGCTTTCTGGGACCCTTGCAGTTCAAAGATGACCTCAGGGGTACTGATCAAGAGTCTGTGAGAACACCTATTTACATAGGGGTCTCAGGGGCTGGGAGGCCAGGAAGCGGGATGCCAGAGGGGAAAGTCTCCCCTGCTATCCCAGGCAGGTATGTGCTGTGGCCGAGAGGAGGCAGGATGGGGGGAGGGGCACATTCTGAAACTTGGCCTTGGGTCCCTGGCTAGGAGTCCACTGGTGGCGCCTGCAGCCTGGGGCCCTTGCATCAGACTCCTCTCATAGCCCCTCTGAGGATGCAGTTCATAAGTCTAGTAAAGAAGACATCTTCATGGGACACCTGGGTGGTTCAGTGGGTTAAGGCCTCTGCCTTTGGCTCAGGTCATGATCCCAGGGTCCTGGGATCGAGCCCCGCATCGGGCTCACTGCTCAGCAGGGAGCCTGCTTCTTCCTCTCTCTCTGCCTGCCTCTCTGCCTACTTGTGATCTTTGTCTGTCAAATGGATGAATAAAATCTTTAAAGAAGAAGAAGAAGAAGAAGAAGAAGAAAACCTCTTCAGAGCCCGGGTTGCGGTCAGTACCCCGCCCACATAGGACCCACTAGTGGTCAGTCCCGTGCCTGTACTGTACACCGCAGCAAAGCTTGGGAAGGCTGGGAGGGGACACTGTCCTCAGGGCCCCATGGGGCTTCAAGGACAAGGTCATGGCAGAAATGGGAAGTCAGAGTTCATGCAGCTTTCTAAGCTGCAGTGTCTCTTAGAGGAGATATTTATCCAACCCAGGAGGAGAGATGAGAGTTGATCGTGTTCCAGAAAGAGCTCAGGACCTTCCCCCTGGGGGGAATTTAAGACCTGATTCTTAATCTTGATTTTTTTTTTTTAAAGGGAGTTACTTTTTTATTGTGTTCTTTGAACAAGGCAGTCAGCTGGGGAAAAAAAGAAACAACATTTGTATTAAAAACAGGAATGTCTTTTATGACAGGAAGAGGACCCAAGAGAAGTGGCCAGCCAGGATTTCTGCTCCGGGGCAGATCTGAGGATTGGAGAGGAAGGGAAAACCAGGAGCCGGCCAGTGCGGAGGCTGGAGGGGCAGGGTGCGTGCGGGAGAGGGACGCAGGGCTCCTCGTCTGGTGCACAGAGGCTCCAGAGGAAGAGTGTCCCACGGGCAGGCTGGCCACACGTACATGCCCATGCCCTCACTGGGGTCCCAGATTGCCATGAAATGTCCCCAGGCCAGAAAGACGGCTAACATCCCCAGGAGCCTTCTGGTTTTCATAGTGCTTTTAGTAGCCACACAGACTGGAAAGAAACGGTTTCACAGTAAACCTCGCCGCAGGCTACCAGGGCGGGAAGGAGGGTGGGAGCAGGCCGGCCGTGGGAGGGACGAGGAAGTCGGGTGGAGTGACCCAGGAAGCTGCCACTGCTGCTGAGTAATCTGGAAGGTTCTCCAGGGCCATGCTGGCCTGGAAGTTGTTCTGTCCCCACCTCCAGCTGGCAGGGAGACACAGCCTCCGGGGCTGTCCCTTCTTGGGCAGCTCTGCTGAGGGCACCTGCTGAATGGGAGCTGGGTGTCCATGGCCAGGGACCCAGAGCTAAAGCTGCAGACCCTTAGTGAGTCCCCTCAGGCCAAGTCCCGAAACCATCACGGTCACAGAGCAGGCTCCGTTTCCCGCTTCAGTCCTAAAGGAAACAGCTTGCTTTTGTGACCCCAGACGCAAGGGGTAGAGCTGGACCCTTCAGCCACACTAGGGACAAGGATCCCCGCACAGTAGGGATCTTGCTGGCACTGTTGTGTGCCGGCTCATCGTGTGTGTGCTCAAGGGGATCCATGTCCCGGAGTGAATGCAAAGAGAAATTTATTCTCTCACAGTTCTGGAAGTCAGAAGTCCAAAATACAGGCTGGTTGGCCGGGCCATGCTCCCTCCAAAGGCTCTAGGGAGAGGATGTTGTCCATTGGATATAGAGCCCAACCTGAATTCAGGATGATCTCACCTTCATCCCATCTGCAAAGACCCTATTTCCAGATAAGGACCCAGTCATTCTGGGTGAATATTTTGGGGGATGCGATTGTTGAAGCCACCTCAGCAAGGAGTCTTGTCTGTGTTTGTACCAAGATGGAGAAAGGGGTCTATACCCCACCTGTCTCCAGAGGCCATGGTTTATGGGGGATGGATAGTAGGACAATGGTTCATCGGGAACCAGTAACCATAAGTGCTGGTTAAAGAGGTGCCGCTGAGATTTTCTGCATGGTTTTGCAGGGCTGCAGTCAGAACCCTGTGCAGGGGCCTGCGAAGCAGGGAGTGACGGGCTCAGGGAGGGAAGCTGGGAGGGTCCTGCCTGCTGGTCGTGCCAGAGAGCAAGGCAGGAGGCGGGGATTCCCAGAACCCAACGGGGAAAGCCAGGGAGTCCCTCTGTCTTTCCCTACAAAATCTTTAAGAGAAACAGGTTTAGAATTAGTGTTGGGGGGGGATGGTGATTTTTCTGGAAAATTCCTGAGACCAGTCACCACATATCTGAGCCTACCAAGCTTCTACTGTTCTCTGGGACGGCCATGACTGTGGAAACCCAGATGTGTAGCAGCGTCTCCCAGCACCTTCCCTGGCCCACAGGGGACAGCCGCCACTGCGCCCTCATGATGCTGGGACCCTCACCCGCACGCACCTGTGGCTACAGTGAATGCCACCAGGACGCGGCCTTCGGGCAGCTCCAATGCCCTTTCTCTACTCGCCACAGCAGTTCTGGTCTGCCTCATCTTGTGTGGACCATGGTTTCTCCAAGCTTCTAGAAGTTCCCCGTCAATATACAGTCCCTCAGCAAACTGCACCTTCCTCCCCTGATCTGGCCACTCAGGGCCCTCTGGCTCCTGGCAGGACACATCAGCGAGGTTCACGGCCCCAGTCGAGGGACACATAGACCTGACGCTATTTACTGCACTGGCGGCAGGAGGGAGGCGGTGGGTTCTGGGAAGGCAGGTTGACCCACGAGGAGAAGCATCTGTGTCCTCCTCAGGCAGGGAGACAGCTTTGGTCATCCACAGGGAGGACTGGTCCTCCAGAGTCTCCACATTTTTTAGGGCATCAGTTTGGTGGTCCCCGTCCATGTCTCAGCATCCCAGTGCTTTGCTCCAATGAGGAACCCGACCTCAGTTGAGAGGAGGGATGGCCTAGGTCTGGGCCAGTTGAGCAGGGCCCATGATGTGTCCTGGGAGGGACGTGGTCACAGCCGGGGGCCTTGGCAGACTGGAAGAGCGGAACCAGGGAAGGGATGGGAAGGGGGCAGGGGGTCTTCCCAGGGACCTTCAGACTCATGAAATCGAAACCAAGGTGAGCCTAGGAGTGGAGTCAGTGGACGTTTGCGGAAAAGGAACTGGGATGAGCATGAAGCTCCCCAGGCCGATGGCAGGTGAGGACACATGGGACACCAGTAGGCAGAAATCCCACGGTCCTTGTCGCTTCCTCCGCACACAAAGCCGCAAAACCTGCGTGAGTAACACACGTGTGAACGCGGAGCCCAGCCGCTTGGTGATGCAAGCGTCTTTCCCTGGTAACATGTGGATCGCATGGGAAATGCAAAATATAGCCAAACACTTCTGAAGTCCGGAGATGGGGCGCGAAGTACACAGAAGGGCAGAGGGCCTGTGGCCACGGCGCCGGGGGCGAGGGATCTGAGGACTTGAAATGCCTCCTTCATCACACACAGAAGGCGAACACCCTGGGAGCGCAGTGTGCGATCTCAGGGCAGCCTGGGGAAGCTGGAGGGAAAGACAAGAGTGCAAACAGATCCAGTCCACCAGAAGATCGCATTAATAGCAGGAAAAAAATGCATTTAAATATGAAAAGAGCTGAAATCAGTCGCCGAAGCCAAGAGCCCATCCAAACAAAATAAATTAGAAGGATGTCTGGAGCTCCCCCAGAGCTGCGCTTCTCAGCCACGGCGAAGCTGACATTTTGAACCCGATCGTCGTTTGTGGTGGGGGCCATCCTCTGCCTTTGCAGGGTGTGTGGCCGCACCCCAGGCTTCAACTCCTGGGAACACCCTCCCCCAGATGGGATCGCCAAAAGTCTCCCCAGATGTGCCCAGATGTGCCCGGGGCTGAAGCCACGGCTGGAGAAGAAACTGAGCTCCTCGCTCCTGATGGGTTACTGATAGAGCTCAGCCTTTCCAAGGAGCAAATCCTTGCTGTGGTACGTCACCGGCTTCTGAGAATTCTTGGAGACTATCGTGTGATAAGAGAGACTGAACGAGTTTAAGGTACAAGATGTTTATGTGGGGGCATGGCCGGCACCAAGGCGCGGAGAGAGTAAAGGTCAGCCGGTCCAAGGTACTTCTGTTCCCAGCAGGAAAGGACCCAACGCTATGGGGGAAGGAAGCTGGAAAATGGTTTCTTGTTGTTGAGTAATGACAACAGAATCTCAGATAACATGACTTCTACTCCTTGATCACATTTTGCAGGGAAAAGCTCTGAAAACATCACCCACGGGAAGCCAGGAGTGAGTGAGTCCCCCCCCACCCCAACAGAGCCACGTTCTCATGCGGAACGCCGAGTTCCTGCACCCCGCCTTCCTCCCCAGGGGGACGCATGACTCTTCGTGGGCATTACCAGGAGGCAGTCCCCCGCTCACCGGGTCCCCTGTGGGTACAGGTGACCCTGGCATCTGTCATCAACATTGTCCTCTGCTCCTGCCCCATTGTTAGTGCGACCTCCTTCCCCATGGATGGGAGGGCCACCCCGATGCCAACGTGATGCACAGAGCAGAGCTTTGCTGCCTGTATCTGAGGGGCTTCAAATCCCCCGGCCTCCAGGATACCATCCCCGGAGCTGGGCTGTGTTTGGCAGAAGTGAGGAGAGAGACCTTCCCACCTGGCTTGAGTGGCTACGGGCTCTAGGGACCTGGGATTCCCAGGCCGTGGAAGTCCATCAGAGGGCAAGTGAGCTCAGTGCATGCTGGCCGGGGGACACCTCCTGCCCCTCTCTCTGTCCTGCGCAACTGCATCGGCATTGACGGTGCTGCTGACCCACACACTTTAGTCTCCCTCCCTCAGCGGCTGCAGCAGTCAATGTCAGGGATTCAGTCTCACTTTCAAAGTCAAGTTTATTTGTTCCTTTGTTTCACCCATCCTCATAATTGATTTAACTCCACGACAAGCAACTTACTACTTACCCGTGGCCACAGGTAGTTAGGGGACCATGTCTTCAGTCTATGTCCTGTCCTGATGTGATCACGAACACCCTTCACTCTCTCGGATGCCTTGCTTTGTTCAAAACCTCTGTGCCCACAGGCCTGGGGTAGACAGGATGACCCCTGCTGCAGAGGGCTTCACTGCAGGCTCCATGCCTGGATGCAGGAGTGGACAGGGGCTGCGTGGAGTTCCCCCGAGCTCAGGCAGGTTTCCTGGATGAAGGGGGCAAACCACTGCTAGTCTTGGAAAGTGCAGGGATGGCCAGGTGGGAAAGTCCCTGAGGAGACTCTGGACAGAGCACAGCCTGGGGAATACAGAGTGTGCGGGTGTGTGCATGGGAGGGGCTGTGCCAGGGCTGGAAGCAGGACCCAGGGCTCCTACATGCTGTTCAAGAGGGTAAAAGCCCACAGTACCCAAGAACTCAGAGTCAGGGGAGCCTGAGTCCCCTGTTCTGGCCCTATGTCACCAAGTTAGGTTTCCCACAAAGGTTCCAGATTAAGTTAGAGTGGCCCCTAGAATGCAGAAGCACTGCAGCCAGAGACACAGGATGGCTCCCAAGAGGGGGCTGGGGACACCTGATGACGCTGGCATCCCCTAGGGGCGTGTCCTGGAGAAGTGGCACTCGTTCACACATGCCGTGTGTGCACAAGCACGAAGACCAACCGTAGGGAAAAACCAGGGCTCGTTACTCGGTCTACCTCAGCAAGGGGGTGGACCCCCGTGGCTTGCACCATGCTTGGTTCTACAGAAGGTAGGAAGCAGGTCAGAGATCGATCCAGTCCTGGTTGCCTGGGGCTGATGGTCACAGGCAACGGCCAGCCCTCTGGGCTCTTAGCCAAGCCGGCGGTCTGAGATCTGTGCGTCCGGTTTCTGCCGGGAGCAGGTGGGGCTGCTGTTTGTGCACACGTGGTCTGGCTGTTGTCTGCATTTCCGTCCCCTGAGTGAAACCTGGGACATGATGATCTTCGCCCCGGAGACCCCTTCCAGAGCACCCCCCATGTTTCAGCCCCGGCTCAGCTGGGGTGGGCTTGGGGTCAGCAGGGGGCAGGCCTAGACCTGTGGCTGAAGGAAATGTCCTCTGTCTCGAACACAAGAGGGCATGGGGGTACAGGGACAGTAGCAAGGGAGGCCTGAGCCTGGGTCCTCCTGGGCCCAGAACCGTTTTTGAGAGAGAGATGGTATGCAGTGGATTGAGAAATGGCCACGGCTGGGAAAACAATGAAAAAAAAAAAAAACCTTCCAGAAGAACAGACTGAAGAGGAAAGTGCCAGATCGAGGGAGGAAGGCAGGCCTTGAGCATGTGGGAGATTGCAAACTAATGTAAAACAATCTGTGGGGGGGGGGGGGGTAGGGGGCTCGAACTGTCCAAACGCTGGTGCCGGGGGATTTGGCCGGATGGTGGTTCTGAGTGCGTTTCAAGTGTAAGATATACTTTGATTAATTTCTCTCGACTTCACCAGAGTTACACCAGCAACTCCCAGGATGCTAATTAAGGCAAAGAGGCGGACAGTGACTCACGCTGGAAAGAGCCCAACTGACGAAACCCTCCCAGCCCTCGGAAAGCACCCGCGGTCCTCCTGCGATGAGAACGGCCTTCCTCAGGCCGCTCTGGCACGAGGTCAGGACAATAATGGAGATAGAGCTCCGATGAATGGGCGTGTGTGTGTGTGTGTGTGTGTGTGTGCGTGCATGCATGCATGTGCACACATGTGCCAGGATCCGGTGTGTGCTCCCAGGAAATGCCAGCAGTGCCACATGGCAGGTGGGCACGCTCATGGGGTCGCCCTGCAGGAAGCTGATGGGACCACCTCGTGCTCTGGGGTTCAGATGCCTGGGAAATTGGCAAAAGTCTGTGCCTGTGCCGAGGGAGATGCTGGGCTTCCTGGTCCAGCCACCATGCTGGCATCGCTGTCTCCAGCTGGGCACGACCACATAAGGCTGTGCTGGCCCTCCAAACTGTGGCTTGAAGGCTTGTGTGGTTGGGGGACGGAAGCACTGTCCCCTGGAGCCCAGGGAAGAGAGTGCATGAGAAAGATCCACAGCGCAGAAATGGGGTGTGTAGGAAACAGGAGGGCACCCGAGGGTGGGTCCTCCCTCTGGCGGCTCCAGGCTTTGTTGTGAGCAGATGCTGCCTCTGCAGAGCCGAGGGCCACCCGGCCAGGCCACCAAGAACCCACAGGGTGGGGGGGTCATCCACATTCCTTGTTCTCAGAGCAAATGGGAGGAGACGCATCGCGGGGTGTGGGAAAGCAGGCCTCCTCCCAGGATCACCATGCAGGCGGTACAGAATGCACGATGCTTGCATCAGGTGACTTGTCTTCCCCCTGGATCCTTTTGGAACATTCTAGTATAGATAAGAGCCAGCTTGCCATTCAGAGGTAAGAGTCTTCCCAAACCAGATGGTGGATGCACCTTTCCCAGCTGCAGGGTGTTTGTGTGTGTGTGTGTGTGTGTGTGTGTGTGTGTGTGTGTGTGTGTTACAGAGCTAGGAAGAACAAGGGTCAAGGGCAAGAACTCTGACTGCCTCTCCTGCTGTCATACAACTCCGAAGCTGGTACCATAATCTGTATGGGCAGCAAGAGGAAGAGAGGGTGAGAGACCCTGGCTCAGGGGACACAGGATCCACAGCAGGAAATGCTGCAGAGGCACAGCCCGTGGGGAGGCTAGAATCGTCGTGCCATGGTGTGTTGTCAGGATGATGGGACGCAGTCACCACTATGGGGATGGCTGGGGGCGGCCAGTTCCGCATCGGATGGGGCACAAGAGGCCCCAGGGGTGCATGTTCCAAATTCAGAAGCCTTTTCCAGTTTGTAAGCAAAGCCCCGACCCAGGAATAGAAATTGTAACAAAAAATGCTCACAAAGTCACAAAGACATCTTGAATGCCTAGCCTATAAAGAAGTTTCGATCGTTGATGTCATGTGTCAGCTTCTGGGGTAAGGGATGCAGGGCTACCCAGCAACACAGGATTCTGGATGTGTTTGGTAGTGTTTCCCGAAGAGAGCAGCTCTGGGGTCGGCAGACTGAGTCAAGAGGGCCCTCACCGGGGCCTCTTGGTGGACATTGTCCCATCCATGTAGACAGAGGAGGGGTGAGTTCCCTCTCTCTGCTCGAGCTGGCACCTCCGTCCCTTCCCACCCACGGACACGGATGCCCCTGGGTCTCTTGCCTAGATTAGCGCTGATACCTCCTGCTTCCTTGGGACTCCAGGTCACAGACGGTGGATCATGCGGGTCTCAGCCTTCATGGGAGCCGATTCCCGCAAGGATGTATCTGCATGTATCCTATTGGTTCTGTTTCTCTGGAGAGTCCTAGCGCAGAAGTACTATGGTCAGTATAGGACCTGAGCTTTAAAAGGGGAAGGCAGCTTAGTGGGAAGGATCTGAGAGATGCTGACACGACTGAGTTATGGGGACAAGGGACAGAGACGGAGACCACACAGGAAGCAGTGCTAAGGCGGCACCTGTGGACACTGGGTCGAGACAGGAACTGTAGGGAGCAAGGGCTTGACCTCCTCCAGGACTTGCTGTGTGCACCTGTGCCCGAGCGTCCTGCATTCAGCTGGTAGCTTGTTGGTGCAAGACTGGTGTGCTGGGAGAAACGAGAGAGGAGCCGATGGAACTCTGCAATGCATCTGCCTCATTCCCCCATATTCACAAGGGGGCATGAGCATGACAGAGCAGATCTGGCTGTGTGTTAAGGTAGAGCAAATGCACCCCAGGGGCCCTTTAGGCTGTCAGCTCTCCCGGGAGCGGTTGAGCCCTTTAGGTGTGTTTGTAGTGCTGGCCGGCATCCTGGAGCAAGTCAGACTTGCTTGCAGGTCAACTGATGAATGACTTATGAGGGGATCCTCTGTGCTAAGCAGGGAACAAAACAGATAATGGCCAGGCCCCTTTTAAAAGGTACAGCTGAGATCACATATGAGGCACTCAAGCTTGCCTGTGTCAGCCTCTCTCCTGCTTGCTTAGGGCCCCTGGCCTCTCTACCCACCAGAGCCCCCACCATAGCTCCAGACCCACACCCTCTTGGCTTCAGCTCCCGCCCCAGTGACAGCAGTCTCTATGCACCCCAGCTCCCAAGAGGACTCTACTCGACCCGGCTTCTCATTTTGACCAGGCTCCCCGGGCCACCCAGGCCATGGCCGTGGCAGCTCGGGGGCTGGCCATGTTGGGTCCAGCGTCCACCCTGCTCCAGCCAGCGGGGGAGGGCAAGGGGGTGGCCGTGCAGAGAGGAGGCTGTTTACTCAGAAGAGCTGTGGGCAGGAAGATAGTATCAACACAGAAGACATAAAAATGAAGGCAGGGAGATTTTCCTTGTGTTTCTTATGAATTCTTACAACTCCCCAAATGGACAGTGGGAGGACCTGGGTCAGCGGGACCATCCAGCGGACAGAATGTGCAGCTTTTCCCAACTCGATTGGTTCTGCATTTTTTTTTTAATTCTGTGAATTGTTGGGTCAATTCCAACATCATAAAGAGCCAGCTTTTGTTAATCTTGGCGTTGAAATGATGTGCTTTCAAAATCTGAACCAAACCAAAGAAGTAACAAGTGAGAGGAGGAAGCCTAAAGAAGTAACATACTGTTTTGTGGGGAGTCTGCTAAAAAAAAAAAAAAAAAAAAAAAAAAAAAAAAAACATAAACGGGGAAAAACACTATGCTGCGCTAAGCAAATGTCTAAGCGCACGCTGTGGGAGGGTCAGGAGCGCGCGCTGAACCAAGCATGGGAAGATGTGGGTTTCCAGACGGATGCCTCATCCAAGGGTTTGGCTCGTGTGTGTTCACCTCGTCTGGAACCCTACACTTCCCACCCCCCGACAGAGGGCTGTTGCCGGGCAGTGACACCCACAGACCAAGAAGAGCGTGAGAACGGCTTTCGGGGACCTTGACCCAGAGAGAATGTTTATTTTTAGTGTGTCCGCCACAAGTGGAAGGGCTGCCCACCTGCCCGTCAGGCGACCCTGCATCAGATGCATTAAGCAGGGACGACATGTGACTCCAGGAGCACGGAGCCTGCTGGACCGGGCTTCCAACACCCATCAGATGTTTCCTCCCATTCCTGAGCCTTTTTCACACCCACAAGAGCCCCGGAATGACAGCCACAGTCTGGGCTGGCTCACTTGCTCTCCTCCCATGGCCGTCTCCCGAGAGCCCTGTGAGTTGTCCCAAGCCTCTGAGACCCCTCCCTCACAGACGGGGAAGCAGAGGAAGAACAGGTCATGGGTTGTGCTGTGTTTCTCTCTCTTCTTCCTCCAGCTGGTGGTGGGAATAGAAGCGCGGGCAGGCCTTTCCAGCCTAGGCGGCTGAGATGGTGGCTCTCGTGCTTGCCTGGACGCCCAGAACCTTACACCTGGCAGTTTCTATTTTCCTCAATATCGTTGTAAAGGTTACTATTTGGATGTGGATTGTTATGATGCTAGTAGATCCAAACAGGCTTTCCTTTTCCCTCCTAAAATTCTGCACTCGTGACAACTGTTAGCAAGGATCTAATTTCTGTTTGGGTGGATTGTCTCAGGACTTTTTTACATCATAAACAGACAGGAAATCCAGTTCAAATGGGTGTAAGTGGCTAGGGCTGTGTCCTTGGTGGAGGGTTCAGGGACCTTCAGGAGAAGATCGATCTAACAGCTCTGTGATGCCGTGGGAGGGAGAGCCCTCAGCCCCACTCCACCTGCATTGTTGGCAACCCTGCAGGCTGACCACACCCCGCCCTGAAGGAAGGGAGTCGTCCCCTACTGGATTCCTGAGGCTCACTGAGCCACTTCTGCATCTTATTCCACCCAGGGCTATTTTCTTTGTGCCCCTGGGCTCCTGGGTGATGGGTTATAGCGGTGATCATTCATTGGAAGCCACTTGCGGAAGGGCTCCCTGAGAAGTCCGAGGCTCGCAAAGCCATGGGATGGCCTGGCTCCAAAGGGGCCTCCTGGAAGCCCTTCCTCCCCAGGCCTGGAAAGCGCTCAAAGAATCCCCAGCAGGGGCTCAGCAGCCCCTCTGCGCCAGCCAGCCGCTGCATCCAGCCCCATGGGCCTGCCGACCCCATCCTTGAGATGCTGGGCTCCCATCCCGGGCCAGCTCAGCTGCCCACACCCCTCGTGGCCATGCCCACCACCGCTTCTCCGTCTTTCTACGCACCCTCTGAGCACCTCAGGCACAGACAAGGGTTGACAGGGCCCTCCCCTGCTCCTCTTGGCAGAGCTCTCTGCCCTCCCCTCCCCTTACTGTCTGTCTTCCTCCACCCCTTCCCTTGCAGGCTGCCCGCTCTCCTGCACCCCAAGGCACAGCGGAGGCTCCCAGCCCTCCCCATCACCCACCACTCATGTGGACCCCCTGCCACTCCTGCAGCCCCCAAGGTGCTTCCTCCTAGAGCTAGACCACCCCGCCGCCCCCCTCCACCCCGCCCACCATCCACATTCCAGCTGCTCTCCCTGCCCCCGAGCCCCTGCTGCTGTGGTCACCAGCCACTCAGAACTCGGGAAGGCAAAGGTCTAGGCACTGCCCTCCCCTGAGCCCCTTCCTGTCCCCACCACCACAAGGACCCAGCCCTCCCTGAGCACAAGGCAATGTTGGAGTCATTCTTCTGCTGTTCTTTGATCAGGAGCTTATCTGAGGCGCCCCTGGGAAAGTCCAAGAGCATCAGACGTCCCTCTTCCAAAGCACCTCTTTTGAGCCTGGCCCCATTTAGACTTTTGTCTGAGCTGAGGCCCTCGTCCCCCTACAGCCCTGCCTGCTCCCAGTAGTGAAGGCACACTTGGGGAGGCTTGCCGGGCTGTTGCCCTGAATGTGGGGAGTCCAGAAAAGGTAAGGAAGAAGGAGGGGGCCTCGGGGGCAGCTGAGGGGCGTGAGAAGCAGAGGGGCCTCTGCTGGCCCTCCCTGTCCTCACCTGGAACCACGGTCCCCTTTGAGGGCTGAGGACGTTTGGCTCCGCTCAGCTTCTGCTCACAGCACCCTCACTGTTTTCTAACAAAATCCAAAGACCATTTGGGAGCTGGGATGCCTCCCTGGATCTCCTTGCCGCATGGGTGGGGAGGCTTGTACAGGGAGGTTTAACCCTAAAATCAGCCCCAGGGAGCACTCAGCAGGTGTCATTGGAGTGGCAGGTCACACCATCCTTGAGGGCCACCCAGAGGCTGCATGATGCTCTCAGGAGACCCGCCTCTGCGTGCAGCTAGCAGTCACAGGGGACCCTACCAGGAGATGACCCTATTATGAGTCAGGTCACAAAGAGACTGCAGGAAAACGTGTCTGCGCACATCATCGTATTGCTGCCAGGCCCCATGAGAAAGTTCAGACGGGGGTTCTACCCCATTCTGAAGAAATTCAGACCACAAATCCAGTTTCTAACAAGGCCTCTGCCCTTCTGGTTCCAGGAACACGGTGTGACACACACCACAAATTATAGTTACCAAGCAGCCGGAAGAGCAGAGAGAAACAGTGAACACAGAAGCAAAACCAGCCAGGTGTCTTTCAGGCCCAAACCACTGGGCCCTTGGGGTGCAGCAGGCGAAAATTTCTGATGCTCAGAGGGAAGTCCTTTGTGGGATGGGGCCAGACTGAGTACTCATGGACGTTGGTCCTACTTCCTCCCTGTGCCCTCTGGCCACCCTGGTGAGTGAAGCTGGGCCCTGGAGGCAGGCCTGAGATGCTCCGGGACCCAGGCAGCCCAGCTTCCTTGCCCTGACTAGCTGTGGCATGTAATGGATGTGCAGAGGAAGCTGCCTCCCTCCTGGGGAGCCTGGAGGGGTCCCCTGCTGCTTGCCGCAGTGCCTCTCATGGGCCCGGGTCACCCTGCAGACCCCGCCCCAGCTGCTCACATGGGCTGCGGGGTGATGCCAAGGGAAGGCCCCATGCGCATGCCATCCTCGAGCAGGGGAGAAGTGTGGCCTGGCACAGTCTGCCAGCATTGTGCAAAGCTCCAGGTGCCCAGGGGCCAGCAAGGAGCTGCTGGAATGGTCCCTGTCCTCCACGGTGGATGCTGTCTCCCTGCCCAGCCATGTGCCTGCTGCAAGAGAACCCCTCCACCGGGCACTGAGGCCAGCCCGGGCTGATGGAGGGCCCGGGGGTAGGTTTGGAATAGACGGCGCGGGGTAGGGGGGGCCCGGACCAGCCCACCCCCTCCTCCAGGGACACCTGCTGACATTTTCCGCTCTGACAGTGGGGGCCAGGCCCACTCAGGGGGGTTCCAGCCTACGTCCATCCTGCACACCATTCTGAGCCTCTGTTTCTGGGAATTATGTCCAGAGACCTCTTAGAACTGACCCCAAAAGGGGAATCTGCCTCCGACATCCAGTTCGGAGAGAAGGTTCAGTATGCTGACACTTCGCCTCCCTTCCAGCAAAACTTAGAAAGTTCACGCACGAGGAAGAGGGAGGATTCCTGTCCAAGAGCACAGGGTTCACGGACGATGGGACGTGGGCGACGGGGCGGGAGGACTGCAGTCCCTCCCTCCTTGGATGTGGGACCACAGATTGGGGCACGCTGCTGTGTGGACGCCTCTGAGGAGATGGACGCCATTCACCTCATTCCCAAAGAAGCATCTCCAGTGTGAAAAGACCCAAGGGCCGTCTCAGGTCTGACGCTAAGGGGACCGCAGGTAAGGCAGGCCATCCCCTCCCTGCCACCCAGTCCTTCAGGGAACACTGAGTTTCTGTGGCCCCCCAACATCAAACCTTGATGGTGAACCCTCGAGACAAGTATATTTAATCACCCTGAAAGGGCCAACAGAACACTCAAAAGGGCAGGAGTCTTTCACAGCGGCTCTGGACGCACAGCAGGCCACCGTCCGACGGCCCATCCCACCTGCCATCCCCAGAAAGGAACTCTCAAAGTGCAGTGAACTTTCCAGAAGACTTGAGACGTAGGAACTCTCCTGGGCGGGGGCAGGACCGTGGCATCTGGTCGTGCATTTTTAAGCAGAAACCCAGCTTGCGAAGGGTTGGTGGTTTGGCTCTAAGCCGGGCATCTTGCTTCTACAGGAGGGGAGAGACCCCTCGGCTGGCAGCTTGCCCAGGCTGTGCAATGCCCCAAGGGGAGCGGAAACACAGACGGGGAGCCTCCCCTGTGGGCCGTAATTTGGCAATTAGCCAAGAGCCCTCTTCCCCTTTCATCAAGTGGGGGATGGCTGTCTGCAAGAGGAGGGCCTTGAGGGGGTCTGCAAGGCCTTCCCTCTCCTTCCCACAGGTGGGGAGGGGAAGGAGGGGCCACTCACCCCATGTCCACTAGGAATTCTGCTCCATGGTCAGCACCATCAGAGAGACCAGGAAACCACACTCCCCATTGTCCGTGATCATCGCTGACATCACGGTGCCATCCGTGTTCTCGTCGGCACTGTTGCCCCCTTCGCTCCCAAGGAGAAGTCCCATCACTGACTGCCACTGGTAGGGACCATAGCTTTGCCCACCCTGCATTTGTAAGCTTGGGAAGTGAGGCCAACCCCACTGGTTTTATGCACGTTTGATCTCGTTTCCCTTTCTCCTTTTAATCTTAACAAAGCAAACGCATGAGCAGGGGGCTTTACAGCTTGGTCGAGGGCAGTCCGAACACGGCACCAGGCATGAGGCAGCTTACATAAAACGTGTGTTCTCTCTCTCTCTCTCTCTCTCTCTCTCACTCTCTCCGTGCTGCACGGGGACGTCTGAGACCAAGGTATGGGGCAGGGTTGTTCCTTCCCGGGCCCCAAGGGAGAACCTGTTTCTGTCCCCTCGCCTTGGCTTACTGACGGCTGCCATCCCGTGTCTGAGTCCTCCTCTCCTCTCCTTATAAGGACATCTGTCACATGGGATGAGCTCATCCTAAGGGCCTCACTTTTACCTCTGCAAAAACCCCAGCTCCGAGTAAGGTCACCTTCTGAAGTACCGGGGCTAAGACTCCAACCTAGGGTTGTGGGGGACATAATTCAACCCATAACCAACTTGAATGGCTTTCACAGAGCACTTAGTCCACCACCGTGGCTTACAGAAGGGGAAACTGAGGCAGGGAGTAGGAAAATGGCCAGCAGCAGCAGCAGCTTCCATTCCAGACGCTCACTGGGTGCCGGGAACTGCATTGAGTGGAGTCTGTGGGTGGCTCCAGCTCAGCCCGACGCCCACCCTGGAGGCAGGGATGCTGTGCCCCGTGACGCCGATGGGGACACCTGCAGCAAGAAGGGTGGGAAGCAGAAATAGTCTTGGGATGTAGGTGCTCATCACTGACTTGTCTCCTCATTTGGTGAAGTTTTCTGTGGAGCGATAGCTCCCTGAAGCTTTCTCTAGGTCCCAGCCTGGCCTGAACTTCTCCTCTGCACCCCGGAGCCACAAGGCACGCGTCTGGCATGCCTCCAGCCTGGCACCTGCCCCAGCCTCCAGGATTTCCCTGTGATCCGAGAGTTACCACTTCATAATGAAACCACTTCCTGCCAAGATAACCCAGATCACCGGTGGGATTCCAGGAAATTGTGGGAGGAAGCTGTGTCCTTAATGTGTGGCAAGAATCCTGACACGTCTCTGTCCCCGGCCACATTCAGTATTCTTGGCAATGGCTGCCACTGCTGTCCCGAACTCACGCCCCCTTCCTCATCCCTCCACCCCCAGATGTGTCTCCCCACCCTCTGTGTCGCTGACATTCAGACACTGACAATACCCAGAGCTTGCCCTCCACATATTCCTAGGTCCCAGACAAGGAAACGGAGGGGTTCCATTGCTCTTCCAAAGCTTGGGCAGCAGTGGGACAAGGAGTCAAGACAGCCTGAGGTTCTCAAGACTCCAGGTTGGGTGTCCTGTTCACCCTCGGTCTGGGAAGCAGAGGATTGGGCAGGGTTTTTCTTTTTTTTCTTTTTTAAAATTTCTTTTCAGTGTAACAGTATTCATTGTTTTTGCACCACACCCAGTGCTCCATGCAATCCGTGCCCTCCTTAATACCCACCATCTGGTTCCCCCAACCTCCCACCCCCCGCCCCTTCAAAACCCTCAGATTGTTTTTCAGAGTCCATAGTCTCTCATGGTTCACCTTCGGGCAGAGTTTCTGATTCTCTTGGGTTGCAGTCCGAAGTAGAGGGCATGTCATCAAAAGGAGTATTTAAGCAGGTGGCCCAGAGCCCAGGGTCAATGACTAGAACATGAAAGGAGGCAATGTGCTAGCACCAAACTAAATGCATAAAAAGCAAAGGTGAACTTGTTAGTTGGAATAAAAATCATTGGCCACACCGTTCCTTAAATATTAGGACTGATGCTTCTCTTCAGCAGGGGAGGAGTTATTCCAATGTGCTCTACTCCTTCCAGAAGGCAAGAGGCAGTTGCGGGAGGAGTTGTCCACACGCCGTAGGCCACTCATTTCTACATGAAACCAAGACATGAAGATGCCGGTTCCTTGCCCCTCCTGGGACATGGGATCAGTTCATCTCCCGAGATGCTAATATTGGTCTGGTCAGTCCCACAGACCCAGAGAGACTTGGCCGTGCCTTCTAGAAAATGCTTCCAGTGACTTACAAATTACTACCTTTTCCCATCTTTGCATGTCCTTTTGGGACTGCCGCTCTCCTATCAGGAAGCACCTGATTTGGTACAGGAAGGAAGACACATACAGGCGAAGGCTGTTAGACCGGGTGTCAAAAGCTGGGCTGGAACCCCGGGCTGGGGATGACCGTTCTCTTGCTAAGGGCCAGGCCCGCAGACAACAAGAACCCCTCCAAGTGTGTTTGTGTTCAGTGGGGAATGGAATCCAGCGGCAGAGTGGGGTGTCCCATGTCCTAGGATATGACCTCAGTTTTTTCCATGGATGCTAGTCCTGGGGTCCCCTACTGGAGGCCCTGAGCCCCACCCCTCACTCTCCCAGGCACCCCTGACTCTCCCCACCTCTGACTCTCCTCATCCCTGGCACCCCTCATCCCCAGCACGTCCTGTGTTCATGCCTGGCCAAGACATCCATCCTGGGTCTGGGCCTGGTCACCCACAGTGGAGGCCCAGGGCTGGCCATGACACAGGCAGACCAAGCATCCGCCCCGACTCTGGGAGGGGGAAGCATGGCTTTTGCAATTCGGGAGTCCGGAAAGAGCTCTTCCCAGCCATCCCACCCGCACGTTCGATGAGAGGTGCCTGCGTGTCTAACAGCCCCTGCAGGACCCAGGGACAGCCCAGGGCAGCTCTGGACTCTGCCAAGACCACAGCTGCCCAACTCTGTGTTCCCGAGGCCTCTGCGATGGGTGTGCATGTGTGTGCGTGCACACATGCATGTGCGTGCATGCCTTTCTGGGTGTGCGTGTGTGCCTTCCTGGGTGTCGTCGACGCTGGGACTTGTGGTGCAGGGACCAGGCCCCCAGATGGGTGTACGGAGCCCTCTAGGGGGTGCCAGCCTGGAGGGAAGCCATGCTACCTCAAGGTCATTTCAAGGAGCCAGCCAGCTGATGAAAGTGAAGATGTGGCTGGCGTTCCCAGAGCTCCTGCCCTCCCTGTGGCAGCAGGCGGTAGTTTCAGTGGACAAGGAAGCTTCACAGGCCACCACAGGCCTGGGCCCTAGAATCCTGTCTGGGAGCCGGGGGTGAGGGGGCTCTGTGTGGCCTCTTGTTCGCAGACAGCTCTGCCCAACAGACCTAGTATCTGCCATCCCCAGGAGACAGGCCACTGGTGGTTTAAGGTGGTGGCCTGGTGACTTGTGATCCCCCAGCCCTTAGCCTAGAGGCTCCCCACACTCCTAGCAGTGCCCGTGGACACGGTAAAGGGCTCCAAAGCCAGCAGCCTGGAAGTGCTGGACTCCTGGCCCCCAGGGAGTTGTGTCTACACCAGACCAGACCCCAGCCAGATTCTCCTTCTTAGGGGCAGACCGTGGCCCTTCTGGGGTTCCTGTACCCCAGTACCTTACATGTACACACAGGTGCTCCTTCCTCATCCTCCCCCTGCAGTGTCTACAAGGCTCCGAGGGACAGGATTGTGGCCTGTGGAGCCTACAGTGAACACAGGGGTTCAACCCAATCTGAGACTTTGAAGGAGCAGGGGACGTGCGTGCGGGTGAAAGGTGGTGGGCAAGGCTCCTCAGGGCCCGCAGGGGAGCGTTGGCCTCGGACAGAGGGATGGACATGGGATGGACACAGCCTGGCA
Source organism: Mustela lutreola (assembly GCF_030435805.1). Classification (NCBI taxonomy): domain Eukaryota; kingdom Metazoa; phylum Chordata; class Mammalia; order Carnivora; family Mustelidae; genus Mustela; species Mustela lutreola. The sequence goes on from NC_081292.1 coordinate 166,295,619, forward strand.
ATGGGAAGTGGTCCGGAGAGCAGCTCTGACAGCGGGGGCCTCGGGGGGCATAGCCGCTGAAAAGCCGGATGCACAGAGGGGCCGAGGTCGGCCTCGCCCGCTGTCCCAGGCCTGGGTCTGTTGCCCTGGCACCGTGTTAGGGTTGGTAGCTTCTAGAATGACTAACAACGACCCAGGACATAAACTGCCTCGCATCCTTTCTTGTCCCTTCTAAAGGGAACCGACTGTCACTACCGCAAGCCGCTCCGACTCTGACAGGCCGATTCCGTGCTGCGCGGTACAGAAGAGGAGAGGGGAGACGCGCTGCACTGACATCTTTATTATTCCTGGGAGGGGCGCGGGGTACACAGCCACGCTGCAGTCACCGAGCTTGTTAAAAATATCTCAATAAATAAAACAAATAAGCAACATATACACTGAAACAGAAAATATTTTAAAAATGGTTAGCTGAGCAAATCATGAGAAAGAGAAAAGGCGAGGAGTGAGGAGGGTTCCAGGCTTTCGTGGAACAGTCATGCACAGGCTGGGGGGTGAGGGAACACGAGGTTCTTTTTCTGAGAGCCTTGGTCCAGTTTAAACAGAAGGTACAGGAATGCATTTCTGTTTTATTAAAAAAATATACATTAAAAAAGGCACTTAGAGGGAAATACAAATCCAAAATTTCAATCCTTGTAAATATGTTCCTGAATCTAGAGATTTTCGGAAAGAATAAATCCCCCCCCTAAAAAAACAACAACAAAAAAAAACTGAGAAGAAATATCCGAACAGTGGCCAGGATGACAAGGAAATGTCACCGGCAAGAAGGACCATGAGTGCCGCGTCCTCTGTGGGGACCGTCTCTGGGGCAGGAGCTGAGCAGTCCGGGCTCTCCCACTCGGTGCCGCTGCTGTGCCCTTGTCCACACGCTGTGCTGGACCGCAGATGGGGAGGCTTCCTTGAGGTTGTTCGGGTTTCAGAAGTGACAGATGTGGAGGCGTCCCAGTTCCACTTGAGCCTCAGCCCCACAGGACAGCCTGGAAGACACGCAAGAGGGAGGGTGAGACACCACCGCACGTGGGGTGTGCCTGTGTGGTTGTGTGTACATGTGTGTGGTATTTGTGGTTGTATGTGTGCAGTTATGTGTGTGGTTGTGTACGTGTGTGGAGTGTGGTGTGTGTATGTGTTTGGTGAGTGTGTGGCTATCTGTTGTGGTATGTGTGTGTGCAGTTGTCTGTGTGGTTGTATATGTGTGTAGTGTGCATGTGTGGTTTCTGTGTGGTGTGTCTGGTGTGTATTTTTATGTGTGTGTGTGTATGGTTAGGTCTGTTTTACATGTCTGCGTGGTTGTGTATGTGTGGGCAGTATGTGTGGTGTGTGTTTGGGTATGCATGGTTTTTTATGTAGTATATGGGGCTGTGGGTGTTATATATAGTGGTTGTGTGTTGTTTGTGTGTCGCTGTGTGTATTTTTTTGTGTTATGTATGTATGTGGTGGTGTTTGTATGTATGTGGTATGTGTGGTATGTGTGGTTGTGTATGTGTGTGGTGTGGTTGTGTGTAGTATAGTTGTGTGTATGTGTGGTTATGTGTATGAGTTGGGTGTCTGTGGGGTTATGTGTGTGTGGCTATATATATGTGGTGTGTGTGTGTATTGTGTGTATATATGTGGTGTGTGTGTGTATTGTGTATACGTGTGTGGAGTGTGGTGTGTGTATGTGTTTGGTGAGTGTGTGGCTATGTGTGTGTGCAGTTGTCTGTGTGGTTGTATATGTGTGTAGTATATGTGTATGTGTATGGTTGTGTGTGGTTGTATGTGTGGTGTGATGTGTTTGTGTGTGTTTGTGCGTAGTGTACTATGTGTGTGTATGTGTGGCTGTGTGTTTTTGTGTGTATGTGTGTGTGGTGTATATGTGGTGTTGTGCATATGTATGTGGTATATGTGTGTGTGTGGTTATGTGTGTATGGTGTATGTGGTTATGTATGTGGTATGTGTGTGGTATGCATGGTTGTGTGTGTGGTGTGTGTGATTGTACATGTTGTGTGTGTGTGTGGTGTGTGTGGTTGTGTGTATAGTGTAACATGTGTTTTTGTGTGTTTGTGTGTAGTGTGTGGTGTGTATGTATGTGTGATTGTGTGGGTGGTGTGTATGTGTGTGTGGTGTATGTGGTTGTATGTGTGCTGTGTATGTGTTGTGGTGTGTGTGGTTGTACGTGTGCTGTGTATGTGTGTGTGGTGTGTGTGATTGTACATGTGCTGTGTGTGTGTGTGTGGTGTGATGTGTGTTTGTGTGTAGTGTGTGTGGTTTGCATGGTTGTGTGTGTGGTGTGATGTGTTTGTGCTGTGGTGTGTATGTGTGGGATGTATGTGCAGTCCTAGCCCAGCTCATCACATGGCGATTCTAGCACCCGCCTTTGTGATCAGGATACACAACTGTCCCACATCCAAAGGCCCCACAAGGGGGTGTAAGGGTCGCAGGAGTGCAAGGGCAGTCGTGCCTGCCCGTGGCATGCAGTGAAACCTGCACAGTGCGTCTTGCCGAGTCTCTCCAGGGGCGCAGGGGCATCCCCTCCACCCCACCCTGTGCCGTGGGACTGGCCAGCGAGCTACCAGGTGGGGTGCCCAACCATTGACCAGGCCATGCTCCCCACGAAGCCTCCTGTCTTCCTGTAAGGAGGGTCTGTCTTTCTGGTTGACCCTGCAGCCTGGAAACAGGGTGGGGGTTCAGACAGAAGGCCAGATGGAGTGCCAGAGAGAGAGACCCAGCGGTGGGGTCCCCAGACCGCACCGGCTACCGTGTGTGCCACGGGGCTTGCTGGAGAAGATGTGCTGGGAAGAAGCTCAAGTGTGTGATGCCCAGATCTGAGACACTTGTGGCTTTTGTAAGCCCAAGGTCATGAGTTCTGGTGGAGGGAAGGGGATAAGATTGCTGGGCACGAGTGTGTGGTCAAGGACTGCGACACCTGCTGGAAAGTTCATGCACCTGGGTGCTGAAGGGACGGAGGGTCAGGAGAGGTGGGCCCCACACCTTGTTCCAAGGTGGCAACTCGTGGCTAAGACAACTTCCCACCTGTCACCAGCTGTTCCGGAGGGCAGTGGGTGGCTGATCGCCTAGTCCTGCGGGACCCCAGTCCTACAGAACCCGTGGCCAGTTTGCAACCAGCCAGGAACCGATAGCATCCTTCCCAGGAAAACCCCGAGTTTCATTAGTGATTCCTTAAGACTGACTAGTGAGCCCTTTGGTCGCATGTGGTCTTTAGTGCCTAGCCCACAGCCTGATGCACATGGCGTGCGCACTTCTATGTCTGGAGAACAAACACAGAAATAACCAGAGAAACTTCATAACCCAAGCAGACAAGTCCATTCACCGAGAGCCCTTGATGGCTTCCCTGGGTGGGGGTGGGGGATAAACTGATGCCGAGATGGGAGGCTGGCAGGGGCCTGTGGGTGGGGAGGAGTCAGGAATGGCTTGACCAAGGAGGAGACTGGGAGAAGGGTCACCATGAGGAATTTCCCTCCAGGACAAGAGGTCAAGGACAGCCAACCCCAGGCTCTGGGACAATGATGTGGAAAGGTATGAAAACACAGAAGGATCTCTGATCCTTCTGTGACAGGTGACATCTTCAGCAAGGGGTATGTGTGTGTGTGTGTGTGTTTGTGTGTGTGTGGTGTGTGTCCCTAATCCTACTGGGCACTGGGCAGCAGGAAGCTTCCTCCTGTCTCCATACTCCCAGCTCTTTCCTGACAGATCCCCCAGAGAACTCCAGAAACTCCTGCTGAGCCAAGACAAAGGTCTGAGAAGACACACTGTCCCCGAAACTCGGGTGTTTTCACACACACAAACACACACACATACACACTACTTTTCCTTCAAGCCCTGAACACTCCAAATCCATCTGCCTTTCTAAGTGGTCCCGGGCAGAAAGTCAAAGGCTGCTCTCTCTTGGAGAATGTGGTTGTAATTAGATAATTAATCAGGGGGGCAGCTAGAGAAAGCTGAATGGAAGCCTTCCTCAGAGAGGGAATGATTACAACCATTTTTGATATATGAGCTGTGCCAACCCTTCGAGGGGAAATACAGGATCATCCGTGAAAAGCCAAAAATGACAGCGGCCATCCCCCAGCAGTGGTAAGCTTTGGACTTTGCTGCATGTGCCCGCAGGGAGCAGCTTCATTAGTCTTCTTGACAGAGAAGCTGGGGGCCTGGGCCCCTTGATGTCACCCTGACCCCAACCATGTCTGCTGACACGGGCAGCGTTCTCGGCAACAAACACAAAACATCTGGGGCCCAGGGCTGCCTCCCGCATAGAACAGCCACCTGAAACCGTACGCGTATGCCCTGTCTTGGGTTCACGCTTTGCTTCTGTCTGCCCTGCAGGGAAGGGGGGTAGCAGCCAGAGCGGCAGGTCCGTGGCTACACTGAGGGAGCACCTTTGCTCCTCTCTCCCACACCGGGACCTTGGGCATCAGTGCACAGTAAAGGGTCTTCACTGATTCTTATTTCCAGGACCTAATCCAAGAGGTGAAACACCAACACGAATTCTCCAAAAAGGGAGGCAGGGCGATTAAGGGGGCATTTATTATAAGGTCTACCATGGGTCTATCTACCCATGCACCCACCACCCATCCATGCACCCACCACCCATCCACACACAACCCACCCTTCCCTCCTACCTTCTACCCATCCATCCATCCATCATTCCACCCACCCTCTGTCTGCCCATCCTTCCGTTTGTCCATTCACCCGCCCCTCCCTCCTTCCATCCAACCACCATCGGCGCATCTCTGCGCCACCCACCCTTCCAACATCTATCCGCCATCCACCGGCCATCCCTCCACCCATCCTTTCATCCATCTTCCTAACACGAGGGAGCCTCGATCGTGTGCCAGAAATATTTTAAAAAGCCCCGAAAAGAATCCGAGAAATCTAAGAGGGGGGAAGAAACATGTTTGGAAACAACTAGAACACAGAGTAGACAGGGACAACGTTTTGAATGGAAATGGCGTGAAGACTCTGCAGCCAGAAAGGAAAGGGACAAAGCACCTTGAACTTGGCTGGACTGCTGAAAAAAAGCAGGGTAGGGAATCAGGAGGGAAATAATAAGGGCACAGATATGTTACCTCTGGTCACTACAGCACACACACACACACACACACACACACACACACACACACCCTGGGATTTTGCCAGTGGAGGCTGGAGGGGCAGAACTTGAGGTTCAGGGAGCCAGGCCCTGCCCACACAAACCTAGGGGCATGGCCACGGAGGGCCTTGCTCTGGCCCTCACTGCCCCGTTAGGCAGGAAAGTAGAGGTCTCTACCTCCACAGAACCCTGACATTGTCCGGTCATCAAAAGGGGATACCCCCTGCCAGCTGTCACCTGTAGCCACCTGTGTCTCTCTCTCCTTCCAGTCACTACACTGAAAACATCCCCCTCCCCCCAACTCTTGGGCTCCCGGGTGCCCTGGGCTCGGGGGAATATACCATCTGGAGGTGAACGTTCATTGGTAGCTGACCACCTGCCCTCATGGGTCTTGCCCAACCCACAGGGCACAGCATCCCCACCCACCCCAGCATTCTTCGACCACCATTCTTCAGCTGTGGCCCTCTGTCCCCTGGCTGAGCCCAGAAACAGCCTCCTGACAGTTTGAAGACACCCCCCACCCTGACCCCAGGGCGGGCTGGAGGCCCAGATCCCACCCACCCATGTCATTCTGACAGGCCCGTAAATACGAGTAGAAAACAAGGAATGGTTCACATCAGGACCACAGTGGGGAAACCGGCGAGCTGAGCCCTTCACGGATGGCCCAGAGCACAGGGACCAAACTTTCAGAACGGTGGAATTCGTCATTTGGAGAGAAGCCAGGGGAGTCTGGGTGGATAAAATGAGGATACTCCGTTTTCAAAGGGAAACATAGCCAGGAAACAAGGAACACGCTCTTGGAAATCACAGAAAAGTATGGAAACGGCATATTTTGCAAGAAATGGGAGCAGACTAGCAAAAGGACACTGATGAAAAATGACCAGTAAATCAGAGACTGACTCACGGAGGCCTCCAGCATCTGAGCAAAAGACAAAGAATGTGGAAGGAGGGAGGAGACACAGCCCCAGGCAAGATGCAGAGGGAAATGTCCCTGTGCTTAGGGGAGACTGTCGGTCCCAGATTAAAAGAACACAAGGTTCTGGGAAGAGCGACGGACAACATGGGCAGCCATGCCACATCACAAGGAAAGTTCTGGACTCTAAGAGTTCAGAAAACTTCCCACTGGCTTCCAGACATAAAAAGAGGCAGAAAAGAACCAGACCAGGAGAGCTTCCTGCTGGTGCACGTGGACAGGCGATCCCAGGACGCCTGGGGTTTCTCTGGAAAAGGGTCCACGAACCTGGAAAAGGTCCGCCACGAACCTGGGGGAGGAGGAGTGACAAAGCTAGTCATATACAGCTTCAGAAAATGCACCCCCGTGGGTCACTTCTAAGGAAACACTACCTGGAAATGTCTTCCACCCAGAGGAAAGTACTTAGGGTCCCAATCTCTGCAAGTATGGCCACCAGTCGTGTAATAATCATCCCATGGCAAGACAAACAGGCCGATAAGAATGCTGGTAGGAAAAGCCTCGGAGGCCGAAGAAACCTGCGGGTCCCCAGGCATCCCAAGCTCCCGCCTGCCCCACAGGCCTCAGGATCCCACGCCAGGCAGCCCCATCTACCCGTGATCACCACGCCCGCGATTTTGCACTCTTTTCCAAACTCACTCAAGGAAAGGGGGAAATCTGAATGTGTCAGTATTTGTGAGATAAGCCGACCAGTTTACGAAGACTCTGGAACCAGACTGTTTTACGAGAGCATTACACAGAATCTCCCAGAACCTGGTCATTCCTATCTGTATTATTTAAGCTGTTCCAGTGTTTACAGATGAAACACTTCCCATTTTATCTTATTTATTTTTCTTATGTGTTTATTTTGCCGAAGACTATTTTTTTTAGAGCAGTTTTAGGTTCACAGCAAAATTGTGAGACGGGTAAAGAAATAGTCCATGTACACCCAGCCCCCCACCATGCACAGTCTCCCCCATAAAATGCCAACGGGACATTTTAAACCAAATGGCAGAAGAACCAAAGGCCAAGTCATGCCCCCGGGACCCTGAATGCAGAGATGCTGAGTAAGACATCAGCAAACCAAGTCTAGTCACGGATTTGAAGAACCCCTTCCATGCCTCCCAGAAGGCTTTGCTCCAGGAAAGCCGAGCAGTTAACATTCGGAATTCTAGTGCTAGAAGGGTCATGAACCAGTAGCTCAGTACATACTGAGGCAGCAGTGCTAGGACTCGAGCATTCTGGAAGCTCCTGGAAGTCAGGAACTGAGAGCTCAGGCCTCGAGCTGAATCCTGGTGCTGCCACTGTGGTCACTGCCACCTTGGGAAGGCAGCTTCAGCTCTCCAGGCCTTGGCTTGGGCATCTGTAAAAACACCCACTGAGGGCACCCTGAGACCACTAGCTCGGGGCTTACAGAGATCCAAGCCACAGCACACAAGAGGCTCAGGACCCAACATCTTTGTCGCGCCAGGTTGGGGTTTCTTCCCCAGATGGATCCCCAGGGTTTAAACCAAGCCCTGGCACATAGGAGGTGCTTGATAAACTTCTGTGGAAAGAGGCCTACAATGAGGAGATCGCATGGACTCCAGCGCAAAGCTGGCATGGGAGTGAAGCTCTGGCCTCCTTCTAGAAACCCTCTCTCTTCCTTGCTACCCCCATTCAAGCCTTCTCAGTCTCTGGCCCAGCCAGCAGCATCAGCCTCACACCGGAGCTCAGGAGAAATGCTGCAGCAGGCTTCGCCCTGAACCCTGGAATCGATGTCCACACTCTGCCATACATCCAGCTCTTCAGAAGATGCCCCTAGAGGATCCAGAACAGCTAAGTCAGCCCCGTCCACATCCTGCACGTCCCTGGTCAGCCAGGTCGGCTGCACCTGAGACTGGCCGTGACTTGCCAGAAACAGCTGGTTAGAGACAAGGCTGGAAGAGGATTGGGGCATCCTGATTCTCCCTGTTGGGGGCCATCCACACAGCAGGCATCCCCACCACACCCACCAGCTGCCCTTCTGCCTGACAGCCCAGACACACGGGCCGGGGTAGGTGGGACACGAAGTGGACACAGCTGTGCAGCCAGCCCGCAACTTCCACAATTACTCACCCTAAGGGAAAGGCAGCCAGGGTGCCAGCGACAGGCCCTGGAGGCTCTGAGAAGGTCACCATGCCCAGCGGAGGGGAGTTGCCCCTTCCCTCTTGCTGAGGGCTTTTAGGCACTTTCCCAGAGCCGCTTTGCCCCTGGGGCTATCTCTAGGACAAATGCCTTCTCCAGAGACAGTGGAAATAAGAGGTTTTGCTCTCAGAGGACAGAATCTGCAGGCAGCTCCAGGCCACAAACAGACCACCCCTAGCACACGGGGCCAACACCTACAGGAGCCGTGCCAGGCTCACCTGGCCGATCAGAAAGGCAGAGATCCAGCCGCCCCTACTGGCCGCTGGGGCGGGGGGGAGTATACCTGGGGGTCCCCAGCAGGGCCGGAGGGGACATCCTCATGGTTCAGTCCCCCTCCCCTCTCTGCCGACTTCTGTGCACCTTCCCCAGAGCTGTCTCAAAGGCCAAAAACGAAACACACCCCCACCCCACCCCACCCCACCCCATCCCAGGGATTGTAAGAATCCACTTCCAAATCGGACGGCAGGAGGGGCCAGCTGTCCTCCCATAGGTCAGACTCTACCACTTGAAGTTGGACTCTCTACAGAGTGTCAGGGGACATTCCTACAGGATGACAGAGGCCCTAGGAGAGGACGGATAAAGGCAAACCACTCTCACCCCAGCAAACACAAATCAAGAAGCCGTCAGACATGTAAGATTTTTACAAGGTTCTTCTGGCCGCCTGTGCCCTTCTGCGCAGCCCTCCTCCCACTCCCCAACCCCTCTGGGGTCCCTGCCATACAGGTGGTCTGTGCATTGTCCCTAGGCCAAGCAGCGGCTCTGACAGGCAGGACACTCTGCTTGCTCTCTGCTGGCCGCCGAGCCCTCTCCCAGAGTCAAATGGAGGCCACCGCTGTGGGGCTACAGCACTCTGCAAAGCAGGCCAGAGTCAAGATCCAGAATTTCTCTGTTGGCTGGGGCCTGGCCCATTCCCCTCTGGAGAGTCTGCTTTCCCAGGAATGGTTGGGTGGAGAGGGTGCCCCTGCCAGCCCCACGGGGATCCCAGGACACCAGTGGGCTGATGGGCTTCTGCTGCTGGGCCTGGGAGAAGGCTGAGACCCTACACCCAGCACAGCCCTGGAGGGACCTTCGAGGTTCCCAGGCCACGTAGCTCCCATGCGTCCCAGGGATAGTGAGATGTCCAGGAAGGCTTCTTGGAGGCCAGCACAGGCTGTGTGCTCCTGTGCCCCCGGGCCCCTCTCTGCTTCCGAGGCAAGCCTCATGCTCCACTGTGTGGAGCACCTGCTCGGGAGTCTGATTCCCGGCTTGCCTGCTGTGCATGAGAAAGCGAATTCTGTCATGAGTGACTGTATTTATGATGCCCGCACCAGTCTCCCACGGCTCCCTGGTGGCTGGAGGCAGGGCTGTTGGCCCTGGTCCCTCAGGGGAGTAAGAGTTTCACACTAGCTCGGAAGCAAAGCTGTCTCTCTCTGTCTCCGTCTCCATCTCTGTTGCTCTCCTCGGGCTTGGCATTGGGAATTGGACCAGACAGTGTTTGTAATGGCCTTCCTGACGAGGAGACGCCGGGGGGCCAGCAGCCTGGGGAGAAGGCAGGCTTGCCTCTGCTTCCAGAACCCCTCTCTGCGTGGTGCCTCCCAGCCTCCGGGCCTCGGATCAATGTGGCCCCAGGACCGTCCAGGCCAGCTCTCTCAGTTCCCAAGGGAGCTGAGGCAGGAAGGCACAGGGTCCGCACCAGTGAATCCCACCAGTTAGCCTATCCAGCCCTCCTCTGAGGGAGGCCGACCCATCTCTCCTCCCCGAGTCACGGGACACTGCAAAGGGTCTCCCCAAGCTTAGAGGCCATGAGGGATAGCAGTCCTGGACAACCAGGTAACAGGAAGATGCAGCCTCCTCTGGGACTCGGGGCCTCCAGGTCCAGGAACTACCTCGACCAGTGAATTATAATTTCTCTAGATGTCACTAAATTTAGCTTCCAAATGAAACCCACTAGCAAAGGAAGGCAGTGCAAAAACTTACCTTATGGGGCCCTACTTCAGGCTGGGGGCGCAGGCTGTGCCTGTGGTGGGAGTGACCCATCCAGGGACGTCACGTCAGAGATGACGAGATGGGGCCTGAGGCTAGAGGGGCTTAGGCCAAGTGACCAGGCAGGTGCAGAATTGCCCCCAGAACACAGGTCAGCTACGCCCCAAGGCTGACATCCTTCTCATGTGTCTGACCTTGTTCCTACACTTGTCACATGGGTCCAGACCCAGGAACACTGACTTAGTAAATGTCTTTGCACACTTGACAAACGAGGATTGGAGAACACTACCCTCCCCACAGCAGCAGCGGTGGCCCAAGAGAACATTAAGCCAAAGTTCGCTGATGTCAGGTACTCAGATGCACGTCATGGGTACCACTTGGTCTCTGTCCTACACCAGTTCCCTTGAGGTCAGACAACAAAATGAGTTATTATAACAAATACATAATACATGTTCCAGTAAAGGCATCTTGAACGTACACAAGGTCTACAACTATGTTGCTCTACAATATAAACATATATTACAGATGTAAATGATTGTAGCAAAATATAATACACATTAAAGTAAAGGGACGGGGCACCTGGGGGGCTCAGTTGGTTGAGCGTCTGCCTTCAGCGCAGGTCATGATTCCAGGCTCCTGGGATTCCCTGCTCCCTCTCCCTCTCCCCCTACTTGTGCTTTCTCTCTCTGTCAAATAAATAAAATCTTTAAAAAAAAAAAAAAGCTATAAAAAGGTACATACGAAAGGCTCAGAGAAGACAACGATTAAACCTCTGGGCAGGTGAGGGCTCTGGGGCGCTCTTCACAGAATTGGGGTTTGAAGCTGGGACTTCCAGGACGACTCGTCCTGGGGGGAGGGAGGACTGAAAGTGTCTCAGGGCGTATTTTAGGTGGGAGTGGGGGGAAAGGGGGCTTTCAGGGCAAGGTGACTCGTGATTCCCCAACAGTGAGGCCCTGGGCAGAGCATGGTGACCAGTGGTCTGGCTTGGGTACCAGGAGGGGTCAGGACCCCAGGAGCAGAAGAGGGAAGAGGAGAAAGTTGCTTTGGGGGGAAATGGCAGGAGCGAAGGTGATGGAGCTGAGCTGCAGGTGTTTGCGGGACACGCCAGAGGTCAGGTTCACCCAATGGGATGTATAGCTCCGACCCCCGGAGGGGGCTGGGGACTTCACGTGCAGCTTCTGAGCAAGGCTGACAAAGGCACAAGATAGCAGTTAACTAGCGTTGGCTGGATTCGAACCCAAACCCAGGCTCATTCTCCAGCTCTGTGCTTCCTGTCCATGACAGGCCCGGATGCGGACACTTGGGGCAGCAGAGGGAGGGGAGGTGGTCCCTGAGGAGGCCACACGTGGCACTGGCTGGCAGCGCCCCCTGCTGGAGGGAGCCAGGGGAAACAGGACCTGACAGGGCAGGCAGGGGTCAGTCACCAAGAGACCCGGGGAAGCCCAGGTCAGAGGGCAGGGAGGGCTCCTTAGGAGCGGTTTTCTCTCTTTTTTAAATTTAAATTTTAAGTAGCCTGCCTACAGTGCTGTCCTGACTTCTGGAGCACAATTCAGGGATTCATCGCGTACATTCCTATGGGTGGGGCCCACTCCCCACCGGCGTCCATCCAGCAACCCTCAGTCTGTTCTCTGTGGGTAAGAGTCTCTCATGGTCTCCCTTTCTCTCTCTTTTCTTTTCCCCTTCCCCTATGTTCATGTTTTCTTTCCTGAATTCCACATGTGAGTGAAACTGTATGGTACCTGTCTTTCTTTGACTGACCTACTTTGCTCAGCTTTATGCCCTCTAGTTCCATCCACGTTGTTGCAAATGACAAGATTTCATCCTTTTTGAGGCTGAGTGTGTGTGTGTGTGTGTGTGTACACACCACATCTTCATCTGTTCATCAGCCTGTGGGCATCTGGATGGCTTCCTTAGTTTAGCTATTAGTTGATAAGGTTACTATAAACACTGGGGGACATGTGCCCCTTCGAATCTGTATTTTTGTATTCTTTGGGTAAACACCTTAAAGTGCAATTGCTGGGTCATAGGGTAGCTCTAATTTTAACCACAAAAGAACATTTCTTTTTTTTTTTTTTTTTTAAAGATTTATTTATTTATTTATTTGACAGAGAGATCACAAGTAGGCAGAGAGGCAGGTAGAGAGAGAGAGAAGCAGGCTCCCTGCTGAGCAGAGAGCCTGATGCGGGACTCGATCCCAGGACCCCGAGATCATGACCTGAGCCGAAGGCAGCGGCTTAACCCACTGAGCCACCCAGGCGCCCACAAAAGTACATTTCTGAGACCATTTCCCTTGAGCAGGGATAAACGGGGATAGAAAACGGTTTCCAGACATGAATTGGTCTGACGGCGAGCCCTCCCTCCCTCCCACCACCAGCATTTAGTTCCCAAATTTCATCTCAGAAAAGGAGGCAATTTTCCAAATGGACAACTCTTTACAGGAGTAACTACACCTAAATCTGTTTTCTTGAGCAACCCGGAGAGAACACGCAACTTTAGGAAGATGATGCACGCATTCAGACTTATTCAGAAGAATGCAAAGTCCTTCCGGCCTGAGGGGGAAGAATCCTCCAAGGCTCCAGTCCTCAGTCCTTCCCACCTCTGGGAACCCTGGCTTCAGCAGACACTCGAGAAGTGGGATTCCTCTGGAAAAAACAACAGCACAGGACGGGGCCTGGGGGGGAGCACAGACACGCAGGCACTGCAGACGCCCCATGAGCGTGGACGTGGCTTTGGCCAGCCCAGCCCTTCAGCAACAGGGACAAGGCCTTTCGCTTCCCAAACTCTGAACTCAGTGACTTTTGGTCTATTTCACGTTCTCAAACTTGAGCACTGCGGGGATAAAACTGACTGACCTCCGCTGGGAAACGTACCACATTTAGAAACGAACGAGCACGCCCTTGAGTTCAGGCAAAGTCGGCTTGTCTGCAGAAGCAGAAAGGAGACAAGAGAGCCTCCCTGGGCCACACGGGCCACGTGGCTGTGGGCAACCAGCGCTGAGGCCACAGAGGAGATGGCTCTGCCAGCCTGTGGTGCCCGAGCTCAGGGACCTCGCAGGAAGGGATGCCCGGCTGCTGCAGGACAGTGGCTCGGAAGCCAGGTGCCACCCCACCATGGAACGAAAGGAAACAAAAGTGCCCAGATGTGCACAGGTTAGCAGCCAGCCAGAGCTGGAGAAGGAATAAACAGTCAATGGACAGACACCAGAAGAATGGGTACACGTCCCTCAACAAACCTCCTTGCGGGGTCACCTGTCACCCGCACACCAGATAATGCGTTACCAGCACTCAGCGAGTGGCTGCTAATTCACACTGATGCCCTGGGAACACTCAGGTTTCTCTAGGGATAAACTAGAAGGCAAGAGAGGCAGCAAAGACCCGAGAACAGTGGGTTTTATCAGACAGGCCATTCCACCTGGAAAATGTGCATGACTTTGACCTCCCAGCTCCCAGAGCGACAGAGCAGTCAGCTGGTAGAGGGTGACCCCAGACCTCTGAACTTCACCTTTTCTTATCTGTGGGTCTGCAAGCTTTTCATCTCCTCCCCTTCTGTTACAGGTGAAGTGGTCCCTGTCCTGTGTCCACCAGGGGCAGGACGACTGACAGATGGGCCCGCTCACCCTCTGGCTCCCCCCACAGCTGACCTCACCACCTGGGAGTTCACGTACCTGGGAGCCCAAGGGCCTCACGGGCAGCAGATACACAGGTGGAAGTCAAGGCCCAGAGCCATGCTGGCTCAGCAAAGAGGCTGCAGCCACCATGTGAACACTGAAAGCCCTGGGTGAGGTCTGGGAAGAGACCCAGTGCATGCTGCGTCTCCCGGCGGCCAGGACCTCCATGTCAGGGAGCACAGCCCGTGGTGCTAACGGGTGGCTCTGCTGTCGGCCAAGGAGGACAACCCCAGGATCCCCAGCACTCCAGACACAGTCAAGTTTACTCCGCTGCTCTTGAAGCACTTGGCATCAGCCCTGCCTCTGGAAGGTGTGTTAGATGTTCTCTCCCCAAAAGGATTTTCAAAGAGGTGTGATTCCCAGCATTTCGTTTCTGAGGCTTATACCTCGAATTTCATGACCCGCCAGTGCAAGATCTCCCTTTGCACAAACCCCGGAGAATCTGCAAGTGCAGATGCAGGTGCAGACCCCTATCAGCCTGCAGGTAAGCCGCAATCCCCTGGCTTGGGGGGGGGGGTGTTGTGGTGTCTGAAAAGGAGTCACACATCCTGGGGCATCTCAGACAGCGGTGACCAATCTGGGAGAGCACACCCGGGGGAACAGATACTCCCCAGAGCCGTCTTGGCTTTGCCCTCGATGCAAGTGTTTAAAGAGTGCTACTGCCTGGTCCCAGACGGTTCTCCGCCCCCGGACTCACGTCACGAGCTACAGTAACATGCTCTTTATTGCTCAATTTCTTTAAAAAATGCAGGATTCCTGGATTGAAACTCTGCATTTATAAATTATATTCATCAATCTGCAGAACTTACTGTTTTCAAAGTATTTCTGAATAAGAAAAAAAAAAAAAACGAGAAATGATGTGCATCAGCACACATTTCTGGGAAAAAAAAAGCCAAAGTGAGACACCATCTCTTCAATTGCGCAGAATATGCATGAAATCGCTGGCTCTTAACGACCCCTTCCCCGAGGGGACTTTGGAAGCAAAGCATTCCCTGCACATCATGAGGAAGGTCCCCCGACTTTTGCAAGCCCTGCCGCAGCTGATGTGGCCTAGACCAGATGCTCTCACACCCTTGGGTCTGCAAGGGGTAGTGACCACCTGGCACATAGTAGGAGTCCATGTAGCGTTAAGACATCTGCACTGAAGGCACTCAGGTCCAGAGCTGTCAACAGAGGAGGTCGGCGGCGTGGAAGGACAAAATCTTGCTCCGTGTCATGGGGACTGACTTTATTTGAGGTGTCCCTGTACTGCAGAAGTAAATCAAGTGGCCTGATTTTATGGTCTAAATATAAATAGGATTTTCTTTGAATGTAGAGTGGGCATGGAGCTCTGTCTGGACGTGGGAAACCCAGGGACAGACAGGGCACAGTGGGTTAGCAATGACTTCTGTACCTGGTGCATATGTACAATATATAGGTGTGTGGGTATACTCAGTGCTATCACACACCACACACACGTACATGTATGGGTTGCAAACGTATTCACCATGTATACACGCACACCATAAATAAACACATACACCTTCACCCACTCTTCTCTGAGAAGGGTCACCTGGGTCCCAAGAGAGCTCTGGTCATTACAGATGTCACATTTGGGGGTAGAGATTAAACATTCCTGTTGCTTCTAACTGGTCCATCACCCAGGAGCCAGTGTCCAGTGAGGGCCTCGAAGGACCGTTGGGTCAGTGGGCATGGCTTCCATTTGCCCCCACAACCCTCTGCGGAATCCAGGAGCTCCAGAACCCTCTTTGCCCTTTGCACATGCTGCAGCACCTCCCCCGCTGGGAAGGGGGCAGCTTGGATGTACCCGAGGGGGGCACTGGAATCCTTCTTCCTAAAAGAACATTTCTGATCCTTTGTGTGTCCAAGAGCAGTCCTGGCTTCTTCCATTCAGGGAGCATCATCGTGGGATGACAGGCTGGGGGTCACAGGTATGCCTGTGGGTTGTAGAACCATTTTCTTTTTCCACTGATTGCAACAAAATTCGTGAGTTTGAAGCCAGAAGTGACTACTTCTATTTGGAAGAGAGCAGAGCTAAGATCCAGAGACAGAAAATAATACCTCACAACTACTCTCAGAGCTGAGTAGCTGAAGGGTCTAGATATTTCCTGGGTATTTCTCAGCTAAACCCAGGGCTACGGCCCTTTCCGTGAGAATCCCCCTTCCCCTATCTGCACATTTTTAGTGCATTTAATTACCACTTGGACTCCAGCTTAACATCCCATACAGATTCTTAAGCTAGGAAAAGCCCCATGAATTAGGAGAGCCATGTCAACGCCCATGTTTATAAGGGGAAATAGTCTTTACTTTCAATCCTACCACCAGAAACCTGCCTTCCCTTCTAGACCATTAGCAACCTTGTCAATAAAGAGATGCAATGCAGTTGTTCTGCGTCGCCTTCCAGAATTCAGGTTGGGGGCGCCTGAATGGCTCAGTGGGTTCAGGCCTCTGCCTTTGGCTTGGGTCATGATCCCAGGGTCCTGGGATCGAGCCCCACATTGGGCTCTCTGCTCAGCAGAGAGCCTGCTTCCTTCTCTCTCTCTCTCTCTCTGCCTACTTGTGATCTCTGTCAAATAAATAAAAATAAATAAAATCTTAAAAAAAAAAAGAATTCAGGTTGAATCCACTTTAAAATAAAATACTACCCAGTAAGCACATACAGAGGAAGGAGGTCAGTAGGCAGAAGAAACCTCCAACAAAACCCAAAGTGGAGGCAAGGCCTTGAAAAGAAGCCAACACACCTTGAGCCAAAGGTAAGAAGTCAACCGGAGCCTGGGGACAACGCAGCATGACTGCACATTCTCCACATTGAATGCGAGTTCCTCTAAGGCAAGCTGATATAGAGAGACCCACATTTAGTAAACAAATACAAGAAGCCATGGTTACACCCTGGAAAAGTTTTATGATTTATAAAAAAAAGTTTTAGTGAAAAGTGCCTTTCGAAACTGAGCTCCTCTAAGAAAGAAATCTGAAAGGATTCACTTCAGACCATTTTTCTGAGCAAATACCCATTTTACAAAGCCGAGCGCACCTGACTACGGCTCCAGGGTGACACGAGAGAGACCCGGGCCTCAGGAGACCGTCTTCCTTCTCCTCTCAGGGTGTTTCCGTCGGGGCACGAGAGAATCGACTGCGACCACAGGTCCCCGCATCTCACTGGGGCAACACAACAGTCCTGTCCTCTACGTCCTGTCCGTTCTTCCTGCTTGGTCAGCATGATGGGGGCTCCTCTCCGCACAGCCACCAGGGATGTGGGCTGGCAGGGTCGCCATCATCTTGTGGATGCATCGTTTGCGACACATGGTCTCCTGGTCCCCCGGGGGCAGCAGGAGGAAGACTGGGGTATCACACACCCGTTCTTCCGCACTTCGGCCTGGAGAGGCTAGCGTCCCTTGCTCCCCAAGCACATTGACTGCCACTAGTCACATGGCCTTGCCCCGTTGCAGGGTCCTGAGGAGCACGACAGAGATGGTCAACGTTTGGGGCCCTGACCCAGTCCACCTTAAGAGCCAAAGCAAGGTTTTGTTGTTGTTGTTGTTGTTGATTTTGTTTTTTCATAAAGGCTGATCAAAAACACAAAATAATTTGCAGACAGTCCCTCAAGAAACTGATAAGTTAATCTCACTAACCTCTACCAGACCCTTGAAGATTCACCAGTAGCCAAAATAACGGCCAGGGAATGATGGCGGGGAAGGGGACCAGCTAAAGGACTTAACTTTGACAAAGAATCCTTAAAAGTAACACACAGGCAAACACTAAGATGAATATGGTGACATTATTCTATCTCAAATTCATGGCATTGGAGTCCTGGCCACCAACTGGCATCCTTGTTTGATTGAGGAGATGTGGGGTGCTGAAGGAAGGTGGGTTGTTACTGGAAAGCACCTCCAGTCTCCTCCACCTCCTCCAAGTGATGGGCCACCTGGTCCCCAGGACGGCAGTGCACAGTGTCCTTGGTGTGAAAGTCCCACAGGGACCCGAGACTCCAAGAGGCTCGTTACAGTGGAGTGAGCTGCAGTGTCGCCGTCTGAAGGAACCCGGCTCCTGGGGAGGCTCCTGTGTTGTCCGCGGAAGGAAGCCCCAAGCTGCCTGAGTGGACCGGACATCCAAGGGGTCTTCTTGGCCTCTGTGCCCTGTTGCTGTGCTCAAGCATATTCTTGGATGTTGTTAATGCATTTACCCAAGTTCCATCTTCCAGGGATGCCTGGAACAAAACGTTTCTCCCTCCTTTTCCCAGCTCTCTCCTGGTAACTTCACTT
Organism: Mustela lutreola; assembly: GCF_030435805.1. Classification (NCBI taxonomy): domain Eukaryota; kingdom Metazoa; phylum Chordata; class Mammalia; order Carnivora; family Mustelidae; genus Mustela; species Mustela lutreola. The sequence goes on from NC_081292.1 coordinate 166,313,741, forward strand.
CCACCCTGACAGGAAGGTGGGCAATGGGAGGTCACTTGAAACCCCCCTTGTGGAGAAGCTTCTCTTGCTGCTGGGCATCCATGCAGAAAACAGAGCACCCATTGACCAAATACACAACCCCTCCAATGTCACACGCCCCCCTGCCTTCCTTCTGGACGCAAACACCAGCAACCCCTGGACACCCTCTGAGAGGAAACCTGAATTCTCCTGCATATCTTATGGTCTCAAGAAGCATAAATGAGAATGTTTTAGTGAAAGGATGTGAACAGAAACCACTTTCCCTGCGATAGAGTCTAGCTTGAGTTTCAGATATTAATTGTTGAGTCAAAGACATAATTAACACTGGGCAAAGCTGTATGACCTGGGATTGTTACAGGGGTTCTGGGTTTCATATTGTTTCTGGCCACAGGGGATTCAGTCCCCAGAAGAGGGTCTTGGCAGGCGCTCAGCCTGGGCGCCGGTCTGCTGGTCTGCGGAATCAAGTTCACTACACGTTTTATGTCTTGGTGGGAAAGTCATTAGCAATATGATTGTAAGCTAAGATTACCAACATACTTGAAGAATGTAAAAACCACCTTGGCTGCCTTTCGACAATGATCCTAACATATTCCAATATCCCCCTTGTTCCCCTCCAGGGTGGTGCAGAGCAGTTACAATGTGGTTTGTGGGATTCCCGGAGCTCTCGAGGGGAAATTCTCACCATCCCTCCAATCCTTACACGGAGTCCCACCTGTTCTGCCAACACCAGCCCTCAGGACCCCAGGGAGGGATGGAGCCGAGACTCCAGCACGTTCTGCTGGGCCACAGGGCAGGCGAGGCTGCCGGGAGGGGCCATCCCAAATGGATTACTACTCTACCTTTGGTCAAATGTGTATAACAAAGCCCCAAGAGGTCAGCTTTTCATTTTCCACCTCTTGGCCTGGACTAAACACCACTGACTGAACCAGGGCCTCAGTGGGGCAGCATGTGGGCACCGGGCGGGAGAAGATTGGGGTGAGCAGGGGACCCTGGGGCCCTGCAGCATGACCTCTGATGGCCTGACCACGGGGCAGGCTGCCCTGAGCCCAGGCAGCAGGGGACCCCGACACGAAGGAGGCAGGCCCAGTGTCCTGGCTCCTTGCATCTGCGCTGTTAGGGAGGGACCTGAGGACAGAGGAGGCTCCAGTGAGCTAGACTGACCCCCTCCTGCTCTGAGCTTCCTGAGCTTCCTGGGTGTCCTTCCCTGCCACATTCTCCTCCACGGAGAGCAAGCTCCGTTGAGGAAACCCTTGGCCTCCCTCTGCCTCCTCGTCACCCCTGGGGAGTTGGAGTGGTCAATCACTGATTTGGGAAGAAAAAAGTGTGTTGAGCTCAGACTCTGGAACCTTCCTCCAGGAGCCGGAGTTGGCGGCAAAGAGCAGATGTTTCCCATCCACCCCTTGAGCAGGCCGCCCACCCGCCTGACCCCAAGGGGAAGCCCATCTTGGTCCGGCTCCACAGGGCACCGAGGGCGAGTCTGCCTGACCCTGGACCCTCCATCTTCATCTCAGCCTTCATCTGTGACAAAGGTGACCTTGGACCAGCCTCACACAGGTCTCACGTCTGCACCCAGGAGGGGGAAAGGGCATTCTCATCTCACCCTGTCCCATCTGGGGGCACCTGCGGGGTCACCACACCCCTGTGGCCTGTTAACTAATCAGCGCTTGGCCTGGGAAGCTCTTCCAAGACTGGCACCTGGACCCCTGTGGTGTGGCTGGCAGACAATGGGGGCCACCCTACACTAAGAGGGGCTTCAGAACTCCAGTAGCAGAACCTGCCATGGGGCATGAGGCTGCTTTCCAAAGAAGCTTTCATCAGGTCAGGCTAAGCCCTCCTGCTCCCCCATCTCCTGCTGTTGGAGCAAACTTGGTCACCTCTTGTCTCCAAGCTAGACCTCCCTTCTCCCAGGTAGCAGTGAGGGGACCTGGTCCAGGAGTTTCCATGGTTCCCAGGGGTCTCATGGTTTTTTAGAATCTCAAGGAGACTGGAGTATGGGCTCCCATGTTCTGCCTGGGGCACAGCCGGCATCTCACAAACATGGTTCAGAGGAACTGGGCGAAGGCATGTGATGCCACGTTTTCCCAGATGTTCAGGGAGGAGGGTCCTCCCAGTACCTTCTTGGGGAGGGGTTGGTGTTAACAGAAGGATTTCTGAAAGGAAGAAGAGATACACAAGCAGGATGCTGAAACCAGACCTAGCGCCCCTGCCCCCGGGGCTTTGCAGACTGCCGCTCCTCGGCCATCTTTACTGATGTGTTGCAGACACTCAAGGAGACAAAGCCACAGCTCTGAGCACCATACACCTGGGAAGCAGTGAAAACACGGCCTCTTTCACCTTCTCGTTCCCGAGGGCCACCTCCCTCTCCACAAGGCTGAGCCAGCACGTCATCTGCCATCCCTTCTGAATGCCCCTGGAGCTGGGGTCCACCTAATTCGACTCCCTCCATGCTCCCGGGGTTCTTCCCAGGCCAGGCTTCTAGAAAACTCCTGCACTCCCACACCAAATGTTTCCCCTGCTCTGTCTTCAAAATCCCAATCCTTCCCTCCCACTGGAACTAAAGGACCGTGCAGTCTGGGTCAGCCCACCTCCGTCCTTTCTCTGGTGTCTCCTGCCCCTCCCCCTCCACTGATTTTCCCTTCTTATTTGTCCTGTTTAATGTCAAGTGCCTGGTTCCTCAGGAACAGCAGCTGCAGAAGCGAGCACGAGTGGATTTCAAATCAGCAGAGAATGTTTGCGACAAGTAATGTGGCAAAACACCATCCACACTTGCACGGGGCTGCTCTGGCCCCCACGTGTGCTCTCAGGACAGCAAGGACAGGAGGGCCACCAGAACAGTCCCCGTGGGCAGGAGACGTCCTTTACCCATCCTTACAATGGCCTAGGGGGCGCCGCGGCACTCCTCCAGTGTCACTGAAGTGCCACAGGCAGAAAGTGGAGGCCCCAAGTCCCTCCAGGGCCACACAGACCCCAGCTGCTTTCTAGGCCTGTCTGAATGCTCTTGGGCTCAAGGTCTCAGGCTGGGGCAACATCTGCACTCGGGACAGCGCTGTCCGGCAGACCTGCCCTCATGCCTTCTCCGGTTCCATCCCCTGGGCCAAGCAGACAAGCTGCCCACAGCACGGGCCAGTAGCACACCAGGGTGAGATGGCAGGTGTCTGCAAAGCCATGGGACCCAGACCCTCCCTGGAGCCGGGCTGTCCCCTGAGGCCTGCCCGTCCTGGCCCGAGGCTGCCTGTCTCTCAGCTGCTCTGAGCGGCCGGGACTGCCCAGGTCTCTGCAGCACGCAGAGAACGCCCTTCCTTTTTGTAAAAACAATCTCTGTGCTCAGCAAATGCTCAGGAGCGGGCGATCACGGCAGCTCCACTCCTGGGGAGCCCCCACCCCAGGGGCAACGCACACCCGTGAGCAGCTCACAGCTCGGGCCCGGTGAGGAGCTCTGCTCCCACAGCCAAGTGTTTCTACAGATCGTTAACTCCTGGGGGCAGGGCCAGGCCAGGGAGGAGGCGGGCTGCACGTTGGTGGCTGTGCCTTGGAAGGCCGACCTAAGCAGAGGCAAAGAGGTTCTGGAATTAGAGTTGCATGAGTCAACGCGAACCCAAATTAAATTTACACATGCTTCGAGAGTGCGGTCTGTTCTGCCAAGCAGGGCACCCGGGCAAGGCCAAGGACGCCCGGCTTCTGCCTTTCTGTCAGGGCTGCAGCACAGAGGGGAGAAAAGCACTGATGCATTTCCCAGGCCCTGTCTTAAGGCGGCCCGAGGTCAGAACTGGTGCAGCAGGGAGACAGGGTGTGCGAGAAAACTTGAACCCGCGGCCTGGCTCCCACAGGGCCTCACACCTGGGAGCCCAGACTCCTGCTGAGAATGGGGAAGGAGTCTCCCAGGACAGAAGACTCGGAGCCAGAAGGGCCTGGCCTGAAAGCCTGAATACCCATGCGTGGCCATGTGTGTGCGCATGCACAAGTGTGTATATGGTATGTGTGTGAGTGTGTGCACACACACGTTTGCATGCATGTGGTGTGTTCATGAGTGTGTATGTAATGTGTGTGCATCTGAGTATTGTGAAGTGTGTGTGCATGAGTGTGAATGTGCTGTGCGCACATGTGGGTGTATATGGGGTGTGTGTGCATGTGAGTATGTGCATATGCATGTGTGTTGTGTGTGTGTGTGTGTGCATGAGGGTGAATGTGCTGTGCGCTGATTCCAGCAATGCTCAAGAGCGGGCTGCTGAATGGAGCTGAGCCAGGATGGTGAGCTGGTGGGTCTGGGGGCCGTGCCCACACACATGAACCCAGCCCGGGAAGGAGTCCTCCCTGCAGGCGGAGGGCATGGGTGGGCTGTGAGGAGCACAGACATGCAGAGGCCCTTGTCCCTGCTCTCTGCGACCCTGTCAGATGCCGTGAGTGTGCTCAGCCAGAGCTCGCTAAAGGAGGCACAGGCCACAGAGGTCATCTATTTGGACCGTGGTGCCTATGTTCCTTTAAAAATAATAATGATGATGATGTCCAGACTGTCCCCAGGCCCCTGGTTTAGCAGGTGGGGGCAGGGCATCAGAATCACGGGGGAGGGATTTTCAGCACGCGCCTCCCTGGCTGGACATGCGGAGTGGGGAAGGGGTAGCAGGGCAGAGGAAAAATCCATGAGCCGTTCTACTGCACACCTTCCCCTGCGTAGCCGCAGAGCTTGGCAGAACAGCCCTGGAGAGTGTGCGTGCGTGTGCACACAGAAGGACCATACAATGCACCAGCGGAAGTGGACCACGAGAGCGAAAGAGGCACTGTTAGACTCAGACTCAGAAACAAAGATAAACCAGGACAGTCCCAGGAAGAGGGGCAGGGATGGTCACCTCACTGACAGGGTATCCCCTTGGGACACTTGGCCCTCCGCCCCCACTTGTTCCAACAGAGCCCAGATCACTGATCTCCTCGGGAGGCCACCAATCCCACATCTCCCCCTAGATATGTGCGTCCAGGTAAAACAAGGACAGACCCCCACCATGAGGGATGCCCAGGCTCAGCAGGGCCAGAGCTGGAAAAGAGTGTATGTCCACCCGCCCTGGTGACAGCACCCCTTCCTGCCGTTCTGGAGCCTGCTGGAGTCCTTCTCTGCACCAAGCACACGGTGCAACTTGATATGATATACTCAGAATGCTTTTGAAATTATGGTCTCGCTTTTCATGACCTGGGCATCCGCCTTTCTCTACGATTACATGCCTTCGGTTGGTATATTTAATAGACGAATTCTTACTGCAGCCTCCAACACCAACATTTAACGAAACATTAAAAAGAAAGCCGGCTCTTAGAGGTGGTCAGCTGGAATGGGAGCTCTTCGACGCCCCACCTGGAAGCACGGCCCCCCCCACTGCCTGCGGACGGCCCGTGTCCCTTCTGCCACATTCGTCCACCACAGATAGCTCGTGGGCCCGGGGAAGACTCAGCCTGCTCAGTCAGAAAGAAAATGTCTTCAGTCCATGTTACCTCCTGGAGGAACAGACTCCACATTAAAGTGGGGGTGGCAAGCTCACCCGGAAAACTCTCCAGCCAGCTCAGCTGTGTGGTCGTGGCCGTGACAGAGAGCAAGCTGGACGGATGGCCCGCACCCCCTACAACCACTCTTGGCACATCCCTGGGACCGTAAACAGCCTCGAGGCCATTGCTTCTAGGTAGGGACTCCCCGTCCCTCTTAAAGCTGCTGCGGGGTTGGTGGTCTTCGGTTGTCATGTAACTCCAGATTAGAAGACCACAGAAGACCATCCCCCCATGGACAGGTGTCCACGTGGACGCTGATAGAGAGAGGCACGAGGCCAGGCGGTGGGGCAGGAGGCACCGGCACTAACCACCCACGTGCTGGCTCGTGGAGACAGAGGGTGCTGTCCGGCAGGAGGACACCCCAAGTGCTGGGCGTCTTTACAACCTCTAGGGCTCTTCTTGCATAAACCTGCCTGATCCCAGACTTTCGGGACGCAGCCCCACTCACGGGAACTATCCCCTGACCGATGTCCAGGTCCTTCCAGAGCTCTCCATGGCTCGATTTCATCCCGTTTCCTTCCACTTCTCCACCTGCACCCTTTCCAGTGCCCCCCCAACACCAGGGCCCTGCGACCCCACGCCTGCCAGTCATAGTCCTTCCTCCCCAAGGTCCTTTGTCAGACACTCTTGGACACGGCGGCTGCCTTCATCTTCCACTTGTACCCAAGAAGAATTTTGTTGAATTAAAAATTACATTAAATATTTGAATTAACTGGGAGAATAAATGTCATGGTCACAATAGTAAGTTCTTTCAAACAGCCTCACAGGAGACAGAGCTCCTCGTTCACACAAATACTCGGCAGGATTCCCCGGCTAAGAAATTGTTCTTCTTAAGGCCCTCCCCGTTTCTCATAGTATTTAGGAGGTATTATAGATTGTTTGTCTGTTTTATGACATCTTAGGGTTTCATCACCTGAGCTAATGGCTTATTGCTAGCGTGTACGAAGGTGTTTTTAAAAAGTATCTTCATGTAGTAGTAACTGGCCTCCATTCTAAACTGTCTCGTCATTGTATGGGTTTTGAATGGATTTTTCGGGGGGAGGGGGAATGGGATGAGGGGCTGGGCTCCTGGAAGACAGTATTCTTTATTGTTCTGCTTTCCAGTAGACCTTACCTCTATTACTTTTTCCTATCCTACAGAACCATTTAAAAATTTCAAGGCAATGTTAGGGCCCAGTAGTAGGTTGGTGAGAACACTCTTGACACTCATACTAATGACTCCAACGTCACATCAGTTTTGGGATCGATACTCCATGAAGGGAAGGAAGGTTCTTTCTACATTAGCTTCTGAAAATTTTAGATACGAAAAAAGAGTTTTCTATCAGAAATACACTGAAATCTCGTCAAAGGCAATTTTAGTATTTCTTGAGATGACTGTCTCTCCTTTCGACAGCGGATGTGTCAAATTGCATAACTGAGGTAAAGATTAGGAATAATTTCTCTGTGGACTCATCCTGCCAGAGTGCATCAAACCCCTGGGAAAGTACCTTAAATTGCTCCATCCATCAGTCAAACCTCCATGTCACGGGCCTTATTCTTTTGAAACGTTACAGAATTTTAACTGGCGTAAGGTGGTATCTCATTGTGGTTTTGATTTGTATTTCCCTGATGGCCAGTGATGTTGAACATTTTTTCATGTGTCCATTGGCCATTTGGGTGTCTTCTTCGGAGAAGTGTCTGTTCATGTCTTCTGCCCATTTCTTGATTGGATTATTTGCTTTTTGGGGTGTTGAGCTTGAGAAAGTACAAAGGAGGGCATGTGAAGTGATGGGCACTGGGTGTTATATGCAACTAATGAATCATTGAACAGTACATCTGAAACCAATGATGTCTATACAGAGGCTAACTGGACATAACAACAAAAAAAGAAATATTACAGAATTCATGATTTTATACTTTACCTAAAATTTGATCTAAGTTCCTAATGAGATGGGTCTGCCTCCTTATTTTTTCTCCTTTTTGTTTTTTGTGTTGGATGAGTTTGGGTGTCAGTGTTTGACAAATGTCCTGAGAGGCCTTCCTCTTCTGAGCTTGTTTCTGCGCATTGGGGACTGTCCCCAAGGGATGGTTTTCCCAGTCCCCAGGCGGAGCTGACACAGCAGGGGTCCCCCATTACAGGCTGAATGATCCTCGACAGAAGAAGGGAATCATCCAGACAGAGCATCTTTTGGGCTGACACCACTTAGAGAGGCTGTTCATAGAACATTCGACAGTCTTCTCTCCTTAGGCTTTGCTCTTCCCGATGTCGAAATTCTTAGGACTAAAGGAAAGTGATGAGCCACTGAGGGCCCTCCATCTTGTTCCCTCCAGAGGGCCCGGCAGCTGCTGCCTGTCCCTGGAGGCCCTGGTCACCCTCACACACTCACCCACGGGGCAGGGGCAAGGCCGGTCAGGACCTCAGGCTCCCAGCCATTCAGCTGGTGAGGACTTGAGCCCTCCCCTGCAGGCCTCAGGGGCCCCCACCCTCCAGCCCTGCCGGATCGGGGAGTCCCACGAGAAACAGTTTTTGTCTTTTATTTATTTTTTCTCGATTGCATCAGGATCTTCTGAAGTAAACTTTCTCTTGGGCCTGAGCTTCACTATTCCAGAGGTCTTTGCCAAGGATCTGTGAGGTAGCCTTCCCATCTGTTTATTTATGGTTTGGGTGCTTGGGGACAGGGAAGAAATGCACAAGACCCATGACCCCCAGCAGCTTGGCCAACATCATAGGAATCTGTCTGCCCTGACTGATAGCATTCCTGTGACCCCTGTCGGGGAGCGGAGGCTCACAGCATTTTCTTGGCCCCCATCTAGTCCTAAATGTCCAGCTCAGTGGAAGCCAAAGCGTGTTGCAAGGTGACGTGAACTCTATGGTTTCCTCACGTGCAACAAATGCCTGCCCCGTGAAAAATAAAGCATCGGGGAGGAACCCTTTGTTATGATGCTTAGCTGCTGTTCTATACGCTTCATCTGCTCTTCTTTCATCTTTTGACGAAATTCAGTTCCCTCCACGGGAGAAGCTTCTGAAAGAACGGCGAAGAGGCTGTCCCCGTGGGTCGCACTAAAGTGGCCTTCTCATCCTTGGCAGGGACCTGTAGCCGGGCCTTCCTTCTCATCTGTCATGAGGGCTCTTTGAACGGCCAAGCGTCCACCATGTCACCCTCTACAATCTGTCCACTGTGGCCTGAGACAGACGGCCTCCAGATGTCCCCTCTCCCTGGCCAGGGTTGGCTCACTTAGGTCAAAGCCTTCGAGAGGTGGTAAAGCCAGCAAGTGTAGTCCATATTCTCTGCCTTGTTTCCTGCATCTTCTGGCAGGAGGGAAAGGAAAATCCGTCTGGGCTGTGTCCGCTGAGTGGTCCTTCCAAATCGTCCAACCAGCTTCTTGCTTGATTGACTTGATTTATTTTTTTTTCCTTCATGCATTCTACACCAAGTCACTGACATCCCAGTGGACTGCAGGTGCCCATGGTGGGGGAGGGGCTCCAGCCTGGTGGATAGAGGAGAGAGAGACACCAGAACCCAGAATCCCCCTTGTGTAATCCTACTTGCGTCAGGGGGAGCCACGGGCAGGCATCTCTTCTACCTGAATCACAGCCAGCACCCCCGGAGTGCTCACCTCCATCTTTGGGGAGAGAAGTCTGCTCCAGAAGAAGAGGAAAGGGCCAAGATCTATGTCTTTAGAGAATGACCTGCTGGCATCTGGAGGTGGGCGGGGCCAGGTGGGCATAGCACAGAGCCCGACAGGGAGCGAGTCTGCGGGCTGCTGTCCGTGCAGGACACGAATTAACCCCAAACCTAAGTGACTTCTCAGAGCAGCCCTGGGGCTTTGCAGTGTCTCATCTGCCCTAAATCCTTACACTTTTCCGTTCTTTTGCGAAAGAAAGGTATTAAACAGCGACATTGGACATTTGAAGCCTGCGTGTGTGATTAAGATAAACCCAGCAGGCAAGTCGAGGTTCTTAAGCAAATTTGGTTTCCATTTTCCGGACTTAGTCACCCACTAAGCCTCTGGGCAGTTGTGTTCTCGAAGCTGTTATTCCCCGTGACAGACGGTGGCCGCCAATCCTGAGCTGCCAACATTGGGCTGCGATTCCCAGGGACCTCATCACTTGGGATGATGGCTCCCCTCACCCATCAGCATCCTTGAGCCCTGGCTCTGCCTGTGTCATGGCCAGTGTCTCTCAGAGAGTTTGCTAAGGTCTCCAAGACACGGAGATTGTCTCAGGAAGAGGTAGAACTATAAGTGAATTTTTTTTTTTCTTGAGGAAATATGGGTCAGTCAGTGTAGAGCGAGACACCAACACTGTTTTAAGTCAATGCACACCAGAGTCCCATTCTGAGGACAGGCTAGGGGACAGGGACAGTAGAGGGAGAGATGAATCACAGGCTTCCAGCTTCTCTTGAGCAAGACCTGAACAAACACATTTTATTATTTTGTTTTTGGAGCTGAGATGTTCCAGAACATTCCTTACAGGCTCACTTATCAAGTCTTTCCAGACAATGTGACATTTGGTCAACTTTTGCTTCCGTCCTCCCCTGGCAAGGTGGTTTTATCAAGACCCTGAGTTGTGTTCAGGAATGTACATGTATGGACATCCAAGTGTCTTTAGAGTTCCTGTCTCCCCTACTCCCTCCAGACGCCCTGCCCACCCCAATCCCATGCACACCCTTGCAGGGCAGGACCCTCACTGCTTTCGGTTCTGCTCGAGAGAAGCTGTAAGCAACAGCCACAACCCGAGTTCCCAACCATGCTCTCCTCTTAATGTTCCTTCAAAACACCTGTGTCTGATGTCCACTCCCTGCCAGGATGAGCTCCGTGGGCATGGGCCCATCCTTCCCCCTCACCCAGTCCCAGAACAAGTACTTGTTGAATGACTGAGCAAATCCACCAGAGTGCCATGCCTAGTTCCACCCCATGGTGTCCAGGGGACAATCCACCCCTTCCTTATTCTCAAACCACCAATAACCAACACTGACAGGTGGGATCATAACTAGTTGCTTACCTACCTGTGTCCCTGGCTGGAAGGCAATTCCTCCATAGGACAAACCAAATCTACCTCACCTTCATGTCTTCAGCACCAAGAAGGAAGACTGCAAACAGTCAGTGCTCAATAAAAGTGTGTACTACATACAGAAAATGCTCAGAAAGAATACATCCATCCCATCATACCAGCTATTGTAAACCACTCTGCTGAGTATATGCTTCTGGCGGTGTGTCCATGACCTTCGGATTTTCCACCTGCAAAAGGGGGAAACACCAGTCATCTGCCCACTGAGAGCCCAGGTGCCTAAGGCTCAATGGGCATCTTCCGGGGCTGACGTGGCCACATCCCTGATAAGGCCTGCCTTTCCCCCAGGCAGGTGTTATTTCCTAATTCACATTTCCTAGAGCATCTGGAAGCTTTGTTTGCATGACCTTGAAGACACATCTCTAATCAAATTAATAGACATGTAATTCAATTCTTAGAAAAGAGAGACCATCACTCTTCCCTCCCCATACTGGCCAAAATGTTACTAAGTCGAAATACAAACAAACAAAAAGGCACACGGGGGCTCTGATTTCTGTAAGAGTTTGGATTCAATCTTCCCTTTGAAATTTGAGAGTATCCCTTCCACTTGGGAGATGCTGGAAGCCCTGACATACCCAGGGCTGATCTCCTGAGACTACTCCTCTGACCAGTCAACACCTCCCCAACCAAGTTGGCCAGCTGGTTCAGGGAGTGGGGCCAAAGCAGACCTGCCGTGGGACTGCCCTGCCCAAGAGTTGTTCCTCTTTCAGTTACTATGGAAGCAACACCTCCTTAGAGTTTTGTTTTAATTGTAATAAAAAACACATGTGCGGGGCTTTCTTTGCGATCACTAGGAAACAGAAGCAACCTAGGTGCCCAGCAATAAATGAAGAAAGAAACACAGTGGAATACTATTTGGCCCGAAAAAGAATGACATCCTGCCATTAGTCAGGATGCGGATGGGGTGAAGTCAGTCCAAAGGTACAAACATCCCATGACAAGACACATGGGTCCCGGGTGGGGGGCGGGTACTGCACACAGCATGGCGCCTACAGCTAATAACACGGCAAATTTGACAGTTGCGAAGAGAGAAGATCGTAAAAATTTTCATCACAAGAAGAAAAAGGCTTTGTAAATATTGCAGTGACTGACGTTAGCTAGATCCACTGTGGTGACCGTTTCACAACAAACGCAAATATCAAATCTGTGTTGTCTGCCTAAAACCGATAGTGTTCTATGTCGAGGATATCGCAACAAAAAAGAACAAAGACTTAGATCTGAAAGTTGCCAAAGTCAAAGGAGATGAAGTATTTAAGGTACCTGGACTGAAAATCAATGTATCTTCCTACCTTTAAAAAAAAAATGTAAATGATACGGCTAAGAACACAGGCGTGCAGATCTTTCCAGAAAGACCCTGCCCTCAGTTCTTCTGGGGACATACCCTGAAGGAGGATCGCTGGGTCCTAAGGTAAGTGCATATTTAACTTCTTGCGGAAAGAACTTGCTTCCATGACATCTGTACCATCTCACGCCCCCAGCGATGGGGTGCGAGGGGTCCTTTTCTCTGCGTCCTCGACCGCCCTTCACCTTTCCCTTCTGCGGCACTGGCTCTTCCGATGGGCGTGACGTGAGGGCTCACTGTAGTTTTATGTGCATTTCTCCTATGAGGAGTAATGCAGAGCGTCTCTTCATGACCTTATTCACCATTCGTTATCATCTTTGCAGAAATGTCTACGCCACGCTTTGCCCTTTTTAAAAATCGGATCATCTGGGTTTTGTTGCTGTTGTTAAACTGCAGACATTCTTCAAGTGTTCTGGATATTAATGCCTTCTCAGATATGGGATGGGCAAATGTGTTCTCCCACTCTTAGGTGGCTTTATTCACCCTGCTCAATAAGTCTGATAGAGCCATTTATTTACTTTCGCTTCTGCTGCCTGCCCTCTGAAGATTTTCCCGAGAAGCCCAGATTGCTCTTTCCGAAAGGATGAAGTTCCATCTCCGTGATGGTAAACAAGCCACAGCCATAGCCTGAGCCAGGCCTTCTTGTGAAATCATTTCTTGAAAAGTGCTTCTCACCACACTTGACGTGATTCCCCAGCAAACAAACCCACGTCGCTCGCTTTCAAGTGAGCTTTGTACGCACTGATCTCATTCCACGGAGTCCTCCCTGGCCATGCCCTTTGCAGGAAACAGCTGGAACGATCAGATGTTTGCACCCCACTCTCCCCTCTGACGTGATCTGACAACTCGTCCATCACTCCTTGTCACTCGACATTCCCCCGGTCACTGATATCGGTCCCTGCAGCTGCTGCTCCCAGCCGGCAGGACCCCTGTGCAAACATCTAGCCATGACCCTCACATCTGTTCCTTCCTTACCCTCCACATCTCCAGACCAACCTGAAAGCTGCAGACATCAGAGCCCCCTGAGAGTACAGGACAGTAAACCATTCTCTCTTCAAGACTGTAGAACCCTGAAGACGGAAAAAGGCACCATCATGGGGTCGGAGGACATAAATTCAATCCCAATCCTGGCCATCAGCTAGCATGTGAATGGGACCTGATGGCTCATGACCCCTCCAAGACCCACACCCAGGTCTAGAAAATGCAGTGAATGACCCCCACCCCAGTTGCTGGACTGTCCTGGGGATAGGCACAAGGCCTAACATGCAGGGCTTCCTCAATTCTCGCTGAGCCTTTAGGACATGCCCCATCCACACGGTGCTGATGGCCACACTGAGCCCAGTCACTGCATCCACGTGAGTGGGCCACACTGGACAGTGTGGGGGCCCTGGTCCCACAGAGTCGCCAGCTCAGACTGTGGTGATTTGATGGTCACAGCCAAGGCTGTTCAGCAGCCCAGCCCCAAAACAGACTTTCTCTCATGCATTCCCCCCTGAGTGACATAACAGTGTGGTAGAGTGACACAGTGGGGGGCACAGTGGGCCAGCCATGCCCCTCTGTGCTGCGTACCTTCAACAGCCTCCTCACCCCTCCTCTGAGCCAAAGCACACAGCCAAGTGTTACCTAGGTCTTGCACAGCTGCACAATCACCAGAAGCGCCACGGGCACCAGAATGAGGGTGCAGATCTGGGCAGATGGTCAGTTCAAGGCTTGGGGCCCACCAGCTTCAGCCCCAATGAAAAGGCCTCAGGGCCCTACAGAGCATGGTCTAAAACAGCTGTCCCAGGGGATGTCCAGGAGCCTGCCAGTCCTTTGGGACCCACGGTCTGGTGCACCCAGGGGCTAGATGCCCAGTGGCTGGAGTTCAGGTGGGAGGGACCCAGCCTCTGCCTTCCCTGGATCGCAGTGCTCCTTGGAGTTCCCATAGCTTCTTCCCTCCATTCAAGCCCCCCACCCCCACTGTTCACAGCTGGCCCCTGCTGATGGGACAGCCTCCCTCGGGCGTCCTTCCCTCACGCACTACCCCCCAGATATGCATGCCTCCACCTTCTGCTTCCCTGCTGGTCCTCCTTCCTCCATCACTCAGCCTTGGGGGTGCCCCTAGAGCCCTCGCCCCCACCGGCCTCCCAGCCCACCCATCAGCTTCATTTGATGAGGATGGTATCTCTGTGTCTGGTCTTCAGGCATGGCATCTGTGACACGGGAGGCACCTACAGCTGGCAGGCCAGGCGACAGTGTTCTCTGCTGTTGTACTGACAGGCATCCGGCCACGACTATCCCACCAGGGCCCACGCACCCCAGGAGCTAGGCTGGGTTCTTATTGTCCGCCCAGCCCCAAAGCCACTGCATAGAGCCTGGTGAGAATGGGTACTTCCTGGGAAGAGTGTGTGTGTGTGTTCTGAGGGCAGAGGAGAGAACGTCCGTATGGTATTTCACTCCCCAAGTCACAGACCCCCACCCCAGCTCCATAGGCACCTCCTGTCCTGATATTTCCACCACTAGGATGGGCTGTGGTGGTTCTTTCTCTCTCTCTCTCTCTCTCTCTCCCCACCCCCTTCTGCAACAGCAGTTTAGGGGATGTGGATGTGGCCCGTCCAGTATCAGAGCCCCATCCTGCAAATAGCCACTGGTTCACAGGATGGAAAAGGCCCTTACACGACAAGGCTGACCGTTCTCAGTGGCAAACTCAGACACCCACGTTGCCAGGCATGTTCTCTTCCAAAGGCAGCTGGAGAACTACCCATCACAAATATTCTCCCCTGTCACGGGGAAAATGTGGTTTCGTATCATGGACGCAGCGTCACCCGCACCACCCAGCCTTTTTGCATCGTGTGAACACATGTCCTGCACTGACCTGGTGTGTGGCCGTGGACCCGACCAGGAATACTCACGGCCAAGATGACCAGGACGTGGCCCCTCAGCCACTCCCCTCTGACAGGTGGACAGAGGGCCTGGGGTCAGTCACAACAACCCTGCTGGGGTGTCCCGGGTCCTGGGTTCATGTGATGCACTGCAGGCCCCTGAGAGGGGCTGCTGAGCTGGGGTGGTGGCGGGAGGAGTGGACGTGCAGGTCTGTGGGCAGACGGAGGGCTGCGCAGAACCCATCTGGAGGTGCTCAGAGGGGCAGCTCAAGCACCAGAGTGAGCAGGGCCCACAGCCCCCACCCCCAGGACAGTACCACAGTGAGGTCGGTGGTGCCCACAAGTCCATCAACATTGACCTCATTAGACCATACTGGTGACCTGGAAAGTTCCCTGGCTGACCATGTGCAGAATGGCCTGAAGTGCAGTGAGACACCACACCGTAGCTACCAGACGAGCCCAGACGAGCCAAATCTGGGAGGCTGACAACACCCACCGCAGGGGGAGGGGAGACAGGGGCCACAAGACCTGGTAGGGACGCATATGGGGCGGCCCCCCCTGAAAGTCAGCGGGACATGTCTTACAAAACTAAGCCTGCTCTTCAAAGTACATGCCAGCCCCTGCATGCTTGGCTATTTACCCAAAGGAGCTGAAAACTGAGAGCCACACGAAACCTGCACACAGATGCTGACAGCAGCTTTATGCGTAATTGCCAGCACCTGGAAGCAACCCAGATGTCCCCTGGTAGGTGGATGGACAGACTGCGGTTTGCAGGCATGGCCATGTCCCTCAGCCCCAGAACAAATGAGCTACTGAGCCCAGAAAGCCAGGGAGGAACTTCCAATGCGTACTATTAGAAGCCAATCAGAAAAACCTACATATTGTATGATTCCAACTGTAGGACTTGCTGGAAAAGGCAAAACTACAGAGACAGTAAGAACATTACTGGTCGCCAGGGGTCGGTGGGGCTGGGGGATCGGGGGAAGGGGATGAACAGGTAGGGCCCAGAGGATTCTCATACTCCGTATGACACCACAGTAAGAACACATGACCTTATGCATTTGTGCAAACCCACATAGTGCGCACCTCTGGATTTGGGGTGATGAGGCCGTGTCTGGGTAGGTTCATCAACTGGAATAGATGCACCCTCTGGTGGGGGACGCTGACGACAAGGGAGGCTGTGCACGTGCGGAGGTGGGGGGGACACAGGAAATCACTCTACTTTTCCTCAATTTTGCTGTGACCAAGATTACACTGCTCTGAAAAAATCGTCATAATAAAAAATACAATAAATTAAATAAACTAAAAATCTTTTTTTTAAGATTTTCATTTATTTATGACAGAGAGAAATAGCGAGAGAGGGAACACAAGCACAGGAGACCTGGAGCAGGGAGCCTGATGTGGGGCTTGGTCAGGACCGGAGCCACAGGCAGACGATTAACCAACTGAGCCACCGAGGCGCTCCACATAAACTGAAATTTTTAAAAGAATGACCTGGAGGGAAGATACTACAGAGGGTCAGGGAGAAGGGCCCACCTGTCCCATGCTGGGTGCTGCACGGAGGGATGGGAAATGTTCTATTATTGGAAATCATGGGATTCCACATCCGCGTTGTACAGACGGTGGGGAGGGCTCCCTGCTGACCAAGAGCACTAACCATGCTTATTTATTCCCACCACACGTTTATAAAGGTAGTGAGGTTTCTCTGGGTTGAAGGGAATGTGTTTCTCCTATCACAGTAGGAAAATAAGCTCCAAACCAGCAAACTCTAAATGCTGCGCAACCTGAGGTTCACCTTATTCCCTGGACCCTGTCAATTCAAAGGCTTACTCTGCGGGCATTAAGAGCCAAGAGATGCCCAGGAGGGGAGAGGTGCAATCTGCCCATTTCTGGACTCAGGGGCCCCTGTGTCCAGGCGGAACGGTGCTCAGCCTGCCTTGCTGAATGCTTATACCAAACGCACAGGTGTGCGGGGCTGTGGGGGAAGCCAGGGCAGCCTTTGCCTGGCAGTGCACTGGGTGGCCGTCCATAAGCAAGGGCCAAGGGCGTAGGAAATGCCACACGTGCTCAGCCGGGATCCAGGCCCAGGCATCCTCCTCTCTCTCCAAGGACTGCCCTGTGGCATTCGAGGCCACTATCTTGTCAGAACCAGAGACGTCCCATGGAACAGCACATTCCAGGAACAGAAGCTGGGCTATATTTGAGACAGAAGGGAAATCTCACTTCATAGACTGTTGGCTGAAGGCATAGACTGCCTTGGTTCAATTGCTGGCTCTGCCCACTGTTGGCTGGATACCCTCTGCTGAGTCACCGAGTCCCCTCAGTTTTCCCATCTGGGGAATGGGAATAAGAGTGCCAAGTTCACTGGACTGTCTCCAACATTGAAATGACTGGACCGGCCATGTGCTGTGGTCCATTGTGAACAAGACTCGCCAGAGCCCCATCGGTCAGCCCTCAGCGTCTTTGCCCTCAGGAAAGATCTCGCTCAGTTTGGAGCAGGAGAAGAGGAGACTCCTCACACTGCTCCAAGGCCAGGTCTGGTCGGGGAGACCCCCGAGGCCCTGCTGAATCCTGGTGTCACCCCAGCTGCACCCCGAGGGCCCTCCACAGCCCCCAGCTGCCCCCGCCATGGATCTCGAGGCCAGACCCCAGCCTATGCCTTACACTCTGGACCTCTCAGAGGGTCCCAAAGGAAGGGATACCCCAAGGACCACCTTCCTTAATGCACAGGAGCTCAGAGAAGGACAACCGCTCGCAGGTGTGTCCCCAACAGGCGTTTCTGAGGGGGTGGAGAACAATGTGGGCCCCCGGGCAGGGTGGACCCGGGCCCAGCATCTCTGCAGAACATCCAAGGCTGGCCCTCGCCTCCCCATGCCCCCTCCAGGCCCCCGCTGTGCCCCATGGGCACCAGCTTCTCTGCTGTCTCTCCCTGGTCTTGGTCCCCAGTGCCTGAGCCCACGCTCCCCTCTGCCCAGGCCTGCCTGCGGGAGCTGGGAGCCACCTTCTACCCTGCACTCCTGGCCTCCCATTCAGGCCTTCCTGCTGTTTATTTGCACAGCCAGAAGACAAAAAGCCATCCCTGTGAGTCACCCGCTCTGCTCCAGTCAGGCTCTGATTCACGCGGGAGGCCCGTGGCGGGGACTCACCCGGCCGTTAGTCTCTTGGTTTCTTAATGTCTTGACAGCAAAAGGTATCTGTGGTTTCAGAGTCAGGATTAAAGCCCAGGGGGCTTCGCGGTGTGGATGGCCACAACGCAGACCAGGCACGACCTAGAGCACGCGTGACCCAGTCTCTCCCTCCCGAAACCCTGGGCCACTCCGCCCGGCCGCGATGGAAACTTACAAGTATTTCAGTCATCTTTCTGAAAAGGATTTGGTCATCTGGCAAGTGTGGTCCCAGAATTTGCCAGAAGTATGCATCAAATGCAGCCCAGGGGTGAAAGAAGGCAGGCCTGGTGCAAATTAGATTAGGGCTGAGAATTTGAAAGGAAATGTGAGACTGGGAGCCTGGGGCTTTGCCTGGGGATGGGGGCTACTCTGGGCCCCCAGGAAGGTGCAGGTGGGATGCAGGCTTCAGAGAAGGCTGGAAAGCACTGGGGTCCGGGGCTCTGGGGAAGCTGGCCTGCAAGGATGGGGGAGAAGCCCCTGGCACGCCCATGTTCCCCTCCAGGCCTGAGCGCTCGGGGGCTGGTCATCACACAAGGCCGGGAGCTAGCACGAGTGATTTTATTTTCTCATTCCAATCATCAGTGAATTCCAATGCCTCCAGAAGGTGAGGAGGGGTCCCTTCCTCCTTCTCCTCCTCCTCGAGTTAGGAGAATAGTTACTGAGATTTTTCTCCACTTACTTGCGCCCATCTGGAGTACTCTCTGATTTTTTTTTTTTTTTAAAGATTTTATGTATTTATTTGACAGAGATTACACGTAGGCAGAGAAGTAGGCAGAGAGAGAGGAAGGGAAGCAGGCCCCTTGGTGAGCAGAGAGCCCGATGTGGGACTCGATCCCAGGACCCTGAGATCATGACCTGAGCCGAAGGCAGCGGCTCAACCCACTGAGCCACCCAGCCAGGCGCCCCTGGAGTACTTTCTGATTAAGAACACTTATCCCCACATGCACAGAGAAGAGTTCACAAACTAAAGACAAGCAAAGATGCTGAAAGGACCCAGAGGGTGGAGCCCACTAGGGGATAAGGACGAGCTAATTGCTAATTGCTGGCATTGCGGTTAGGTGGTACACAGTCCTGCTGCCCCACGCTGCCGCCCACCAGGGACCCAGAGTGGGCTGTGTGATAACATTCTGGAAAAACGGATCAAATTAAACTGAGGCACAGCATTAAAATAATGGTCAGGGTTTCTCTATCTTTACGAAGCGCAGTTTTCTCCCAACTGCCGAAGGAAGACACGGCATTTGCAGAACACTTGGAAAAGAAAGGAAAACAATACGAATACAAAGAAGGAAAGGCAGATTTTTGACTCACATGTTTGTCTCAGGGTGTTCACTCCTGGGACTAATTGCACCCACGCCAGCGTACACGCTTGGAATTTTCAGCCCCAGGTCTTGTGATCTGTGCCGTTGTGGGGGCCATTTCCCTGAGTTATCGGATGTGTGTTTGCAACACGAAATCTGCTGACTGTATAGTGTTCCAGCACATGCACAAGCCACAGCTCACTCTCAACCAACCTCCCGAGACATTGGAAGCCCCTCCTGAGACATTGGAAGCCTCTCGCTAATATTAGCAAAGCTGATAGGAATCTCCCTGTTGCTAGGCAACCCCACCATTATTCACTCCGGACAGTGACTAAAAGCTCACTTGCTTGCTCAAATGGGATTTCCCATTCTTAAAATCTTTCCTTAACTATCCTCAAAATCTCTTCACAAAGGTTTTATAATTGATCTTCTCATGTCAGAGACAAGGTGGCCCGGTTCCTCACGGTTTCCTCGATACTGAGGGTTATCATTATCTTTTTTTCTGAATTAATAGAAAAAAAATAGTATCCTCCTGCTTATTTTTAATGTCTTGGGTTATTGTGGAAGTAGAACACTTTTCCTCTGTTCATTGGACAACCAAAGTTCTTCTCCTGTAAATTCATATTTTCACCCTCACTTTCTACTGGGTGGTTATTTGTTTTCCTTTGGACTTTTAAGGGCTTTTTGTCTAGTAGGAATAGTGATTCACTGTAGAGTACACTGTAAATACTTCCTTCCTGGCTCATTTAAAGATTTTGGTTATCACAGGTTTTTGGTACAGGTGAGTTTCATATTTTAATTTAATCAGAGTTACTTTTTTTTCCTTTATAACTCATGTTCGCTCTACTAGGAAAGATCAGTTTTAGGAAGCAGAGGATGGGAGGGGTCCCCATTAGTTAATGCCACTTAAGTTCCCTCAATGCTGACCGATGGGTTCTGTGGTGTGGGACAGTGACTTGGGTGTCCACACTGCGTGCCATCTATGGCTGAGCCACACGTCACACAGAACCACAGGGTGTTGATGAAGCAATATGAACACATACCCTTGAACCCACCCGGAAGCCTGATTTTCTATTAGTGTTACCAGCAGATGAACTTAGAGAGAAGCTGAGTGAGTGGACATTGTGAGATCAAGGCCTGGCCTGCTCTGGGGACAGTAAGCACGGGGGCAGGGGCCTGGGGCAGGTGGCACCCTCTGTATAGCACACCCAGGGTGCCAAATTTCATTCATGTCATCCAATGGTATTTCTGAAAACCACCTGCACAGTCAAGGGACAGAGATCCACTCTTTGTGCCCTGTCTTGACTTCCTTGCTGGCTGCAGGTTCCCATGGCTTCCAGTCCACAGGTGGGCATGCCCATGCCCTCTCCTCAGGTCCTCAGAGGGAGAGAGAGAGAGAGAGAGAGAGAGAGAGAGGATCCAAGTGTGCCCGGGCACAACAAGTGTGCCCTGCTGTAAATGTGAGAACCACGCTGATAGAACAAAGCGTGTCTATTCAGCCGCCAGGAACCCACGTGGTGTCAACTGATGGGGTCCCCAAGGGAGGATGTGCCTGGCTTGAGAGGTGACACTCCGGTGAGGTCAGCTGCACGACTAGGGGTGTGGACATCCAGCTTCCATCCTGCTATCTCTCTCGCTCTCCCTGGAGTCCTCTTTCTCAGCGTTTGGGCAATCTCTGTCTCCCTCCCTGCTGGTTTCCCCTTTCGAGGGGCAGAGGACCAGGAACTGAGGGACAGCAGCACCCTTGGCCTTGGGCAACCTGACGGTCCTGACTAAGATTCTTTGGGATCCGCTCCCAGTCCTGAGCCCTACTGCCTGGATTCTAGAGACATGAACAATCGGTGAGCCCAGCACGATCTCAGGGTTTCTGTGAGTGTCTCAATACGCAGATTGTGTAACACCAGGGAGGGGATAGTGTTTAAAAAAGAAACAGATCGGGACCCCCACTGGGGAAGCCCGAGGAGAGCCTCTCTTCTGCCCCTTCCCCCTCCTGCATGGGTCCCCAGGGCACAGAGGGCTCAGCAGGCACACCAAGGGTTAACAGATCAGGAGAGAAAAGAGAGGAAGAAAAGCACTTGGGAGAGAAAACCCGCCCAATTGGCCCTGAATGAGCTCCTGCCAGAGTCCAGCCTTCGTCCTGTCTCTGGGGACTGCTCTTACAGTGCACTTCGCTCCATTCCCAGCCCTGGGGAAAGTGGTATTTACAGAAAAAGAGGGATTCGCTTCGAAAAGCAGCTCCGCGCCAGAAGCCCCACTTTTCAGGAATCAGCAGCATCATCAGCTTGGGTGTCTCTCTGAGCCTGAAATGTTCTGGTCCTCTGACAGGCCCTGGGTTCGGGGACCCCATGGCTGGGTGGGTTAAAATGCTTACAGGCCACCCTCGTAACAGATGGGGACATGACCCCTGCCCTTGTCTGCTGGGCCGACTGCAAACCACACAGAACCTGGGGCCACCCTGTCCTTGCCCACCACCCCCAAGAACAGGAGAACGCAGTCCCCACGGAGGGGCTTCCGGAAGGATAATTGACCCGCCGCCCAAATCAGAAGGTGGGGGGACAAAAGCAGCGTGTTATCAGAGTTGTCTGCAGTTCTCTGGGTCGGGGGACACATTAGGAAATAGATTTCGAAAGAGAAAAAGAAGCGTCTTCAGGCAGGGATAACTTGAGGCAGAGAACCAGCTGATAAACACAGAGTCATGTGGGGAAATAGGACCGCCCCTCTGGAAAGTGCAGGGGGGGGGGCTGAAGGCATGGCACCCCCTTACCCCCACGTCCTGCTGGTCACCAGCAACACCCATGGCCTGAGTCACAGGATCTTTTGGAGGTTGTAAAATACACATCCTGCGAAATGTATTGTTTCGATCACTTGGAAGCATTAAATCCAGTGGAAGTAAGTGCACAGCGTTCCCACCATTGTGCAAACACCCTTGCTATCTATTCTAGAGACAGAAATCCCACACCCATTAGGCAATCCTGTCCCAATCCCCCTCCTCCAGGCCCTGGCAGCCACGAATCCACCTTTGCCTATTCTGGATTATCCATGCATATGGACTCACATGGTATTTACTCTCCTGTCTGGCTCCTTTGACTTAGTATGACATTTGCAAGGTCCCTCCCCGTTGTGTCAGGAGTTGTCCTTAGCTCCTTCTTCTGGCTGAACGGCCATCCCCTGTAGGGCTCACCCATGTTTTCTACCTTTCCTCAGGGGCACACATTCAGAGCATTTTCACCTTGTGGGGCGTTGTAAGGAGTGCTGCCCCAAACACACAAACATTTTCATGGAGACCCTGCTTTCAGTTCTACGAGGGTGTACAGTTAGCGGGGAGGGGCTGGGTCGCACTGATTCCTGGAAGACGGACAGCTGCAGGGTATTAGAAACATCCTCTGTCCCTTTATATAGAGGGAAACTGAGTCCCAGATAGGCTACAATTTGCCCAAGCCACACACGACCGTGGGCTGAGAGCAGGAGTACTCTCCCCCGCCAAGTTCAACCTCAGGAAAGTCCTGTTGACCCCTCTGGACACAAGACAATGGGTTGGTCCCACAGAGTCATTTGGTAGCCGATCCTGTTCCTACAAAGACAACAGCCTTTGGTTTCTGTCTAATTAAAATTTCCCCCAAATAGAAAAATACCAGTTTACTAAGGGAAAAGAACACCATACGATTTACTCCAGAAACAATGACTTCGATAAACTGCAAAACCCACTGTGGAGAGTCACCATGGTTACAAGTCGGCCCAGGTATCAAAAAGCCCTCGGATGGCAAGGATTACTGTTCCCTGCGTGCAAACACGAGTGTGCACCAGGAGCCAGAAACGCAAGCCTGTTCCGCTCCGGCTCTGTCCACCCTCCCCGCCCCTTGTGCTGCCCAGAAAAGGTGAAATTATGTAACTGATATAAAATGGTACTTGCTGTATCTCCCCAAAACCGTTCACTACAGCTGCCTACCCGAGACATCGGTCCGGAGGATCCACGCGTGGACACGTGGCCAAGGGAGGCACCGCTGGGAGGGTGGAGCTTGTCATTGGGAAAAGAAACGTGTTACCGCACAGCCCAGTTCTGCACTTGCAACACAGCGATGGTCTGGGAGAGGGACAATGCGGTCGTTGGTCCTCTCGCAGCCAAGACAGGGGGTTCCATGAGCCTTGGAAACCTGGGAGGTGGGAGCCTGAGATTTTCCTCTGGAGGCGTCTTTGGAGGAGCAGGAGCTTTTCACATCAGATTTGGCCATAGGGAAAGGTTACTGCATGAAACCCAGGAGGAGGAAACAAAGGCTAAGTGACCACTTGCTTGCATCAGCCCCGGCAAAGGCTGAGCCCCACTGGGCTCATGCTGGGACAGTCATCAGCACGACCTACAGGCTGGACCCACCTGCAGCACCTGGATGCCCAGGAAGCCTGAGGCCGACACACACCCTTCACGAGTGATCTGTTCCATCTTTCCTCTCTCTTCCCTCCTCTGTCATGAGAGAGTCCCTCCCAGTCTCATAGGGGCACCCAGCCACCCAGGACAGCAGACCCAACCCAGGCTGATCCTAGGGTCCCCACCCCACCGTGGAGGAGGTGTCCACCCCTGACCGCCTTGGAGGGACTCTGTTTTGGCCCCGGTGGCCTCCCACCTGGGGCATTAAGGCAGAAGAATTGAGGCGGGACCTTGTGGGTTCTTATGAAGGGTCCTTTCTCTGGGAAGGCAGGCAGCGCGCTTCTGATAAAGCATTTTCTTTTCCATTTCTGAGGGACCCATCTGCAGCAGGTGGCAGAGGAAGGTGACAAGCGTGGATCCTTCCATCTTCTTCTTAAGGGAGCCCCATCCCCTCGGTTGCCCCTTTCCTTGCAAGAGACCCCACACAGCACACTTCCTGCCCACATCCTCATTTTCTCTTACTCTGTCACTCTTGAAAGAGTGACTGTCACTCCTCTTCCACAGTATAAATTTTAAGCTGCCGGGTTAATGTTTAGGGAGTCTTCAGAGACACACAAGGAGGTGAAACTGCTCAACAATGAAATCAGAAGAAACTGTTTGTTTTTGAAGCATCATAAAATAAAAACGAAGAAAGCGTAGTAACCATATTTGAGATGAGCCCGTAAATAGATCCCAGCCTTCACCCGATGCATGTCGTTTAATTCAGAGATAACCCCTACCCTCAAAAAGCCGTCTGAAAGAGAGCTGGGCAAGTGGCCACACTTTACCATCCAGCAAAACAGCCTCAAGTTCACCCTGCCCTTAAGATGTTTCACGGTGTGGGCTCCTGGTCACCCCTCAGACCTGCCTCAGCCTGCAAACGTGCCACGGAACCCCGGCGCGCCCAGGGTGTCACCACACGGTCCCCACCCACACTGTTCTGGGTGGCTGGAGCCGCTCATGTCGCCCAAGAGACATCAACGAAAACAGGACACACCAGACTTCCTGGGGTACAGGTATCTGTTGGGGACACTTCTGCTCTAGTCTCAATGCAACAGTTTTCTTAGAAAGTAGTAATGATGGGCAGCTAAGGAGAGGGGGTCAATCAGCACTGAGGTGGGGAACAGGGGGTCCAGGCACTTCCGAAACACCCAGAAGCCCTCAACTCCAAGCAGAGCCTGATGGTGGGCTTTTTGCTCATCCTTTATTACTTAGTATAATATGAAAATCTACACGGGCCTCCGCTAATAGTGGGAACATACAGGTGAGCTCTCAGCTACGGAATACAGGAGGGAATGCCAGGTGTGGGGGGCCGGAGGTGGCAGAGGGCAGGGCTGCAGGAAAAATGCTCACCAGGCAGCAAAAAAAAAAAAAGGATCAGATCTTTCTTTCTCAGGCCCCACCCATGCACACAGCCATCGCAAAACAGAGGAAAATCCATTTTGATTAGTTAGGAACCAATATATATGTCATATACGATTTGGAATGATTTAAATTTGGGAAAAATCAGTCTTCAGTAAAGACGTTGTTCATCTGTGCAACTTAATCTCCTGGAAGAGACAGGTCTCAATTGGAGAAAGAAAATCATGCCTCCCCTTGCCCCACTTTCCTTTCCAATTTGCAATAATCCAGGCATTCCCGAAGAAGCGAGAAGCCCCTCACTAGTATTTATCAAGGCGGTTTCATGAAGAGCGGGGTTTTAAGTTCACACGGCTTTCTGGAAGTCAGTGGAGATCTTGCTAAACCCGAAGGCTAGCTCGCCTTCAAACCTTTCACGGCAGCAGACCCCTCCAGCTCGCAGGCACCCCCAGGTCCAAACAATCACACAAGGCGAATGGCTTTTGACTTCTGATCCCTCGGAGCTCCCTGCTAGCCAGATCTACTTTAAGAACTGAGATTAAGGAACGGAAACAGCAACTCAATCTTTACTTCTAGAGCTCTTGATTGAAGGAAGGCACTGGCTGCTTGCATTTTGACTTCCAGAATGTTAAACCGAAGTCAAACCCACAAAGAAATCCACCACAGCAGTAGAGAGTCAGAGACTATAAACTATTGGCCTGTGTTTTCTTTTAGGGAGTTTATTTATTTTACAAGCCATCCCTTCCAGAGCCCCACTTGCCCCTGAAGCAGGCAAAAAAAAAAAAATCCCCTGAATCTCTTAAGAAGAGGGACACACTCAGAGAATTTACCAGAAAAGTCCATGTGGCATTTTATTTGTATAGCGGCAAAAAAGCAGAAAAAAAATAAATAAATAAATAAAAATTAACAACAGAAGCGTGGACCTTTTTTCCTCCAAGGGGAAGTCAGAGAAAGATCCCTATTCCTCTTCTCTCAAAGCAAAAAAGCTAAAAACCTGCCCCAGGTTGTCCTGTGCTGAGCGGCCCTGGCTGAGGTCCTGGGGCTTTGGCTGTGACTACAGCACAGACCTCAGCTCTGGGGTTGGAACTGGATGTCTGGTCACCATCAAAGGGTTAATTAAAATCCAGGTTTCTGCCCAAATCTTGCCTGTCAGTCATGCACCAGATTTGCACATTCAGAAAACCAAGTGTGGGCTCTCTGTCAAAATGAAAACAGTGGGAAATAAGAATCCAATGCCAGACAGCATAACTAAGTTTGCAATTCACCCCTAAAAGATACAGGTGACTTTTTTTTTTTTTTTTTTTAAAGGCTGGAAGTGAGCTAAGAAAAAGGTATTTTCCAGAAGAGCTAAATTTGGTAAGTAAAAGCTCCCTGGGTTATCCCTTTCATTTAACTGATGGGGAAATTCTGATCTACAGAAAGGAAGGTGTGTGTGCCCATTTTAAAGGTATGGATCTGAGGATTTGAGAAACAAAGTTACAGTCCTACAGGAGGCGTCATGAGAAGCTGGGTCATCTCAGTTTTCCCCTTGTCAGGTCACCGCAGAAAGTGTGTGGGGATGGGAAACACGGGTACTAAGCAACAGACGCCACGAAACTCCATGCACTGAGCGCTTTCAACTGCTGATTTTCTGTACAAATCCCAGACTCATGTTATTCTGAACAATCGAACTGGAGGAAAAACAATACAGACATTCGAAGCACTGTTTGGCTTCAAAATGACTCTATTTTCAATTAACCACTAAAAATTTCTCTCATGTTGGTATGAAGTTACATGCTGGCTTTTCTAGTTCCTGACTGAAGACTCCTTGAGCACGACCACCATCAGTAATCACTGAAGACAAATCCCATTGTGACCTAGTTGACATCAGCATGAAAATCACATCATTAATGTCACCATATCCCATTCCAAGACAAACATTAAATTAAGGCACATTTAATATAACTAAATTGCATTCAAAGAGTTACTACTGAACCAAACACAAAACATGTTCCTAGGACAAACAAATATTACTTTCAAATAACCATGACGAAGCTTAGGGTTTGAGCTCTCTCTCTCCCCTCTCCCTGTCTGTATGTCTCTTAATACTAAAACGTTAATCTCTACCCCTCTTGGTGAATAATTTTTACAAACCATGGGTTTCAGAATTGTGTGTGTTTCATGCCCGTCAGTGTAGGCTTTGTATCTCAAAAGCAAATGTTGGGTCAGTTTCAGGTAAATATTTCCTAAAATTTCTTTGAAAAATATTTTGTTTCTTAGTATAGGGGAAAAATGTATCAATTGGTATTTCTTCTTTCAGATTTCTAGAATTTTATTCTGTCTAAGGATAAGAAGGAACCACCTTTAATTGCACAGAGGAAATACTTTGAGATTCCTCATATTTTGGAAAGAAGTACAAAATGCAAATGACATCAGAAAAAAAAAATAGATTTGGACTCAAACCACACTCGTTTATTACTCCGAGATGGGACATCATCATTCCTTATATAATTTGTTTGTTTGAATGCAGGAAAAATGTTTAAATTCTTGTGGCATATCTTTCCTTTTTATATTGAGATAACTGTGGATTCATATGAAGTTGTAAGAAATAATGCACAGGGAGTCTCTTATACTCTTTACTCAGTTTCCCTCACTGGCAACATCTTGCAAAACTATAGAGCAAGGTCACAGCTGGGAAATTAACACTGATACAATCTCCAGACCTTATGCAGATTTTACCAGTTTTAAGGGCGTGTGTGTTTCATTCTATACAATGTTACATACTTGTAGACTCAGGTGACCATGCGGAGTATCTCTTTAAACAGCTTCTGATCTTAGTATTCTATCTTGTCCATATCTCTTAGTCTCCTTCTCCTTTATAGCTGCTTCTTGGCCTCCATAACTTATTCACCTTTTCTTTGAGTTTTATTGCCTCGCTCGGGAACTCTTTGCTGGTGGAGACTTTGTATTTGGTCTGTTTCTTGCAGCACATTTATCCTTTCCCAGGAAAAGACACAAACATAAACAGACATTCCAGCACGCATTCACAGCATTTTTAAAGACACCAGTGAGAATAGATTAATATAAATACTAAGCTTAAAAACTGTCATAAAAGTTCAGCCTTTAAAATTGGCTTATTAAAATATTTGTTTTTTTTTAAAGCCCAGATTTAAACTGATGTTATGAGTTATAGTGCTCTGCTCCGAAAGAGTTTACTTTGTGGTCTTTTTTTTTTTTTTGCCAGGCAAGAGGAATCTGACATCTGTGCCGTCAGTCCAGGATAGATTGAAACAAGGATGATGGAAACTCAATTCTTTCAGGCTCAAGACTTGTCTGAAAATAGTACCTTTTTTTTTTCCCAGAAAACCTCAATCAAGTACTATATTTCAAATGACCTCAAACAGCCACTTTCAAAGTCCCATCCCTTCAGCCCCCACGCTGGCCAGATGCTATAGCAAGACTTCTTCGTTCAAGGTTGAAAGAATAACACAGACATTACAGAACAATATACCCACATCACAGAGGTCAGCTCCCTCTATTGGATCTTATTGACGGGTATTTTATAACAAAACAATACTTGTGTTCTAGGTAGCTCAGGCTTTCATTCCACTTCTTCGGATCCATCAAAACCTGTCCTGGGGATTCTGCATGTACATTCCCCACGGGGAATTCATTTGCTTTGGAGACCCGCTAGCATTCCAAATGGAGCAGTTAACAAACACCTCCTAGAAATCAATATTCAGGAGGGAGAAACAGGCTTACACACTTTTTAGGAGGTGAAAGGGTCATACTCTGTTCTCCAAAGTTCCAAACTAAAAATTCTCAGGGGGAAAAAAAAAAAAGTCATTTGTTGAGTACAGTAACCCACTGAAAATCTGCCTATGGCAGGAGTCAGGGAAGACGTTTTCTTTAATGACAAAGTGGAAAAAAGGAAAAATGTTTGATAATCATCACCTTCCTCAAAGCCAGGTGCCCCTGACCCTATTACTAAAGCTTCAGCATTTAACAACAATACTAAAAACTTCTTTTGAAATTCTCCCAATGAGATGAACCTAGCTGACTGTCCAAAGACGCCTGATCTATTGTATATTTTTATGCTTAAATACAGGACTAAGGAAGAAAGTGAGGATAAATATTACCACCAGCCGAACACCATTTCCTGCGATTCTCTTTGTACCAAGGGACAATTCAGGTTCTTTGTGGTTATTGCTATTCATCTGGACATAGCTTTTTTCATATATGTGAAAACATCTCGTATACTGAGAACATTAAACTCACCCAACACTTACTGAAAGTTCTAGAAATTCTTTGCTGGTATGTATAACTAACACTTTTTAAAAATATTACAAATAGCAAATGTCATTTAGCAACATTTTCAGGAAATCAAACCAATCATGATTGTAACTTACATTCACAGACAGTAATATGATAAAAACAAACAAGCTAAAAACACAACAAACAAACAAACAAAAATAGTTTGCCCAATGTGCAAAGTAAAAACAAGTAAAGCCAAGGTGTGTCCAGAATTATTGGTGTTATCAAAAATGTCCCCATTTCTCTCCTCGTCTTGCAGAGAGTGGGTATCTTTCTACCTAAAGAAACTGGCTTCCTGGAATTAATCAGTTATATTCAAATATATATTAAAAAATAAATAGGCAACCATATAGACCATTTTTTTCCTCCAGCTAAATGTGCTGTGTTATGTTTTAAGGATTTTTCCCAAAAAACTCTCATCACTTACAATAAATAAAGTGTCACTTTTTATTTTTATATAATCTTTATTTGTGATCTAGGTCTGATTCTCTAAGTTTGAGGAATGCAATGATTTTAAAATGAATTTTAAATGATCCTACTAAATTTTGCATTAAGGTCATATCTCCTGGTATTTGTTTTCAGTAATTTTCTGGAGGGAAGTCTTAACGATAATTCTGTTGACATTTTCCTTAAACAAAGCTATACATGTATGTTTTACAAAGATGACAACCCTCATTTGTTTATCCTTCCTTCAGATGTGCTGTAAACTATCCATGGTATAAAGGGTAAATGGAATTAACTAATGGAAGCTCATAATTTAGGCAGCAAAACCCAGAATTAATGTATTATCCCCCTGTAGCATTTTACTACTCAGCCAATCCAAACTTTCTTTCTTAGAGAAATACGTGATTGCGATACTTTCCATCTGTTTTTGACAAAGACAGGAGAAGATTCCCAAAAGTTATTTCTG
This sequence comes from Mustela lutreola, assembly GCF_030435805.1. Lineage (NCBI taxonomy): Eukaryota > Metazoa > Chordata > Mammalia > Carnivora > Mustelidae > Mustela > Mustela lutreola. The sequence goes on from NC_081292.1 coordinate 166,343,964, forward strand.
CTAAAATATCTTTCTTTAAAAAGCGATCATTATCTTAAGGGGGGGGGGCAATTTCATCAAAAGAATTTTCAGAGGCACAGAAATAAAAGCTTAACAAAGAAGATTCACCTGTGCCAGATCAGCCTTTTGTGACCACAGCAAAAACATTTGCAGATATTAGAAAACCGTATTTTAAAAAAGAAAGAAAGAAAGAAAGAAAAGAAATAGATACGTTTGGGAGAACGGGTGGGGGCACACTCTGGATTAATCTAAATTCCTTCTGTGTGAAGTAGAGACTTATAAAAACACTGCAAGATGAGCAGAAAACTAAAGCACACTAAGTAGTAAGGATCTTTACCACCCCCTTGGCCCACAACTTATCTTGCCCCTTCCCATTGCCCTAGAGAGCCCTCCGAAGGAAGATGCCCATCGGCCTCAAAGAGCCTTCTGGAAGGGAAGGCGCCTCGGGAGTTAGATTTCCTCTAAACGGAGTTTCAAGGTGGCTGGTCAAAGGGAGCTGGTGCAGGGCGCCCTGAGCGCTCTTCCAGAGCAAACCAGAGTTTCCAAATGCTCTCAGCAGCTGTGTCCCCTTCGCCTTCTCACGTGCAGGGCCTGGCCCGCACTCCCTCCGGTTCCCGCAAACCTGTTTCCCAGCCTGGACCCCTCGCGCTCTCCTGCGGGGGCCGGGCGCCGGGACGCGGCGCGGACAGACCCCACTCCCAAACCCTCCAGGTTCAAGGCTGGAACCAGAGGCTCCCAGCTCCGAGATCCGCCCACCTGCCTGCGGGCAGAGGGTTTCCGAACCCGGGGTGCGCTCCTGGCCTAGGCGCTCTGGTCTCCGCGGCTCAGCCCGGGCCCTGTCTCCCGCGCTCCCAGCGCAGGGCGTGCCAAGGCTCTCCCGCTGCAGTGGCTCCGGAGCCACCAACGCAGGGCCGTGTCCTCCCGCTCTCCCCAAGGTAAACCTGGCCGCCGGCCCGCTCTCTTGTGCCCACCAGACTCACCAGGGCGCGGACCGCTCGGCTTTCCGCGAAAACTGAGTGTCCGCACCATGAACGCGCTTCCCGGGAAGAGGGCGAAGCCGCAGCCGGGCACAACCCGGCTCGGGCAGCCTCGCGGGAGGCCTCGATTCTGGAGGGCGCCGAGGGCAGTGGCTTTCCACCTCTCTGCCCGTGCGGGCTGCCGGCCGCTCTTCCGATGCCCACTCTCCCGACACTCACTCGCAGGCGCCAGCGACAGAAGCAGCAAGGGTAGCAAGTACCGCTGTCACCGGTGCGCCCCCCCTTCTCCCCAGCTCCCGGACTGACACCCAGCAGGGAAGCTTGCAAAAGGCCCCAAGGGTGCCCCTGGGACTCGAGAGCTTCCCAACCGACTCCCTTCTGTTGCTGCGAGGAAAAACGCACCCCAACCACACCGCCCCGGCCCGCAGGGCCTCCACGAAGAGGGATGCGCTGGCCGGGCCGCCCGCCCCTAGCTGCGGAGGGCGCCGGTCGCGCGCTCAGCACCTACCCTGGCACTCGGGTCCAGACGTGGGTGGCGCGGCGCTAGTGGGAGGCGGACATGGACCACGCGCCCTCCATGCGCCACACGGAGAAGGCGTAGCTGAGGCGCTCGTGGGCCACGTAGCTGCAGCTGGTCATCTTATTGTCCATCTCGTCGCTCTGCAGGACCTGGTAGAGGAAGTCTATGTACCTGGCGGCCAGCTTGAGCGTCTGGATCTTGCTGAGCTTGTCCGAGGGCAGCGTGGGGATGATCTTGCGCAGCGCGGCGAAGGCCTCGTTGAGCGACTGGGTGCGCTGGCGCTCGCGCACGTTGGCCAGGATGCGCTGGCTCTGCAGCTCCTCGAAGGACTGCGCGCTCGGGCTGCCCTTCTTGCCGCGCTTGCCTGGGGTCGGGCTGCCATCTTCACTCGACTTCTTGCTGTATCGCCGCTTCCGGCCGAAGCGCTTGGGCTGCCTCTCGAGCTCCTCCTCGCTGGTGCCCAGGCTGTCCACGGGGGACACGGGCGAGCTGGAGCCCTCCTCCATGGCGCCCGCCCGGCGCGCTTGGGGCTAGGGGCGCCGGGCGCCGAGCGCGCGCCGCTGCCCAAGCCCGCGGTCGCCGAGCACACGCTCTCCGAGTTGCTCGAGAGGCTCTGATTTCAAGGCCGGCTTGTGCAAAACCGAGGTCTCCGGGAGAGGAAGTTATTCTAACTTTTTTGGAAACTCTAGCCGGGCTGGGTTGCTAAATAGTTGTCAGGAGCGAGGGCGGCGCGCTGATTGGCCGCGGCGGCCGGGGGCTGGACGAGTTTTGGGGCCTTCGCCCGCCGCCCCCGCCCCCCGGCGCGGCACTTTCAGTTTTGCCTCCCCTTTCGGCCCTGGCCGCGGCGGGCACCCCGGAGGCCCGGCCTTAGCGCGCCGCCGGAGCCCCCAGCCCGCATCCGACCGCTCTCTGGCCGCCCGGCGCTCTGGGCATTACCGACCTGCTTTGTCTGCTCCTTAACGTGGAGGTCGGGCCCCGCCAGGCTGCGGGATCTCCCCGGGGCGCGAGGGGCGCGAGGGGCGCGAGGGGCGCGGGAGCCGAGTCCTACCCTAGATGCGCTCCCAGGAGGTGAGGAAGAGGCGGGGAGCCCCGGGGGTGCTCCGGCCTCTGCGCTCCTTGGCTGCCCCCCGGGAGCGCCGCGAGTCCGAGCCGCGGCCCGCACATTCAGTCTGGGGTGGAAGACGCGCGCGGGCAGGGGGTCCCGGCAACCGGACCACAGGCGTGCGGACGCTTGAGTGCCCTCCGAGATGCCTTTGCCCACGCACGTGGTGCAGGGATCAGTGCACATGCACCGTCTCTGCCCAGGCTTCGTGTTGGGTGGCCTTTCTCACCCCAGCTTTCTGGGGATCCCGGCACCGACGCCCTTTGCAGACCTTGCTTCTAAGTGCTTTCAAACTTGAACACCACAGCGAGCCTCTGCGGGAGCGCCGGTGCCCACAGCGCCCACCTGCTTGGCCCTGCCTGGGATGCCGGGTACGGGGCGGGGGCAACCGCCAGGCCCCCGGTGCAAGGCCCCAGCCTCTGAGTTCTTCCTCTGCTTCGCCAGTCACCAGTGGCCCGGAGGGCAGTCTGGGGAGCTGCACAGCCGCCCCTGCGCTGGGCGCCTGCAGGCAGGAGGGCGCAGGGCGGCGGGAGCCGGGGCCTGGCCTCGGCAGGCGACACCGCGGACCCCGGATCCGCGCCATCTGGACGCCGAGCGCGGGCGCGTTTGAAGTGGTTCGGGGGGGCTCTTTGTTCGCCAGGCCGCTCTGGCTCGGGGCCTGGAGGTGGTTTACGGCTTTGATGCCTTTGAACCTATTCCCAGGTGACCCGGGCTCAATTAGGCCCGGGCCTGAGCCCGGCTGTCAGGCAAGCCGCGTGATCAAGGGCGGGTGGGTCCTTTTATTGAAGTTGAACTCGGGGCCCGCGGAGCGCTCGGCCTCCGCTGCTCCTCGGCAGCCAGGCGGGCCGCGACCACCGCGTTAGGAACCCCGCGGGCGGTGGTGGGCGGCCACGGCTGCTCAAGGGGGACATTGCCCCAGCAGCGAGCCGAGCAGAGGTCTGGGAAGAACAGGCCCTCACACGGAGGTGGCCACGTAACAACGCTGTTTGCAGTTTCTAACCCACCCGCGGGCTTCAAGATCCTGTGACTAAAGGGTCCTGCCGAGTCACCGCGCCCAGCCCCACCCCGCCCAACCGCCTCTTCCCCTGCTCTGAGAAGGCTTGGGGTTTATCCCGCTCCCTACAGCTTTCTCCAAACTACGAAAATAAATGTAAGGAAGGATGGAGACCCCGAGGGAAGCCTGCTTCCCTGCCGTCCTGCCGGCCTGGGTCGCAGCCTTTCCTGGCCTTCCTCCGTTGGAAGGGCCTGCTCCCTTCCAGACTGGGCCCGGACGCCGCGTCTGGCTCGCCGCCGGACAGCAGCGATTTGCTGCTCTTTTACCAACTCAGTGTGTCCTTTAGCGTGGAGAGTCTGAAGACCCGGACCCCGTTTTGGCCCAGCTTAAATGAGTGCAGTCAGGGAACGTCTCCCTCCTAGAAGCTGGAGGGGAGGTGCCCCTCCTGCCTGAGGGCCTGCTGCACACACACACACACACCATACACCCACCCCAGTTTTGTCTTTCCTACTGATGATGGACAGCAGAACACTTTCTGGAAGTCAGGTCTAAAAACCCATCATTTGCCTAAATTACAGCACTAACACAGGCAGGGTAAAGGCATACAGACAAAAGGCTGGAATCCAGTGTTTGAGCTACACATCTCATACACATGCAAGAGTCTCCTCAAAAAAATGCCCTTCAAATTTTCCCCCTGAAAAATTGCTCAGGAGGGCATATGACAAGCCTTCATGGTAACGGTTCTACCATTGAACACCTAATATTTGCAAAACAGTTCCTCTCTGTGCATGGGTGGGTGGGTGTCCACACTCCTTCCCATCTTTTTTCTGTTCCTTCTGGAACTGTAAAGCCAGGATGACCTTTCTCAGACTGTGGCAGCCCTGGTGGATAAGACCACTCTCAGGGGCTGTGTAGGGAAAGGGGGCCATCCACTCTGCCCTGTCCTTTAGTCTGGGGCTGGGGGATGTCTTTGGTTTGGCTGGGCAGCACAGTCCATGGTCCCTGGATGTCTGTAGAGTTAGGGCAAGAGTACCAGTTTTGCAAGCAGGCACGGCAGCAGCTTCTCCATTCCAGGATGCTTCTGGAACTGCTGTGTTCCTGGTACAGCAAGCAAGGCAGGAGCTCGAGGGCTGCCGTACTTTCTGGAAGTGAGCTCTGCCTGGAGCCTGTTTACTCAGCTCTAGGAAATTTTATCCTGTCGTCTAATAAGTTGCTTCCTGAGTGCAGTGAACAGTGTGGGCTGTTCTCTACAAAGGAACCCCACCTAAGACCCCACTTCTGGACTGGGGTCCAGAGGGTGCACCCTAGGGCTCTCCTCGGGGAGTGCATCTTCTTGACATCACTAACGCCATTCCCTTGCAGTGTGGATGAGCACTGGCCTTTGACACACTTCGATGCCTTTAAGATGACATCGAAGTTGCTCTTGCAACAAACTCACATTACGATGCTTTTTAACTTGGAATATGTACCAAATTTCAGTTAAAACAACAGTGGGAAGAACAACCGTGGCATAAATATGGTGGGAGAGAGAGAACAGGGTGTAGGGGTCTGGGACACAAGCCAGGCTCTTCTGCATAAACTTTGTTTTATAGATTTGACTTTGGAATCATACAAATGTTTTCCGTAGCTATTTAAAAATTAAATTAAAAAAAAAACCTAAAAGTCAAAAGCAGAATGGGACAATGTGCCTAATTTTGTATCATTTCCATGGCCTGCCTAGCACACAGGAATCACTGGAGAGAGCCATAAACACTGTAATTGGACTCTGCATACTGGGAAGGCAAAGGGAACTGAAAAAAAAAATTAGAGGTTCTCAACATTCATGTTTCTAGTAACAATGTTGCTGTTGTCATTCTGAAACTGTGAGCTAAGGCCAGTCAGTTATTATGTCTCTGTCTTCAAGAATCAAGATTTCTAGCCCCAAAGAAAAGAGATACAAATATGAAAGAAAAGAAATTAGGCAGGACCGGTCATTCTAAGTTTGTTGGAAATATCAGTCTAAACTCGTGATGTGTTTTCTCTCAAGCAGTGTTATTTCCTGGCCCTGGCCCTGGCCCCTGGAAAGATCTAGAAATGTTGATGGATGCAGTGGCAAGGAGAACCACCAGGGTTCGGATTGTGTTCTCTCCTGGAAAGAATGGCCGACTTCAGGTCCGGGGAAAACATGTACACGATAAGCCTGGAGCGTCTTCCTGGGTCAGAAAGCAAGAAAACAGCCGGCAGCCTGATGAGTCATAGCCAGACTCTAGAATGTTCTAAAAGATGCCTCCATGGGCCAGAGAGGGTGCCAGGTAAGCATCAACCAGAATGAAACTACAATGGATGGAAACACATCAGATGGTAAAAGTCCATGAGTTTCTAATGTTAATTGAATAAAAACTTCCTGGTTGTCTTAGGCTGCTGATGGGAAATTGAGTCTTGATTCTGAAAATTGGTAAGTAAAGGGAAAGAGTCAAGCACAGAACCAGTCTTTCTTACCAAATTATACTTCAAAGTAACAGAAGAGTTGAGGAAATGTCCTGTTCCCCAGATGGACTCCAGATAGAAATGAGGGCGGACTGGTGGGATTACGTCACCATTCTGCAGACCTCATCCGTGCTAACTAACATGAGGGATTCCGACCACATCACCGGCCGCTGGGCTTGGCAGCCAGTCCCAGGAAATCCAGCACATAGTACTCGGACAAGTTAAATGGTGCCATGCGGGTGCAATCAAGTCTGGCTCTCCTGTTCTCAGAACCCCCAAAGGGCTCATTTCATTTTTTGTAAAAGCTTGTCTTAACCATGTTCTGGAAGGCTGTCCAGGCTGGCAATCAGAATGCCCTGTCACTGATCTGACCCCCTGTCCTGGGGCTTTGGGTCACTCTCCCCACCATCCCCGCATCACTCGGGCTGCTGGTAGTCCCTCCTCCCATGGTGCAGGGACTCATGCAGGAGCCTACCTGAAATTGCCCTGGGACAACCACAGGGTTGACCTTCTCGAAGGCTGCACATTGGTTTCATTCCTGTTGTCCCCTAATGGCTCACAGTCTTAGCAATGTAAAACACCTCCCGTTTCGTCTTCTCCCAATCAAGCAGGCTGACAGATTGTGCGGTGTTGGGCTGGGTGGGTTTCTGTCACTCCTCCCTTGCAGCTCTAGCTTAAGACGGCCTCAGTAACAGATCTGGTAGGGAGGCTCTCAGGGAGCACGCCTCAGCCCTCCTCCATGTGACTTCTCCATCCAGCAGGCTCCTTCTCGCTGTGGACTCAGGTCTCTGACCACAGTGCTCTCAAGCCTTTGCCTGGAGGGAATTTGCTGATCTCCCCTGAGCTAATGCAAATCACACAGCCAAGCCCAGATTCAAGAGTTTGACATTAAAAAGTTGATTGGCAGCTCTGTGTGTGCAGAGATGTGTGTGTGTGTGTGTATACCAGTATTGTGGATGTGTGTGTGTGTATGTGCATGTAGGTAAGATCTGAGTAGTTGTGTGTATGTGTGTGCATGTGTGTGTGTATACGCTGGTAAGAGGACCTCTTGTTGCTCGCAGACTTACTTTAGGATGATCAGTTGGGGCCCTGGTCATATTTGGGGGGACCCCCACTGTTTGCCGGTGTTTTCTTTGTGACTGGCCCCATCTCCAGAGAAGAGTTTTTGACCTCCTGCTCTGGAACATCAGCCTGGGTTCCAGAGTCCTGGAACCCAGAGAGGGAAGAGGCCTAAAAGGAGCTCTCACCATTCAGAATGTGGATTTCCACACTTTCCCTGTTTTCAGTACAGGCTTTCCCATTTCCTCTCGTCTCAGCACTGTCTGATACCCCCATCTGCACCAGGCCTCTTAGCAATGCGGGAGGGGATCCAGGCATACATCTGCTCTTGACATTGGCTGAGAGGTGGGGTACTTCTGCATGGGACTCCGCCAGCTTGCTGTCCTGGCCATGTCCCTGACCTGTGCTCCCGCCTCCAGTCCTCCACTGTCCACTGAGTCAGATGCCACGCCTCCAGCCTCCTTCCACCTGCCCAAGTATGCCACTGTGAACTGCTCTCCTGAGATCTCCTCTGAGATCTGGGTTTTTGCCTTTCCCATTCTTTTAGCCCAGTTTCAGTGGATTTAAGAGAGAGCAGAAATAAACGCATACTTGCCAGCCATCATTTTCAGTTGGAAATTGCTGGAGATCAGTGTTTAGAAGCTGAATGCAAGTACAGAGAGCGGGAGGCAGCTCAGCCCTCTTCCTGCGTACCTCGCAGGGCTCCGGGGGGACTCAGTGGCCAGGATGCCCTGTGCCCCCCTCCGTCTCTGCAGCTCTGGTGGGTCACTGTTCCCTGCTGATCCCTCAGGGTAGGACACCCAGTGAAGTGGGGAAGTGAAACCCCACCTAGTGACCTAGGAAGCTTCTAGTTCACTGACAGGCACTCGTGTGCCCAAGGGTGCTGGGTCCCCACAACCGTGTCTCCCTGTCCTCCTCCACCAGGAACCTCACAACTGCCCGGATTGCAAGGTTATCATCCGACGCTGCCCTAGTGGTGGCTGGATTTAATTGAGCTTAACTTCTATTCATGAGTCAGAAAGGCATGCTTTTGCCCCCGCCCCCCCAAGGCCCCTGCAAGAATTTCAACACATATATGCAAGTCCTGATCTCCCAAATGGAAACCTCATTTCCATTGTTTAATATATTTTGAATAGAAGTTCGCTCAAATAGTTTAAGTTCTTGCTGCCCCACCCTGTTCGTTTCTAATCTTCAAATTTGTTGCTCACATCTTCTGCCCTCTCCTCTCCTCTCCCAGCCCCCACCTCCAGCCTCTGCTCGTCAATCGTCACATGTTCAAATGGAGAGCAGCAGATGCTATTGGCTGATGGCAGGAAAGGGAACGGGGCTCTTGATGGTTGTCCCTCCTGGCCTGGTCTACCAGGTCTGGGTCTACCCTACCCTCTCCTGGCCTGGTCTCCTAGTCTGGGTCTACCCTAGTAAGGGTGCACATTGTGCACTGTGGGGAGAAAGTAACTGAAGATGGGAGATGGGTAATACAGAGCTTTTTAATTAATTATCCCTGTGTGTCTAATACAGGGCTAGGGAGTGGAGTAGAGTAGGAGACACATAAACAGATACTCCATAGTGGGGCCACTCGAGGGATATGGAAGAGTATAAGCCAGACTGCGGAGAAGCCTGGGGACAGAGGCTGGTAGGTGTGAGGCGTTGGGAAACACATCGGCGAAGAGGAGTAAATTTACCATCAGAGAGAGAAGAGCATTCAGACAAAGAGAGGAAAATGTGTCAAGACCCACAAGGGTGACATGCAATGGTGTCCCTGCAGCAGGGACATCCCTGTGGCTGGGAGCTCCAGCGCTCAGTGGCCAGCACTCTCTGAGCTGCAGGTGACAAAAATACACCCAAACCTGCTTGACCCCCCCCCAAAAAAAAAAGAAAAGAAAAGAAAAAAAGGAATCTGTTTGTTCACTACTTAGGAAGCTCAGGCTTAGGCTAGCTTCAGGCTTAGTTGGATCCAAGAGTTTCAAGAGTTTGTTGTGTCTCTTTTCTCCTTCTCCATCCTTCAGCTCTACTTCCCTCTGCGTGTGAAGCTTACTCTCTCTGTACAAGGACGCCCTTTGTGCCTGAAGGTGACAGGCACTGCAGGGTCGTATCCACCAGGGAGAGCAATGCTGATTAAACGGAGTCCTCTCCTCCAGCTCCAGCAGAGACATCAGGCATAGGACCCTGACTGGCTAGACTTTTCTTTGTGTCCTGGGCCCAAGAGCCCTATTCAACCAGCTGGGTTACATGGTTGCTCTCACGATGGGTGTGACCGGAAGGGCAAGCTCGGGCCCTGGAGAGGGGGGGTGGTTCCCACTGGAAGATATGCCAGATGAGCCAGGAGTGCCTGCTGTGGTGTGTGGAGGTACCACAGAGGAAGGTTGAGGCCAGACTCTCAAGGGTCTTATAGGACAAGTTACTGAGTTCAGATGTCCTCAAGGAGGCAATGGGAACCAAAGGAGAGTTCTGAGGAAAGAGGTGACGACTGACTCTGACTTTGAGAGCAGTTTAAAAAGGACAGCCAACTAGGAGCCTATTGCAGAAACCTACCAAGGAACTGAGGAACCAAGGAAACACAGAACCATGGAACTAGGGGACCACAGAACTAGGGAACTAGGGAACCAAGGAGACACAGAGCCTTGGAACCAAGGAGCCTTAGAACCAGGGAACCAGGGAACTAGGAAATCAGGGAACTAGGGAACTGGGGAACAAGGGAGAACCAAGGAACCACAGAACCAGGGAACCACAGAACCAGGGAACCACAGAACCAAGCAACCACAGAACCAGGGAACCACAGAACCAAGCAACCACAGAACCAGGGAACCACAGAACCAAGCAACCACAGAACCAGGGAACCACAGAACCAGGGAACCACAGAACCAAGCAACCACAGAACCAGGGAACCACAGAACCAGGGAACCACAGAACCAGGGAACCACAGAACCAGGGAACCACAGAACCAAGCAACCACAGAACCAGGGAACCAAGAAACAAAGGAACCACAGAACCAAGAAACCATAGAACTAGGGAACTAGGGAAACAAGGAACCACAGAACTAGGGATCTACAGAACCAGGGAATCACAGAAGCAAGGAACCACTGTACTAGGGAACCAGGGAACTAAGGAACCAAGGAATCAGGGAAATAAAGAATCATGGAAACATAGAACCAAGGAGCCACAGAACCGTGGGACCAGGGTACTAAGGACCCACAGAACCAGGGAACCATGGAACTAGGAAATCACAGAACTAGGGAATTGGAGAACTAGGGAGAATGAAAGAACCATAGAACCAGGGAGCCACAGAACTAGGGAACCAGGGAACCAGGGAACCAGGGAACCAGGGAACCAAGGAATGTCAGTACTGAGATGAGGTGGAGACGGGGCTGGGGGATTTAAGAGGGAGAAGATGCAGGATTTTATTTTTCTCAGTGTGACAGTGAATCCCCCAAAGTTAGGCTTGGAATTAACTAGGGAGGTGACATACACCCATTTCTCCTCCTGCCGTATATAATTATGTTTCTACTTCGAGATAGACTAGCTGAGAATGGGAACCCATGCCATTTAAATACTGCTTTATCATATAAGGAAAAAAAAGTTATAAGCCAACCCCAACCAGGCTGTGCAGAAGGACAGAAACAGGGCAGGATGGTGATGAGTTAGGATTCTGTGTTCTGTCAATGATTAGGGGATGACACCCCTTTCCCTCCGTGGGACTCGCTTTCCCCTCTTGTGAAAAAAATGAGTTGGGTGAATGACCCCTAAGGTTTCCTTAATGTAACAATGTCTAGGTTCTCTTTTCTGCAACTAAAATCCCTGTCTGGGAACTTAAGCTTCATGTCACACTTGGACGTTCAGTGGCGTTTTAGAAAGGGTAGGGGATGCTGCCAAGGCATGGGGAGTGCGATTCTCTTTAATCTGTCTAAGTAATGTGCAGGGGAGCCTTTGGTGACCACACAGGCCCCAACCCCTCATAAAGTCCCTGCCCCGTTGTGACCTGGTCATAAACTTTCTTGCAAAGGTCATGTGAATTTATCGTTCCCAATACTTTATAATTAGAAATTATGGTCTGTCTGCCACATGACACTTTTGAGCTCTAGCAGATCTTAAATTAAGACTATATAAATGTTTTAAAATGTTCTTCAGAAGACTTTCAACTCCTTAGTTGAAATTTCGACTTAGGTTCCTGAATGCTTACCTAAAATAAACACATAGGTTTGACCTTCAATATTTGAAGGAATAAACCTGGAATCAAAATTTTGTGTTAAAGCTCAGATGATATCTTAAATATTAAAACACCTCGAAGCAGTCCTGCGGGGAAACCACTTCTGGGTGTGTGGCAAGTTTCTCTTTTGTGGCGGTCACTAGAGCAGTGGGGAGCAGGGGTGCAGAGCTCTCCCAAGTGATCAGGGCAGAGAGCAACTGAATGTCCTTGTTTAAAGAAGAAAATGCGTGTGTGTGGGGGGGGGGGTGCGTGTTTACGTGGGGATATGAGATGAGACATAATTTCTCTTAGGCTACACATTTCTTAAAAGGCTTTTACTTATTTCACTTGACTCTATTTTCCTCCTTTATTTCTTTATCTTCTACCAACAAAGGCGAATAACAAGCCAGGAAGTGCATAGTTTCCTCCTCATGGAGAAAAATGGAAGGCACTAGAATCATGTCAGGGGTGTGAGGCATGCCTACCCCCGGCCTCTCCCTATAATCCTGTCTTTCCTCTCTGGCCCTGATGACTTTTCCTTCCACCTCTTCAAAAATGCTCTCAGGCCTAACCTCCCAGAAGATATTATCCAAACTCTGAAAACAAAGTGAAACTAGCTAGCTTTATTTTATTTGTTTGACCAATTTTTTTTTCCCCTTGAGGGAGAATTAATGAACACCAGTATTAAAGGATGAAAGTGTCTCTTTATATGCCTGAGCCAGACAGGAATATTTCATATGTAAAATGTGTTCTATCTTTCCAGCTATGACTGCTGTTGGTCCTCTACCTTGCCCTGCTAGCTCATGAGTGAGCAAGTTATGCCATAATCACTCATACTTGGGGTCTGTGGAGGATTGCCATTTAATTGCCATTTAAAGAGAAGTAAAATGATTGCACTGATTTTTCCATGTTTATAATTATTTGGATAAGGAATCTGGACGACTGTATTTTCTTCAAGGAAAACCCCACAAGTAATATTCTGTATTTCATCAGTAACAATGCAAGAAGAAGTGGGGGTCTTCAAAGATTTGTTTTAATGTTCAAATTTCAGGAAAATGGTCAGCTCAAGAAGGAGGAAAGGGGAGAAGGGGAAGGAGCCAGAGAAATTGAGGAGGTGGGAACCTGTAGTAAAACACAAACAAAAACCCACACCTGTCTTCCCTTATGATCAGGACTTCCTCTAACTCCCTTACTGAATGTCCTGAGACACAGAGACCCTTGGCCAACCAGCCAAGATATTCCATAAACTGAAGCAGGAAAGTGAATCTGTTTCAAGTATGGGATAGAGAATTGGGTCTCACTGAATCAACTGTGTTTTTTCTTCAAGGCATAACATACCTACAATAAAATGTACCCATTTTAATAAAGTTTAAAATTAGATACCTTTGGGAAAATGTAGATCCACCTTCACAATCAAGAACATTTCTCTCATTCTAGAAAGTTCCTCAGTGCCCTTTGTAGTCATTCGCATCCCCCTACCCACCAGCTAACAACCACTGATCTAATTTACATTTCTGTTTTGCTTTTTGCAGAAAGTCATAAAAACAAAATCACATAGAACATATCATAGCCTTTGGCATCTGGCTTTTTACACTTAAGCTAATGGTTTTAGGATTCATCCACATTGTTCCATGTACCAACACTTGTTCCTTTTTATCACTGAGAACCCCACAATTTCTTTATCCAGCCACTGGCTAAAGGACCTTCAAGCTTTTTCTGGGTTTTGGTGATTTTGAACAATGTTTCTCTCCAATTGTTGTTGAAACACTTTTCTTCTGTCTCAGCTAAATTTCTAGGAGAGATTGCAGGGTTCCGTGTACATGTATGCTTAACTTTGGGAGAAATGACCAAATGATCCAAATGACCCCAAAGGACTGGATCGTTTGTCGGGTCCCACCAGTGACATATAGAAGTTCAGCTGGGAGTGGCCACAGTCAGAAAATGGAGCATAATAAGTGTTGACAAAGATGTGGAGACACCGGAACGCTCATGCTTTGCTGGTGGGAATGTAGGGTGACGCAGGTACCCTGAAGGACAGTTTGGTGACTCCTCAAGAGGTTAAACATAGAATGACTGTAAGACCCAACAATTCTACCTTTAAGCCTATCCCCTAGAAGAACCGAAAACAGGTGTTCAGACAAGAACTTGTACACAAATGTTCATAGCAGCATTGTTCACGATTGCCCAAATATGGAAAAATGTCCGTGGGTGGGCGGTGGGATAAATGAAGTGTGGGATAACCATGCAAGAGATATTATTCATTCATAGAGGGAATTGTGACCCACATTACAGCAAGGATGGGCCTTGAAAACATCATGCTAAAAGATTACATACTGCATGGTTCCATTTATATGAAATGCCCAGAAGAGGCAAATCCATAGAGACGGAAAGAAGATTAGTGGTTGTCCAGGCTTGGGAGGAGTGGGTATATTAATGATGTTTTTTATTTTGTGAACTTTATGATGCTTTGACATCTTGGGACCTTGGGGACACAGAGGATTGCGCCTCCCAGAGTGAGCTAATTCCTAAAGATAGCAAACACCATGCCTGAGGGTATACCTTTGTAGCAAACCAAACACCTGAGTGCTCTCCCAGACCCAGTTCCTCTTATCAGACTCCCTTGCTCTCTGCCGTCGACCAGCAGGGAACCACCTCGATAATCCAGAGCATACTGAAGGGTGAAACCCGCTCCACCGGCTGACCCCACCTTGCCTTGCCTTGCCTTTCCTGCAAAAACCACTATAAAGGCTCTTGCCCACAGCTTCCCCTCCTAGCTGAGCCTGGGGCTCCCCCCACCCTGCAGGGGAAGTGCCCTGCCTCCTGTTTCTAGCTCTTGTGAATGTGAAGACTTCTTCCTTCATGACAGTCATTTCTGTCTATGTGTCCTACTGATTAAAGGAATCCCTTTAGATTTTAGGAAACTTTAGAACAGGGAGGAAGAGGAAATGACTGTTTCATGGGCATAGGGTTTCCACTGGGGTGATAAAAATATTCTGGGATTGGGTGGCAGAAATGGCTTGCAACACAGGGAATGCAGGAATCCTACAAGGGCATAATGCATGTTGCATGTCAGGGATCTCCAGAGCAACAGAACACTGACCCACAAGCATGAAGGTATTTATTAGGAGATGTTGGCTAAGGTGGTGATGAAGGCTTCCCTCTGCACGTGGGGTCCCCAGGAAAGCTGGTGGTGTGGTTTGAGTCTGAGTGTGAAGACAGGCGGCAACCAGGTGTGAACTCCTCCGTCCTCCACCTTTCTGTTCTGTTCAGGTGCTCAGCAGAGTGGAGGAGGCCCACCCACAGGGGGAAATGCCATCTGATGTCTGACTCCACCAATTCAAACACTAATCCCCTCTGGAAACATTTGCTCAGAAGTAGATATTAATTACCTGCTCATGTTTCAACTCAATAAGAACATGAAAAACAAAGCCCATCCCTCCACCGCAGCTTCACCAGCCAGGGCTGGCTGTGGTCAGTCTCATTAATTTGAGACATTCTCACACTATCTCACTGTAGATTTAATTTATCTTTACATGATCTGGTGAAATTGGCATTTTTTTCTTACCAGCTGTCATTCTGCATGCCAAATTTGAAGTAATTGTGGATTCACGTAAAAGCTGCGAAAGTTCAGAGTCTCCGAGGCCTTCCATATCCAAGTTTCCTCTAACCTTACGGAACCATAGTATGACTGTGGAGAGCAGGAAATGAGCCTTAATACAAACTAGGACCTCACCAATCTAGAGACCAATCAAGTTTCCCCTGTTTTCCCGCTAATTTTCTTCTTCTCATCCAGGATCTTGTCCCGCTACCTACCACGTGGCACTTGGCTGTCAGATTGTCTTGATTTTCTCCAATCTGTGACAGTTCCTCTTTCCTGACTTCAAGACTTTTGACAAGTTCTGGTCAGTTATTTTAAAGAATGGCCCTCAATTTGAGTCCTTCTGAAGTTTCTTTAGGAATAGATTGAGCTTGTGCATTTGGGGCCAGAATACCGCAGAAGTGATGGATGGCACTGATCTGATTCCTCAGTCCAGTGGCACCCGCCCCCTCTCTACACGGTCGAGTCACTTTTCCTCTGTAAGGAATCTATTCCTTGCAAACCGGTAACTATCTTGTGGGGAGATGCTTGGAGATGAGGCACAATCCCATTTTTCATCCATGTTTTGATTCAGTAACGAGCAACCTCTCATGATTCTTGCCTGCAACAATTGTTAGCATATGGTTTGCAGAATAGTGATTTTCTCTTGCCTTTATGTCCTGTACGTATATTAATTAGAATTCCACTGTGAGGAAGAGCCGCTCCTTCTCCCTCATTTATGTATTCAACTGTTTGTGCATATTCGTACTGACTGAAGGGTATTTATTTGACACTGTGGGTTATAATCTAATACTACCGTTGCTTCTGTGATTCCTTCCATTGTTCCCTCCCTGGTCACTGGGGTGCCCTCACACTAGCTCCTTGTCCCTTGGCTTTAAATCCCCATAGCTCTCTGAGCTCCTCCCTAGCCTTCAGCATTTTAAGCATTCCCAGACTTGAGGAATGTCTTCCAATGTACTTGTTTGCCATCTGTATGTCTCCTTGGATCACGCATCCTTTCTAATATTTTGCTCATTTTCCACGGGGTCATTTGTCTCATTATTAAATCATAAGTTTATTTTTTGCCATCAATGCTGGATATTTGTCCTTTGTTTAATTTTATATTGCAAATATTTTATCTCCCAACTTTCAGACAGCCATTTCATTTTTGTAGCAGTCTTTCAAAGAGCCAAAGCATTCAATTTTGATAAAGTCAAATTTGTTATCCTTTTTATGGTTTGTACTTTTTGTATCACAGCTGAGAAATCTTTGCCTGACATAATGTCAAAAAGGTCTTCTGTATATTCTCCTAGAATTTTTATTATTGGCATTATTCTGGTATTCCCTGCTGTGATTCATGTCTAGGTTCTTTTTATGCACATTGTGAGGTAACAGTTAAATTTATATATTTCATATTGATGTCTAGTTGTTCTAGCACCAACTACTAAAAAAACTATTCTTTCCCTGTTGAGGTTTCTTTGCAAAGTTGTCAAAAATAAATTGAGCATATGTGTGTGAGACTATTTCTAGACTCTCTATTCTGTTCCATGAATATATATGTCTTTCTTTACATTAATAACACACTGTCTTGGTTTCCGTCATTTTACAGTAGGTCTTGGGGTAAGACAGTAGGAGTCCTCCAATGCTGTTCTCAATTTCAGAATTGTCCTGGTTATTTCAGGTCCTTTCCATTTACACATAAACTGTAGAATCTGAATTCCTACCCCCCAAAATGCCCACCGCTATTTTGAGTGGGATTACGTTGAATCTGCAACTCAGTTTAGGGAGATATTAACAATATGGAATCTTTGAATACATGAACTTGGTGTATCTGCTGTTATTTAAGTCTTATTTTATTTTTTCGTCAGTGTTTTGTACTTTTCACCATATGGATCCCGCCCATGTGTTGGTAGATTTATACCCATGCACTTATTTCTGTTCTGTGTTTTGGTTCAGTACTATTGTACCGTACTATTTAGAACTTTTAAGTTTTCTTGTTTCTCCATTGTTCATTGATAGTATATAGATGTGGAATTAATTTTGATACACTGACTTTGCATCTTATGGCCACGTTAAACTCACTGATTGTTCTTGGAGCTTTCACGTGTAAATTCTTTGGGGGTTCCTACATCGACAGCCATGCTATTTGTAAATACAGTTCTCACACTTTCTTTCTTATCTATGTGCCTTTCTTTTTTTTTTTTTAGCATAACAGAATTCACTATTTTTGCACCACACCCAGTGCTCCATGCAATCCGTGCCCTCTCTAATACCCACCACCTGGTTCCCCCAACCTCCTACCCCCCGCCGCTTCAAGCCCCTCAGATTGTTCTTCAGAGTCCATAGTCTCTCATGGTTCACCTCCCCTTCCAATTTCCCCAAACTCCCTTCTCCTCTCCATCTCCCCTTGTCCTCCATGCTATTTGTTATGCTCCATAAATAAGTGAAACCATATGATAATTGACTCTCTCTGCTTGACTTATTTCACTCAGCATAATCTTTTCCAGTGCCGTCCATGTTGCTACAAAAGTTGGGTATTCATCCTTTCTGATGGAGGCATAATACTCCATAGTGTATATGGACCACATCTTCCTTATCCATTCATCCATTGAAGGGCATCTTGGTTTTTTCCACAGTTTGGCGACCGGGGCCATTGCTGCTATAAATATTGGGGTAGAGATGGCCCTTCTTTTCACTCCATCTGTATCTTTGGGGGAAATACCCAGTAGTGCAATTGCAGGCTCATAGGGAAGCTCTATTTTTAATTTCTTGAGGAATCTCCACACTGTTCTCCAAAGTGGCTGCACCAACTTGCATTCCCACCAACAGTGTAAGAGGGTTCCTCTTTCTCCACATCCCCTCCAACACATGTTGTTTCCTGTCTTGTTAATTTTGGCCATTCTAACTTGTGTAAGGTGATATCTCAATGCGATATCAGCCACAGCAACTTCTTTCAAGATATGTCTCCAAAGGCAAAGGAAACAAAAGCCAAAATAAACTTTTGGGACTTCATCAAAATCAAAAGCTTCTGCATAGCAAAGGAAACAGTCAAGAAAACAAAGAGGCAACCCATGGAATGGGATAAGATATTTGCAAATGACAGTACAGACAAAAGGTTGATATCCAGGATCTATAAAGAACTCCTCAAACTCAACACACACAAAACAGATAGTCATATCAAAAAATGGGCAGAAGATATGAACAGACACTTCTCCAATGAAGACATACAAATGGCAATGAGACACATGAAAAAATGGTCATCATCACTAGTCATCAGGGAGATTCAAATTAAAGCCACATTGAGATATCTATGTGCCTTTTGTCACTTTTCCATGCTTATTGCCCTAGAAGGACCTTCAGCACAATGCAGAAAAAACAGTGGGTGGAAAACTTCCCTTTTCACCAACTGCAGGGGGAAGCATTCAGCTTTTTGCCGTGGAGTAAGACGTTAGGTAGAGGTGTTTCATGGAAGGTCCTCACCAGGTTGAGGAAGCTCTCTTCTGTTTTTAGCTTTCTAAGAGTGTCTACGAGGCATAAGTATTGAATTCTGCCAGATGTTCTTTCCCTGTTTGAGTTGATGGTAATGGTACTGTTTTCTCTCTTTACTCTTCTGGTATTGCAAATTACATTAATTGATTTCTATTATTACTTATCTATTTTCCATTAATTGATCTTTAAATGCTGGACCCGCCAGCGTCTCTGGGGTAAACTGTCCTTACACATGATATATTGTCCTTTCTGTATATACCTGGATGTAAGTTGTTAGTATTTTGTTAAGAATTTTTGTAACTAATGTGCTTTATTGGTCTGTTTATTTTTTTCCTTCATAATACCTTCCTGTGGTTTGGGTACATAGCAACACTGACCACATCGGAAGGGTTGGGAAGTGTCTTCTAGAAGAGATTGTGTAAATTTGTGTCTTCTTCCTTAAATGTTTGTAATATGTGTCCATGAAGTTACCTAGGCCTGTGCTTTTCTTTGTAGAATCCAAAGAATTCAATTGATGATAAATTCAATTTCTGTAGTCAATGTAGACTTATTTAGGTTGCCTAGTTCTTCTTGGGAGAACTTTGGCAAGTTGTGTCTTTAAAGGAATTGTTCCCTTTCGTTGGGAATTTCTATACACACATATATGTGTGTATAGAATGTATATGTATATATATATATATATACATCTCACTTTTTTTTTTTTGATGTAGGTGGATCTTGCTTTCTTTCCAAGATTAGTCTCTGATATTTAGATGGAGAGTTTACATTCCATGTAATCACTCATATGGTTGAATTTAATTCTAGATCTTGTTTATTTTCTATCTGTTCCATCTGTGCTTTGGTCCTTTGTTCCTATATTCTTGCCTGCTTTGGGAGTGATGAAATGTTTTTGTGTATTCAGCTTTACCTTACAGTAGGCTTATTCCTGCCGGTCCCTCCCCCTTGCACATGCGTCCTTGGGTTTACAATACACTTTTTTACTTTGCCGCAGTCTCTCTTGCCTGCCATCAACAATAGTATTCCTCCAGTTTGTCCCCTTACTGTTGGTACTTTTGTTGTCCTGCATTTTGATTCTACATGTGTTATAAATTCTACCATATATTGTTCCTTGTTTCATTTCAGACAGTAGATTATCTTTGAAAAAGATTAAAACAGAATGTTATGGTCACTTATTTTGGCCAGTTCTGAGATCCCTCATCCATTTGTGTAGATCCAAATGCATGCCTGGGACTGTTGATCTCACACTTCTTCTGCCTGGAGAACGTCCTTTGATAATTTTTTGGAGCGCAAGTAGACGGGGAATTAAGTAACTCAGCTTTTATTGGTCTTAAGAAGTGTCCATTTTGAATACTATGCAGCCATCAAAAGAAATGAAATCTTGCCATTTGTGATGACATTGATGGAACTAGAGGGTATTATGCTGAGCAAAATAAGTCACTCAGAGAAAGACAATTACCATATAATCTCCCTGATATGAGGGAGTTGAGAGGCAATGAGAGGGGTTTGAGGGGTAGGAAAATAATAAATGATACAAGATGGGATCGGGAGGGAGATAAACCATAAGAGACTTAATCTCACAAAACAAACTGAGAGTTGCCGGGGGGAGGGGGCGAGGGAGAGGGTGGTGGGGCTATGGACATTGGGGAGGGTATGTGCTACGGTGAGTACTGTGAAGTGTAAACCTGGTGATTCACAGACCTGTACCCCTGGGGCTAATAATACATTATATGTTAATTAAAACATTTTAAAAATTTAAAAAAAAAGAAGTGTCCACTTTGCTTCCACGAGAAAGATTGCTTTGCTTCTTCCTCTCCCCTGAGGCAGGGCATCTTTTCCTGGGTGCTGGGAGCTAACCGTGCCTTGGCTTGGCTTTTTTCCCACGGCAGAGAAGGGTCCTTGGGGCAGGCAGAAGATCTGTATCTGTGCATCACTGAGAACACTGTCAGGTCTCCTTCCTTGGCCTGATCTTTCTTGAAAATTCATGGCAAAAACCATAGAAAAAAGCTGATGGATGAGCACAGACTTCCCTGGTGCCTTGATGTACCAGGGATTCTAAGCCCTTTGTACTAGTTAACAATCCCCCCCTAACAAATTACCACATACTTCATCTTTTGAAACACCAGAAATTTATTCTCTCAAAGTCCTAGAGGACAGAAGTCAGAGATGGAGAGGTGTCAGGGCTGAACTCCCTATAGATGACCCAGGGAAGATTTCAATGCGGCTCCTCTTCCAGCTTCTATCAGTTGCTGGCCTCCCTAGTTTGTGCCCAGCTCAGCTCCAGTCTCTGCCCCTGGCCCCGAGTCCCCTGTTCTTTGGTGTCTTTCCACTCTGTGTGCCTCATAAGGAAACTTGTCACTTGGTTCAGGACTCGCTTGAGCAATCCAGAATGATCTCCATCTCAAGACCTTAAGCTATTACACCTGCAAAGTCACCTTTTCCAAGTAGGGTAATGTTGGGTTGGCGGCTTCAGGAATGCAGGAGGAATAATAGAAATGACCATTGGCCGCCATCTTCCAGCCCCCTTCCCCCTTCCTAACCTTTGACTCTCTTGCCATAAGGATGTATGCCCAGGTCACATCTCCACAAGTAACCTGATACCTATGCAAGAAACCAGAACATCAAGACTCCCCCCAACCCTCCAACCCCTGAATACCATACCTTATATGGCTGTGAACCTATTTCCTGTCTTAACCCAGATAAAAGACCCACTCAACACCCTCCCAGCGCAACTTCCCCGACTCCCCTTTCCGGAGTCACAGAACCTCGCCTGAGGATGCCCACCTCCTCCCAGTGCAACTTTCCTGGCTCCCCTTCTCCTGAGCCCTAAAACTTCATCAGAGAGTGCCTTTAATAAGTCTTGCCTTGTGCCTACCTTGCCTGGTGTTGTGTTTATCTCGCCTGTAAAACCTAACAGGTAGCAGATTCCAGGGATCAGGGCTAGGATGTAGGATTCGGGAAGCCACCCTTTAACCCAGTACACCCTTACTTGTCATTTAAGAAATGCTGGGATTTCAGTGCTTTTCTTCAGCCTGCCTATGTGGTAACTATGTCCTTCAATGCTCTACCCAACATGAAACCACCGGTGCATCCTGACTCTCCCCAGGGCCTTGTTGCACATTGGAATTTAAGTTTCCCTATGGCCTTATGACCTCAGCTCTCCAGGAACTGAAGACTAATTATGATCTCCTAGATCTCTTCTCGTGGCTAGAGTGGAGGCCGTGTTCTCCCAGCTTTCTACAACCCCTGCTGAAACAGGGCTCCCCACTGCCCCACTGAATCCTGCAGGCCTTTCCTACTGGTGGCTCACTGCTTCTGTCCCCCAGCTGGCCACTGTTCCGGGCACGTGGAGATACATGGCATGGCTACCTCACCAGGCCATGGCTGTCTGTGGCCAGCAAAAGTGTCTGGGTCCTCTTTTCATTCACTCATCACCAGAGCTTATTCTCAGCTTGCATTTGATAAGTCTCTTTGTTGGAATAATGTTGCTAGCCTTAGGGAAGCTAATATGTAAGTTCTTAGAGGTGGGGTTCCTGGGATTTTCTAAGTGTAAATTCTTTCCCAGGTAAAACCTAGTATCATAGGCCATTCAAGCTATTCAGAACCCACATGGACAGAGCCATGTCTCTCTGTCTGTGTGATGGGGAGACAGGGACATCCCTACAGAGAGCCTCGGTGCTGTCATTGTTTCTCCCTTCCACTCCCGGTGCTAGCACAGGGCTAGTACCTCACAAGTAGTGTGAATCACATCCTAGTGTGTATATCACAGCAACCTGGAGAAGTATCCTACTTGGTCCCCTGCCCTCCACCCTCCAGTTCTCCATTCTCCAACTGGTTTGTGTGGCCAGGACTCTCCTGGCTTGAGTCATGGGCTGGCTCAGCATGGCCATAATGAATCCAGAGCCCAGAGCAGCAGAACTTTCACAATTGACATTGGCATTGAGTGGAACAGCTGGCCCACACATTTGTGGACTTATCCTGGAGTCTGCACTTGGTTAAGACCAAGTACATGGATGCTGAAGAACACCTCTGAGTTGGGTTCTGCACAGACCTGGCAGCCATCATAAATCTTTACTTCTCTCCAGATAAAGAGGGGAGTAGCCAGTTCTAGTCACATGGCAGCTCACACTTGTCCTTGGCTCTTTTCTTCTCTTCATTCCAACATTCTTTATCTTTTTGGATCATGAAAATGTTTCATGCCATGTCAATGTTCCTCCTTTCATTCAGTAGGTTTGTCTCTCCCCTCCTCTTCTGTGTAGGGAAGGGAGTCCCAGAGCCCTGAACTCTTGAAAGGACATCCTACCATATTAGCACACGCACACACACCACCTTTGATCCTTCCACCGACATATGGCACATTAATCATACTCTACACCCTTGCGTTGTCTGTAACTTACATCATGAAGCGTGGTCCTGTGAAGACACTGGATCTAAAGAGCACATGAAACAGAGAATGCACATTGTCAGATTGATTTAAACTTAGAGGAATCAGCGGAAATTGTTAGTGTCATGAATCATGGGCTTACAGAACTTTCCATCCCAGGCAGAAGGCTTCGTTCCAGTATCTGAGGGTCTTGACCTAATAGCTCCTTCCAGTGGGGTCATTCCACTACAGAGTGATAGTGTAAAATGCCCTCTTTCCATGGAAATGGTACTTTCATGATCTTAAGGCTCTTGTAGAGAAGTTGTTGGCTTACAGAAAAATGGAGAAATTGAGAGGAAGAGATTCCTGGATGTCTCTGCCCCACATCTGCATAGACGCATCCATATTCATATGCCCCACCATTGTGGTACTTGTCATTGGTGAACCTACCCTGACACATCACCATCACCTAATACCCATGGTGTACATTAGGGTTCACTCTTTGTGTTGTGCATTTTACGGGTTTGGACAAATGTATAATGACATGTATCCACCATAACAATGTCATACACAGTACTTTTCACTTTTCTAAAACTCCTCTGTGCTCCTCCTACTTATCCCTCCCCCACCACCCCCTAAAACCATTGATATTTTTGTTTGTTTGTTTTTGTTTTTGTTTGGATTTTATTTTTATTTATTTGTCAGAGAGAGAGAGAGTGAGAGAAAGAGAGCACGCGCACAAGTAGGCAGAGTGGCAGGCAGAGGCAGAGAGAGAAGCGGGCTCCCTGCCAAACAAGGAACCTGATGCAGGACTTGATCCTAGGACCCTAGGATCATGACCTGAGCCAAAGGCAGCAGCTTAACTGACTGAGCCACCCACATGTCCCCCATTGACCTTTTAAATTTATTTTTATTTTTGAGAGAAAGGGAGAGACAGTGTATGCATGTGCAAGCAGGCTGGGGGGAGTGGGGGAGGGAGAGAGAGAATCTCAAGCAGACTCCACGCTGAGTGCAGAGCCCAATGCAGGGATCCATCTTATGACCCTGAGATCATGACCTGAGCTGAAATCAAGAGTCAGAGGCTTAGCTGAATGAGCCACCCAGGCACCCTAACCATTGATATTTTTACTGTCTCCACAGTTCAGCATTTTCCAGAATTTTATACAGCTGTAATCATACAGTGTTTTCAGATTGACCTCTTTCACTTAGTAATATGCATTTAATTTCCCTCTGGGTCTTTTCATGGTTTTTTAACTCATATCTTTGTAGTGCTGAATAATATTCCATTGTCTGGATGGACTGCAGTTTATTAACTCATTTACCTACTGAAGGTTTCTTGATTGTTCCATTTTTACAATTATGAACAAAGCTGCTGTAAACATTCACGTACAGGTTTTTGTGTGAACATAAGGTTTCATCTATTTTTGCTAAATACAAAGGAGTATGTTTAGCTTTATTAGAAATGAGAAAACTGTCTTCTAAGGTGTCTGTACCATTTTGCAACCCTACCAGCAATGAATGAGAGTTCCTGTTGCTCCAGATCCTCACCAGCATTTGGTGTGGTCAGCGTTCCAGATTTTGGCTATTCTAACAGATGTGTAGTGGTATCTTATTGTTTTAATTTGCCTTTCTCTGATGAAATATGATCCAGAGCATCTTTACTTATTTGTCATCAATGTATCTTCTTTAGTGAGGTGTCTATTAAAGTCTTTGGCCCATTTAAAAAATTAGGTTTTCTCATCTCTCATTGTTGACTTTTAAGAGTTCTCTCTCTCTCTCTCTCTCTCTCTATATATATATATATATATATATATATATATATATATATATATATTTAAAGATTTTACTTATTTATTTGACAGGCAGAGATCACAAGTAGGCAGAGAAGCAGGCAGAGAGAGAGGAGGAAGCAGGCTCCCTGCTGAGCAGAGAGCCCCATGTGGGGCTCGATCCCAGACCCTGAGATCATGACCTGAGCTGAAGGCAGAGGCTTTAACCCACTAAGTCACCCAGGTGTCCCAAGAGTTCTTTATATATTTTGGATAACAGCTCTTTATCAGATGTTTCTTTTGAAAATATATTCTCAGGATGCCTGGGTGGCTCAGTTGGTTAAGCAGCTGCCTTCAGGTAGTGATCCCAGCTTCCTGGGATCGAATCCCACATCAGGCTCCTTGCTCAGCAGGGAGCCTGCTTCTCCTTCTGCCTCTGCCTGCCACTCTGTCTGCCTGTGCACTCTCCCTCTGACAAATAAATAAAATCTTAAAAAATACATATATATATACATATATATATATATATATATATATATATATATATATATATTCTCTCAGCCTGTGACCTATCTTCTTTCTCTTTCTCTTGACATTGCCTTGTTGCAGAGCAGAAGTTTTCAATTTCAGTGAAGTCCACCTTATCAATTCTTTCTTCCACAGATCATGCTTTTGGTGTTATTCCTAAAATATCATCACCAAACCAAAGTAATCTAGATATTCTCCTATGTTATCTTCTAGGAGTTTAATAATTAGTTTCACACTTTGCTTTGACGCTATGATCCATTTTGAGGTAACTTTTGTGAAGGGTGTAAGCTTTATATCTAGACTGATTTTTTTGTATGTGGATGTCATTTTTTTTTCCCAGCACCATTTGTTGAAGAATTTTTTTGCTTTGCTCTTTTGTCAAAGATTTGTTTATATTTATGTGATTCTATTTCTGAGTTTGCTATTTTGTTGGTCTATTTTTTCTTTTCACTAATACCACACTCTTGATTACTGTGGGTTTATAGTAAGTCTTAAATTTGGGTAGTGCCAGTCCTCCAACTTTGTTCTTTGTCAGTATTGCATCAGCTACTCTGGGTCTTTTGCCCCTATATATAAAGCCCAGGATCTGTTTGTTTATATCCATAAAATAACTTGCTGAGGTTTAATTAGGATTGTATCTATAGATAAATTTGGGAAGAACTGACATCTTGACAATATTGAGTCTATCCATGAACATGGAATATCTTTATTATTTAGTTCTTTGAGTTCTTTCATGGGAGTTTTATAATTTTCTTCATATGATATTATACATATTTTATTATATTTATACCTGTACATACTTTGGGCATGCTAGTATAGATAGTATTGCATCTTTAATTTCAAATTCTATTTGTTCAGTGCTGGTGTATAAGAAAGTGATTGACTTTTGGATATTACTGTTGTATCCTGAAACCCTGCTACAATTGCTAATTAGTTCCAGGAGGTTTTGTTTGTTTGTTTGTTTGTTTGTTTTTGTAGATTCCTTTGGATTTTCTATATTGATATGCATGCCATCTGCAAATAAAGACAGATTTCTTCCTTCCCAATCTATATACCTTTTATTTCCTTTTCTTGTCCTTTTTTTTTTTTTTTTTCATCATCTAGGACTTCTGCTTCCATAATCCTGCAGTATTTAAACTCACCATGTGAACTTCAGATTCACATTCAGGCCTCAATTTATATTCAGACCCCACCACTTATGACAGATAAAATCTTGAGCACGTAACTTAAACTTGTGTCTCAATTTTTCTGTAAATTGGAATGATAATGGTATATACCCCAAGAAACCAAAATAACGAGTAAGATAAGTGTGAAAGAGTGAAACTAACATAGGTGTCAGATACTGTTCTCATGTTCATTCTCACTCATACTGCCTTGAGATTTCCAGGCCATTCCTTCAATGACCCTGTTCCCTCTCCACAGCTGATCATACAGTGGGCCCTAGGACTAACAGAGCTTCACCTCTAGAAGAGGCTCCACCATCCTTTAAATTAGAACACTGTTCGTATGGAAGCAGAATAATGACCCCCACCAAGATGCTCACATCCGAATCCCCAGAACTTCTGAATATGTTACTTTATGTGGAAAAGGAACCTTTGCAGATGTGATTAAGTTAAAGGTCTTGTGATGGGCAGAATATCCTAGATTATTGAGGTGGGTTTAGAATAATCACAGGGCTCCTTATGACAGGGATGCAGTGCAGTCTGAGTCAGAGACATGAAAATAGAACAATGAAAGCAGAAGTCAGATGATGTGATGTGGCCATGAGCCAAGGAATGCAGCAGCCTCTAGAAGCTGGAAAAGGCCAGGAAATGGATTCTCCCCTAGAGCCTCCAGAAGAAACCCAACTCTGCTGACTCTCTTGATTTTAGTCCCATGAGATCCATTTTAGACTTCTAACCTCCAGAACTGTAGGATAATAAATTTGTGTTGTTTTAAACCACTATGCTTGTGGTAATTTGTTATGGCAGTGATAGGAAACTAATACAGTTCCTTTCTGGGACAATAGCATAGGATAAGTGCAAAGCGCTGGGGCTGAGGGTTTTGGTGTCTGTGGCCTCATTCATGCTGTTTGCTTTTCTGGTTGAGGTCTGGTCTATGGAGCCCCTGTCCCTCTAGGCCATTGGATTTGTTTAATAGCTGTATTTGCTTAATCTAAGGTTCACCCTGGCTAGGGATCTATTGGTAACCTCGATCCAAATACGACAATGATTCTGATAGATGGGTAGTGAAGCCTCATTAAGATCAAGCATTAGTCTTTTACTATCAAAATCTGCCTAAAAAGATGTGGTTGGGCTGGTCTAGCATAACCTCCTGTTGCACAGACACTGGTCTTGCTGGGTGTGAGGGTGCAGAGAAACTCAACTCCACATCTTTCCGATGCTGTTTCCATATTTCCTAGACAGCTGTGTCCTAAATACTCTAACCTCCAGACACATTAGTCGAATAATTTAGGAAATCATCACCAGGACATTTCAGGACCTGGGGTAAGGGAAGTGGTGACATTTCTTGCCACCAATAAATCTGACTTGCTCATTAGTTTAAAAGCCACTTCGGATTGTTCTAGCTTGGACATTCAGAGTTGCTGTCTGATGTGTAAAATTGAGGGATATGAAGGAATAAACCCTGTTAACTTCAGAGGTTGGAGATTCAATTAAAATAATAATGGAGACCAACTGGGCATGAAGACCTGTCAGCAGGGTCTCAACGCGAAAGGGATGGATCTTGTTGAGATCTGACATGTATCCACGATGGCTGGACAATGAATTTCCCAGGCTGTGGGGATGCTTGCCGTGCGTGTGGTCATGTGAGCCTCATCACTGCTTAGAGGCGGCTTCCCTGCCGGTTCTATAGGCTGCAAAGGTATCAGGCAGCCTGGTAAGAGGCAGGCTGAAGCCACACTTTTGTGCATTTTAGGATGCCGGGGTGGCTCTGGAGAGTTCTTAGGTTGCTCCCCCTGTAAAAAGCTAAAATGTCCATGGTCATTAAGCTTTTTTGAGACAAGAGCCCTGAGTCAGCCTTGGGCCCACTGTGAGAACCCCTTCCTTCCCTCTCTGGGACTCAGATTGTATTTGAAGTCTTTTCAGTCAGTGGTTAAATGAGGACCAGCCCCTTCCAAAGACACTGAATGAGAGCAAAGAGGGATGGAATGGCAACCAGTAAGGCATGTGCCAGCCATCTCACGAATCCCGGAAATGTCTTGGAAGAGCCGAATGCAATGCGAATGCCCAATAAGCATCAGTAAGTGTTAGCTGCTGCTGTTATTGGGACTGTCATGATTACTCTCAATGATCTCATCTTCACGACAGGGCTATGAGCTTCTTAGAGGCAAAATCTCATACACACCCAGATACCCGTGCTCCACACCCTCAGCAGAAGGTACCAAAACACTTACCATACGTAGATGCTAATTAAACTCTCCTTGAAATGGGGTCCAATGTGCATTGTTTTATGAAAGTCTTCAATATGGACCAGAATCGTTTATTCAGAATTAAATGACAGGGGTTCTGCCCATGTTGGTGTACTATTTGTGAACGTGTGTGTGTTAAAGGGGCTTTGTTTCCAAAGAGCTAGTTTATCCTTCCCACTGAACCTGAAGTGAAATCACAGGTCTGGATCTAATGAGATCATTCTTTCCATTTTGGGCAAATAAAGATGTTAAAAAAAATTGTCTTCAAAGTCTTCTTTGAAGAACCAATGAGGGATGTCGATCGTAGAAGAGGATGGAATCAGACATAAATTGTGACTTCCTGGCTTCCTTTCTAAAGCTCTTGATAAGCCCCTCTTTCTGTGGAAGTCTTGGTGACTAATGAGAGCTTGTAGATAGAAAGACTGGATTCCTGGAAATCAAAGAGATCTGGAAGCCAGGGTGAACGTTCTGCCCCGTGTCCCTCTCTCATGCCATCCCTTCCCTAAGTCACCTCCGTGCATCATAGCATTTAAGAGAGGATGGGCTGCTGGGGCGCCTGGGTGGCTCAGTCATTGAGCATCTGTCTTTGGCTCAGGTCATGATCCCAGCGTCCTGGGATCGAGCCCTGCATCGAGCCCCGCATTGGGCTCCCTGCTCTGTGGGAAGCCTGCTTCTCCCTTTCCACTCCCCCACTTTGTGTTCCCTTTCTTGCTGTCTCTCTCTCTCTCTCTATCAAATAAATAAATATATCTTAAAAGAGAGAGAGAGGATGGGCTGATCTAAATCCTTCTTTTTGAAAGGCCTGAAGAGAGTAAGTTGCTTTCCTGAACTCACATAACCAGGAAAAGCTGGAATTAGTCTGACCCGGGGTCTCCCAACTACTAAGTTTCTCCCACAATTTTGGGTGAAAAACTTCATACATCTGGATAGATTCCTTGTTTTAGATAGAATAATGTTTGCATGCTGGAGTTACAAGTCAGCCTTTTTTTCTGTCCCCTCAGAGGAGTTCCAGTCCTCTGCTTCTCTGTCTGGGTCATGGTCTCTCCAGGGAGGGCCCAGCATAAGGACAGGAAAGATTCTCATGTTTTGAATGCAGTGGACATACCACCATATAAGGACAGGGTCCCAGGGCCACAGAGCATGTGCAAACTCTGTGGAAAGCAGTGTGTCTCCCAACGGGTGCACCTGAGGGAGCAGGGTGGCTTTGCTGTGAATTGTGGGGAGTTCATGACTGCATGTTGATGATGGCTCTTGCATGAAAATCTAGTTAACATGAGCAGAACTGAACCACAGCATGAATTATATTCAGTATAATTAATCCCCAGTCATCATTTTAATATTAGCCACTATAACCCAATTCAGTTTACCACTTTAGCTTAGACCTGCTACATCTAGACTGGAAATAAGTCAGTTCAGTATGGTATCGACCAGTCCTTTATTTTTATTTATTTATTTTTTACTACATACAGTTACATATAGAATAAAAAAATATTTAAGACCCAGACATTAAACATAGACTTTTAAAAAGTATAGAGACCTTTTATCTGGAAGTTTAAGGAAGGAAATAGAGAAGGACAAGGGGCTTAAAATGCCAACCCAAGTATGAACTCTAAAGCATAACTACTAAGAGAAATGGAAATAATTTAGGGAATAAAAATATTTTAACAAATAATTTCTGTCTTCAGAGTGAGAAGTTTTTTTTTTCATCTTTGAATCAAGAAGAAGACAATTTCAAAAAGGAACAGATAATGGAAGTGAGATCTTAGAAAATAAAGCAACACAATAACAACATACGATTCCTGAAATAGACATTTCAACAGGGTATTTGGATAGTAAAAGTCAGGAAAGTCTCTGAGAAAATAGAACAATATGACAAAGAAACAGACAAATAAACAGAGGAAGGCCAGGATTCATCCAGATTCTTCTGGATTCTTCTGGCTCACTTTCTTGGTTTTATGTCATGTCCCCATCTTGTTCCTTATTCCCAAGGAAGAGCCACTGTTAGATACATACTCTTGCCCAACTCTCCCATACTTACATTTATAATTTTATCTGGACTTCATGTCATCAGATTCCCCACTGACCTTGGGGCCAAGGACATGTGGGTCTCTCTGGCTCACCTTGTTAGAAGAAAAACCTACATCTAGTTGGACCATGGCAGTCCAGACAGTGGCTGAGCTGACGCCAGAGAGACTGGTCCAGAGAGCACTGGTCCTATCTAAGTGCTGTAGACATGCCTACTGCCTTTAGCGCTGTGGGGGATGGGGAGCAAAATGTCCAGCACTTCCTGGGTTTATGCAGGGACGCGTGTTACTGGCTTGCACAGCACCAGGCCCAGAGGAAGCCCTCTGTAATCCCTCCGTCTGCTTTCCCAAGGTTCACTACTGCGAAATGCCATCAGCAAGAGGGGATGATTCTGACGTCCACAGGGACTGATGCATCATCAGAAACCCATCGAGGAGGACACCATGCTGACTTGGCCTGCAGCTGTCTCAGAACTCTTGCCAAGGATGTGCTGTAACCTCAAAGAGATTGTGAACTCCGAGTGTAGGAGGGATGCAAGAGCCAAGGCCGTCCTCTAGCCCCGTCCATGCATGAAGTGCCAGTTCTCCCTGTGCAGACCCCTTCCACCCTCACAGCTCCCTTCCAGACAGGGCTGAGAACCTCTCCAGTTGCCAGGTGAGGAGCGTCAGAGTGGGGAGACTGACGGGAGACTCCCAACTGCTCAGCCCATGGAGCAGGGGTCACTTCCTGCTGTGGTAGCGGGTAGAGGGATGTGGGGGAGGCTCAGACCCCCATCAGCCTGGGCCCCATCCCTTCGGCTCAGGGGATCCCAGGGAACACAGGCTTCCTGGGACAGATGGAAAGAGTGAGGAGAGTCCTGGAACCCAGCTGGCGTGGCCAGCACATCAGGAGGGACACTGATAAGGGGAGCAGTCCCAAGCGGCCAACTGAGGACCCCAGTGGTAAGATGGTGAGAGGAGGCTGAGTGAGTCAAAGAGAAGACCAAGAAATCACTGTCAGGAGGACGGAGAAGGGGACATCCCTCCTGACTTCAGCAACTGCTCAAACTGACTGGCAAGAATGGCAAGAGCATCATGAGACACACCTGAAGGGTCACGGGGGGATGCAGGCAGTGCATGCCCAAAGCCCTGTGTCCAGAGTGCTCAGGGACAGCTCCTCCAGAAGGTGGGAGTGGTCCGGTTCCCGAGGGTGGGCAGGACGTGCACAAGAGTGAGGACTGCGGGGAAGTCCTCCAGGAACAGGGGCAGCCTGTGGTTTCTTGTATGAGACGAGGCACACGATGGAGGGACGAGAGCTGTCCTCAGCATGATGAGTAGAACAATCTCTTGGGAGGGAGGGTTCGTGTCGGGAGCTGAGGGGAAGTGGTCAGGATGTGGGAAGGGGTCAGACTGGGGAGGGATAGGATGCTGGGCCAAGGATTTCGAGCTTGATTGTTTAAAGATTTTGAGAAGGAATTGTTTCTGGTAATGCGGGATGGAGGGTTTAGACTAGGAACTTCTGGAAACAGAGGTATTGGCTGAAGGTGCTATGCTACTATGAGAGCCTGGGGCAGAAGGAGCAAGGGTGAATGAACTTAAATGAGACCAGGATGCAGGGGCAGAGGAAGGAAACAGAAGGGTGAGTGGAAAAGGACAGAAGTGTGAAGACTTGGTCTCAGCCTTGGTCTCCACCTGCTTTCCAGCACAAATTACCCAGCTGCCATATACACCAGGGTTCCAATCTTCCCCTCGTCTTCCTCCTCCATCTCTTCCTCCTCCTCCCATGCAGAAGTCTTTCAAACGTCACAAGAAGCTGTAGGCGAAGAGTCCCGCATGGGAGCTGCCCTCAGCGGTAAAACAATGGCAATAATGACCTCTGTGGTCAGTACTCAGGAGGTCTCAGCAGGACCTGGGACAAACTGGCTGTGAGGCTGAAAGCTGGGGTTAAGGACAGATGCGTATGAGGCATGCTTATTGGAACCACGGGTGACACGATGGAGAAACCTAGGGTGTCAGTCTCACGCAAATCACCTACCAGTAGGATGAGTACGAGGGAGGTAGGACTTCTTGCTCCCACCTGAAGGTGGGACAGAGCGTGCTGAGCACCAAACACAAGCATACCCTGGCCCATGCACCCCACCTCCCCCACATCCAGCTGTCCCCATTTGCTCCAACTCTTGGGCCTGAGAGGTGGTCAACCATGTCCGAGGTCTGTGGCTGCCCCTCCAGAGAGCTGCCCCTCTGGAGGGTTCTTATTTGGGCTTCAAAACAGAACCACCAAGTGGTGAGGACGAACCCTCTGTCCAGGGCTGTTTACTCAGCACCCTGGCTTCCAGAAAGGTGGTTCTTCATACAGAAACCACACAAGGCGTGTCTATGAGACCAGAGAAACTGATCGTTCTCAGGTCTGCAGCATTTCCTATCTGTACTCAGACGGGGATGACTAGGATCAAGACACAAAAGATGAGTCTGGTAGGACACTTGTGTCTACAGTGCCATGTGGCTGAAATGAAAAGCCTAAAAGTACATTTGTTGGCTTGCTTGGCAATAAGGAATCACGAACTGCACTGTTTAAGTTGAAGACCTTTAAAAAATTGCCTTCAGAAAAAAAATTATATTCAGCAAGACCATCTAAGGATTTAGGTTTGACCTCCTGCTAACAACACTAATCTGTTGTGTGTCCATCTGTTCCCTTCTCTGTTTGATCCTTGGACATTCTAACGTAATTGGCATTTTTTTGTTTTTTAGCTGAAAATTGAAGTTGAGGATGGAGACAAGGAAGAAGGGGTATTAAACTGTGAGCACAGACCACGACAGCCCTGATTGAGTCCTGTCCTAAAGGAAGAGAAGCAAACACGAGGTCCCAGGCTGCACTTGAGGTTGGGGAGTTGAGGCTTAATTGCAGCAGAAATAGAAACACATTTGTTCGTTTGGCTTTGACCATCTGCCAGTCAGCCCATGGATGGTTTCCTCAGTGTCTGTGCGTCATGCGCTTGGTGTCTCATGTTTTCCCTCCACCCCGCATTCAGAAATATTTGAGAAGATTCAACAGATGTGGTTCTATCTCTGCTTCTCTTTGTTATTCAAATTAGGCAGGAAAGCAAAATTTTAGGGAAATGGTTTTAATTAGCAAATAAAGTAACAACATCTTATACTTGCGGACCAGTCGATCTGAAATTGATTTGCAAATAGGGGCTTTGTTAATCCTTCCAGTGTTTCCTAAGATACGGTTGTGGAAAATGTTATTCTGCTTTTAAAAGGAGAAGCTGGGCTCTGTGAGAAGCAAGTGGCTATATATTAAAGAGAAATCCCGGAGAGGCAGCCACTTAAACTCCTTGTAAACATCGCTTGAAATGAGAACCAGAACGAGGCTGCTTCTTCGTGAATCTCTAGCACCCAGATGCGGCAAAGTTAACCGGAGAACTTTCTTGTTCCGATTTCCAGATGACTGAGTGCAAGAAAGGGAGAAAGAAAGAGAAGGAAGAAAACTCTCTATCATTGGAGTGCAGTACGTTGGCCGTAGGAGACAGATGAGAAGTCCTGCGACAACAAGCGGGTGGATAATGTCAAAATACAGCAGGCTTTCGGTTTCGGGACATGCAGCTAAAGGTCACTCGCACGCTAGCATTTAAAATGTGGCTGTTGGGCGCCTGGGTGGCTCAGTGGGTTAAGCCGCTGCCTTCGGCTCAGGTCATGATCTCAGGGTCCTGGAATCGAGTCCCGCATCGGGCTCTCTGCTCAGCAGGGAGCCTGCTTCCTCCTCTCTCTCTCTGCCTGCCTCTCTGCCTACTTGTGATCTCTCTCTGTCAAATAAATAAATAAAATCTTAAAAATAAATAAATAAATAAATAAATAAATAAAATGTGGCTGTTTGTGGGGCGCCTGGGTGGCTCAGTGGGTTAAGCCGCTGCCTTCGGCTCGGGTCATGATCTCAGGGTCCTGGGATTGAGCCCCGCATCGGGCTCTTTGAAGCGGGGAGCCTGCTTCCCCCTCTCTCTCTCTCTCTGCCTGCCTCTCTGCCTACTTGTGATCTCTGTCTGTCAAATAAATAAATAATTTTTTTTTTTTTTAAATGGTCACCAAAAGGCATTTTCTGCCTTAGGCAAGCAAGGTTTGCAATATGGGATAGAAGGGCGTGGTGAGAAACATACCAGCTTGAAAGTTATATGTAACCTATTTGAAGAAAGATAAAATGAAGTCTACTGATACTTGAAACATATAGTAATTGAAATACGGAATAAAGAATCCCGTGGCGGGACTCAACAGCACAGGAGAGCACGCAGAAGAACCCGGGAACCTGGTAGAGGACAAGAGGAATCCTCCGATCTGAACCACACCACAGAGAGTAAGACAGATTGAAAAGCACCTGCCGTGGAGCCTCAGGGAGCCCCAAGCGATCGAACATTTGTGGCACAGAACACCCAGGAGGAGAGAGCAAAACGGAGGAGCCTGAAAAAGTCTTCACAGAAATAATGGCTGAAAATTTCCCAAATCTGACAAAATACCTTTATCGGCAGATTTAAAAAACTGAACAAACCCCAAACAAGAAAAATTCCAAGAGCCCCACACCAAAATGCATCACCACCAGACTCCAGAAAACTAAGGACAAAGTAAAAATCTTCAAACCAGGCAGGGGAAATGATTCCTCACCCAAGGGAAAAAGAGTTTGGATGACAGAGGGCATCTCAGCAGAAGTTGTGGAAACCAGCAAGGACTGAAATACAAGAACCACCGTCAACCCCGACTTTCACCTCCCGCAAAATTATCCATTAGGAACAGAGGGGAAACAAAGACGTGGTCCGGTGAAGGAAGACTAAGGCAGTCATTGCCGGGACTGCAACTCTAGAAAGATGTTCCTACACATTAGAGCGTGGAAGACTCGGCACATCAGGAAGGAAGAACCAGGGGTGGGGCGAATAGGCAGACCGCGCTGCTTCGGAGCCCCCAGCTGCCCAGGGAGAATGCAGCTACTCTGAAACAGCCTTGCTGGGCGCAGAGAGGAGGTGGGGAGAGCCCTGGTGTCGCTCCAGGACCCCTGCAGTCCACACTGTGAATCCTCCTCCTGAGAATGGGCCATACCTGTCCGAAGGGAGATTATCCTGGGTGGGCCCGACCTGACCAGATGACCAGATGAGCCCTGGAGCAAACGGTTGAGAGGTCAGAAAGAGTCTCCTGCAAATGGCTATTTGGCAAACTGCCTCCTCTAGGAGCAGAGGGCCTAGGGCCTTCCACTGCAGGGAACTGAGTTCTGCGGTCACCTTGGAGGAGGCGAGGTGAGGACTCTGAACTCTAGACAGGAGTGTGTGCAGATAGCACCAAGAGCACCTGTGGGCTTCACCACCCGTGTGTGCCCCAACAGCAGCGGAGACTTGTGAAGCAGGAGAAAGGGGGAAGCAAAGGCCATGAGTGCTCCCCACCCCTGGGGATGCTGTCACCCCTACCTGACATCGTGGCCACCTGCTCTTCCACAGGTATAAATGTGTCACTCTTAGATTTCTAGAGCTACTTTATTGGTGTGTGGAACTGGGATGGAGCCATCTCTGCCACCATAAAGAAATCTCTACAATGTGGCATCTCCTAGGATACCGGTCATGGGCCAAGAAGAGATCTCAGAGCCCCAGCACATCTGTAGCCCTGGACATGTCCTGCCTGCCAGATATGAACAGTCCCCCTGTGCTACCAAGTGGCTCCCCTGCCCGGGCAACCCAAGAAATCCCGCAGTCAAGGACGTTGATGGTCACGCTCTGCAGGTCCCCGGAATCCTGCAAGGGGAGGACTAGAAGAGCTGAGATAAGCCAACCCTCCTGAGCACCTGCCTCCCAGGAAAGGTAGCAAGTGCTCAAAAGTACTTACAATCCCAAGCGGGATCCTTTCCATGGAGATGACTCTTCTTTACAGAACATTCAGGACTGGGGTGCCTGAGGGGCTCAGTTGGTGAACCATATGCCTTGGGCTCAGGTCATGATCTCTGAGTCCTGGGATCTGCCTGCATCCACTCCCTGCTCAGCAGGGAGTCTGCACCTCCCCCTTTCTCTGCCCCTCCCCCATCCCAGCCTGTGCTCTTCTCTCATAAATAGATAGATAGGTAAACAAAATCTTACCCAAAAAAACCCATTCATGACTAAATTTTCAAGTAGCTCTTCCAAAGAGTTCCTCCATCATTTTCCAAATAAATTTTGCATATAACAAGAACCACCCCAAAATGATTAGCAACTGTTCAGAGACACAGCTGATGCAGAAAGTGAGCTAGATCTCCATGCGCATTTTGGAAAAATAGAAGATAAAAGGCCTCCCCTCCACACGTGGATTATTTGGCGTGGGGCTGAAAACGCATCCATATAGGACTGGGGGCCAATTTTTCAATCACCTAAGCTGACTGACGACGGTGACATTTTCTGGCTTGCCATCCTTGCCGATCCTCTCGGACTTTAGCTTTTTCCAGCCTGTTTTAAAGAACAAGGCCACTATGTGTTTGAAGCCCCTTGTATTTTATTTTTTTAATGCAACAAAGCTAATGCAAACCAGCTTTTAGGGTTTATAGGAAAATCGCCATATTTATTTTCTCAAGTTATTGGATCTGATCCCACGTCCTGAGAGAGGCAGCAGAGAATGAATCTGTCTGTCCCATGAGGCATGTTTTCAACAGTGTGAAAGGACCTCGCTGTGGCCCTGATTAATAAAGGATGTTTGACTTAACTATTCATTTCATGTTCTTCTAAATGTGGTTTAATTGAACAAGGCAATACAATAGGTATGGGGGACTCCCAAACACTGCTAGAGGAAGCTGACCTAGGATCGTTTGAGCAGGAAAAACATCCTTCTAAATTCTTAAAATAACAAAGTTAACTTTAAATCTCGAAACATATTAGGTAATAATCTATTTCTCTGTCTGGTTTCATGAGCTACTGACCCACCCGTTGTTAAGGTATGAGCTGTTGTTTGTAATTTTTACCCTAATGCTAGTAACGGCAGGTGTAAAGACAGGTGAGGACATTTGATAATAACAAGTCCTTATAAATGTTCAACCTCCCAGTCGTCCCCCAGATGTGAGCAGGCAACCCGTCTGTTCTCTGCACAGCTATTTGGGGAAGCCCCAAGAACACTAACTAGAAGCCCGTATTTGCTGGAGAGATCGCCAATAGTTTGGGGAAGCGATGTCTCGCTCCTAATTACTAATGATCTCAGGGACAGCGGGATTCAGGCAAGTGATTGGTGACAAAAATGTGTCGGGCTGGGGGAGGCGCAGTGGGACACGGATGGCGAATGGCCACCACAAGCCCATAGGAGAAAACTACATCCCTTCTGCCTTATTTTTCATTTCAAAGTGCCTCCCAGAAATGGTTGAAACCCTATAAATATCCTGTCCACAGATGCGTCGGAGGAAGACACGGTGGTGAGAAGGGGTTCAGGGGGATTAGTGGTGAGTGGAATCCTCTGACCCCCACTAAGATGCTGGCGGTCCCTGCACGGGGCTCACGAAACGTCCACGTCCAGCGCCAAGCTGGTTATCTCTGCTTTTTATCTGCAGACGGAAATGGGAGCAATACGTGCAAAATTAGCTCCATAAATAAATGTTGAGGGCTAATTGCCTGGTCGGCCCTGGCCCAGAAGCTTGCGGGATGCTCTCTCTTTCAACTCTGGTTGGGGCTGAACCAGGGTGTAGGAAACCTTGCGCCTTCTGTCTGCTGAGGAGGGCTCCAGTGGCCTCCATCCATTTTCCTGCTGGAGAAATATTTACTTTGTACTAATTGGTCTCCCTCTTGGCAGCCTTGGTGCAGTGGCTGCGATTCTCTGACTCAAGTCTGAGTCCTCCATGGGAAGAAGGGAAGGTGACACAGGCATACAGCTCGAGGGTGGAGACCTCAGTGATCAGGGCACTTAATATTCTAGAATCTTCTCACCATGTGTCATTGAGTCCCAGAACAAAGACTGTCCTCAAATCACTGATTCACAAGTACTCCTCCTGGCATCCTTGCTCCCCTGAGAAAGATTTCTGACCCTTTGTGACACGGATTCCCTTGCCACAGGGCACCTCGCCTCAAAGGGTCATTTCCTGAGGGGTTTTAAGTTTTTGAAACATTCATTATTTCACGGTGCTTACGAAACAGTCATCCTTGCAGGAGGAAAGCTGGAAACTTCAGACAAGTGTAGAGGGGACTGGAAGTTTCCCACCATGGACCCCTCAAAGCCGACCCTGAAAACATCACCAGCTGGGAGCCCTTTCAAATAACCTTGCGAGTGTCTTCCGTCTCCAGTAATGTAATCTGCTTTTTTGCACTTACCGTTACCGTCTGTTCATTTTCCTTTATTAAAAACTCTTGGGAAACCATTTACATTGATTGTATCATCTTTCATTGCTTCGTTGCTCTTTATTGAGTTGAGGACCTCTCTGTGCTGATGGCCATTGTGCTTGTTCTCAGATTTCATTAGCGCAAATGAGGTGGTGATGAGCATCCTCATGCATAGATGATTGTTTCCTTTTCCTGTTGTTTCTTTAAAGTAGATGATTCAGCCTGGCGTTACCGGGTCGAGGACGACGGACCCTCTGTCATGCTTGATATGCACTTCTGATCTCTCTCAGGAAGTGTCCTCACGTTTGTGTCCCTGTCACTGCTGTCTCTGGCCACTCTCCTCGTCCCCAGAACAGACGTGAACGTTTAAGACCATCTCTGCTTTTGTAACGTGTTGTCCGGATCTGCACTTCTGCAGCCACCATCAATGTCCACACACTTTTCCTTTATGCGTACCACGTAGCACATTTTGTATCGTTGCTATCTTAAAACATTAGCTCTTGAATCAAATGATGGTAGTTGTAGGGGGGAGACGGTTGGTTATGTTTTTCTCCATCGCTAACTGATTGTATGACTACCACTTCCTGACTCAGCTCCCCAGTCCTGCCTGCGTCAAAAACCCACTTCTCTTCTCTCTTCTCCCTCTGGGCTTTCTGTCCTGCATGTGTCTGTCTGTCCTCGATTTGTACGGACCAGTGCAATGACCGCGGGTCCTACCTCGCTGTGTTCTGACATCTGGCCTACTGACGAGATTCACACAGTGGCACACGGTTATTGCTTCTTTGTGTGTCTGTCCCTTTCAGCCCTGGGAGCCTCAAAAATTTTCTCCTTGTCCTTGATATTTGGCAGATGGCTCTGTCTTCTGTGAATCTGCTTTCGTTTCTGCTGCCTAGGATTTGAGGATATTTCTAAATCATAACACTTAGGTCTTCCTCCTATCCCAGAAAATATTCAGGTGTTGTCCCTGCAAATACGGCCTGTTCCCAAGCCCCAGTGTTTTCTTTCTGGAGCCCTATTGGAGGCATATTCAAACTTCTTTTTGCTTTCTGTGTCACTGAACTTCCTCTTTGTATTTCTTTCTCTGTCTGTGTTGCTTGCTGCTGGGTGAGCAGACCGGTTTCCAGTCGACTCTTCCTCTTCCAGCTACATCATGTCTATTACTGAAATGGATTTTTTTTTCCTTTTAAGTCTCTAACACCCAGGGTTTCCATTTGATTATTTTTCAAATTTCATGTTTGTTTCATCAACTGCCTATTTTTATTTTGCTTTCCTTTGGGTCTTGGAGTGTTTAAAGTACTTTTACTTTAAATCATTCCATGATGGATTTCCTTGAAATCAATCAATAACCATCCAGGTTGTTCTGTTAAGTCTGGTTCTCTGGGCGTGAATTCTCCCACTTGAGAGGATAAGTTCTGTGGTGAGTCTCAGTTGACGCCAGGCCCACCTGAGTGACTTTCCATCTGTGATCTTGGTTTTCAGCATGGGGTTTCCACCTGCCGGAGAGGAAGTGTGCACATAGGCCTCACCCCTGCACAAAGCACAGCTGAGGGTCTTCTCATTTTATGAAAGTTTCCTTCTAGACCATGACCCGGGGCCAGGAACCCACAGATTTTCCTGCTCTGTTCGAGAATGGCAGAGAACTGCCTGATTTCTCACCTGCTAGATTCAAACAAGAGGAGCAATTCCCAGTTCTTGCTGTTGATGGGCACCTGTGGCCTCTGCCACCACGAGACCCCCACAAGCCTTTCAGAGCCCACAGCCCCAAGCCCCACTCCCTGCTGTAGTTGCAATTTTCTTCTTTACCTCTGGGAGCTGGAGAAGTTCTTTTCTTTTTTAACTTGCCGCAGTTGGATCTTTATTTTATTTTACTTATTTGACAGAGATCACAAGTAGGCAGAGAGGCAGGCAGAGAGAGAGAGAGAGGAGGAGGAAGCAGGCCCCTCGCTGAGCAGAAAGCCCGATGCAGGGCTTGATCGCAGGACCCTGAGATCATGACCTGAGCCAAAGGCAGAGGCTTTAACCCACTGAGCCACTCAGGCGCCCCAGAAGTCCCCTTCTTGCTTTCTATCTTGGTTCAGTATTTTAAGCTTAAATCAGCAGTTCTAAGTGTTTGGAGCAGGCACAGACAGATCTCCTGACTGCTGCATTCTTTAGAATGACCTGAAATTTACTGAACTACTGTGGATTGAAGTCTTGTATCTATGCCGGCTGGTCCTCTCCCCTCTTCTCCCCATCTGTCTTTCCGTTCCTTTCTTCTCCTCATCTGTTGAAGCTACTTCTTCCAAATGCACTAATTTTTGTGAAGTGAGACAAATCCTGGAGGAATTTTCCCTTGAATTAATTTAGGAGGAGCTGATATTTCTATGATACTTGGTCTTCCTGTCTAGAAACATGGTATAAGCCCTTCTAAGTGGCATGCTCCCCTTTTCTTCATTTACTTTATGCCTTCTCTCTTCCTCCCCTCCCCCAACGGTCATTAGAATGTGAATAGCATCCTGGCTAATAAGTGATGGGTCCTCTTTTCTTTTCTTTCTTTTTTTTTTTTTAAAGATTTTATTTATTTATTTGACAGACAGAGATCACAAGGAGGCAGAGAGGCAGGCAGAGAGAGAGAGAGGAGGAAACAGGCTCCCGGCTGAGCAGAGACCTGATGCGGGGCTCGATCCCAGGACCCTGAGATCATGACCCGAGCGGAAGGCAGAGGCTTAACCCACTGAGCCACCCAGGCACCCCTGGGTCCTCTTGAAAATACTCAGGTGTTTTCAAACAGCCCAGAACATTTTCTTCTATTAAAATCTTGACTTGCCTTCCATTTTCTCTTTTTTTTCCATGGGTTGGATCTTTATCCTCTATCTTCTTTGTCTATCATTTCCTCATTCATCATTTTCTTATTCTACCTGTATTTTGTGAAGACACTGAAAGGCTGTTTTCTTCACTGTGAACTCCATTTTCTGCAAGTGAGTGGTCTCCACTGCTTCATTCCTGGCTCCCCTCTCCCAGGGGGTGTGGACCTGGGGCCAGGGTAAGTGGTGAGCAATGGCTTTCAGGACATTCCCCCCCTTACCTCACTGCACGGCTCTCAGAGGGGAGGCAGGCTTCATGCCTCACTCTGTTTTATCAGTCCACTTGCTTCCTCCCCACAATTTTTAGTAGCTCCTTAGGACTCCTAGGTGTCCTGTCCCTCACACCCACACTGCCCCCTGCCATCTCCAAGGGACCTCAGGGACAATATGTATTCCCAAGGAAACAACCTTACCAGAATCTCTTTCAAATGCCTCGTGTCCGGAAGATGGTGTCAAACATCTCTTTCCATTCTTGCTGAGGCACCTTTAAGTTCTTGAAATTGCCTGGCTGGGCCTCCATGAGTTTCCCTTCCCCTGGACTGTAGACGCCCATCTCGCCCTGCCCACCTCCCTCGTCCTGAAGATCACACGCACACACACACACACACACACACACACACACACACGTGCGTTAGAACTAACAAATAAATTCAGCAAAACTGAAGGGGTGCAAGGTCAACACAGAAAACTCAGGCGCATGCCTATACACTAACAAGGAAGCGTCCAAAAGTGATATTAAGAAATTAAGATATTAAGATATTTTTAGATAGATTTATCTAATTAAGATGTTAAAAAATTAAGATAGTTCATGTGTAATAGTTTCAAAAAGAATAAGACCAATAGAATAACTTAGGAATAAGTTTAAGCAAGGAAGAGAAGGACTTATACCCTGAAAACTACAAAATGTTGCCACTGACCTGCACACTTAGACACTGGACTGGTCTGACTGGTGATGGAGAGTCACCAGATTTGTACGCCTGCCCTCCCACCAGCCTGATCCTGGTTCTTCTTCACGTAATGGGACAGGAAGCACAAGTGTCATCCTGAAGACCAGCCAGGACCCTGTCTTCAGGGAGTGGCTGGCCTCAGGGCAGCTGCACTCACCCCTCCCTGAAGGGTGGCCCCCCAGCCTTAGGAAGGAGCCCAATAAGGCTTCCAAAACTTCTGGTCAACTCTTGGGCGACCTCTTTAGTCATGCTGGGCCCTGATTTCCTCTTCCGCTGAGATTCTTAGGAAAGGGGATAATGGCTACTGATGTGGGAAACAAAGGCAGAAGAGAAACTATCAAGTTTCCTTACTACCTACAGTCCATTGTTAAGTCCTTGAACGGGGCAGAGTGACGTTCCCCTAGGGACCTAACTGCCTCGTTGCTGATGCTTTGCTATCAGCAAAGGGCAAGCCTAGCCTGGCCCCAAGGATCCTGTAAGTCTATCTTAACATATAAAAATTCCTTTGGAAACTTCCTTTATCTCTAACCACCCCCCCCAAGATATATTTTGACAATCAACCCACAAGCATACAGCCCACTGATACACATCTGAAGAGTCTCATGACTAAGGTTTTATTTGACAATAATAAATGACTTTTCCCCCCACAACAGCTAGCTCCTCAAGGTCCTGGAAACCTGGCTTCCCAGTTCCTTAGAGACTTGCGCTCTCCCTAACCCCCTCCCAATTTAAAAGTATATAATGGACCATTCCTCATGACTCTGGTGCAGCTCTTTCTGCCCCTGGGTCCTTTCCCCATGCTTTAATAAAATCACCTTTTTGCACCAGAAATGTCTCAAAAATCTTTCTTGGCTGTCGGCTTCGAGCCCTAATGTTCTTTCCTACATCAGCTATTATTTTGATTTATTTCTCTTCAGTTGCAAATGTGTTATTTCCATTTAATGCAAAAACAATACGTGTTGATTGTTGAAAAAAATACATAAAATATAGATTTTTGTTTCAATGTCTCCTCCAGAATCCCACTTCCAGAAATACTCATTGTCAGCTTCTCA
Organism: Mustela lutreola; assembly: GCF_030435805.1. Classification (NCBI taxonomy): domain Eukaryota; kingdom Metazoa; phylum Chordata; class Mammalia; order Carnivora; family Mustelidae; genus Mustela; species Mustela lutreola. The sequence continues at coordinate 166,387,533 of NC_081292.1, forward strand.
GAGGACTTCCTCCACTTCCTCTCCATTCCCTGTTGTTTCTCCGCAGCAGAGAGGTGGTCCCTGTGCTTCTAAAGCTTGTTTTGTGAATGCAAAACCACACTGTTAACACTTTTTCCTTTCACCAAATCCCCTCCTTCTGATGTCGGCCTAACTCTCCAGGTGTGAGATGGTGTATTTCTATCTCCTTTTATCTCAAATCAGGTTATTTCTAAATCTTTAGTGCTATAAACCTAACCATGGTGAACAACCTTCCAGCTACATATTTGCACACATTCTTGATTATTTTCTTATGGGAGTCTTTTAGAAAGAAATTGCTGGATTAAAGCAGATGTGTAATTGTACAGCTTTCTTTCTTTCTTTCTTTCTTTATTTATTTTAGGTCAAATTGGAAGGGACATTTAAAAAAGTCAGTCCTATTTCCAAACAGAGAAGACTGTCTCATTACTTAGGACACCTGGCTTCGGAGAAGGTGGATGCCATGGGCCAGATCTGACTCCTGCATGGGAACCCAGCCTGGACCAGAGTAGGACACTGCCGTGAGTCTCTCTCTCAGTCCATGACCTCTATCTTCCTCACTTGTGTTTTGTCTCCTTTCACCCAGGTGGTCTTAGCCACCAGCAACATGCCCGCTCACCTGGGGGGCACCTCCCGGAAGACCAGCCCCGTCTGCCTAGACTCATTGAGACTGGTTCTTCTGGGGTGTGTCACCCTGTGGCCTGAGGCCAGGCTTCTGTGACATCAGTCTCTCTAGGACCCCTGGTTCATGTTGGGGAAGATGAGTTGCCCAGAAGGAGGGAGTATGTTTCCCACAAAAGGGAGGAGGACTGAAAAGGCAAACAGACAGACAGAGAGACTCCCACAGCTGGTCCACATTTAGAATTCTTCTTTTCAGAATAACCACTCCTGAGTCAGTTCATTACATGAAAAAAGTTCACCAACGCGCTATTGGTGTATAGAGCCCGTTGACTTCCTCCCCCACGACCTACTGTTTCTCCAGTCTTTCCCGAGGCATAGTTTATACTCTGTAAAACCCCTCCAATGAAGGATGACCTTGACATGCAACGTACAGTTGCATAACCAGCAGCACAATCAAGATATAAAACAATTCCATCATCTTTCAAAATTCCTAAGCTACTTTTTTGAATCAAGAAGACACAACCAGTGGTTAATCGGAAAGCAAGATTTAGTTTTAAATATTTAATATGGAAAAACATACTTATGGGTATGCCCTCTTTACATTTACACTGAACCTGCTCACATGTGGGGAGAAAGTGTGTGTGTGTGTGTGTGTGTGTGTGTGTGTGTGCACGCATGCGTAATGCCAGCAACACTAATTCAATAAAATCGCCTTCAAGAACCACCCAAGTATTCTGTCTCCTGCCAATGTGTTTTTCACAGTCCCATATCCTCGAAATGCCCACCCAGGTTGAGCTGAAAGTCCCTTTCTAGAACAGCAGGACGGGATGGGGGTTCGGCTCGGAGATGGGGAAGGTAATAGCGCCAGGAGAAATGTCACACAAAGTGATGGGGCGGCGGGGGGGGAGGTGGGGGGCCTTGGTCAGGAGCCCACACAGAGCAGGGCCAGGGCAGAGCAGGAGGGGTCCAGGCCCTCAGAGGGAGGGCGGACGATGTGGGTGGGGAAGGCAGAGTGAGGCTCGAAGGCCGGGGAAGCAGTGATGTTAGTGGGTGCAATGACCAGCTGTCTGCCCACTGCAGAGGCAGAGCTGGTTGGTGTGAATTTCTGGGTGAAGCCTCCTGGAGAGGAAGGCAAGGCCCTAGGAAAGTTCTTTGCCACCTTGGTTTTGTCTCTCCCCAAAGCACACGTGTGATCACACAAGTGACCATTCTCTGCAAACATCCTCCTCAGAAAGCAAAAGTGAAGTTGCAGATGCGTCCAGAACATAACTACATCAGCAACCCCTCAGGTTAAGGTAGTGTAAACCGAGCCAGACTCAGATGATAATTCTGTGAACTCAGAGAAAGATGGTATTTAAAGCTGGAAGGGAACCAGACCTCCTATTCAATGACAGCACTAGAATCAAGGTGGGTGGGAGCTGGCAGCGTCCTAGACCCCGGCAGGTGCACGCTCCACCATAGACCTGCACGCGTGGCTCGTTTGACCCAGGAAAGCCCAGCCTGGAATCCCTGCCACCAGCACGTGGAATCCCTGATAGGCTCATATCTTCCAAGAAAGCTGATGTTGATGGTTCCCTGTCTGCAAGGTGAAGGTTTCTTATCAAACGAACAACAAAATAAATGTCATGAAGATGCCTTCAAGCACAAAACATGTCCGTGCAAACTCAGGGAAATTGTCTAAATTATCTTCTCCCATTTTTAGTTTTATAGGCATAGTCTGCATTCAGGAAAACTCACCCTTTGTACTTTTTGACAAACCTCTACAGCTGTGTAACCATGACCACAATCAGGATCTACATTCTGGTCCATCACAGTTCAAGTTCAGGATGAACTCCTCTCCCCGCAGGGCTGGTGAAGGGCATGGTTCTGGGACCAGATGGCTCTGTTCTCATCCTGACTCTCCCTCTGGCAGCTAGGTGACTTTGGAAAAGTGACTTGATCTTTCTGAGGTGTCCATTTTCCCGGTTGCAGACAGAGATGGGTGTGGCAGGCTGTGTAAGGATTAGATGAGCTGCTCAGGGGAGCACAGGCAGCTGTGGGCACACACCACCTGGGCACTGCTTCCATCAGCTGTTGAGGGGGATGTCCTGGGTTCTCACACATCAGCCCTTCCAGGAGCCCTCCGCTCCTCGGATTCTGACTCTCCTTGAGCTAACATCAAGACCTGGACATGTGGAGTGCTGAACAACAGAGCTAACTCTTCCACATATTTCCTGCATTCCAGGTACAATTCTGAGTATTTTATGAGACTGACTCATTTAATCCACAAAATCTACATGGTGAGCATTACTAAATATCTATTCCACAGGAGAGAACATGTATATAAAGAAAAGGCCACCTGCTCAGAAATTCGTAACTGGTAAAGTGTGTAGCTGGGGTCTGAGTCAGAGTCTGCATTTTTAACCACTACCTAACTCCTGTTTCAAGAGCAAGAACACCATGGAGATACAGAAGACAGGCTGAAAACCACGAACCTAGATGTTCATTTACCTCCAAGGAAAGATGGTGAGAAGAACCCTTTATAAGTCTGTGTATATCCAGCAACAACAAAAATAAATAATTAAAAACAAAAACAAAAAACAAAAGCAAAAAAACAAGTAATCCAATTTCAAAATGGGCAAAAGACTTGAACAGACAATTTCTCCAAGGAAAATATGCAATGACCAGTGAGCACATGAAAAGATAGTCAATCTCACTAATCATTAGGGAATTGAGAATCAAAACCATGATCAGATGCCACAACTCTTGCATTGGGAGAACTATTATTTAAAAACAACAACAACAACAACAGAAATAAGAATCATTGGCAAGGAAAGGAGGAGGCTTGTGCGCTGAGGGTGGGAATGTGAACTGGCGTAGCTGTCATGGAGAACAGTCAGGAGGTTCCTCAAAAACATAAACATACAACTTCCATGTGATCCAGCAATCCCACTTCTAGGTGTATATCCCAGAGAATTGTAAGCTGGGGCTCAAAGACATATTTGTACACCCATGTTCACAATCGCGGTGTTCACAACAGCCCAGGGGTGGAAGAACACTGGTGTCCGTCAGTGGATAATTGGATAAATAAAATGGGATATAGACTAGAAGATCATTCATCCTCAACAAGGAAGGGAATTCTGACACATGGCTGGACCTTGAAGACACATGATAATGAAAGGAGCCAGTCACGCATGAGAAAACATTGTATGATCACACTTGTATGAGGCACATGGAGTAAGTAAACGCATAGAGACAGATAATGGATGGCAGTGCTAGGGGCTGGGGACAGGGCTGGGAGTCAGTGTTTCATGGGGACAGAGTTTCTGTTTGGGAGGATGACAAAGTTCTGGAGATGAAGGTCATGATGGATACATGATGCCGTGAATGTATTTAATGCCCTTGAACTAGGCGCCCGGCTAGCTCAGTCGGTAGAGCATGGGACTCTTAATGCCCTTGAACTCTGTACTTGAACTGTAAATTTTTTATGTGTATTTTATCACAATAAAAACCATATAACATCAAAAGCCCATTTGCAAGTGACAGAGGGGTGGAAAGGAGAGCTTTTCAGTCACTCAGTTAGGAAGGACCATCTTCATCTTCTTCCCACCTTCTATACATTCGTCAGGACTTTAACAACCATAGGTCATTTTTACAATCAGAAAAAGAACGAAGTTCATTTATTGACATCCCCTCACTTCCCACCTCTGTCTCCCTCACTCCTTTAGTACCTGCTTTTGTTCCTCTTGAGTACATGTCCCTGGACGTGCAAAGGTAGTATTAGACCCATTTTTTAGTCAAGAAAATAGAGACTCTGAGAAATGCAATGAATCACTCAAGATCACCAGCGAGGCAGGAAAGCCCTTCAGGGGACCTCAGACTACCCCCTGCCCTGCTTTCCTCCTAGACGCTGGGATCCCTGGCCCCCCGATCCAGCGTCTTCACTACTGACCTGCAATATGTCTGTTTCAAGCCATCAGAGCCACTGTGAAAGCAAGGGTGTGGTCAGTATGACCGACTGTGTGCCAGACTCACCACCACACTAGGACCCAGGGCTGGTCTAGTTGGCCTGCCATACCCAGACCAGAGCCCTCTTCTGGCCTCGTCATCCAGAGAACTTGCGGACCTCACCCCATTTCCAAGCCTCACACAGTTGGAATGAGAGGTGGGAGCCAGCTACCAAGTCCGTCCTCTTGTGATTTCCCACAAGCCCTTGTGTGCATTCGGTACCCACTGTTGTCCACCTGATTCAGCCCAAGTTCTTGAGCCCCGCAGAGCCCCCAGAGCCAGATGTTGGCTCCTGTCCTGGCCACGTAGGTGCACCGATGTCGGTACCCATGGACTCAGTTGACCACCGACCACTGGACTCACGCTCTGCCCGCTGGAGATGGTCCCTTTTTGGGGAAATTGGGAGGATATAAAAATGTCCCATTTCTGGTGAGATTGGATTGGCCCCATTAAGAAATCTATTCTTTGCTTATTCTTACCTCTTATTACCACCACAAATCAGTGTTCACAGTCACCTTTACACTCCACTCCCAATCATAACCTGTCATCCTTAGAGGTTTCTATGCTATTTGGAGACACCTGCACACACACAGACACGTTACGGTGATGGCTGGCCGTGTTTGCCAGGCTCTGCCTGTCTCTGAGCCATGTGCTGGGCTAGGCCGCCAGGGACCTCAAACAGCAGGGTCTGTGGGCCATCTCCAGACGCACGGCGTATCCCAGCCAGGAGAGTCCCAGCCTGGGTGGTCAGGAGCCGACAAGTAGGGCGGCCACCAGCCGAGGACACTTGCTGGCCAGCCCTGGCCTCTTTCCCAAACTTGGCTCCTTTCCGGATGTTAGCAGCGACAACATCTCCCTCTTCCATAGAAAATGCAAGACCTGCTTTTTTAAAAAAACAAAAAACAAACAAACAAACAAAAAAAACAACTATCCTTTCCAGTTCCTATTGTCCAGGCTTGCTCTGGGTTAATCCAGATCTTTCTGAAGAGACCTCTAACCACGTTCCATTTCTATAACCATCCTTGGCAGAGTTTCGGAGTTTCCCCCTTCTTCTTTTTTAAGTTGCAAATGCTTAAAATTCTGTTGGCCTTTGAGCTCCCAAGGGGATCCCCCAACTCCAGCCCCCATGTGCCGTTGCCATGGCGATCTCTCCTTCCCTTTAAAGTCTGGAATGCCACATTCCATAAGATTTGCACAGAAAGTTGCTTGATCATACGCAAAGGCCTGTCTGTCAGTCTCAAACATTCTGTATCAATAAACACACTCCGAGCCCCTCTCTCTGCCTTGCTGTAAAAATTCGAACTTTGGGAGATCAGAGGAGTCCAGGAAAATAGAGCCCCCACCCCGGTATAGCACGATTGTCTCCTGGTTCCTGCTCCTCCTGATTCCTGTGGCATGCTAGCACTTTACAGTGTTATTCCTAGGACCACGGTGTGCATTACCGAGCAGTGACAAAATTATACGTGTCTTTGAACCCAGCACTGGGCTCCAGATATTGAATTTTACGCTGATGCTAAGGCCATTTCACATCTTAAAATATTAAAGCACGTTTAAATCCCCAAATAAATAAGTAACTTTAATTACATAAGGAACTGGATTTCGAGGAAATTATGGTTATTTGCTAGAGGAAAATAACCTCTAAATTGTCTTTATGACTTAATGGTCAGTAATTCTTGAAGGAATATTCCCTTCTCTAAGCCTGTGTGCTCAAACGTTTTCTGGGACAGGAATAAGGCTAATTGCTCTCCAGTAAAAGACCATTCCCTATTTTGTGTTCCCTATTTCAGAGGGATGAAAATAAACAAAAGATACAATGTTTCTTTGTACGGGGAAATTGCTTTGTCAAAAGAAGAATTTCTGCAATCAAAATAAAGCACCAGGAATAGAACTGGTATTTTGTTATAATGAAACAAAATTCCTCCGTTTTAAATAATGACGGATTTTATGTTTGTTACTAAGCAGAGACTTTTTTTTTTTTTTTTTTTTTTTTAGATTTCAGGGGTCTGTCCTGCATTGTTTGCGACTGGGCTCACGGTGATATTAAACAGTGAGGTGTCAGCAACTGATTAAAGGCGAGAAGGGAAGCCCTGCTAATTACGCCGAGCCCTCCGATGGCCATCGGCGGCTGGACTGGCTGTCAGCCCGCACACCTGCAGCTTTACAAGGAGGAGCGGTGCTGGGGCCTAACCCGGGCAGCCCGATCTGGTAAGGAATCCTGGAAAAGTACACAAACGCGTTTTCCCTCACAGATAGAGGCACCGTGGCAGGGTTTTCAGATGTGGAAGGGGGTGGAAGTGGGGTCTCTCCAATCTGCTGGGAGCACTCGTGTGATCGAAATAAAAAAGGACTTTACCCCAGCTCCAGGGAGCTGCAAAGGCAGAGACCCACACGCCCGTGTGAGCAGGGGGAGCTCCTGGACAAAGGGACGACCAGTTCTCCATCAGCCAGGACTAGTTAAACACATAGTCCTCGTGCATGAGGCTGTTTTGGGGTTCACCTCCCAGCAGAGTGCATCACCTGGCAGAGCGTGTCAAACTGGCTTCTATCACGAACACTCCCGGCACCTTACTTTCTCCTTCTAAGATACATTTTCCAGTCCGAGGCTCGGGGAAGAAGCAACTGTCCCAAGCCTGATTTCTCACAGAGTCTTTGTTGTGTAATGTGGATAGGCCAAAGACATTCGTGTTAAAACACTGTGGGCACGTGTTTTAGACAATTGTTGGAGTCTGCAGAGATTGTGTGCCTGTAGGTAAGGAAGTATGCAGGTGTTGTGTGAGAATTGTGTGTGCTCCAGAATTAAGAAAATAATACTCGCGTCTAGAAATGTTTGGAAACAGAGAACACTATTTCTGTCGTTGGTGTAATGCAGGTTTTTATTTTATTTTTTTAAATGTCTTATACCTTTAAAAAAAAATTACAGATAGGCAATCTCTCTGTCCTTCTTTTTCAGCTGAACAGATTCAGGAAAACCCAGAGGCTTGGAAGAGACATTTTCAACAAAAATAACGCTGTGCTATGTCCGAAATGTGACCGTAACAATGGGAAAATAGAATGTAAATATATCCCCTTTCTTTTAGAAAACCCTGTGAAGAAAATATACTCAGAGTCATCAATATTTCTAAGCAAAATATGAAGTGTAAAGAGAGCCTTAAACAAAGCCAGAGATTTAAAAAAATAATAAAAGGGGGGGGCAAGATAATGAAAATAAAATTATGCCTAGGCTGACATCAGATGAGTCAATATTTTACTCAGAGTTTTTGCTTCACTTTCGTGGTTGTGTTCAAGGGTTTGGAGGACTCAGATGTGGCCTGGGGACAGCAAAAGAGAAAGCTGTGTGATTGGAATGCTATCTTTTCCTGCACGATTTAAAATGACTTCTTATTTTTTTAATTTTTAAATTAAATACGAAGCTGTCTGGTGAGTCCTCGGTACCTTCTTCACAGTTAAAAAGCTAAAAGTTAAAATTCACTGAAGGTTCCATTTTGCGACCTGCAAGCTTCTAAGATCTCAAGCAAGTGGGCATTATAAAGTAATTTGAAAAAAACAATTCCATTACTACGAAGTGGTCTACGTTAAGTTGATTAGAAGTGAAGGAATTGCCAGGAGAACACATGTACAGGTTTAAAAAGTAGTTTTTAAAAGACACAAGTGGGATATTCCTTAAGTAGAAACCTTAGAAGTTTGTTTTAAAAACCCTGTCGCGATCAGCCAAGGCTAGAGCTGAAAACACGTCCAGAACTGCTAAGTCACGGCGACCGTTCCCTCCTCCAGAAGCCTGTGAGTGCCCACCGCGCATAGGAAGCCCCTGGGTCCCACTGGAAATACTCCCTCCATGTCACTTTCATTTTCCGGAGCAGTGTGTTAGAGCTCATAAAGAGAGAATCATGCTTTGTGGCTCATCATTGAGGCTTTCTCCTTAGCGTTACTGTTTTTCACCGCACTTGTTTGCAATTTGGGGAGCTTGACTGAACTTTGGGTAACCCTCTAACGTTCAGGCTGCTGGTTTTCGGGAACCTGAATGGGCCCGGTACCCGCAGCCCAAGGTGGAGGGCTGGGGGCTGGCGCCTGGGGCTCCTGTCCCCACGGCCTGGGGACCACTGTCCTAGGCTTGTACCCTAGCCCTCCCGGTGCGTGCCCAGCTTTCTGCGGCTTCTGCCCGCGTTTGCACAAAGGGTGTTTGGGGAAACTGTAGAGGAGGTGACATGTACCTATGCTCTGAGAGCTTCCAGGCACTGGAAGGCACAATAAGCCGGCTTGCTCCTAACACAGTGAGCCCGTGGCAGGATTTGAAAGAGGAAGTTCACTGAGAGCAGAGAAATGTGGCAGAGTGACAGCAAGGCCCCGTGTCAGTGTGACTTGGCCTCACGGTGTAGGGAGGATGGGGCAGTGGCCTGGTATGGTCCAGGAAGGGAGAGAGCCTCGGTGCCCGAGGGGTCTGGAGAGCCAGGGAGGCAGGCGCGAACGGAAAGCAGCTCATTCTACAGGGACTTGTGTGAAAGCGCCTTTCCGCACTTGTATTCAGGGAGAACAGGAGGCCAGAGGTAAGGGACAGGGCCAGTCACGGACGGTTTTTGTTTTTGCTTTTAGGAGAAACAGAACAGTGTGCAGAGACAGGGGCTGAAACTTGTCCCTCCCACGGACCATACCGTGTTTTCTCCGACTCTCGGGAACAAAATCATTGCCACCTGCATTCCCTCTAAGGACGCCGGGTCTGATGTATTGGGTCTTTTGAAAGTCACCTTTTTAGCAAACCAGCAAGCTTTCTGTGTTTTCCAACCAGCTGGAGGGACATTTCTTTTTCAGGTTCTAGATCCTTCTGAATCCGTTCCGAAACTTCAAACAGATCAGATGATGGGCTTCTGCCTGCAGGAGTCTAGAAGGAGCCCAGGTGGCCGGGGGCACCGTGACCTGCAGTGAGGGTCTCCCACAGGCTTGACCTCCCCGTTTGGGGGACACGCACCCACCAGCAGAGAGAGATGTTATTGACAGTGCCCCGTCCCCCAGAGTCTGTGACAGCAGCCCTCCCCTCCAGGCTTCCCTAAAACCTCGCCAACTGTGGAAACACCCCGAGTGTCCATCCACGAGGACCAGATGGATAAAACGTGGAGGCACACAGTGGTGTGTGACTCAGCCTTGAAAAGAAAGGAAAGTCTCACAACAGGCTGTGACATGGATGAGCCAGGAGGACATTGTGCTCAGTGAAATAAGCCAGCCACCAAAGGACAAATGCTACAGGATTCTGCTTACATGTGGGGCCTACAGTGGTCAGATTCTCAGAGACAGAGAGCAGAAGGGTGGGGTTGGGGACAGGATGGGAAGTCAGTGTTCCATGGGGACAGAGATTGTGTTGAGGAAGGTGAGAAAGTTCTGGAGACAGAGGCCAGTTAATTATACAGTTACGTGAAGATACTTATTGTCTTTGAACTGTACACTTAAAAATGAGTAAGATTGTACCTTTTATGTTATGTGTATTTTACCACAATAAAAAAGAAATAATAGTTTTACTTACACATCAAAATTAAAGCAAACAAACAAAAACAACCCCCCAGAACTCATAAAGCACATGTGAGGCAGCTACCAGTGGCTCCATCCAGCGAGTAAGAAGTGCCCAGAGAAGCAGAGACAGCAGAGAGCACACAGATCTTCTCTTCCTGGGGCCCAGCCAGTGCCTCTTGGTGTGGTGGCACAAGCCCGTATCATCTGGTCCTGGCCCTTGGGCCCTGAGCCAGGCTGGGGAAGAGATGTCGAGGCTCAGGAAGAGGGCCCAGAAAGGGGAGAAGCAATCCACCTGCTCATGGGACCCTCAGGGCTGAGGCAGCACCGGAGCCCAGCGCTCAGGGCTCCCTGCCTACCCCTCGTCCCTGGACGGCCCTGCCCTCCCGCCTCCTGGGGTATCATGCAAAGGAACCCAGCTGTCTGGTGGCAGGAGCCCCTCCCAGCTCCCAGCTCGGGATAGAGCCATGCACTAAAGACTGATCCCCAAACAGTCCAGATTTCGCTGTGGGATCTGGGGGAAGTCACCCAGATTGGACTCCAATCTCCACTAACTTTCGCAAAAGGGGGATCCAAGCACGATCCTCTTAGAGATTCATTCTAGCTTGGACATTCTGGGATTTTGGATATCCGGAATGATCATCTACAGTTCTGAAATTAAAAAAAAAGAAAAAGAAAAAGAAAAAAATCTACCGTTCATGTTATTTTTTCCACAACAGGAGAAGAATCCTGACGTAAGCCCTCACATGTTCGCAGTTGTGTGAAGGCAACATGGAGAAAAGACAAGACGAATCAGCCCCACTTTCCCTGAGAGCCCACTACACTGCACGACTGAGCCCCCCTGGTCACCTGCTCGGGGAGGTGCTCGTCGCAGCGTGACCACCAGGGGGCAGTGCTCGCAACAGATTTGTCAGCGCAGACCTGGGAGCCCCAGTGCCCTGGGTCTTTCCCTGAGGCCTTGAGGGGGGTGGTCTCTCTCTGGGGGTTCAGCAGTGTCGCAAGGGGCTGAGAAGGCCTATGGTGCTGGGGAGGTGGGGGTACTGAAGATCTGACACGGTTCAAGAATAGAACAGCTTGCAACCACTGCACAGGATCCCGGGAACAATGAAACTGACGATGGGATCAGATCCTGCTTGTGCTACAAAGTCATCTAGGGGAGGAGGATCCCAGGCTTTAAAATTCAAATGCAGTGCACCCCAGGCTCACAGGCTCTGGATTGATGTGTTTTAAGTCCTCAGAAGGGGCAGACCAGGTGGCTGGGCTCTGGGGACCCTCCAGGCTCACCTTGCTGCCAGGGTTCTGCTTTCATCCAAGTATGACCTACAGACGGATCTGGAGCTGCTCTCCAGGGGAGTTGGTGGTGTCACAGACGGGAAACAGGAGAGCTGGTCTGAGAGGGGAGAGAAGCTGAAAGGCTCTACTCTCCCATGTCACGCTCTGGGCTCTGCTCCATCCCCTGAGGGCTGTTTGTGTCCTGTGCCCCTCAATGAACAGGAAAGCTGATCCTCTGGTTGGGGGAATATGTCCTGTGTCCCGCCAGTAGGTTATGATCTCTCCCCTTCGAGGCTGACACCTGTTCCCGGATGCCAGCTGCTTTGAAGCCCTTCACCAGCCTGCCTGGATGTCCTGCCACACCGGCTTCCCAGAACATCCCAGAGGTTAGAGTCCCTCCTGAAAGGCTGTGTCTGTAGTAGCTGATGAACTGTGGAGGTGGGATGCCAGACACAATGACCAGCTACTCCCCACCGGTTTTGCATTTGTGAAGACACTTGTTTTCCAGTTGACTTATATGTGATTTCCATGGCAGCTAACATTTCTGCCTCAATTTTCTCGTCCCTCACTCTTCGGATCCAATGATGATCCAAAAGCCTTGACAAGACGCAGACGTCATGGATGAGAGTTAATGCAGCACTAGGTGGCTGCAGCTGCCCTTCACCCTTCTGTTACCGGTCAGCAATGTCCAGGGCTGCCACGGGTGCTGTGGGGATAAGAAAACTGTGTTGTAGGTATGTGTGAGCCCACATTTGTTTATACACGCTTGTAAGTGCCCCCTGTTCATTTATGGATTAGAAAAATAGTTGTTCAAAGCCGAAAGCATGTAAGACAAAGTTATTCAGCCCTAAGGGTTTCGGAACAATAAACCCTACAGGCTCCTTGGCCTCAAGAGTGTCATCTAGAAGAAACAAGACCCACATACAAATAAGTGTATGAGATGGTGGTTGCTTGCCTTACATTCGTGAAAAACACCTTTTCCTTGTTCCTTGTTTATTCATGTTAAATTCATGTTCTCATGTATTGATGTCATCAACATGTATCAGGAACCACAGCATGCCCAGCACTGTTGCTGGCATGCTTTCTAGTGGGCAAGGCAAGGCCACAACATACTTGAAGATCTTGGCATCTCCCTCTGGCCAAGATAGAGTCATAGGGACCTAGCTGTCCTTTCCACCTGAAGAAAAAGCAAGCAAGCATCAACCCCATAATGAAACAGCGAGCATCAAGACACTGGGCTGAGGCATGGAAGGACCATGGTCCTTCTGGGCTTGTGGAGAGAATGAGTGCCCCACATCTCAGTCTACTGCCTTGGGATTTCAGCAGAGGGTGGGGGGGGGCAGGCATGGCCCAGAGGACTCCCTGCATTGGGGAAATACTGTGGAGAGTGTGGGGAGTTCAAGTTAATCCCTTTTGCAGGGCAGAGTACCAGTCTAAATGCCCTGAAGTATTAGCTGGTTTCTGGTGTGTGTGAGGAGAACTCCCAAGACCAGAGAAGAATCACCTCGAAGGTTTCAGGGCCAGCGCTGGGCACTCACACATGTCTCAGACACAGCCAGACGAGGGAGCGCCAGCACCTGTCTCCATCATGGAGAGTAAGCACCCTGGATAAAGCAAGGCTCTGGTCCCACTTACAGGAAGGACCCAAGAGGATCAAACTGTTTGATCAAAGCATAAAAACCCAGAACAAAGCATAAAAACATTTACAGGAATACAAAATAGCCAGCACCCAACGAGAAGAAATATATCATATCTGGCATTCAGTCAAAGATTACCAAGCAGGCCAAAAAAAAAAAAGACAAATAGGATCTATAATGAGGAGAAAAACCAATACACTGAAATAGACCCAGAACAGATTCAGATATTAGGATTAACAGACCCCCACCCAAAAAAATGACAATGACATTCAAAAAGTTAGGTCCAGAGAGGGAAGTCATAAAAATTTTTGAAGAAAAAATGAAAATAATGGTAAATAAAATTTGACCCAAGAATGTCAACGGAGTTTAACTGTGAGAAAAGTACATAAAAAAAAAAAAAAAAAAAAAAAAAAAAGAAAAGTACATGAAGGAAACCACACAAGTCACATCGGAGTCAAACAGCACAAAGCTTGTGACAGGAACATCTTACCAGAGGCCGGAGAAAAGTGGCATTTTCCAGACAGAGGAACAAAGATAATGTGACGACAGATTTCTCACCGAAACCTTGTGAGTGGGAGGATGGGGCAGCCACACATTTAAATTATAAAAGCCAAAAACACCGTCAACCTAAAATTCTAACCCAGCTATAGTATCCTCAAAAATGAAGGTAAAAAGAAAGACTTTTTTATTTTCCAGAAAAATAAAAGGTGAAAGAATTTATCAAGAGCAGATTCCAAACACAAGAAATGTTCCAGAAAGTCCTCCAGAAAAGGAAAATGAAGCCCTAATGGACACAAAGATCAACACAGAGGAGTGGAGGCCCCAGTACAGGTAGCTCCAGGAGTCTGAACATGAACCTTTCTCTTATGAGGCAAATCTCTCTAAAATAAAATTGACTGGAAGCAATAGCAACAAGTGTGTGTAGGTCAGATGTCTGACCGCATGGGCACAAAGGCCAGGAGCGGAGAGGAGGGCGGCTGCCTCTGTCCAGTTCTAACCAGCGTAACCTCCCAGGAAGGTGAACTCTGAAGTCTCCAAGATGTTTAATTTACCCCGAAAGCAACCACGAGCATTGCATAACAAGGAATTATTGCTAATGAGCCTCATAAGAGGATAAAATTGGATCATAACTATTCCAAAACGGGAGAATAAAGAAGAGATTGGGCCAATGGAGAGCAAGCAGCAGGATGACAAGCATTAAATACTACTTGTCTAAATGCCTCCGGGTGCTGCCATGTTGGATGAAAGGAAGGCCCAGACCATACTGCGTGGCAAGAAACAACCCACTTCAAATAGAAAGACACAAATGGGTAAACAGTAGAAGGTTGGGAAGCACCCCGATTTATCACCAGAGTGGGGATGTTAATTTCCAACAAAGTAGATTTCAAAACGAGGAATACCCCCAGGGATAAAGAAGGCAATTTCATTTCAGTAAAGGAGTCAGTCCGTCAAGAAGACACAACAACCCTAAATGTTAAAGATGGTAAGAGAAGAAAGGACTATTGCAAACCACTTTATGCCTTCCATTCAGTGGCTGAGATGGCCTGGCCCAAAGAGAGAGGCCTGGGCGGCAGAACACGGCATCTCCACTCACCCAGACGCTCTCTGAAGTGAAGTCCTCTTGGACACCGGTCTTCGCAGGTGGGGCTGTGACACATCCCCCAGCCCTCCACTCTAGATCCCAGAGGATGACCTGACGGAAAACCACTGGGCCTTTGTAATCGTGGAGCTTCCGGAAGATTTGCCCGCAGAACAGAAGAAAGGATTGCTTGAGATGTGGAGAGCATGCTTTTGGAAATTACAAATGGCTGCAGACAACGCTAGACATGAGTTAGTCGGAGTGTGTCTCCTGCAGTCTCAACATAATCCAGGACAACAGAGCCCTGTAAACAAGCAGTAGGCAGGTCATGAGTACACGCTGCTCCTCCTGAGCCCCACAATGTCTTGTTCTCAGCCCTAGGCCAACTCCATCCTGACCTTGAACTCTGACCTTGCCTTTGTCCTTTCCAATTACAGTGCTGTTCTCCCAGGCCTGTCCAGCCAGATTATGGTGCTGACCCTCTGGAATGTTCTGCACCATCTCCCTTTGGCTCCACCTCTGGTCACTAAGACCTCTGTCTAGGCCTGCCAGCATCTGGTCTCACTGTTCCCCCTGCACGCCAGGTGTGTTTCTATATCTTTACTGTTGTGGGGTGCTTCACAACCTTCACAGCCTTGGGAAGGTGGTGCTTCCCAACCTTCTACTGTTTCTTCCTTTCTTCCATGCGCGGTGGGCTTCCAGCTGGTCTGCTGGAGCCCAGGCCAAGTCTTGTCAGTTTTATCCTCCCTGCTTTCAGTTAGGAACTATCTTGAGATGCTGTGGCTCAGGTTCCAGGCTGGGTCAGTTCACACAACTGCATGTGCAGGCCTGCCGTCCAAGTTCAAGGGCATTTATCTGTCTGAGCCTAAAGCCTGGGCTCAAACCCGTTGCTCCAGGAATCCCTTCAAAGAAGGACCTGAAGTCACCAATGCCAGCCATCAGGTTCCATCCTTGGCCCCCGTGACTGTGAGACCCACTGGACTTGCCCTTCTGTCCAGAGCTTGACTCAACAGGAAAGTAGAAACTTGTTTTTTGGGGGGTTCTCTAGGAGACCCGTGACTGTGCCGACCAGACTCCCCACAGGGGCTGCACAGGGGTTTGTAAAAAGCCTGTGAGGGTTGCACGCTTCAGCCCCCAGTTGAGAAGGTGTCCAAGAGGGGCAAGACGGAGGAGAGCCCCTGCTCTGGGCATAGTAGCCAGGGACATGGGAGTGAAAGCTCAGGAAGGGTTTTCTCAGTCAGATGAAAAGGAGAGCATCTCAGGTGAAGCAGGGAGATGGGGATTGTTATCCCGTGTCCCACTGTGTCTTTGGTGGCACTCCCATCTTGGGGGGGGGGGGTCTGTGCTAACCCACAACTTCGGTGGCACTCCCATCTTGGGGGGGGGGGTCTGTGCTAACCCACAACTGCTCTCTCAGATACCCCACTCCCAAGTGCTTCAGAGGGGAGGCCAGAGATGGCTGGGTCGTCTGTTGGGACAGGGGAGAAGCCCCTTCCCTCTCCCCACCCCCAGCACACGCCTGGTTGGGGCAACCCTGCTCAAGGCTGAGCCTGATGGCCAGGCCGGGCTGGAAGCTTCCAGAAGACCAAAAAGCCAGCCCCGTGGCCCCAGGGAAGCAGGAGTGACTCGGGCTAATTTGTCCTGGCAGGAAACCAAATTAGCCGGAAACACCAGGCGTGTTTTTCATTAACCACGCTGTGCAGCCAGAGACCCGCGTGGGATGCCCAGGAGCCCCGACATTTCCCGCCCAGAAGCCTCTGGCATCCTCCCCGCTCTGGGCTGCAGAAAGTTGTTGGTAAAAGACACAGATTTCCTAAAAGAATGCAAACTGTCGACATGTGACTACAACACAGACAAGGGTCCAAATGGATGGGGGGCTAGGGCAAGTGTGACGACTGCGGCTGACCCTCTGGAATGTTCTGCGCCATCTCAGACTTGAACCAACAGTGCCCGATGGGCCTCAGGCAGGAACACGGGCGGCAGACACTAGGGCCGGGGCTCCGGCCTTGGCCGATGGCACCGCACAGGAGTCGAGGACCAAGGGGCACACGGCCGGGGTCAGCCTGTCCTGGGAATGAGCAGGAGGAGACTCACACAGGGACACACATGTCACAGTTGGATGTCCCAGGCCCTGGAGGTCAGGGGTGGTGGTGGGTGAGGCCCTTCAAGCCTCTGAGCCCTTCCCACTAGCTGGTCTGACGAAGCAGAGGGGACACTTGTCTTCCTGAAAGGTCAGAATCCTGCCCCACACAGTCCATACTTGGAAACGTGTCCAGGGGGCCTGGGCAGGGAGTCTGAAGTATGTTAGGACACAGGGAAGAGCCATGAGGCAGGAAAGGAGCCACAGGCAGCAACGTCAGGGACTGGAGCTCAGGGCGAGCTCGGCTGTTAGGATCATTGGTGTGTGACGCTTTTAACCCAAACACTCTCCATATGGCTTCTTGATTGGCTGTGATTTCTTCTGAAAACATTTATAGTCTTTTGAAGTATTCATAATTGTATGGGGGCTGGGGCAAGGGGCTCCCTTTTGGCAGTGGTTAGCAGCTTCCACGGCTGAAATTAGAATTTGGCGTGATAGCCGGAGTGGGAGGAGTCCAAGGCCAGAGGTCAAATTCCACTTGCTCGGTAATGAACGCTAATGAAGTGATCAGAGGCTCTGTGTTCCAGGAGAAAGCCATGGCCGGGGCAGGAGAGCGAGTGGGGCTGGTGTAGAGGGAGGTATAGTGAAAAGCGTTATGTGCACACAGGTGACAACCAGCCCTGCGCCTCCCAACACAGGAGAAAGGTGTGAGCGCCTTGGTCCTGGTGTCTCCGTTCACTCAGAAGGGAGTGGCTCGTGGAAACCACGGAGCAAATGAGGTCTCCGATTAAGCAAGGGAAAGTCTTAAAACTCCCTTAATCCTTTCTTTAATGAGACCAAGTGATAGGGTGCGATCCCGGGGCCCTGGCATTCTGCAGCAGGTGTTTTCCTCATGAAGATCTGATGCTGACGCCTGCCCAGTGGGTGGAGGGAACAGTCCCAGGCCATTGTCCTGGACACCTGCCCCTAGCCCAGTACCCGCAGCCTCTCCCAGCCCGTTCCGCTGGGGGAGCTGGCTGGAATGGGAAAGTAGGAAAAGCCTGAGCAATAGCCCCTGAGCCAGAAACGCAGCCTGTAATGGGTTGAATTCTGTCTTCCAAATTCGTATCACCCTTAGTACCGCGGGGTGTGCCCTTCTTTGCAAGCAGGGTCATTCAGATGCCATTAGGTTAGTAAGTGACTGTAAGGCCACACTGAAGTGGGGTGGGACCCAATCCCATGCAACTAGTGTCCCCACAGAATGGGAAATTTGGACAGAGACACAGGCACATGGGTAAGGCCGGAGGGGGAGATGGAGGCAGGGGTTGGGTGTCATGTCAACAAGCCCAAGACCACCAAGCAGGGGGGAGGCCAAGCCCCAAGGGAAGCCCACACTTCAATCTTGGATCTGTGGCCACAGGACATTGAGATGGCAAATGTGTATTTTAACCGCCCCATCTGTGGAGCTTACAGCAGCCCCCAGATACTTAGGCAGGCGTTGCAATGGGATAACTGCTCCTGGGGTGTCCAGAGCTGACTATGGGACAGCACCAGGCACCCTGCTGCTCAGTGGGGTGGGGTATTGAGAACAGCTGCCACAGGGAAGCAGTCAGTAAACCTTGCCTGCGGGGGTCCAGCACCCACCACACACACACACTGGGCAGCAGGAAGCAGGAGGTCCACAGCCTGCTAGGGGTTGGGGGGCATGCCCAGAGCAGGACTGGCTCATGGCCCGAGCAAACCAGGTCGGCAGCATCACCTGCCGTCCCTGCTTTCTGGAGCTGTGGCTGGATCTGGGCACCGGGTCACCCCCAGGTCCCCACACAAGCCTGATAAGGTCACCATGATGCCTCCACCTGCCTTCACCATCCACCCTACGTTCAGATGAGTGGCCCTGATGGGCAGTGTCCAGGTGGACTCACCCCAGAGACCCATCTGGGGTGGCCTTTTTCGGGGGGAAGTGCATGGCCCAGGGAACCAGGTGAGCCTTCTGGTCCTGACTCAGCCTTGGTCAGACCCACCCACGACACATGACCTGCAGCCACCCTCCAAAGGCATGGCCCGCATGGCCCTCCTCCCTGGCCCAAATGCCTGGGACAGCTCTGCCCTCCGCAGACACCCCTTGTCTCCCTGCTCAGCTGGCGCATTTGCCCACAGTCCATCTCCCCCATCGGCTCAGCCCCCCCCCCCAGTACTCACTGCCCCTCCCAACTGTTGCCAGTCCTTATGCAGAGCCCCCATCCTTCCAGAGCCTTCTGTAGCTGAGGGCTTCTAGACAGGGAGCTCCCGGCGAGGCGGGCCTGGCCAAGGCTCCAGGTCTGTGCAGACAGCCCTTGTATTCCGAGTGGCCCCATCTAAGGGCTAATGAGAAGGCTCTCCTTTATTACAAGATCTCTCTTTCCCCTTTCCGCTGTCCTGCCATCCGTTTCTCGGTCTCACCCTGTTTCTTTCACAATTTAACAGATCACCTTTGTTTGGGGGCCGGCTTCCAACATCCATGGGGGGCTTTGGCATCTGCCCCCTCCCTGGGCCCCGGGCCCTGTGTTGCAGGCCCAGCAGCCCCACTGGCGGCTCCCCCTCCCACCCAGCGTGGCTCCTGCTCTCTTCCCTCTGGGTCTACAGCCCCTCACAATGACAGTGCTGGGACTCGGCACGCACACTGCGCAAGGTCAAAGGGACCCAGAGGAAACTGGTAATGGTCACCCACTTCCCCTTCGGGGGCCTCAAGCACCTGTTGGTGCCTTGAGCTTTTCCTTGGCAACACATTCTCACTGTGCATTCAGATGGGGCCGAAACTGACCCAAACCTGGGAGTTTCTCTCCCCCAGATCACTGCTGCCACTGAGCCACGTGGTCACCACTGCCCATCAGTCCAAGTACCCATCACCCCACGAGGCCACTGCCCATGCAGTCTTATTTTGTTTTAAGCATGGGACAGCAATTCATGGGAAAGTGGAAAGGCCTCGGCCTTACTAGAACGAACAACCCAGCAGGACCCAGAGGACAGGTGTTTATCACAGGACAGGCATCCTCAAGTGATGGGAGTGCCCAGGGCCCGAGGGAAGGACAGCAGAGGTCAAGGCTGAGGGAAATGTCCCTGACTTCACACCGCTCTCTGAGCTAGGGGTCCCAGGTCACTCTCCTCGATCCCTGTGGAACAGAGCACCCCCATGCCCACCCCTGCAGGGGAAAGCCGCGGTGTGCCCAGCTAACTGGGAGCAAGAAGGAGCCTGTGCCCAAGACAGCTGGCAAGGGTCTGAGATGGCACTTTGCCCATGAACTCAGAGCGGGACTCAGGATCAGAACAGAAAATCAATTGCCTTTTTAAAAAAATTATATTATCTTTAAAAAAATTTTTTTAAATTTATTTTCAGCATAACAGTATTCATTATTTTTGCACCACACCCAGATTGTGCTAAGATACACATAAAATTTACCACCTTAAACATTTTCACCAGTTCCGCCGCATCAAATACATCGACGTTGCTGTGTCCATCATCACTATCCATCCAGAACCTTCTCATCTTCCCAAACTGAAACTCTATCCCTGTGAAACACCAACTTCCTGCCCCCCTACCCAGCACCCAGCACCCACTCTCTGCCTTCTGTCCCTATGAGGGTGACTGTTCCAGCAACCTCATGTAATCAGAAGCATATCATGTCTATTTCTTTGTGCTTGGCTTACTTCCTCGAGGCTCACCCAGCCTGGACCCCAAGTCGGAAGCTCTGCTTCTGGAGGCTGAACCACACTCTATCATGCGTGCCTGAGACCTTTGATTTAACCACTCAGCTCGTGGCTACTGTGAATAATGCCACTGAGAACATGGGTGTGCAAATCCCTCTCAAAGAGACCCTGCTCTAAATCTTTTGGCATGTATACCCAGAAGGAAGATTGCTGGATCATATGCTAACTCTTCTTTTTAATTTTTTGAGAACATGCCAGACTGTTTCTCATAGTGGTTATACCCTTTTATTATGGTTTTGATTTTTTAATTTATACCTCAATCATACCATCATTCTGTTAGGCTATTAATATTAAGCAATTCATACAAATATCTTTTTCTCAGTTCTAAGACTTTCTTTTTAGAACTATTTTAGCTTCACAATAAAATTGAGAGAAAGGTACAGAGAAATCTCCCATGTACTCCTGCCCCCTCATCAGAGTGGTACATTTGTCGGAATTGATGAACCTGCATTAACACGTCATTAACCCAGAATTCCATCATTCACGCTGGGGTTCACACTTGGTGTTGTACATTCTATAGGTTTGGATATATGTGTAATGACATGTGTCTATCATGATGGTGTCATTGCCCTAAAAATCCTCTACGCTGCACCTATCCGTCCATCCCCCCGTCCCCAACTCCTGCAACCACTGACCTTTCTCTGTCTCACTAATTCTTCTTTTCCAGAATCTCCTGTAGTTGGAACCACGCTGTATGTAGCCTTTTCAGATTGGCTTCTTTTACTTAACAATATGCATTCATGTTTCCTCCATGTCTTTTCATTTGCTGGCTCATTTCTTTTTAGTGTTGAATAATAGTCCATCGTCTGGATGGACCCCAGTTTTTGTATCCATTCACTTAACACACATCTTGATTGCTTCCAATTTTTGGCGATCACAAATGGAGCTGCTGTAAATGTCTCTGTGCAGGTTTTTGTGTGGACATGAGTTTTCGGTTCATTTGGGTAAATACCAAGAAGCATGATTGCTCAAGTGTATGGTGAGTGTGTTAAGTTTTGTAAGAAACCACTAAGCCATCTTCCCAACTGGTTATGCCATTTTGCATTCCTGCCAGCCATGAGTGAGATTTCCTGCTGCTCCTCTTTCTCTCCAGCATTTGGTGGTGTCAGTGCTCCAGATCTGCCATTCTAGAAGGTGTGCAGTGGGGTACTCAGTGGGTTAAAGCCTCTGCTTCGGCTCGGGTCATGATCCCAGGGTCCTGGGATCAAGCCCTGCGTCGGGCTCTCTGCTCAGTGGGGAGTCTTCTTCCTCCTCTCTCTCTGCCTGCCTCTCTGACTACTTGTGAGCTCTGTCCAATAAATAAACAAAATCTTTTTTTTTTAAAAAAAGGGCTCATTTTTCTATCAGGTGCTTGTGTTCTTATTGTTGAGATTCAAGAGTACTTTGTACATATGGACCAAATGCTGTCAGAAGTGTGATGTCTTTATTGCATCCACTTTGGTTAACTTACTAACAAATTTTTAATAAATATTATATTTCAGCACAAAACAGTTATTTATAGATGTGGATTACATATTGACTTACAATTTATTTTTCCTGGCCAGTTTTAAACTAAATTTTTAAGTCTCTCAGATTTTCCTAACCCCAAATTAAATTTATAGCCCTCTTTTTACATGTTAATCTTTATTTACTATAAGAAATTCCATTTATTTGGATCACAATAAACACCCTGTAATTACTATGTTGTTACAATGCTCTTAAGATGATTCAATTTATGACTGGACAATTTATGACAATTTATCACTTCCATAACTTTTTAAAAATTATCTTATCTTCTTATGGGTTCCTGGGTTTTTTGGTAACAAATCATTTAAGGTTAAATCCATAGAAATTGTAACAGTTGGTCAGACTTCTGCTTCCAGTCAAGACAGGTTAACGGGGACTAGATTTGTTTCCTGTCTGAAACAGCTAATATCCCAGATAAAATACATGAAGCAATGGTTTCCAAGACATTAAATATCAGTCAATGAAAGATAATGACCCCTGAGAGATGGTAAATAAATGAGCAAAGTCCCACAGTTGCCCAGTTTACGACCCAGGGAGGATTTATAGACCATGGTGGGAGGAGAGGGAGCCCAGGAGTCTGAGTTGAGAAGGTGAAGCTGGATGTCTGGGAAGTCCAAGATGGCTAGAGTGTGCAAGGCAGAATGCTATAGAGGAAAGAGCTTCTGAAAGAAGGAGGGAGAAGAAAAGGGAAGGAGAAGAATGGATGGAGGGAGAGAGAGAAAAGGGATAAGGGGAGAGGGAGAATAAAGGGGGAGAGGGAGAGAAGAGGGAGTATGCAGAGGTAGGGGGAGAGGAAGAGGTAGAAGGAGGGGAAGGGGAAAAGGGAAGAAGAGAGGGAAGGAGGTAGGGAGAAAGGGGGAAGGGAAGAAGGAGGGGAGAGGGAAGGCTAGGAAAGAAGAGGAAGATGGAGGGAGGGGGGAAGGGAATAAGTAGAAGGAGGGGGAGGGAAGAGGGAGGAAGAAAGGGAAGAAGGAAGGGAGAAAGGAAGGAAGGGGTGGGGGGAGCTTCAGAGTTTGGCCATGGGTCTTCCTCTGAGTCTTGAGCTGAATACTGGTCAGTGCTTGCATGTAAGGGAAATGCCAAGGGGCAGGAAAACCCATCTTTGAGACTAGAGTAAACCACAGAGCTTGACAGAGCCAGGAATCATTCCTATTGTCATCAGCCAGCAGAAAAACCTCAAACATCATGAAGAACTAGCAAGAGTTCGCAGAAGGGGTTTGCCTTGGTAGCAGGGCAAAATTAGCCCAGAATCAATGTTTTTCTGGTCCTGCCTAACAAAGCTTGAAAACAAAGCTCAAATGGAGCAAACTGCTTACGTGTCATTTAAACATGCATCAGAACAAACCCAGTAATTCTTCCAAGAATACACAACAAGGTGAACTGCACCATGTGCGGCATCCAATCAAAGACTACCATGCATGTGAAGAAGCAGGATAACACAACCCATATAAAGAAGAAAAAGCAATCAATACTGAATCAGAAATTACATAGATTACACCATTAGTGGGCAAGGACATGGAAGATTGTTGTAACTGTGATCTGTATATTCACAAAGCTACAGGAAAGTCTCGACACAGAAGTGGAAACAGGGAAAATAAAAATAAGACAAAATTGAACTTCTAGATATAAAAACAGTGATATCAGAGACAAATAATGTACTGTGTGACACAGAGGAAAGATTAGACCTAGCAAAAGAAGAGATCAGAGGAACATGAAGACATAGCAGTAGAAAGACTGAGTATAGGAACAGAGCATCATTGGGCTGGGAGAAAAACCTCTAACAGCCCAAGAAACACTTAATTGGAGGCCTCCGGAAAAGAGGAATGAGAAAGGGAGATAGAAAAAGCATCTGAAGAAATAATGGCCAGAATTCTTCCAAATTGAATGAGAACTAAAAATCCATAGATCCAAGGAATTCCATGAACTTCAACCCCTAGAAATATGAAGAAGATATAAATTGCTCAAAACCAGTGAAAAGAGGAAGTCAAACTCAGCTGGAGAGAGAAGACACATGGCATGTGGAGGAAGAAAGAAAAGAATGACAGTAGACTTCTTGTCAGGAAAAAACATACAAGCCAGAGAGAGAGAGGAACAACATATGGTTATATAAACCATAGTAGAGTACTGGGAGAAAAATTCTCAACATAGACTTCTATACCCAGCAAAAGTATCTCTCGAAGACAAAGAGGAAATAAAAATTTCTGTAGATACACAAAAGCTGAAAGAATTCACCAGATCTGAATTATGCAAAATGTTGATGTTTCTTTCAGTCAGATGGAAATAAGTATCTGTCAAAAGGAATAGAGTGTCAAAAATGGTAATAATGTGCGTGAATATCAATTTTTTTCATTTATTTATTTTCAGCATAACAGTATTATTATTTTTTTCACCCAGTGCTCCATGCAATCCGTGCCCTCTATAATACCCACCACCTGGTCCTGGGAAAACTGGGCAGCTATATGTAGAAGAATGAAACTCGACCATTCTCTTACACTGTACACAAAGATAAACTCAAAATGGATAAAAGACCTCAATGTGAGACAGGAATCCATCAGAATCCTAGAGGAGAACATAGGCAGTAATCTCTTCGATATCAGCCACAGCCACTTCTTTCAAGATATGTCTCCAAAGGCAAAGGAAACAAAAGTGAAGATGAACTTTTGGGACTTCATCAAAATCAAAAGTTTCTGCACAGCAAAGGAAACAGTCAAGAAAACAAAGAGGCAACCCATGGAATGGGAGAAGATATTTGCAAATGACAGTACAGACAAAAGGTTGATATCCAGGATCTATAATGAACTCCTCAAACTCAACACACACAAAACAGACAATCATATCAAAAAATGGGCAGAAGATATGGACAGACACTTCTCCAATAAAGACATACAAATGGCTATCAGACACATGAAAAAATGTTCATCAAATATTATTTTTAATTATTTTCATGTCTTTAACAACACTGAGACTATATCATGGGTTTATAATAAATGTAGACATGAAATACAGGACAACAATAGCACAAAGCCTGGGAGAAGAGAAACAGAAGTCCATTGCCGTAAGATCCTTCTCCTCTGTGCAAAAAGTGGTAGAAGAGCACAGAACAGTACAATAAATACTATACACCCTAAAATAACAACTTGGACTCACGGCAAAACATCAACAAAGCAGATAAAATGCCATCATGTTCAACACAGAAGGAGAGAAGTCAGGTACAGTTACATGGTAGTCGAGGGTCGGGCATGTGGAAGTTCTCAGCCGATTGCTTCCATTTGCCCAGGAAGTAAAAAGAAAGTCATCACGGGAGGGAAAGCATTCAGGGACTCACCTACTGTATGGTTATGGCTATCTACTCCTGCCAAGCACTGACCTAAGAACCTAAGAAGCAAATGAATGATATAGACATAAATCCTTGCCCTCAAGCTGATGGTGACTAAATGCTAGGAAGGCAGGAGAAGCTGGGTAGGGGGACAAGGAGTGTTGGGGTCGTGCCTTGCTCCCTGTAGAGCTATGTGGGAAATGGGTTTCTTGCATGGCTGGGGAAACAAGAGAGCAGAGCATGCAAGTGCTTCTGGGTAGATGGAGTGGTCAAAGCCACAACAATGTGTATGGAGGGATAAAAGGCAGGAAGGCATGAGGCAGTGAACCCCTCCTTGTTCCTGCCAGTGGTGTGTGGAGGCTGGAAAGGGGAGTCTTGGGAAGAATTCATGGAGTTTCCAGGCCATTTGGACTCTGCTGGAGGAGAGAAGGAAACTGAAAAGAGTTAGTGGTGTCTGAGAACCAGGGAAGTAGTGATGAGTGAAGTCATTGTTCAGGAGCAGGGAGTGACCAGAGCATGGAGGAGCATTGCTGGGCAGCCTCAGGGCCCTTCAGGCATTGATGGGGGTGACTGTGGACAGGCCCATCTGCCTGTTGGAGTTTCCTTGGACACATGCCTCTGTGGCTGCACCAGGTAAGAGGTGATGGTCAGTCGGTTTTGTTAGTAAGGACAATGATGAGGTAAAGGGCAAGAGGGGTAAGCAAGGCAGCGATGATGGTGATGGGCTGTGACATCGAGGCTGGGGAGGGTGACAGCAAGGACATGGGAGAGCAAGGACCCATGGATGGTGATGGGAGGAGTGGAACTCAGGCCCACCCCAGCACTAAAACCAGTGCCCTACAGAGTGAGCTGGAAGGAGCCAGGTGGGAGTGGCCCCTGGGGTCCTTGCCACTGAGACTGGAAATGACCAGGCTGGGTAATGACAATGAGAATCCTGGTGACATGGGATCACTGAGGGACAGAAGACTGGTGAAAGGTCTTCCAGGAGAGAGAGGTCTATGCAGAATCATCCCAAGCCTTGAAAGAGCCAAAGAAAAGGCCAACAAGCCCTGCTTGACCGGAAATGGTTTACTGGGGCAACTTATAGATGGAAGCATGTCTTACGTGGCCACAAGACACAAAACAGCGGATCTCCACAACCCCAGCTTCTACAGCCCTAGACGTGTGCCTGTGGGGGCCCAGCCAGCCTCCACAAGAGAACAGCGTGTCCTAGTCAGATCTCCCAACACATGGAGGCCGTTATGCCCCAAGGATGTGCTTCAGGGTGTGGCCAAACAGAAAAGAAGGAATAGGCCGGGCCGGTGGGGGGGGGGGGGCGCTGGATGGGGAGGCTGTGCGCAGGAAAGCTTCACATCCCTGAGTGGGAAGGGGAGGGGTCATCGGAAACCCAGGCCCAGTTACACTCACCTGCAAGCCCAGCCCCGCCTCACACACTGTGCAGGAAAACAGGAAACGACTTCCCCAGCGCGACGCTAAGACCCTGAGCCACCCAGCCCCACGCACTGAAGGCAAAGCTGGCTTCTGCTCAGAGAAGCTCTTCCAAGAGTCACCCTGACCCTCAAGTAGGAGAATTTGAATGAATCGTCCCAGCCTCTGAAAAATGAAGGTTTCATAGCCTGCCTCTCAGGAGTGCCGTGAGGAAGTTCAAATTAACAGACCTCAGGGATGCCAGGATTCTGATATGAAAGAGCTCTCCAAATCCTAAGAGAAGGTGGTGTGTTGTGAACGTAAGGAAACGGGGGCCACCCAGGAGAGCGGGAGAGGGAAGAGTCTGCAAGGTGAAGGAGCCGAGCAGACAGAGTAAGACGGAATTGTGCCTCTTCCCAAATCTGGGTACATCTGCCCTCCCCGCTGCCCCAGAGGGGCCACAGCCTGGAGCAGGGTGCCTCCAGACCGTGTGCGGTGATGGTCTGCCGGCAGTCATTCTGGGATGCAATTGTGCTTTCAGGCTTCCCTCAACTCTATTTCCTCCAGGACAGGGTGGCCAGAGCTGCATGATGAAGGGATTTGGGGGTGAAACAGAGGAGGAATTGAGCTAAACAGAGCAAAGCCAAGCTGGCTTCATTCCAGGGCTTTCTGTAATCATTGAACAAGTCGAGGAGCGTGCCTGTGAGAAGCACCAGACCAAAGAATGTCATGCACCCCTTCAACCTCCATGCACACTGTCCACAATCATTTACTATCGTCCAGCTAGGAAGAGGTATCAGCTCCCATTTTTGTTGTTCTGAAAAACACTGTATTCAAAAGCCCATGGGGACAGGCAGCTGATACCTTAGAAAGTGGAATATCAGCATATTTAAGCCTTCCTCTGTGCTTTGCTCGGTATCTTTCCCTGCTAACAAACCTGAGTAGTCAGTTAATTTAGGCATATCCTTGCTTTTCCTAAAGCAACCTGCTGTCTCACCTCGTGAGAGACCCCAAAGCCTCTGAGCCCAGGTTTTCTTCTCTCCTTTTGTCATCCAGGTAATTTAACGAGTTAATTATGGCTGTCTATGGCTCCATAGAGAGTGTTTCAGATGAACAACCTCCAGATGTTTCTTCTATAATTTTAAGTTTTATCTGTACACACTACACACAGGTTCCATTGCCAACTCTCATACATTCCTGGTAGATGAGTGTAATTCATATTAAAAGATTTGGGTACCTCTAGACCTGATGAAATTCAAAGAACAAAACTTTCAGACTGTCTACACTGAAATATACACTGTTAATTTTGTGTTTGAATTGTACAGACCTTTTAAAATCAAATTTATGAAGACCATATAAAAGCAAAAGTAGATACTAGATATTTTTCATAGGCCTCAAGTTAATGACTTAAAATTGTTTTCCTATAATGTATAAAATGCATTGATTTGTACTTTCATTGGCTACAATGAATACCCCTCCATGGGATATTATTTTGAAGTGGCACTTAAATTGTTTCCCTTGTGAGGTCTGAGTGGTTAGATTTCTGCATAGCAGCCTTTCGGATCACGACTTGAGCCACCCCTTATGAACCAGTATCAGAGCCATGATCAGTCCCGAAACATCCATGCACTTGTCCCTCGCATTCCAGATGACATTCTTCTGACTTGTATCCATTCTTCACACATTTATCTATGTATGATCTGGGGTCAGAGCCTGAGACGAAGATGTCACTGAGGTAGGCCATGTAGACTGTCACCAATTGGAGGGTTGATTTTAGAGGCCATTTTTCATGTGGAAAATTGAAATGGAGCATCTCAGTACATCGGACAGAGTGGACGCTAAGCCCCTGTTCCCTCTCCCTGATGTTGACAGCTCTTTTCTGCACCTGGGGAGGGTCAGTGGACCAGGCTTCCATGACTTGGCTTGCCATAATGCAGAGGGCCCACAGCGAGCTGTCTTTGTCGACATAACTCTTAAGAGCAAGACCTGAGCTCTCTGATCTGAGCACACAGCCTGCCTTATGAG
Organism: Mustela lutreola; assembly: GCF_030435805.1. Classification (NCBI taxonomy): domain Eukaryota; kingdom Metazoa; phylum Chordata; class Mammalia; order Carnivora; family Mustelidae; genus Mustela; species Mustela lutreola. The sequence goes on from NC_081292.1 coordinate 166,416,194, forward strand.
GATGTGGCAGACAAACGTGCGCAGACTGGGGATCAGGCTGACCCTCCCAAAAGGGCATCTACAGGGAAAGCAGTTCTGCTGATGTGGCCACTGTTGGGAGGGGGGCAGTTTGCAAATCCACTGGCCCCAGAAATCAAAGTGAAATAAGAGGTCCTGGTCGAAGTCATGGGTAGGATTGTCCATACTGTGTTACTTGAGGACCTCTGAAAGCAGCCTCCTGATGGGACAAAGCATTTACCCTGTTGGAGGTACTCTGTCACTGGGTTTGGCGCCAGCAGGACCACCCCTGGCAGAGCCACCCAGAAACCAAGAGGAGGGAAGGCTGAGATAGTTTGGCGTCCCTCTACAGTAGAGGCCTTATTACATGTGCATTCTCCTAGGATCAGGGCACGTGCTCCCGCACTTCACCAGCAGTGACCCCAATGAAAGGCAGAGGACAGAATGAATGGACTTTTCTTAAAGATTTTATTTATTTATTTATTTATTTGAGGGAAACGGCATGAATGTCGGGGAGGAGGGATAGAGAGAATCTTAAGCAGACCCTGTGCTGGGTATGGAGCACAACACACACACATACTCACACACAGACCAGGCTTCCTCTCCCTGAGGGTTTTCTCAGCACAGTAGCCTGAATATTCCTTCAACACTTAGGTCGGATCTTATCACATCTCTGTTCTAAAGTGCCTCTCTGGAGAGTAAACCCAAAGTTTGCACTGACCTAGCAGATCCCACTGGAGCTCGGTGCTCAGGACCTCTCTGCTCCGTTCTTGCTGAGCCATACCGGCCTCCTTACTGCTCCTCAAACACACCAGGCTCTTGGCTCAGAGCCCTCCAGCTTCCTCTTTTTTCTGGAATGTCCTCTCTCAGTTATATATATGGCTTGGTCTCTCATCTCTTTCAAGCCTTTTTTCGATGTTTGCATGATTCTCCTGATAACCCTATCTAAAAATTTCCGTATGATCACTTATATCCCTTTTTTGTTTGACTCATAGTACTTGTCGCCGAATTAAATATGCGACTTATTTATTTTGTTTTCTGTCTGCTTACCCTGCCTTGAATGCAAAGCCCATTAGGGCATGGCTTGATTTATACACACTATAGGCACATGCGCACATGTATATACATGCACACACACATGCATGCACGTGTGCAAACATGCACACACATATGCACGCGTATACATGTAGGTGCGTGCACACATGTGCACACATACACACATGCACTCGGGCACATACACCCATACACATGTGTGTGCAGACGCATATGCACGCACACATACACAGGGGCATGCCTATACACATACACACAGGCTTACATACAGACATGCAGCTAGCCCCCAGAACAGTGAGGCTTAACAATAATACTCATGAATAAACATGTGCTGAATGAATGAATGAAAAATACAATTTGTAAGGAAAAGTGAGAGATCACATTGCATACAAAGCTCTGTATCTTCCTATCTTCATTTAATACTGTATGTATTAAGTACTGTAATATTTAATACTCTTATCATCAAATATTCTTCGAACAGAAAACGTTTAATGTTTGTGGTCTGTTCTATCATACAGATGTACCCATTGAACCGACCTCCAACTTTAGAGAGTTTGGATTGCTTCCCACTTATAAGTCATCAGGCGAACAGTGCCCATCCATTCCTTGACTATGTGTTTATTGAGTGTTGACTATGTGCTGTGCATGGCGTTGGCGAGGCAAGAGCTGCTAAGGCCGAGGCTGATGGCCCCACAGGCAGTGGAAGAAAGAGAATGGTGCATGATGGCAATGCAGGCAGTGTGCATGCAACAGAAACAGAACCATTACATCAGCAGGTGACCGCACTTTGCTTACTGGTTTGTTTTTACTCTTTACTTGTCAGATAGGATCTTTCCTACTTACCTAGCTTGAAGTTCACCAACCTTTATTCTGCCAACTCCAATCTGCCGTTCAGCCAGGCAGTGAAATTTCCATATCAGATGTAGTACTTTCCAGTTCTCAGCATTATATTGTTTTATGCAGTCTTGCAAATGGGATCAAATGTAGCTACTGCGGTGATAAAAATCTAAATTTGTCACTGATTTGTCAATAAAGTACTTGCCTCACACTGGTAGGTGTAAGAAGTGAAAGAGTAGACTATTACTGGTAAGAGAGATACTTCCCACTGTTCACTGAAGATGAGAATGACACGGACACAGGCATGAAGACAGCATCAGTGTTGCTGTCACACACGAATGCACGTTGCAGATTGTGCTGTTGTCATGCTCTCTGATGCGAAGGAGGTAAGAAGAATGACTAGGTCTGGCTGATACGTGGATTGTCCTCCATGGATTAAGCGAGGCTCATGACCTGCTAAGTCTCCACAGCTCAGCTATTCAGGAATGAGCCTTCCATGAGTACATTTCAGTCTGATGCCAGGACCCCATCCTGGGGCTCTTCAGTAATGGGCCTGGAATGCTAATGCTTCTTGTTATAATGATGCTAACATTTTCTCAAATATAAGACAGCACTTGTGTTTTACATATTTTTGCAATAAACAACATACTAGGTTAGCAAATACATTGATAATGGCTTAGCTTGCACTTTGGGTGTTCATAGAAGCATTCTAAAAATTATGAAGATAAATGAAACCATGCAGAAGACACAAAACACACAGAAACCTATAGACTTGAAAACAAGAGGGAGTATGTTTCTGCCAGTAAAGCAGTGACTTGAGAATAATATTGGAACCATCCACAGTTCTTCAGCCATTCTCTGACCTTCCCACTCAAAACTAGCTTTCTAATTCCAAAAGGGTTTGGTTATTCTTGTAACAGTAGTCTGGACCCCATGCAGAAGGCTTCCCTCCCCTCAATCACGGAATGCAGGATTGACTTAGTAAGAACTTCTTACCCCAAAGTCAAAACAGAATGCTGCTTCTGCACCGTGTACCCTACATGCTCATGACGGCTCTCTGGGAGGCACCGTGACAACAGAAGCCTTTTTAGTTCTGGGTTAGAATCCCACAGCCTAGGTGAGCAGGTCTTCCGAGACTACTTAATCTCTCCTTCCAGATAATTCCACCCGGAGCTACCTGAGCACTCGGCCTTTGTCCAGCTGAATCCCGGGCTTCTTAAATGGCATTTCTATCTTTATTCAGATAAAACTAACACAGTGTGGGTGGTTTTTAAAGCATGGGAAGGAAGACTCATGCTACTTCCAAGGGGCTAATATTAATTGGCCCTCACGTCTCCCCACAAAGAATGAAAATGCCTTTGAGGACATTAATGCCTTAGAATCCCCCAAAAAGAAAAGGCTGGTGAGAGGAACATTTCCCTTTGCTATTGTTTAAAGAACAGAATATGTTTCTTTTTATCCTAATAGAAGAGTTAATGCAATCGTATAATAAAAAGCAGAGATGGAATTTCTTCTGTGAGAGAATTTCAAAGGGACACAATCTCCTTTTGAGAAGCTACAATGACTTTAAGTGAAACCTGCTCAGGACACAGGGTGAGCTGGCTTTCAAACACACTGAGCGCAAGTTGTCATCCCCCCGACAGCTCTGTGATTTGTCTGCAGTCAGAAGTACCATATGGACCGAGGGGGTCACTTTTGTCAGTGGGAGAGCTATGAGAAAAGTTGCCTTTAAGAGTTTTAGTGTTCCTCGTTGAAAAAGAACTTGGCCAGTCCAGTCCCCGTTTCTTCTTTTAGGGCTTCATAAATTAATTCCAGTCTTTTTTGGAGGTGAAAGAAATTTCTCTGATAAAAATTCATTGATGTTTTCACATTTTTTCATCATCTTTTTAAGAAACTGTACTGCAGCCTTTTATGAAGCCTAATGGAATGGAATGTCATGTTCTTTATTTTACAGTGTGGATCTGAGGAGAGAACAGCCTGGCTTCTTTGATAATGAAAAGCAGAGTTTTAAACACTGGGGAAAAAAAAAAAAACTAAGAAAAAAAAGGAAAAATGTTATGTTATATGAGTGTCGTGGTATAGAAAAGCAATTATTTTTTAAAAAGAAAAATAAAATGATCGGTGTTTCTCAAACTTAAAGACTCTATGGATTTGTTTAAGGAAATACCATTTTTATAGATTTACAATGTCACTTGAATATGCATAAACAGAAACCAAAGTATTGACCCTTAATCATAGCTTTTCTAGGGCAAAAAGGGAAGTAAATATGCATAATAAGAATGAATAAAATAAAAACCGCTGAGATCCCATTTACAGCATGAAATTAATGAGTGGATGATTGCTTAGCGCAGAGTCATCAGCCTCTCCCAGAGATGATGTGACACTAAGTGGTGTGGCCACATGTGTGCCCCTCATGACAAGTTGCCCCTCTCCACTGTCCTTGCTGAACCAGACCCCTCTGGCTCTCCCTTGGAACAGATGCTCTGCTCACAGGGGCCTCCTCTGTTCTCTCTATCTTCTCCACCAGGACCCCAAGTGCAAACTCCGTGTCACTCTGTTGGTCACCAGTTCGCCATCAGTTGACTCAGAATACGAAGGCAACATTGTTAAATTCCACTAGGGAAGACGTTCTGTAGAACCCTGCTTGATCAACATTGACGTCATTGCTGGTCTCCAGTCAAGGAATAAAGCATTTAAAATATGTCTTGGTGTTGAAATCAGGGTTTTGTCTTTCCCTTAGGTTCTTCCCTTCTTTGCTGCATGTTCTCATTTGCAGCCTCGAGGACTGCTTGTCATCCTGTGGAACCTGACACCCATGCCACTGTGACTGCAAAGTCCATAATCATGCACGTGGGGCACATGTGTGTGCATGGTGGCATGCCCACTCACACATACACACACCCTGTGAGGTTAATCTTCTGAGTCTGTGCTTCCATGGCCCAGGGCACCAGCCACTGGGGCCCTACTTCTCAGTACTGACAGCTCCACCCTTTATTTGTCTCCCCGACCCCTGCCTTCCGTGAGCATGAGCTCCTCAGGAACTCAAGAGAAAGGATCCCTGTGTTCACATCTTCATCCTCCCAGAGCCAGGAACCAAAAGGCCCTCGGTAAATGTTAAAAGAATAAGCCACCATGTGACAATTCATCTTGTACATGAGCTTGGCTAAGGGAAGCCCAGAGTGCTGACACAACATGATTTCTGGGTGTGGCCATGAGCATGTATCTGAAAGAGATGAACATTCGATTCAGTAGACCGAGGAAAGAAGCTCTGCCCTCATCAGTGTGGGTAGGCAGCATCCAAACCACCAAGGGCCCAAATAGAGCAAAAAAGCAGAGGGAGAGTGAACCTTCTGTCTCTCCTGATGAGCTGGGACTTCTGTCTTCTCCTGCCATGGACATGGGAGAGTATGGGAGCTCCTGGTTCCCAGGCCTTCAGACTCTGGGACCTATACCAGCACCCCCTTGGCTGGCCCCCTGCCAGTTCTCAGGCCTTTGCACCTGGACGGAATGACACCAGCACTTCTCTTGCTCTCTAGCCTGTAGACAGCATGGATCTTCCCAGCCTTCGTGATCACTAATACCAATTCCCATAGGAAATCTCTAATGCATCTGTATATCCTATTGTTCCTGTTTCTGTGGTGAACACTGACTGATACACATCAGAATATATACATGCTTATAATATTTCAAATGCAACCAATAAATAAATCAAAACACAATGGAACCAGGTATGTCTTATGGGCATACATGGTCCCTCTCCTTCCCTGCCATAGACCAGGAAGATGTGGTCGACAACCCTGGCAGAAGATGTGGAAATATTTTCTTTTGTTTCAACAGATGTTGCAGGATGGGTTCTTGTAGTCATGCCCTTTGCTGTCAGGCATAATTTAACTCCACGCATCTCTAATAAATCTGCTTATAAACTACAGTTTGGTGGCAGGAAGACCTGCCAGGGAGTCGTCTTGCCTCAAAGCCAGGATGGAGATGGGATGTGGTAGATGAGAGGAGTGTGTGGCAGGAGCCTGTGAGGAATTCCTCTTAGAGAGGCCTCCCATGAATGCCTTGGGACATCCTGCTGAGCCCTCCAGGCTGGGGCACATGCAGGGAGACAGTAGGGTGGGCCGAACTGCCCCAGGCCCTTGGGTGGCTTAACCGCCAAACACTTGTGCCCAGGGAGACCAACCTGTGAGTCAGGATGACATGGAAGAATTTTTAATTTTGAAAACTTTGATAGATGCTTGCATGGATATATGACATGGAAAAGACCTCTCTCAGCAGGATGATGGTGGAGAGAGCTGGAATGAGAACTGGAGAGCAACCATTCCAGACTGGAGACAAAAGTTTTCTCTATTCTATCAAGAGAAGTGGTGATAGATCCCAAGCTCCTTGCTTGTGCTGGGTCAGTCAATCAACAAGTCTGGTCTAGATTTAGTGACAAGGTCACACACATATTATCTTTTTGTTGTTGGTTTACAACTTATCTGCAGTATGGTTAAATAACACAGTCTACATGGATATTGAGACTTGCTTTGGGCTCAATACATGGTCAATGTTTGGAAATGCCCCATGTGTTCTTGAAAGAAGTGCACTCTTCAGTTGTTGGGTGCCGTATTTTATGTATGTCCATTGATTCTAGATCTTTAATTACATTGTTTCAATCTTGTCTACCTTCTCTGAGAGTTCTCCTCTTCACCCATTAACTATTAGGAGTGGTGTGTTAAATCATTGATTAGGTTGGTGATGTTTGTCAACTTCTCTTAGTTCTGCCAATTCTTATTTTGTACATTTTGAAGGTATATTTTTAGGTCCCATAAGACTAATATTATCATGTTTCTCTGCTAAATTGAACATTTTATCCATATGTATTGACCCTCTTTATTTCTAGTAGATATCTTTGCTTTAGCCTTTACCTGATCTAATATTAATATAGTTATAATTAGCTTTCTTTTGGATATTTGCCTTTTTCTATCCTTTCTTTCCCAAATAGCTTAAACTTATATTGTAAAAACAGCTATCTTTATCTTTCTTTCTTAAAAAAAGGACTCAAGAATTCTTTAACTTTGATCATCCCCTTCCCAGTGTGTATGCAACTGGTTTCATTAATATACTGCTATCCTTTTTTTTCATCCCTGAGATGACACCATTTTTTTTAATGGTCAGCGTTCAAACTTACTCATACACTTACCATTCTTTCATGAATCTCAGGCCTTCCTTCTGGAGCTATTCTCCTTCCTGAAGCATGTCCTTTAGAATTACCTTCAAAAGAGTCCATCTGTTATGAATTCTCTCCATGTTTGTTAGTCTGAGGACTCTTTAGGCACAGTTCATTCTTGGAAGATACTCTGGGCACAGAATTTTCACTGGGGATTATTTTCTTTAAATATTCCAAAAGTGTTATTTTCACTGTCTTCTGGCTTCCTTTGCTGGAATGTCAGCTGTTGAACTGTGGCTCTTAGGTGATCTGCTTTCTCTCTCCATTTTCAGATGCTCTCCTTCTGTCTGGCTTCCCTCAATCTACAATAATGCTACTAGAGTGGTTTTCTTTTTATTGTGCTTGGTGTTGGCTAGAATTTCTTAACCCGAGCATTAGAGCCTTAAACAGCTTTGGACAATTCCCTGCAATTACCTCTTCAGTGTGGTCCATTCCCCATTCCCTCTATCCTCTCTCTCTCTCTCATTCATGATTTCCACCTCTTTCAGATTTTATATTCTATGGAAATTATTCAGATCAATCTTCTAATTCACTTAGTCTCTCTTCAGTTGTGTTTAATCTGTTGTTTCCCCCATCTACGGAGTTTGTGATTTCAGCTGTATTTACATATCTAGTAGTTTTATTGGTTTTATTTTCGTATCTACTTGTTTATTTCTTTGATAATTTCTTGCCATAATACTTTCAAAATGTTCTTTTACTTCTTGATACAGATAAAAAGAAATGTATTTTATATTCTAGTATCTGATAATTATGACATCTTTAATCTTTGGGGATCATATATAGCAATTTGTAGTTTCTACTGAATTTTATTCTCAGTGGCTAGTTTCTTTGTGCAAATTGTATTATTTGATAGTGGATTCATGTTCCATAGGATTTCACCTGTTGAGGCCTGGGTTTAAAGTTCATTCCCCCAAATTTGCATATTCTAGGTGCTTGGGGAATTGGTCTACCTGAGACTTATTTAAACTAAGTTTTTGCTTTTTCCTCCACATAAGGAGTATCATTGTGTGAATCCCATCCCAAACTCTTGTGAGTATGGGTTTTAAATTAAGAATTCCTTGAGGATACTTTTCCTTTCCTCAGATACATCTGGAGTAAGACCATCTCTTCGGTGGGGTGTGTTGTTTTATTTTTCCACCGAGTTTTACCCATTGAAGTAACACATTTTAGGAGTTCTGGCTTCAAGGATTTCTAATTTCCAATTTGACTCCCAGCTTGGCCCAAGCCTCCAGGTGTGTGCTCTGACCCTAGGCAAGTGTTTCTCAAATCCAGGCCATGGGCCACCAGGGATGGGCAGACATCCCAGGAAAGGACCATCTCCACCAGTTGGTCTATTCCAGTTCTATGTTTTGTTTCAAGCTCTGATAATATCTTCTTTTTCTTCCACTAACCCAGCCATGCATACAAAAAACTGTTTTCTTTTTATATGGTATCCCATGTTTTGGGCATTCCATAGTGGGGATTTCTCCAGACATGGGAAGAAACAGAAGAATCCCTGCTTCTGTGTTTCAGTATTTTTAAGCCTTAAAAAAAATGCATTAAAATTTTTCTTAAACTATTCAAAAATGTATTTAGAAAACTAGGGTGACAAGTTTGACCTTCTATCATTTCATCTTTCTTAATCTTTTCTTTTGAGAGTGGTATATGACTCTACAACCCCTGATTTCCTGTAACCTGGACAAAGGGGTGGGGTGTGGAGAAAGAAAAAAAGAGGTGAAAAGTGCCTAATCCAGAATGTACAATTCCTCAGTATTTTATAGTATTAATACACATAGTTTTGTTTTGGGGGTTTTTTTTCCTCCATCAACACCTTGGAGGTCAACAGGAGAAAAAAAAATGGCTCATACACAAACAAGGTTTCTGAGTTGACCCAAGGCAACACCTCCAGGTCTGGAGATTTCAAGCTCAGGGGCAGCCCAGCTGTGACTTCTGAAAGCTGCAGCATTATCGACAGCAAGCCCAGGCCGCACGCCAGCATCCAGGGCATCTCTGCCATGTGCATGTCCCACTTATATAAAAAGATGCTTATAGTCCAGGTGCTTTTTCTTGAGGCCCATCACTTCATGAGTGGTGGCTTTGCAGACCACTCCTAGGCAGAGACTGACACTGCAGACCATTTTTCCATTCTGAACACATTTCACTCTCTGGTTTCTGTGCCAACAGTTTCTTTCCTCGTTTTTCCTTCTCTTCAAGAAAGATTGTACCATTTGTTCACCTCATTAACCAAGATGGAAACCCAGGAGTCACAAAGTTTTCCTTGCTGCTCGCATACAGCTGGAGCTGGAATCACACTGAGTTTTCCTCCTATCTGTCCCCCCTGTACCTCCATCTCTGCTGCCACAGCCTTGTCTGCTGTTGCTAGAAGGGCTGCAACAACTCCTTAACTGTGTCCTCACCTCCAGCTCATTACCCCCAACTGTCCTTAGCAGAAGCATTTGCTATACCCCCTTCTTTCTACCAGCTCCTCCTCTCTTGAAGATGATGGTATCCATATATTTCCTGAATACCAGGCTGTCAGGGAATGTCTGCCACCTGTGAGCAGACAGGTGAGTCCCAGCTTTCAGAGAGCCCACTAACCTCACTAGCCATGATGGTGGGTGTGGTCCTTGATTTCACCGATTAGTGCATTTCAACATGATCTTGAATTTGGCAAGTGTGCACATGCAAACTAATTTTAAAAAATCATGTCATTTACTTATGTCTCATCCCCTCATTGATTAACAAGCATCTGAGGGACATCTTAGAGGCGCAGCGTTGGGTTGGGGCCTGTGAAGTTTTGAGAACTGAAGGTTCCCCAGTTTCAAGGACGGAAGCTGTAAAAATTGAAGAAGCTGAACTGATACCATAAATTAACAGCACCTCTAAGTACAATTACAAATTGCCAAGGGAAGGGTTTTAAAGACCTGTACCGTTTAATGTGTAATACGTATCCTTAGTAAATCCTTACCCTTTCATATCCTTAGTAAACACTGATTAAGTTTTGAAGGGATTTGTTGGGCATGAAGCCATGTTTTGCTGTCAGTTTAATAACCAAATGTTATATGCAGGGAGATGTGTTAGACCAAGTCCAGATGCTGGCATTGGCAACTGTGGCTTGGCCCCCAGCCCGGCCACTGTCCTTTTATATCAGTTTGGACACTTAATTAAACTTCATTTTCCTCACTTGAAGAATGTGGAAATCAGTGCCCTTCCATAGTAAATGAGAGGACAGGTATAGACAATGGGCAGGGGTGGGGGATGGGGGCTCTGGCATCCAATAGGTGCTCAGTAAGTTTGTCACTGCCTCTCATTTTTCTCTGCCTTCTTGTTATGGACAGTAGCTAACTGATTTTTTTTTTCCTAAATGCACCCATTCAATGTCTGAAGACCTAAACTAAAACTCCAAGATGGAAAAGGTATATCCCGTAGGCATCGAATCTGCACGAGGCAGACATCTGCTCGCCGGTCGTTTTCCCATTGTTTGGTTTTATATTGCAGCGGGAGTCAGAGGTGGGCCTGAAATAAATTCTGAAAGGAAATGCAGTCAGTGTCCCTGGCAAAGTCAGGCAAGGCCTGGAATCCTCTGTGTGTGCGTGCGTGTACGCAGGCGTGTGTATGCATTCGTGCACATGTGTGTATGCATGCGTGTGTCAGTGTATGGACTTACATGCATATTTGCTCCCTTGTCCTCCCCACCCCATTCCCTCCTATACAGCCCCCAGCCCCATTAATCACAGAGATGTCACCTCATAAAGCTGCCGGCCCCTCCCCGCTCACTGAGCTGTCGCACAGATTTACGGAGTGACGTCTGGGTGACTGGCAACGACGGCTGCTTTACGGGGCACGGCAGATGTTCACATGTCAACCAGACAGCAGCCTGGTGGGGGTCTACGGGAGCACAGGAGGCCACACCATGACGCCAAGCCAGCCCTTCCCTCCAGCAACACTGCTAGGCGGGGTGTCTTGGGCTTCACCTTCTGGGTCGTTGGCCCTTTTTGCTTTGTTTGCAACATCATTTTGTAAGATTTAACCAGAGACAATCCATAGAGGCGGTATACATTTCAGAGGCAAAAAGAATGACAGTCCCACGTGGAGAGGTCATGAACGGGGACCAGGACAGTATCACAGGGGATTCTTATCAAGAACCTGTTACTGCCCCCACCCTCAGACAATGTCACCAAACTCCAGAACCCACCCCACCCCCCCACATCCGCATGGTCCCTGCTCTTGCTCTCAGCCATCCAGACCTTGGCCCCGGGCTGCTCTTGACCCGCTGGTTCCAAGGATGCTCCTTCACAAACATTTTCCATGTCTGGTGATCCTGAAACCACGCTGAGGGGCAGACCCTGGATCACCAGCTCTGTCAGCAGATAGAGAGACTGAGACCCAGAGAGAGAAAGTGAGAGCCTGTGAGGGGACGGGACTGGGATGGAGTCTTGCCCAGAGGCCCACACGGAATACAAACAACTTCAGGCATTGATTTACTACCTGCCCCGTCCCGCAGACCATACTCACCAACTAAGCAAGGCAGACCTGGTTGAGACTCCCATGCCCTCTCAGAGCATGGCCTTGGTGGAACACTCAGAACACCCTGTAGACATCAAGCAGAGTGGCCTGTGGGTCCCGAGGGCATTCATCATGTCACCAATGTCAATGGCAATGTCACCATGTTTGCTTGGCTCAGCTCCCGGCTCCTTGGGATCAGGAAGAACCCTCGCCATCTGGGTATGCCACAGCTCTGAGCACAGTGCCCTTGGGGCAGGTGTGTGACACGGAATTGCACTAAGAAAGCTGGCAGGAGGGAACACCCGGGAGTCCCTGGTCGGGGCCCCACCCTGGAGGCAGACAAGGCACAAGGCTGATGGCCTCCAGGCCCCCATCAGCAGACTCCCTCAAAATCAGGCAGGTCCTGCACTGGGGGACTCAGAGTCCCGTGGGAGGACACATGGTAAGCTAGGGAACACCTGCTGCTGAGTGCTGTGGCCAGGAGGTACCAGGGCTGTATGTTGGGGGGTGGGGGACAAGCAGACACACCTCAGCCAGGCTCTGGAGGGAGTGATCGCCAAGGTGGGATCTGACGGTGGGAAGAGCTGCCCACAAAGAAAGGAGAGGAGCCCACAGGGCATGTTGTCAGAGCCTAAGTGCAGGGTCAGCACGGTGTGGGAGGGAGTCAGAGGAATTCAGCCTGCCCCATCATCCCAGGGACAGGGGAAAGGGTAGGGGTGGGAGAGGATGGGGCCGGTACTGCATTTAGAAGAATCACTGGCCCACAGTGTGGGGGACAGGCTGGAGGGCAGGATGGGGCTCCAGGCCAACGAGGACGTGGCTGGGACCACACGGGCCAGAAATATCAGTAGGGAGGGGATTGAGTGGTTTGTGGGAAATTTAGGAAGAGCTCAGGCAGCATCAGGTGAGTGGGCTTGGAAAGCAGGAGGAAGGACAGGATGGCCAGGCTCGCTGAAGTAGAGGCATCAGCGATTCCCCAGGGCACATGGTAGTGGAGCTCAGACCTGCGGGTCCCCCTCTCCCCGAGGATTTCACATCCCTCGACGCTAGTGAGATGGTTCTGAGCGTAGACCCTGTGCCATCTGTGTGGCTTCACGGGGCACCCACAATCCCTGGAGACCATCCTGAGGATGTGAAACATGGCTGGACCAGCGATGTGGGAAGTTCTGGTCACAGCTACCGTCTTAGTTCGTTTAAATGTCAAGAGTGGGCATGCTCCTCCCTTCCTTCAGAAAGACCACTGCAGAACGGAATCCCTGGGTCAGGCTGTACCCATGGGATCAGGGATCAAGCCTGAAGCGATCAGCTCTGGTCTCCTCCCTGGCTCCCAGGGGCCATTCTATGAGAGCTCTTGCTGGCGTTCCTGTCCCTCACTTGACTTAGGCAGAGCTGGGATACCGGCTGTGAGCCTCCAACGTGCACGAGGGAGGGTTCGCTGGAACTCGATGCTGAAGCCTGGGGCTTGAAATTGGAGAAGGCCTGTGGGTAGAGATGACTGCAAGGCAGAGGTGTGAGCAAGGCAACAGGGTAAGACCCGCAACCCCCACTCCCCACCGCAATGGCCTCTGTACCTGAGAAGCCAGGGAGTTCAGGGTTTGTGCAGGAGGGTGGAAGATGGGCCACGCCAGGTGGTGGGACTCGGACACCAGGGAGCCACAGAGTGCGGCTGCTGAGCAAAGGGGAGCAGCCCCACACCTGGAGAAGCTTTGGGAGGCAGAGAGCCCAACGGGGAGGCTGTTTCCCTGTTGAGGAAGGAAACTGGAGCCCTGTTAGGTGGTGGTGGGGAGGGGGGCACACAAAGACAGGGATCACAGGAGGGCAGCAGGAAAGTGATGAAGGCCCTGGAGGCCCCTGGGCTGTGAGGGATGGTGTGGGGTGGAGCGGGGGGGGGGGGGGGGGCTCAGAAGGGGCAAGAGACCCTGAGGCCAGCGATCTGGGCCTAGAGCTCATTGGACTGGGATCCCAGGAATGCCCTGCCCTTGGTTCAATCATCTGGAACTTCCAGATGCTCGTGGCCTGGAGGATGGGTGTCTCCTCCCCTAGTGCTGGCGTGTGCTGGTCTCCAAAGTTCTTCGACATCTTCGGGGAAAGCCTTTGAAATTACAAGTCAGTTTTTCCACTGTTTTCACTCCTCAGCTCACCAGCGTGTGATCACTGGAAGTGTGAGACCCTGTCTGGCCACACTGTGCTGCACACGTCTCCCAGGAAGCACGCTATGCCATGGGTGCTCACAAGTCTCCTCGAATGAGTTAGCGGCGAGTGGTTCCCTCGTATCCAGATGGAAGAGGGGACTTTCCCGTGCAGGACTTTCCTGCCTGCTTGCTATTTTGTTTCCTGGTGTCCACTGTTGTATTAGCAGCCCCTAACCCGCCAGCAGCCACCTGCACATTTCATTAGCTGCCCGTCATTCTCCTCCTGCCCATTAATCAGCCTGTTAAATACAGGACTTAACACCACGCCAAGCCATTTATCTGCGAGGCCCGGCTTCAGGCTCCTCTGTTTCCCCTGCGGCAGTGGAGGAAATCATTAACACCTCACAGCACACCGCCCAGCCTGCTCTTCTGCTTTGCACATTAGCCAAACTGCTCCGGCGCGCTGTCCACCCCCCGCCCCAGGACCCCCCATCTTTGCTTGCCTCTCCCGCTCACATGCACCCCCAGCTTTGAAAGCAGGTCTTTTCTTGGTCATTAGCGGCAGCGTGGGCAGTGCTCCATACACTTCTTCAGTCTTCGATGGGTTTAGTGGCTTGGAAGCCACCTCTGATGGCTCTTCAAGGAGTCGGTGGTTGTGTCTGCGTGAGCAATTTGGATGCACTGCATGTCCCCAGAGGGGTCTCCACGCAGTCCTGCCCCCAGCCAGATGAGAACGCAAGGCCCCGTGAGATGCAGTGGTTGGTCAGTGTTACAACTCTCCACTGGTCTCCTGACGCCAGATCTAGGCGTTCCCACTACATCACTGCACCCCCGCATGCCCCACAATGAGGCCTGGCTGGGCAAGGGGGCTGGGCTTGTTCCCAGTAGGCAGTTGCTGGCTTCTCAGCTTCCTCCAAAGGGTTTGGACATCTGGCTTGGTGAGTTTCCTCTGCCATGACCGAAGCAGCAGGCTGTATTCTTCTAAAGATGCCAAGACACTGTCCTCCGCTGCACAGGCTGGTTGGCTGTTGACCTTGTCCCTCTTCCAGTTGAGATGTAAAACACAGGTCCCCCCCACCTGGAGCCTGGACTGTCCCTGGGATGGCTTCAGCCATTGTACCTGGACATGGTCATCTGTTCAGATCACTGGGTAGAGCCCAGGTCCGTGGAGCAATGTTGAAGCTAGCCAACCTGGCTTTGTCCTGTGACCTCATCTGTACTTTCAGCCAAGCTTGGCTGAGCAGTGAGCCAGAAGGGCCACAGTCCAGGGGGGATGAGTCCGTGTGAATTCACAACTGACGATGTCCACAGGGCTGGATATATGGCCACCTTGGTTTCTCCCTGGGGGCTCTGTCTCTGGGAGTCTCTGGACTTCTCTGGATCTCCATTGTTCCCCCTGAATTCAGAATTCCACCTTGCTCATCTTCTGTTTTGTGTGGAGTCTAAGACTGTGGTTATGCATTTCTAGAATTCCTCCCTCTGGGCTCCTGGGAACCCAGCACCTAGTTTAGCACACAGCATACTAGATGGTATGGCTACAGGGTGAGGATAACTCTTGAGATGGCTGGAGGCTCCCTTCTTCTTGCTTTCCGCCCTCAAGGCTGCAGCTCTTCCTGGCTTGGCAGAAAGAATTCTGTCCTTGGAGACACAGCAGAGGACAGAGAGAGGTACTTGGGAAGATGGGGGTAAGGAGATGAAGTTTCTTTCTGGCTCTGTCTCCAGGACATGGGGGACCTTTATCTGTAAAGTGAAGGGATCGTGGGGGCTTCTAAGGATCTGGGACTCTCCAAACTCATTAAATAGAGCACTGAGTTTATACAAAACATTCTGCTTGAAGCTGAGGTTTCAGTGATGGGAAGGAAGAAGCCATCCTAGAGGCGTCTACAGGGAGATCAGTATTAAAGAACATATAGGATGTGTAATCAGGCTACAAAAGAAAAAAAAAAAAAAAACAGAGGTTAAGGAAGCAATAAGAGATTGTCCTAACCTCGTCTGGTAGGGTGCTAGTGTGAGAACATAAGGGTGATCTACAGAACGGGCAAGTCTGGGCCCATTCTACAGAATAAGGTAGGAAAGGCAATCCATGCAGAAGAACTCACATATGCAAAGGCCCTAAGGTCTGGGCTAAGCCGAGAGTAAGAGAGAAATGCTTATAAAGCAGGCAAGCAGAATCACATCAGTCAGGGTCTGGCACAGCCAAGCAGTCGATTTGGGGTTTTATCCCAAGAGCAACATAAAACTGTTCCGGTTACTACCAGAGGAGGCTGGATAAGCAGAGTCTCTGGGCGTGGACCACAAATTGGAGGGGGTGAGAGGGGATGTCTGCAGAGCAGTTCAGAGGCCTTCCCAAAGCTCTGGAGAAGAGAGGAGAGCAAACAGAGGATCATTAAAAAAAAAAAAAAAATGGAGCAATCGAGACCCAGGTTTTCAACTCAGCCACCCAACATCCCACTATGGGGTTTTGGACAGAGCTTATCTGTTTCTGTCCTCTCCTTGGTTACATGGCAATAACCACTATCTGTTTAGCTCTGTGGAGCAGTGACAAAAGCAGACAGACTGTGGCTCAGACCATGGGGTATGCAGTTAACACTCATGGAGACAGAGAACCTAGAGGACTCCAATTTGGAAATGGGATGGAGACCAGAGCTCAGTTATAGGCATATTGAGTCAAGTTACTTGTAGGTCCCCAGCTGGGATGTGGGGCAGGCAGAGCTCTGACAGGTCAGGTGGGAACCTCTGCTGATGGGTGGTGAAGGTGGTCACTGCTGTGTGAGCAACATGCCCTGCCCGGCGTCCATACTCATCATTCGTGCAAAGCCTGCCCCTCTTCTAGACGGCTCATCGGCTGCTGAAAACTGGACACGAGTTCACAGAGATAGAACATCAACTTGGGAATGTCAGCAGAATTCGACTTGACTAAGAGACATAGGAACTGTAGTTGGTTCTTTCTTTCTTTCTTCCTTTTTTTCCTTTCTTTTTAAGATTTTATTTATTTACTTGGGAGAGAGAGCACAGAGGGAGAGGGAGAGGGTGTACCTCTGAGCAAGGAGCTCAATGCAGGACTCAGTCCCAGGACCCCAGGATCATGACCTGAGCTGAAGGCAGATGCTTAAATGACTAAATCCCCCAGGCACCCCAGGAACCATAGTGCTTTGCAGGGTCTAGCTCTAGCACACAAGAACCAGAAGAGAGGCCAGAGTCTTTTCTCAGTGGATAAAAGATGGCATCTATATGGAAGTTCAAGTCTTAGGTTACTCTATTTACTCTGTGTTAGTGGATAGAGCACAGCATTCCGGGATAGAGGAACACAGAAGAAGACCTCCATCTCCCTTCCTGTGGGGGGAAAAATAGCTCTTTCTTATTTTATTCATCAAAGTGCTTTAACCAGAGTTTTGGGTGCTCACAGAGGTGACTCAGTTCACAAGTACTTGGAGCTTTCCCAGCTTCCTTCTCTGCGTTCACCAGCAGAAGATGGTGCCCATCCACCCTGTTTGCCACCCAACTCAGGAGAGGCAACTGCTGTCATTAACTGTTGTGAAAACAGAGTACTTAATTGGAAACAGGGAGACTCAGAGCCTCACCCCAAGTCCACCTGGAATCCACTGGGCAGCCTTAGATCCACTTACTCTCTGCAGCTCAGCCCCACAAAATGGGGGAACAGTGGCCTTGGATCTAATGGGAGGTGGAGAGAGCTCTGGGAGAAGGACCAGGGTTGTGCTCTACGGTGTCCCACAAATTTATTAATTTCTATGTGTTTCTAATTCTCTTGACACCATGTCTGAGTTTTCTTTTAGAGGCATATTTTAATATTTTTAATTAACATACAGTAAAATTCACTCTTTGTGGCATACAATTCTGTGTGTTTGGACAAGGGCTTAGTCACATACCCACAACCACGGTCAAGAGAAAACAAAAGTTCCATCATCCAGAAAACTCTCAACTAACTGCCACTAACCACCCATTTGTGCTCTGCCCCCACAGTTCTGCCATTCCCAGAATGTCATATAAATGGAATTACACAATGTAAGGCCTGAGGATCTGGCTTCTTTCACGTAGCATAACGCACTTGAGCTAAATGCATGTTGGTGCTTGTATCACTAGTTTGTTCCTTTCTAGTGCTGAGTAGTATTCTACTATTTGGATGTACCACAGTTTCTTTATTAGTTCACCAGCTGAAGGACATTTGGGTTATGTCTATTTTTTTGGCTGTCATGCCTGATAAAAGCTGCCACATACATTCACATACAGGTTTTGTGTGCTTGTCAATTTTCACTTTTCTTGGGTAAACATCTAAGTGTATATTGCTGGGTCATATGGCAAAAGCACATTTAACTTCATTAGACATTCCCAATGATTTCCAAAGCAGCTGTGCTGTTGTACACTCCTACCAGCTATGTCTGAGTGTTTCAGCTGCTTCACATCTTGACAACACTTTATGATGTTGGCCTTTTTAATTTTTGCCTTTCTAATGGATGGGGCTGTGGTGTCCACACATATCCTCAAGTCCCTCAGGGTAGAAGGTAAAGAATGGGGTGGGCAGGGAAGGAGGCAGACTTAGCCTTCCATGTCAACAAGAAGACACAATTGTCAAAGCGAGACAAAAGTGAGAGGATGGACCTGTTATATTTAGTAGTTTTTCACCTGATTTCATAAACTGTGGCATGAGAGTATCTATTTGAACACTTGCCCCAGACACAATAGGAACAGTTCTCATTTTTATTTCCAGGGATGGTTAATGGAGACTTGGTTGGTTTTAAGAAGACAGAAATCTAGGGGAGTGGAAGGGAGTGTCTGGAGTTACTTTGGCTTTGTTCTGCCTGTTCTGAAATGCAGTGGAAACCTCGTGTCCTGATCCTCACCCATCTAGGGGAGCCTGGTAGACCTAGCTCCCCTGTCCTCACAGAGCAGACCCTCATCCCTGATTTTAGGAAGCACTCCTCCCATCATCCCTTTGCCCCAGGGGCCTTAAGCACACTCTCAGAATCAGAGTAAATAAAAATATAGAATTTACAAATATGCAATTTAGCTACAGGAGCCTAGGTCTAATCAGACCAAGAGAAGCTGAAGCAGAAGGACCTGAGTCTTCTTCCAGTCTCCAGAGGGCTTTGTCTCTGGAACAACTCTTAACACTCTTAACACTTAACTGGATCCGCTGATGAGACTGCAAATGTAAACCCCACCGCCACCCCAACGCACACTGCCCAACATGGCCTGATCTGTTCTTGATGTCCCTGTAGGAATCCAGGCAACCCTGTGTATTTCAAAAGAAGATAGGTCTGCAGAGGAGGAAAATGGCAGTTGCAGCTTACTCAGATTTTGAACAATGGTTTCTTTCATGATTCTCAAGCTGTCCTCCAAATCACCCCTGCTATCACCAAGAAACTGACACCTCAGTTAATCTCCAGCAAAACGGCAGGGATTACAAAACAAGGGGTCCAATTTTCGGTTACCCCTGACTGCCAAGTGATACTTGAGCAGGTCTGATCTGCGGGGGACGGGGCCAAGAGTGGGCCCTGCTGCTCACAAACTGGGACTCCCCTCCTCCTCTGGATGGCGGTGAAGTGGAGACGTGCTGTGGGATGCTTACTCCAGCAGGATCCACATCCTGAGAGGTCTCGCTCTGACGGGAGGGGTCCTGTGAAAACACTGCTTGACAAGAAGGCATATTTTAGAGACACACACGGTGTTCAGCTGTGCTTCCGATTTTTCAATGCCAGTGATAACAAGGCTAAGTAACAGAAGTCAGGAAGGAGCCGCGCTCTTCAAAATGCCAACACATTGTTGCATCCAGTTGTCATGGCACAGCAGCTCCAGGCAGCTGCCCATACATCTGTAGTCTCACCTCACTCCATGCAGTTCAGGCCATGTTCTTTACAAAAATCATGAAAACAAAATATGCAGTAAGAACAATACCTTGAGTTCAGAGAAATGCAAGAACTGAAAGTCTTGTCTTTAAGTCCAAAGCAATCCGAAGAAAAGAGCTTAAAACAATTAGAGCAGAAATAGACAAAATTGAAAACAGGACATCAATAGAGAAAAGTCAACAAAACTCAAATCTGATCCTTTGAAAAGACAATACATTCAATAAGCCCTTAGCCAGGATAACAAAGAAAAAAGAAAGAAGACACAAATTACCAACATCACACATAGAAAAGGGTCATCTTTACTGATCTGATACACATCAAAAGGGTAAAGAATTACTATGATCAACCCCACCAACAAACCTGACACCCAGCATGAAACGGACCACTTCCTTGAAAACTACCAAAACTCACACAAGAAGAAATAGATAGTGTGAAGAGACCTGTAACTATTTAAAAAATGAATCAATAAATAATCATCTTACAAAAGACAACACCAGAGCCAGGTGGTTTCACTGGTGAATTCTACCAAATATTTAAGGAAGAAATATTGCAGTTCTCTTAAAACCCTCTCAGAAAACAGAGGCAGAGGGAACAACTCCAATTCATTCTATGACATCAATATTACCCTCACACAAAAAGCATGTAAAGAACTAAAGGAAAGAAAAAAATGCTGAAGAGTATTTCTTATGCATAGATTCAAAAATCCTTAACAAAATATTAGTAAATCAAGTCCAACAATGTATAAAAGGAATTATACATAACAGCAAAGTGGAATTAGCTCCACATAGGCAAACTGGTTCAACACTCAAAATCAGTTCAAGTAATAGACCACCTCAACAGGCTAAAGATGAATGATCGTAAGATCATATTGTTTCAGAAAAAACTGTAGACAAAACCAACATCTATTCTTGTTAAAAGCTCTTAGCAAACTTGAAATACAAAGTAATTTCCTCAACTTGATAAAGAATGACAAAGAATATCTTAAAAATCCAACAATCTCATAACATCAATTATGACATTTCTGATAGTGAGAAACTGGATGCTTTACCCCAAAGACTAGGAGTAAAACAAGAATGTACCTTCCACCACTTCCATTCAACATTGTATTGGAAGTCCTAGGTAGTGCAAATAAGACAAAAAATAGAAATAAATGGTATACAGATAGGGAAGAAAGAAATAATTTAATCCACAGATGACATGATTACCTATGTAAAGTATCCCAAAGAACCACCAACAACAACAACATCAACAAAAGCCTCTGGAAAGTAATTAAAGTCCCAGGAAAGGTTAATACACAAAAATCAATTGCTTTTTTATATACCAGCAGTGAACATGTGGAATTTGAAATTGATGTAATATAAATTATATTTACATTTGCATAAAATGAAATATTTAAATACAAAACATGTATAAGATCTATGTGGGAGAAACTATAAAACTTAGATAAAGGAAATCAATATTAATTGATTGGAAGACTTAATATTGTTAATATGTCAATCTTTATCAATTTGATCTATACATTCACGGCAATCCCAGTAAATCCCCAACAAGTTATTCTGTGGATGTTAACAGCCTGATTCTAAAGTTTATAGGAAAGACTCAGAATAACCAACAACAAAGTTGGACAGCTGACATTACCCCTGCTCAAGATTTACTGTGAAACTACATTTATTCAAAATAGTGTAAATTGGTGCAAGAAAACGCAAATAGATCACGGGAACAGAGAGCCCAGGAACAGACCCGCACAAATATGGTCCATCGACCCTGACAAAGATGCAAAGGCAGTTCAATGGAGGAATCATATTCTTTTCAACCAAGAGTTCTGGAACAGTTGGATGCCTCTCTGCAAATACATTAGATATAGATGAAAGCAAGAGAGAGAGAGAAGAAGGGAGAGAGACCCACCATGTTTCACAAAAATGAGCTCAAGATGAATCAGAAAGCTCTATGTGAAATGCAAAACTATATAATTTTTGGTTTTTACAAAGGAGAAAAACCTGGGTGACCTTGGGTTTGGTGATGAGTTTTTGGATACAACACCAAAAGCGCAGTCTATGATAGGAAAAATTATATTGGGCTTATTAAAATTTTAAAAACTCTGCTTTGCTGAAGATGCTGGTAAGAGAATGAAAAGAAAAATGGCAGACTGGGAGAAAAATATTTGCAAAATACCTATCTGATAAATGACCCGTATCCAAGAACTCTTAAAAGAAACAACTCTTAAAACTCAAAAATAAGAAAACTCACTTTAAAGATGGACAAAAGAGCTGAACAGATACCTCATGAGATTAAATGTACAGGTGGAAAATTAGTATCTAAAAAGACACTCACATCCTTTGTCATTAGGGCATTATAAATTAAAATAACCATGAGAGACCACAACACACCTGCTAGAATGGCTAAAATCCAAAAATCTCACAATTGCAAACGCTGATGAAAACGCAGAGCAACTGGAGCTTGCATTTGTTGTTGGCAGGAATGCAAAATGGTGCAGCTACTTTGAGAGACGGCTTGACGCTTTCCTACAGAGCTAAGCATAGTCTTATCATAGGATCCAGCAATTGTGCTCCTTGGTATTTACCCAACTGAACTGAAAGCTTATGTCCCCACAAAAACCTCTAAATGGATGTTTATAGCAACTTCATTCGCAATTGCCAAAACCTGGAAGCAACCAAGCTGTTCTTCAGTAGGTGAACGGGTAAACAAACTGCTACCTCCATGTACTGGGGTATTACTCAGCAACACCAAGAGACGAGCTGTCAAGCCATGGAAAGATGGAGGAACTTTACACAGGTATCTGTGGCTGAATTTTAAAAGGCCAGTCTGGAAAGGCTACATACTGTATAAGTTCAACCCGATGACGTTCTGGAGGAGACAAAACTATGTGACAACAGAAGGATTCGTGGTGGACAGGCGTTGGGAAAGAGGCAGGAACGGAGGAATGGATGGAATCCAAGGGATTTTGAGGTAGAGAACCCATTTCCTAGGGAGCTGTGATGCAGATGCACATTACACATTTGTAAAAACCTATAGAACTGTACAACACAGCCTGAATGTTAATGTACGCATTTATTTTTTTTAATTTAGGAGCTTGGGGGAATCCCCTCACCCAAAATGCAGACTTGGTCCTGTTAACCTTAAAATCAGAACTCCTATTATTTTACCAGCAAAAATGGGCTTATTTGGGAATAGAAGGGGATTTTAATACAGGACAAGCAGGCCGTGGCGAAATCACAGGCAAATCCCAATTACAAAAGTGAGGAGGCTCTTTTACAGAGAAAAAAACCAGGGTTGACAAGGTTATTAAAAACTAGAAGTCCAGAAAAGTAATTCTCTGGACTTTTTGTCCAGATTTCTCATTGCCTGGGCTGTGACTGTCTTTCATTGGCTGAGCTATGATCAGTCTCTCATTGGCTGAGCTGTAACTTCTCTCTCATTGGCTGGGCCATGACTGTCTCTCATTGGCTGAGCTGTGACTGTGTCTCATTGGCTGGGCTGTGACTGTCTCTCATTGGCTGAGCTGTGATTTGTCTCTCTTTGGCTGGGCTGTGACTGTCTGTCATTGGCTGGGCCGTGACTGTCTCTCATTGGCTAGGCCATGAATGTCTCTCACTGGCTGAGCTGTAACTGTCTCTCATTGGCTGGGCTGTGACTGTCGCTCATTGGCTGGGCTGTTGTGGGAGAGGGGAGGAGGGTAGTAAAGTACTAGCTACTTGCCAGGTGGGTTCTCCTGCCTTGGGTCTGCGCCTGAAACCCAGGGGCAGGGCCGGGAGCCCCGTTCGCAGCCTCTGGAGGCCCCCCAGGTGAGGTGGAGAGAACAGGAGCTGCTATAGACGTAGGGACACTGCGATGGGGGATGGGTGGGCAGGTGCCGAGCTCAGTAGCCTGGGCCAGGAGCAGGGTCTGTGAGCGAAGGGCGAGCGGCGCCCCAGGGCAGTGCCCTCCTCAGTGTGCTCGGTCCGTGGGGCTGGGGCTGCCCTTCTGCTGCTCCAGACGCCTGTGCTGAGACTGGACGACTGGACGCTGTAGAGCAGGTCGGGGGGAGCCAGGTTCTCAGCGTCGGAGCTGAAGGTTCCAGTCAGCGAGGGGAAGAGGCTAGACCGACCCGTGAGGTGCTGGACTGCAGGTGGGGACATGGATGAGGACTCGGGTTCAACCTTCCGTCTGTCTGGACAGATGGCTGCACGGATGGCTGCATGGATGGCTACACGGAGGGGTGTCTGCAGAAAGAGGGGAGGGGGGGAAGGAGGGAGGGAGGGAGGGATGGAGGATGAGACGGAGGGAGGAGGGAAGACATTGATGAGGCATGTCAGAGAGACACAGGAGGCTGTAAGAGCCCCAGTGCCCAAAGCAGGAGCCATGCGAGCTACAAAACCATGCAGGACTGGGTTATAACCTAAAGTATAAAATAAACATCGATGAATCCGTAGTGATACACATAACTGATGACATTAACAGAAGGGCAAGAAGAGACAAATGTACATCCTGGAACCTATAGTTAATAATACTTAGCATATATATGGGGGCACCGGGGTGGCTCAGTGGGTTAAGCATCCTAGTCTTGATCTCAGCTTGTTCTTGATCTCGAGTCGTGAGTTCAAGCCCCACGTTGGAGACTAATTAAAATAATAATAATAATAATAATAGCACTTAGTGTATATTTGAAACTTGACAAGAGAGTAAATCTTGAAAGTTGTCATCACAAGAAAACAATTCCGTAACTACGGATAATGACACATATTAATGAGATTTATTTTGCCCAGTTAGCAATATATGCAAATATCAAATCACTGTACTCCAAAACTAATATAATGCTGTATGTCAATTATACATCAATAAAAAAATAAATGTGTAAAAGACAAATCACCAGTGCAGAATTCCAAATAACACTCGCACATACCCCACTCTGAAGGGAGCATATCTCCCAGCTCCTGAAGTGTGCTCCGTGCACGGAGATCCCTTCCAGAGAGGATAGTGTGGAAGGGGGAGAGAGAAACTTCACAGTGGAGAAACCTACAGACACTACCTCAGCCAGGAGAGCAAGGTTGTTGTCACTGCCCACAAATCATGTTGGTAGCCTACTCTCTTTTTTTTTTTTTACTTTTTTTTATTTAAATTCAATTAACACATAATGGATTATTGGTTTCAGAGGTACAGGCCTGCAATTCTTCAGTCTTACATAACACCCAGTGCTCATTCCATCACATGCCCTCCTTAATGGCCATCACCCAGTTACCCATTCCCCCACCCACCTTTCCTCCAGCAGCCCTCAGTTTGTTTCCTATGATTAAGTCTCTTATGGTTTGTCTCCCTCTATGGTCTCATCTTGTTTTATTTTTTCCTCTTTCCCTATGATCCTGTTTTGTTCCTTATGTTCTGCATATCAGAGAGATCATATGATAATTGTCTTTCTCTAATTGATTTATTTCGCTCAGCATAATACTGTCTAGTTCCATCCAGGTCCTTGCAAATGGCTGCATAATACTCCATTACATATATACACCATATCCTTGTCCATTCATCTATTGATGGATGTCTGGCCTCTTTCCATAGTTTGGCTATTGTGGACACTGCTGCTGTAACATTGGTGTGCAGGTGCCCCTTCGTTTCACTACCTTTGTATCTTTAGGGTAAATACCCAGTGGTGTATTGTTGGTTAGTAGGGTAGCTCTATTTTCAACTTTTTGAGGAACCTCCACACTTTTCCAGAGTGGTTGCACCAGATTGCATTCCCACCAACAGTGTAGGAGGGTTCCCCTTTCTCTGCATCCTCACCAACATCTGTCATTTCCTGACTTGTTAATTTTAGCCATTCTGACTGGTGTGAGGTGGTATCTCACTGTGGTTTTGATTTCTGTTTCCCTGATGCTCAGTAATATGGAGCATTTTTTTCACTCTTAATGAAATTGATACTTTTCTCTGGGATATTGTTCCCATAATCCCAATCTATTCAGAGGAAAACATCAGACAAATTTCTCTGGAGAAGCAGCCTATAATACACCTGACCACTACTCCTCAGAACTGTCAGGGTCATCAAAGGTAAGGGAAGTCAGAAATTGTCCCAGCCAAGACAGCTGAGCCTAAGGATGTTATAGCTGCATGCAATGTGGTACCCTGGGTGAGGGCCTAGAACAGAAAAAGGATATTTCGTAAAAACTAAGAAAATCTGGGGGCACCTGGGTGGCTCAGTCAGTTAAGTGTCTGCCTTTGGCTCAGGTCATGATCTCAGGGCCCCGCATTAGGTGGGGAATCTGCTTCTGCCTCTGCCACTCCCCCAGCTTACGCTCATTCTCTTTCTCTCTCTTCCGCTCACTCTCTCTCTTAAATAAATAAATAAAATCTTTTTAAAAAAAAGAAAATCTGAATAGAGTCTTTTGACTTTAGTTAATAATGATGTATCAATATTGGTTCACTAATTGTAATAAATGTAGATTAGAATGTAAGATTATGAAGGAAAACTGGGAGGTATGTGAAACTCTATGTACTAAGTTCCTTTTTTCTGTAAATCTAAACTGTTCTAAAAATGATGCTTATTGGGTTTTTTTTTTTTTTTAGGTTTAAGAAAGTGGGGAGAAACAAAACTTTCTAGAAGGTTATAGACTTTCTAGAAGGCAGAGGTTGTGCCAGAGCTTGAAATGGAATTTTCACTGATAATATTTGGCCTCCAGGTAACTTTGGGTTTGCACCACAAACTTTCCACAACCCCACACAGCTCTAACGTCCAACTGTAAAGAAAAGTCCAGTTCCTTCTTTCTTTTTCCCCAAACGTACAGTGGGCTCCATCTGGGGTTCTGCTGCCTATGTCCAGCCAAAGAAATCTGGTGGTCGTTCTTCTTGGACTTTCTCAAACTTAGGGTTGTCCCATCATTGTCAGTAGACCTCACAAACTCCTCGTCTGCTCTTACCTTGCATACACATGTCAGAAGAGAATCACTCATGGTGCCCTTTTCCTGCAGTGTTCCTCAAGGTCATGGTTGGCCCAGTGAGCTTCTAGTGTGCATTGTGCCTGCGGGAGCCCCCTGCCCGTCTGTTGTCTCCTTGCTGCTTTATCAAACACTCGCTGATCAGCTGTTGTTTTTGTAAACCTGTGAAACTTGAAAGCATAATGTACCTACTGCAAAGTCCACAAATATTTTTCGAATTATTTGAAATACAGAGGCGTAATTTATATTCACTAAAATGCATAAATCTCAAGTGCATTTATTCATCTCAGTGTATTTTTTACAAATGAAGAGACTCTTAGAACTGCCACCAGGCTCATGAAATGGAGCATTGCCAGCCATGTGTGTGTGTGTGTGTGTGTGTGTGTGTGGAACGTGCCAGCTGGAGATGGAACAGATTTTCGTGACCCCTATTGTTCTGAGTTGTAGGCACACTTTGGCTGGATTTCCAGTTGAGTTTCACTGTTTCCAGTATCCTGCCTCATTGGAGTTCGTGTTAAATGTTTCCTAACTGCTGGCAACACTGATTCTACCCTACTTCCTCTCAGAGAAACATAAAGAACTTCTTAATTTCTATTCTTTCAATAAGAAGTCTGATCCTGATTGCCCTGTGGATTATCTTTTAAAACAACTTTGTTTCTCGTAGGGACAGCTGAGGCTTCACTGAGTTTGAGCTGAGTTTACTGATGAGGAGGGACCCTCCTGCATTCAGCCACACACCATGAGCTGCGTGGGGACACGAGTCTGCAGAAGGGACCAGATTGTGCTCCATCTCCCACCCTCAAGACCATGAGTTTTTCTGTCTTTGCTGTGAAAGGAAGGAATTCTTCCCAGGGCTCAGAGCTTCCAGAACTTTCCATTGGCTTTGGGCTCCCTTTCCCTGACCAGACCTTCCCTGGCAGATCTCCTGGACAGTGAGGTCCCGGGGCCCCCTTACAGAGACACCCATAGTATTGTGGTTAAGCCACAGGCTTCAGAGGCAGAAAGATATAGGCAGGCCACTACCTAGCCCTCAAGTGGAGGTTGAAATTGGGATGTTTCTCATAGGGTTTATGCAGCTTTACATGACTCAGTGGGGACTAAGTGGGGAGCATGGGGTCTGGCTGATGGTAGCCACTGCTTTTCCCCTGGACCTCCTATTGGGGATGGGGAGGGCAGGGGTCCTGGTGGAGCTAGACTGGGATCAGCCCCTCCCAAGCACCCCTGACAAATGGGCGGGTCTGCGGGGGGGTCTCATCAGGGTCACTCTATATTCACCCAATACCTCAGCCTCACAGTGAACGAGGGGAGCTCCCTCTGCACCTGGCTCACCCCGATCCCCAAATCCTCGTCATGCTGAATGTCAGCAGTCCATTTACCCATGCCTCTGCTCTTAGTTCAGAGTTTCTCAACCTCAGCGGCACTGACTTTTGGGGCCCCCTGATTGTTGGTTGTCAGGGCCCGGGCTGCATGTTGTGGGACATTTAACAACTCTGCTGGCCTCTCCCGCCGGTTGCCTTGGGCACCCGTCGCTTCAACTCAGAGCAGCCAGACCTGTCGTGGGTGTTGCACAGTGCCTCCGGGAGGGAGATCAGCTCCACCCAGAACCACCAAATTAGACTGGGAGCTCCGCCAGGGAAGGCTGTCCCCTCTTTCTTGGTGTCTCCTGGGCCTGGCACACAGTAGGTATTCATCAGCAGGAAGGCCACTGGCCCTGGGTCTCTGGGCTGCTTAGCAAAGGAGTTTGAATTTGAACTCCACACTCTGTCCTGTCTGATTGGCCATGCTGAGGCCAGATGACACCTCCTGCCCCACAGCCTTCCTCAGTGCATGGGGCCATAGCTCCCGTGTGTGTCCAGCCCCATGGCCTTGCCAGGTCTCCATCCATCTGTCTGTCCCTCCTCTCCCTCACTGAGCGCCGGGTCCTGCAGGCCATAGCCCTCCACGTGAAGCCTTCTGTGGAGGGCATGACTTCAGCACAAAGGCACGCTTCCCATTAAGGGCAAACAGTTCTCACCTGTGACGGGGACTTCCAGTGGCCAGTCCTCCCGTGGAAGGACATGAAGACTGGCTCGAACGTTATGACAGCCGTGGAGAAATAGGTGCTAATGACCACACAGAACTAGTATGTGGGAGGAAGCTCTTGCCAAGGAGAAAGCCAAAATGAAACAGGACTCGGGTTCTGGAATAATGGATACATGAATCACAGTAAGTAAAGAAAGTGAGTTCGCTTTCCCCCTTTCATCGACATAGTGATGATCACAAGATAAATCATCTTTGGAGAAGAATCAGCATGATTGGACTGGGTTTGACTGAAGCATTTCTGGCTAACCTGGGATCCAGCAACCTAACCCAAGGACTGACATCTGTGGGATGCTGGAGGGTTTGTCCCACTTAAGGTGACATGCCTTGGCTCACACCGCGGAATGACAGCAGGAGATTGCCCTGAACAGAAAGGCAGCAAACTGAAGGGACAGACACACACACTCTGTTTCCTAGAAATTATTCCAGGGTTAGGGATCGTAATTCAAAATCCATGACCCACTTATAAGCAGGTCAAAATGGCCCCAGCTCTAAGCAAGCATTTTTTTTTTTTTTTTTTTTTTTTTTTTGCCTAAATGAGAGGAATGAGGCAAGGATCTTGAAGTGACCTCCCAGTTGTGGAGATTTCCCTGGCTGATTGCATTTGCTCCCGTGAAGTGAAATGATCTTCCCGTTGCTGAGATTTCAGTAAATGCAAAAGTTCTCCTGGGCACCCTCCAGGGAGGGATTTCACTCTCCACGTGTACTCAATGTTCCAGAAATTCACTGAAACTTGTGAGCAAATCCGACATAAAATTTCCAACTAGACCCTTGGTAGTAAAATTTGCCAAGAAGGGACAAGAGAAATAAATGAGTCCCTCTCCTGGCAGAGTCTCCCCAGCCCGGGTTCCCCATGATGTGGCCTCTGTTGGAAGACAGTCCCTGCTCCCCACATGCCTTAAGATGCCCCCGCTGTGCTGAGCTCTGTATCACTTGCGGGGGGTGAGGGACTGGGCCACCCTCAGGGGCAGTCTTCCCTCTGTGGCCTTGACCCCTGTGAGGAAGGGGAGGGTGAGGAAAGCAGGTTTGCACACAGTGGGAGATGGAAGCTAAAAATGTGACAGGTTCAGAAATGAGGCAGAGCCATGCCAGGTGGGGCCTGGGATCTGGGTTTCAGAGTCCCACAGAGCTGGGTTCTCGCGTGACCCAGCTGGGACATCTTGGCAAGTCACTTAAATTGTGCAATCTCCTGATTCCTCACCTGTAGACCAGATGTTCTCATAAGACTCAAATGGCATGCTGTTCTCCCTAAAACTAAATATCAACTGTACACACACACCCCACAAATGAGTCTAAGTATCATTACATTCAAAATTGTCATGAGTTACTGGGGGTCTCTCTCACCTGCGAGAACATACGCTTCACACAGGTAAAAGGGTCCTCAGTGCTGTACCCTGGGCCTACTATCACGCAGACACAGAGGGGCTCGAAGAATGTTAAGTGAAGGACGAGTATGATCCCCTCAGTGAAGGAAAAGCTACCCCAGGCCCTGAGAACCCTCACCCGACCCTGCTCTGTGTGGCCCTCTCTTGGCCCTGTGTTTCCTGCCACCTGCACAGGATAATTTTCCAACAAACATGGTGAGGGTAAAGAGGCACTGGTCAAAGGATAAGAAACCGGTGTTTGGCATCACCCGTGTGGTTTGTGGGGTGTCCCTTCCCTGCTCAGGACCTGCGTTTCCTCATTTGCACAAAGATGGGGTCAGGCTGGTGGTTTTTGAACTGTGCTCCACAAAACCTGTAGATGGTTTTCCCACCAAGACCCCCAGAGTCTTAATCTCCAGGACTCCACACCCCATGTTACCGGAGTCTTTTCCGTGGGACAGCTTCTGAGAAAGACAACACTTGAACCAAGGACTTTCTAAGAGAAGCTTTATCCCTCTGGGCTGAGAGCACCCTCCTCCACTCTAGCTATCAGGCACGAGGCCCAATTTTGGGCTGTGAGGGACAGGGATGTCCCCTTATGGAGACATGTTACCTCTTCCAGGACATCTGTGATTCAGCACGGGAGAGCTCTGCCTTCCATGAGAATCTTCCAGAGCGTCCTCCAGGCGTCTGGGCTTGTACTCCTCAGGCAGTGAGCCCTCCCACAGGACACAGATACCCATGCCACCTAGCACCACCCAGCACCTGTCAGTTCTGTCACTCATGGTTTCCACACTGACCTTCTCCCTCTCATAAGTGTTCTCTCTGCCACCACCCCTGGAAAACCTTGCCCATTTCTCAGGGACAGAGTGAACCGCATTACATGTGCTTCCTGCCCCCCTATGTCCCCCAGACATTTGTGTCTTCACGCATTACTTTCTGTGAAGCCGTACAGCTGTCCCCAAGCAGCGGCAACCGCTGGATCGCAGGTTGGCTGAAGCCACACTTGCATGAGTTCAACCAGCAAGGAGAAAGTTGTGGATGGCTTGTTACTTACACAACAAGCAGAAGCAGTGTCAGTTTCCTATGTCCTAGTCTCATGGGAGGACATCAAACTGGAGGAGCCAGGTGACAGTCATGAGCTGAGGTCACTCTGTCACAGCAGACCTGATCCTAAAATATGCCTTAGTGGCTTTCTACCTCCAGCCTGTGCCCTAAGGGGGACCTGGGGAAGACCAAGTCCCACCAGAACAGGGAAGTACATGACACACTGTCCTGGGCAGCCTCTCACGAGACCACGAGCCTCCTTCCTACAAGGCAAGGAGGTAAGTAAGAATGGCCTCAGGACTAGCTCCTCCAAGGCTGCCTCCCTTGCCATATTCCTGGAAGGATCACAGGCACTCTGCCAAGACTCATATCAGACAGCAGTGAACCCTGACTCCGTGGTCTGCATGGGATGTGTAAGGGCCCTGTGGTACAGTCCTTCCCCTTCTTTAAGAGCAAGGATTTGTCCTCTGGTCTAAACATAAACTCATTCTTATCTCTCTGGATTTTACCACACCTCTCATTGGAAACCCCTTTCATCAATGGTCTCTTCTCCCCTCCGAATCTTCATCCTACCCCCGCTGCTGGGTATATGGTGTTTAACCACCATATAAGCACATAAACATGCTTCATATACTTATCTTAAAAAGACAATAAACCACTAAAAAACAGACTTCTACATCTGCCCTAAGTCTTCATTCTGCTCTGTCTCTCCTCCCTTCCCTCTCTCCAGATGTGCTCACCCACATGCCAGCTGTTACCTTTATGTTGCAAATTCCTCTATTCCACTCGACTCCCACCCCATTCTCCCAGTTGCTTCCACAGAGCCCGTTTTCGACTGAGTTGTCTCCACCTCAAGGTCCACCTGAAGGCCTCTTCAGTTTAGTGTGGCTGAGAAACAGCAGCTTATCTTCCTCTCAAACCTTCTACTCCTCCTGGGTACAACTCCAAACACTTTCAGGAACCAAAAATGTGTCAGACGCCCTAGGCTTCTCTCTCTCCTGTTCCTAATAGCTAATATTTACATGGGGACTAAGTCTTATGAACTCTTAAACATTTCTTTCCCTTTTAAAATATTGCCCTTTATTGGCACCATAGTTCTTGCATCAAGATATATAACCTCTGGAGCAGGTGTCTTTTGAAAGCTGAGTACTTTTTCCAAAAAAAAAAAAAAAAAAAAAAAAAAAAAACCCTCAATATTTATTGTATGTAACCTGGACCCACTTCCATGGCTATCCTAGATATCTAAATATAGGTAACTTTGTATTCAAACCAAGGCCTCAGGAAGATTGAACCATATAAAAATTATTTTATAAAGAATTGTTTTATACTGAAAAGGATGACTAAATTTAAGCTAAACTGCAAAGGAAGGATGGGAGTAAGTAAGGGATATTTTCTTCTAGAAACAATTTATAAAACATTCTAGCATATTTTTTTTGTCCCAAAGTGGCTTTAGGAAGAGGTAAAATATCAACACAAGCTTCAAGATACTGTGAGGGATTTCCCCCTTCCAGCCATGATGTGGTAACTAGAAAAAGACTTCCCCTCCAGGTAGAAAATTGGACAAATATGTAAAAATAAAGGCACTTTCTTAAAAAGACATTGGGATCAGAGCTGTAATCTCTGTGAGTGAGCCGTGAACCTTACAATTACTTAAATTTGTACCTAGAGGCACTTTCTGGACTATAGTGCAAGGGTCTGGCAGTCTTGTGCATTATGGAGTGAGAGACCAGAGTTTCAGAAGGCTGAGTAGGCAGAGATCCAGAGAGAAAGGAGCTATGCAGAGAAAGAGCCACAAATCTCAAAGGTGTCGCCTAGGCTTCTTGCTCCACACTAAACTGCTTGTGTGTGCAGTAAAACTCCATGAGGTAGGCTGAAATTCTGGGGAATTATAAGCAGAATAACCCCTAGAACTCACACAAGGTTGGGAATACTTGAGTTCTAACCACCCAAAGTGGATAGAACACTGGGGGAGTAAAGACTCACTGAGATCTACCCTAACAAAGGTTATAAACAAGCCTAAAAATGATTAGGTGGATTCACAAGCAACTCGAATACTTGACAAAACAATCGTCATTTTTTAAAGGGAGAGAACACAATCCAGCACTCAACAACATATACACAATGTCCAGCAACTGACCAAAAATTACTGAACATGTTAAGAAGCAGAGATATGCAGCCTGCAGCCAGGAGAAAAATAAGTCAAGAGAATTAGGGAAATAAAGAGATTATGGAATTAGAAGAGAAGGACTTTTCAGATAACTATCACAACTATGCCCATACTTTTCAGGGATTTAAAAGAAAATATGAGAAGAGAGATCAAAGAAATTTTTTTTAACATGAAATTTATAACTACAAAAAATACAGTACCCAAAAGGAAATTTTTACTTAATGGGATTATCAGTCTACACTTCAGAAACTTGATTAATGGGTGGGTGGCTCAGTGGGTTAAAGCCTCTGCCTTCAGCTCGGGTCATAATCCCAAGGTCTAGCGATTGAGCCCCACATCAGGCTCTCTGCTCATTGGGGAGCCTGCCCCCCGCTCTCTGCCTGCCTCTGCCTACTTGTGATCTCTCTCTCTCTGTCAAATAAATAAATAAAATCTTTTAAAAAAACTTGATTAATAAACCTGAAGTCGTAGTCATAGAAATTATCCAGTTAAAGCATCAGAGATAAAAAGACCCCAAATAAAGGAACAGAGCCTCAGAAATTTGAGTCCAATATCAATACATTTAGCATATGAATATCAGAAGGAAAGCAGAGGGGAGAAAAAATATCTGAAGAAATAATGGTTGAGATATTTCTGAATTTGTTATAAATTATAAATCCATAGATCAAAACAACAAACCCTGATGAGTAAAAATAAATGTATAATGATATGTGTCAATCATTAGAATTTCATTATATATATATATATATATATATATATATATATACATACATATATATGTATGTATATGGTTTCATACTATAGAGCCTTATGACCATCCTAACAATCCTCTGTGCTCCACCTGTTCCTCCCTCCCTTCCCTCTACCCCTGGCAACCACTCATCTTCTTATTGTCCACATAGCTTTCCCTTTTCCAGAATGTCATATAGTTGGGATCATACAGTATGTAGTTTTTTTCAGATTTCCTTCTTTCACTTAGAAATACGCATTTTAGATTCCTCTATTTCTTTTCATGGCTTTTACTTCATTTCCTTTTAGTGTTGAATAATATTCCACTATCTGGATGTACTATAATGTATTTATCCAGTCACCTCCTGAAGGACATCTTGGTTGCTTCCAATTTGGAGAAATTATGAATAAAGCTGCTATAAACATCCATGTGCAGGTTTTGTGTGAACATAAGTTTTCAGCTCCTTTGGGTAAATATCAAGGAGTGCAGTTTCTGGATCATATGGTAAGACTATGTTTAATTTTGTAAGAAAACACTAAATTGTCTTCCAAAGTGGCTGCTCTATTTTGCATTCCCACCAGCAGTGAGTAAGGGTTTCTGCTGCTCTACAACCTCAGCCATATTTGATGGCATCAATATTCTGGATCTGGGCCATTCTAATAGGTACATAGTGGTATCTCATTGTTTTAATTTGCATTTCCTGATAGCATGTGGTGTGACGCATTACTTCATAAGCTATTTTCAATCTGTATGTCTGCTTTGGTAAGATGCCTGTTAAGGTCTCTGACCCAGTTTTTAATTGGGTTGTTTATTTTGTTGTTGAGTTTTAAGAGGTCTGTGTATGTTTTGGATAGTAGTCCTTTATCAGAGTATCCTTTGGAAATACTTTCTTCCATTCTGTGCTTTGTCTTCTCATTCTCTTGACATTGTATTTTTGGAAAGAAGAAGTTTTTAACCTTAATGAAATCCAGCTTGTCAATGATTTCTTTCATGGATCACGTATTTGTTGTTGTGTGGAAACAGTCAACTTCATACCCAAGGTCATGTAAGTTTCCTCCTATCTTATCTTCTAAGAGTTTTTACATTTTTGTATTTCACATTTAAATACAAGGTCTGTGGTCTATTTTCAGTTAATTTTTGTAAGGGGTATAAGATCTGTGTCTAATTGTTTTGGGGTGTGTGTGTATGTATGTGTGTGTGTGTGTGTGTGTGTGTGTGTGTTGCATGTGGATATCCCGGTTGTTCCAGTGCCATTTGTTGAAGACTACCTGCCCTATCACATTATCTTTGTTCTTTTGTCAAAGATCAATTGACTATATTTATGGGGGTCTATTTCTATTTCTGGCCTCTTTATTATGTTCCCTTGGTCCATTTGTCTGTTCTTTTGCCAATACCACACTGTCTTTATTACCATGGCTTTATAGTCAGTCTTGAAGTCAGGTAGTGCCAGTCTTCCAACCTTGATCTTCAATATCGTCTTAGCTATTGTGGGTCTCTTGCCTTTCCATGTAAACCTTAAAAATAGTTTGTCAATATGCACAAAATTACTTTCTGGGATTTTGATTGAAATTGCATTGAATCCGTAGACCAATTGGAGAGAACTAATATCTTGATAATATCAAGTCTTTCATATAAATTAACATGAAACCTCCCTCCATCTCTTCAGTTCTTTGAATTCATTCATCAGTTTTGTTATTTTCCTCATAGATTTCATCCATATTTTGTAAGATTTAGACCTAAGAATTTCATTTGGGGTGGGAGTGCTAATGTAAATTACATTGTGTTTTTAATTTCATATTCTACCTGCTCATTGCTGATATATAAGAAAGCCATTAACTTTTGTATATTAACTTGCATCCTGCAATCTTGCTATAATCATTTAATTCCAAGAGCTTTTGTCAATCCTTCTGGATTTTCCACATGAACAATCATATCAAACCTTATCATCTAAGAAGAAAGATTGTTTTATTTCCTCTCCATAGGAGAAAGTCTATGTATTTTTTAAAAATTTATTTATTTGTTTGTTTGTT
The DNA here is from genome assembly GCF_030435805.1 of Mustela lutreola. Lineage (NCBI taxonomy): Eukaryota > Metazoa > Chordata > Mammalia > Carnivora > Mustelidae > Mustela > Mustela lutreola. The sequence goes on from NC_081292.1 coordinate 166,452,114, forward strand.
TATTTTTGCTTTATTTCATTAGCTCAGACTTCCAGCACAGTTTAGAAACAGGAGTTGTGAGAGGGGAGATCCTTGCCTTGTTTCCAATGTTAGTGGGAAATCTTTTTATTTCTTACTATTAAGCATGACATTAGCTGTGGATTTAGCAGATATTCTTTATCAGGTTGAGGAAATTCCTCTTGATCCTTAGTTTACTAAGAGTTTTATCATGAGTGGGTTTTGGATTTTGTCAAAAGATTTTCTGCATTTATTGATGATGATAATGTGATTTTTCTTTTGCAAGCCACTGATGTGATGGATTACATTAATTGATTTTTGAATGTTACTCAATTTCATGCTCACAGTTGCTTCTTTCTTTTTTTGTTCATCTCTAATTATTAATGATCAATACCTACCTCCCCTCATTGTGTATCAGGACTCTCCATCTGGGCATGGAAGTTCAATCTTGATTTATCTTCTGGTAGCCTACTGTAGGTTTGACATGACTCTCAGGAATGAGGGTTAGTGGAGTGTCTACATCTTTGCCTTCCTGAGAACTGTTTTACACTTGTTTTCATGCACAAAGTTTACAAAATGCCCAGCCCTGTTCAGTTCTGATAGTTGAGAGGCATTTATGTGGCTCTAGCAGACTGAGATGGGAATGGGTGTTGTGTTGTCAAGGTATCTAAATGTGCTACAGTATCTGGTCTGTGAGTCTTTTGTTAGTTGGTTGGTACAGATGTAGAAAACACAATCCTTCACCCCCTTGCTGGCCTTATGTCCTCTTGCCCCTTGGGTGAGCCCATTGCCCTCTGAGTGAGAGGAGACACCTCTTACCAGCTCTCCTTTCCCTATGCAGCACTGGGTTGTGTGGTAGGAATGGTTGTCTCATCTAGCTGAAGTGAGAGGAAGGGATAAATGTGAACAAGTGTGGTGTCATCCTGCCCTACAATGGGCTGTATTATCAGGTGTTTCCAGAGACTTCTAGTGTTTATTGGATTTTTCATTCTTCATCACTCCTATTTATTGGGGCAGGGGGCACAATGATTCACAACTTGGAAGTATTCCCATTTGCATTTTTGCTTAGAAACATTTGCCAAGTGGTCACCAATGCTGGCTGTCACGGAATTTGCAGCAACCTTCCTCTCTTGTGAGACCTCCTCCAGCTGGAGTGACCTTATCTGGTTCATCTCTCCCACTTTGGTTGAGGAGATTGAGACCAAGGCACCAAAGGATCTTGCCTAACACCCCCTACCTTTTCAGACCCCAACTCAGATCACTTTTTCAGAGTTCTTTTCCTTTACAACACAACCTGCTCTAAACATGTGGATTATTTCTGCCATTTAGGTTTGGCATCTAAGAAAAAGCTTCCTTCCTGAAGGGATTAAGATTCCAAATGTTTGGAAGTATGCAGCAATTTGGATCTTCTGTACATAATTGCTGTCTTCAGGATGCAGGCTGGGCTGGTCCGGATGTGTGAGGATGAGGTTGAGCTGGCCTCCTTTGCACAGCATCTGTCTGCCCGCTGTGGGCTTCCAGCCAAAGCCCTGTGCCTCTGCTTTTACTCAGACACACGCATGGACCCCTGGAGACTGCAGGCGGGCAGCCCAGGAACACATCAAACACAAGATCCTTAATTTCTTAGCACCAGAGAAAGGGGAGGGGATGCTCACTTAGAAAATTCAGTCTATCTTACACATTAGGTTTCTGATAGTTTCAGCTCTTGTCTAAGTTTACTAAATCTTTAGCATGATCAAGTGAAACCCACACAGCTCAGCTATTTAGAATTGGACATATGAACCTGAAAGCCTTGCTGCTTCTGCTTTTTCAGAAACTGGCAAGTCTTAAAGCCTCAGACAATAGCTTATACACCGCAGAAAAATGTAGAAATGCACATAAATCAACTTGTAAATTAAATATTGCTTAAGAGGAGCAACTTTTCATAAAATGTTGAGGCTACTGGGGAAAGTGTGTGTGTGTGTGTGTTGTGTATATGGATGTGGAACTTTAAAAAGTATTGATGTATTTGCAATACTTAGAGGTCAAGAATCTCATCCTTGGTCTAAGAACATTGAAAGTTTTACTTTTAAATGATCAGTTTGCCTTTTTTTTTTTTTTTTCAGAAAAACAGTATTCATTATTTTTTCACCACACCCAGTTCTTCATGCAATCTGTGCCCTCTATAATACCCACCACCTGGTACCCCACCCTCCCACACCCCCGCCACTTCAAACCCCTCAGATTGTTTTTCAGAGTCCATAGTCTCTTATGATTCACCTCCCCTTCCAATTTACCCCAACTCCCTTCTCCTCTCTAACACCCCTTGTCCTCCATGATATTTGTTATGCTCCACAAATAAGTGAAACCATATGATAATTGACTCTCTGCTTGACTTATTTCACTCAGCATAATCTCTTCCAGTCCCATCCATGTTGCTACAAAACTTGGGTATTCATCCTTTCTGAGGGAGGCATAATACTCCATAGTGTATATGGACCACATCTTCCTTATCCATTCGTCCATTGAAGGGCATCTTGGTTCTTTCCATAGTTTGGTGACTGTGGCCATTGCTGCTATAAACATTGGGGTACAAATGGCCCTTCTTTTCACAACATCTGTATCTTTGGGGTAAATACCCAGGAGTGCAATTGCAGGGTCATAGGGAAGTTCTATTTTTAATTTCTTGAGGAATCTCCACACTGACAGTACAGACAAAAGGTTGATATCCAAGATCTATGATGAACTCCTCAAACTCAACACACACGAAACAGGCAAACATATCAAAAAATGGGAAGAAGATATGAACAGAGACTTCTCTAATCAAGACATACAAATGGCTATCAGACACATGAAAAAATTTTCATCATCATTAGCCCTCAGGGAGATTCAAATTAAAACCACATTGAGATATCACCTTACACCAGTTAGAATGGCCAAAATTAACAAAACAGGAAACAACATGTGTTGGAGAGGATGTGGAGAAAGGGGAACCCTCTCACACTGTTGGTGGGATCAGTTTGCTTTTAAATGATCATATATAACATGTTCAGATACAGAAGATGTAGAAACAGCTCCCATAAAATAATTAGGGCAAGAATTTTAAAAATACTTGGGGATAAAACTTTGTTAAGGTTTCCCTCCCCAAAATATTGTTAACCTTCACAAATCTGACCATTCATCCTTGAACGTAACTGTAAGGAATTATATTCTTCCCCAACTCTGAAGAGTAAGTGGCTTTCTGCATGTGCTGTTTGTTCTGCTTGGATCCCCTTCCCTCTCTGTACTAACCCATCACATCTTTCCCATCCAGCGGCCTCTCCATCCCTTTGGGGTCACAGTGAGGAGTAAGTTTGTGCTCTGCTACCCAAATATCCCCAAATAATATTTATTCTCACCCTGCACTGAGAACACAGGTCAAAGTTTCTCCCCACTGAGCTTTTACCCCATGAGCACAGGGTGTACCTGCTTTGTTCCTCCCCCCTTCCTCAAAGCCCAGCCAGTGTTGAACAGTGGGGTGAGAGAGATGGTTACAGCAATCGCAAGGGCAAGAAATGGGAAAGGAAAAGGACCTTAGAAAGGTAATAGACTTGTGTTCCAGAAAGATGCACTGCTACTGTATCACAGGAAAAAAGCCTCATGGCACCTGACACAGATAGCTTCCTGTGGCCCCCATGAACCCATAGTTCCCCTGGATACTCTCCTTCCCCTTCACACTCCTCCCCCTTTGGTGCTGCTTCTCACCCCAGTGGTCTCATGCTGTCTTCTCACCTGCTGCTACTTTCCCCACTGCTCCTGTGGTGACAAGGACAGTGTATATGACAACATCTGTCACCCATTTCACTGTTATACACAACAGCCAAGGCATGGGAATACCCAGTGTCCATCAGCAGATGAATGTGTAAAGATGTGGTATAGTGTATACAGGGGAATATTATTCAGCCACAAAAATGGAAGGAAATCCTACCATTTGCAACAACGTGGATGGACCTTAAAGGCACTATGTTAAGTGAAATGAGTCAGATGGAGATAAATGCCACATGATCTTACTTCTATGTGGAATCCAAACAAAACAAAACAAAACTTCTAGACACAGAGAACAATTGGTGGTTTCCAGTGAAAAGGTGCAGGATGATGGCTGAAATGGGTGAAGAAGTCAAAAGATATAAACTTCCAGTTATAAGATAAATAGGTCCTGGGCATGCAGTGTACAGCAGGTGATGATAGTTAGTACAACTGTATTATATATTTGAAAGCTGCGAAGAAAATAGATTTGAAAATTTCTCACAAACAGAAAAGAAATCATAATTACGTGAAGTGAAGGATGTTAAGAAAGCATACTGTGGTGGTTGTTGTGTAATATACACATACATTAGTATTTGCACACATTCAAGTAATACAACCATGTGTGTCAGTTATATGTCAATAAAGGTGAAAAAACAAGGTTAGAAGCCTTCAGTGGAATAGAAAGATAATGAAACTAATATTTAACCAAAAGTGTTTATCAATAATAAAATAAAATAATAAACTAACTTCTGAACCAGATATAGCCAGCTACCTAGCCAGCTAGATAAGAGAGAGAGAGAGAGAGAGAGAGAGAGAGAGAAGATAGATAATAGGTAGATAGATATATAGATAGATAGATGATGGATGGCTGGCTTCCATGAGCCAGACAGGGAACTAAGTTTATTACCATGTTTTATCTTACTTAACTCCCTAACCAAATCTAGGGTATAGACAGTGTTTTGGATGGAGTTCAGGAAACCTACCTACCTATATAAAATACTCTGTGAACACTGGGCTCACCACCTCCAAACTATCCCACAGGATCCTCTCCATCTAGCTACATTCAATAACCACATTTCTTTTTTAATTTCATAGCCTTCAGAGGACTCAGCACTGGAATAAACAGACAGCAGATGCCCAATAAAGGATGGCCCATGATTTGTTGCCAAGGTCACTGGTGATTCAGGTGGACTGAAGGCATATTGCAGGGCATGCTATATCCATAGTTATTTGGGCCTCCAACAGGCAAATTCTGTCTCTCTTAAAACTTAAATTGATGATAAACATAAAATTGAGAATGTCCGTTTAATTTTACACATTTAATTACTCAGATTAAGTCCTATGATAATAGAATTGTTATAAGTAAGACATTTGGAAGCCCCCCAAATTTACTAATATCACTGGAGCAATGGTTAATATAAAAAAATTCCTGTACAACCAAAGGATTTGTCTGTTCCCATAGGAGAGATTTGGCCCCTTTATTCTTGTTCAGACATACCAGATCATGTGCTTAACACGCAAGCTAAAAATCCATCTATAATTAGCTCTGCCTAAGAGTGAATAAAAAGCATTCCAGAAAAAGGTCTTCAGCAAAATAACATTAAAATGGCCATATGTTTAACTTGGCTTCAAGTTGCAAAATATCACAGCATTATATGCTATTAATGTTGTAAACTTATATGGGTCTTTCAAGTGATCCAACAGCTAAAGAAGAGAAAGTTAAGTTAAATTAAAAGGAGGCAAAAGCTCAAGATACACGGAAAGAAATACTCAAAATGTTTATTTTTTAAAAACAGTTCAGGTAATTCCACTGTCCATATTGGAACTTTCCTATTTACAAACACTGGACTGAATTTCGGAAAGACTTTGGATTCCTGATATGTATCAGGGCTTCAGTACAGACATCTGGTGGATAGAGCAGCTAAGTATACATTCCTTCATTGTTTGTAGTCTCCTGGTTATTCTGTTTTCTTTTCCTGCAAAACTAATGGATAGTGAACCCTATAGAGGGGGGGCTAACCAGCCCCATATCAACAACTTTATCTCTTTAATGAAACACAGAGTGCACTGAGCAGGGGTCCTCTTTCATAGCCCATTGAAATATTCCTCTATATCTATCTGGTATTTTTAATTCCTTAATTGTTTATAATTATGAAATAAATACATATTTACTATAAACAAAATCTGGAAAATGCCAAATAGTATGAAAGTTATCCAAAAATTCTTTTTCCAGGAATGATAGAATAGGTAATTCCTGCCAACCTTTCAGCTGAGAAAAAAACTAGAAAAGCTGGACCATTAAAAAAAAAATCTATTGGAAGACATCAGATGGCTAATAATGTGAAGAAACATAAGGCAATGCTCCAGGAAAAGAAAGAAACTCAGAAAGCCCAGATTTTCCCCAGGGCCATATATCTATTCCACAAAAACGTTTGAGAAGCTGAGCAGTGCTTCGGAGTCACAGGGATAAGAAGAAAAATAAAGACTGCCAAGGAGATAGTTTGAGGAATATCTGAAGATTATAGAGTATACAAGACAACCAGAAATAAATAATTCTTACAAGGACAGCACCCAGCTTCCTCTCAGACCCTAATCAGTTAAAGTCATCTGGGATTATGAATGCCTCTAACCACCTTTCAGAAACAAACATAAATTACCTCCAGAAAAACAACAATGTTATTCCATACCTCAATTACCTCCCCAGTTTTTCATACACCTTATCTGGAACTCAGTAAAAACAAATAACCAGACTTATGAGATTATGAGGATTAAAAAGAAGAAGAAGAAGAAGAGGAAAAAGAAAAGACCAATCAAGGGAAACAAATGGACCTTAAGGGGTTTGGATAATGGCATTATGAGACAGACTTTAAAATAATGATCATGGAGGGATGCCCATGTGGCTCAGTCATTTAACCTGCTGCCTTTGGCTCAGGTCATGATTCCAGGGTCCTGGGATCAAGTCCTACATCGGGCTCCTTGTTCAGCAAGGAGTCTGCTTCTCTCTCTGCCTCTGCCTGCCACTCTGCCTGCTTGTGCTCTCTCTCTCTCTCTCTCTCTTGCTCTCTCTCTCTCTGATAAATAAATAAAAATAAATAAATAAAATGTTTTTTTTAAATAATGATCACAAGTATGTTTAAGTAAATAAAAGACAGGATGGAAGTTTTTTTCAAAGAACTTGAAACTTTCAAAAATGGAAATTGTGGCAGGGAGAAAACAGAACACAGGGACACAGTGGATGAATTCAGTGGAAGGTTAGACACAGCTGAAGAGAGAATTAGAGAACTTAAGAACAGAAGGAAATACCCAGACTGACAAACAGAGATGCATAGGTAATGAAACACTTGATAACAAGTCCTAAGGCATTATTCAGTTTCCAGAGGGAGGAAAGAGATATGTACCAGAACTTCAGCAAGCACAGAATGTAGCGAAGGATTCTTCGGAATGAAGAATCGGGATTCTTCACAGAATGAAGCACAGGTTCCTATAACATCTGGAAACACAGAAAAATGTATACAGTGTTTTCAAGAAGATCTTCAGTCTCTAAAAACAGAAGTATATCATTGTCATTCCCAGATTTATAGACACACACTATGGAATCAAAACCACTACCGCCAAAAAGCAGTGGGAGTATGAGTAAAAGCCATATGGAAATATTCATTTGCTTTGACAAAAAAGGAATAGGTTGTTTGATTAACTTATAGGTAAAAAGTGGTAATGAGTGAGGGTCAAAAGATGCAATTCAGACTAGCAAACCAAGTAGTAGAAGCTTAAATAAACAGAGGAGGGAAGGACTAAGGACATTATATGAAGGGATATAATGTATAAGTACAAATGTTATATGAATATAAGTATTTAAATTCTACAAAATTATATAAAAACACAAAATATCCTAAATACTAAATGAATAACAAAAAGATAAAAAATAAAACAGACAGAACTTCAGTGGCTCTAACATATTTTACAAGATCAATATGTATTAAAGAATATGACGGGAGTGGAGAATTCCAAGTTCAGTCAGTGGAGGAAGGTTAAAGGGAAAAAATTACTGATTAGAAGGAAGGTACTTTAAGACTAACTCAAAAAGCCAAGCCAAACTCCATGCTGAGTGTAAGAGACATGCCTCACAGAACGTGAGTTAGGAAAGGCACTAAAAAAAGAGAACAGGCAAATGGAAAGAAAGCAGGGGTTGTGCTCTTGATATACAACAAGGTAGAATCCAGGCAAAAGAGTATCAAATGAGACAAGAATGACAGTTTCTAGTGCTACAAGCTATAATTAGGAGTGGAGATGAAATAATACTTATATTCCAAGACGTAGCAAGACTCGTAACAGTAACGACAAAAGATACAAGGAGAAAGGTTAATCAGGAAGGTTAGCATCAGTGTGCAGCTCTCAGCTAAAGATGGGTTCGGTGAACACCAACAGACCAAAATGGAAACAGAAAACCTACATGGTTTACCCAGTAAGGTGCATGTCAAACCCTGATCTTATAGCAAAGACAGCATGTGTACTTAAAACATTCTTGAAAACCCATTGTCTTCCAAGCCACAAAGCAAAGCTCAGGAAATCCCAGAAAACAGAATTAATATGAACAGTATTTTCTGTTCATAATGAAACAAAACTCAAAATTAATAACAAAAAGTCTTTTCCATGAGACAATTAGAAAAACCTGTCAATTAAAAAGTCGGGGGTCAAAGGCTAAAACTAGGCCTAAATTGTAGAATTTCTTAAAAGAATGATGATAATAGAAAGGTCGCAGTGAAATCAATGGAATAAAATTAAAGGAGTAATCAGAAGAAAGTTTATAGTTTATGCTTAACTAAATCACTAGAAGATGAAACAGTAAAAGGAAATATTCCACCCAATATACCAGGAAAAGGGAAAGAAAGTAATTTTTTAAAAAGGAGAATGAAGAAAATAAAGATAAAGGCTGAAATTAATTCATTACAAAAATAAAAACAATGCAATTAATAAATAAATTTAAATCCTGTTATTTGAAAAAAGAAAGAAAAATAAAGCAAGCCACAAACCAAACCAATCATAAAAAAAGGAAAACACAAACACACAAAACAAGAAATGACAAGGGTGATAGTCATTAAAATAATGGAATTCTTAAAAAACAAGAAACCACTTTGCAAAACTAAATGTAAATAAATTTGAAAATCTCAAAGTAGTGAGAACTTCCTAGGAAAATACAATTTATCAAAACTGACCCCTGTAGAGACAGAGAGTTTCCTTAGACCACTCCCGAGATGAGTCATGGAACACGATCACAGACCTACACCCTGAAAAGCACCAGACCCACCCAGTGGAGTATGTGGAGTCAGGCCCCGAATCCAGCAATCTGCCTCACAGACAGATGCCAGGAGCGTCTTCCCTGGGCTCGGGCAGGAAGGAAGAGTCTCTCCAGCACCTTGGCCACTGCCCACACCAGAAGGGCTGTACCTTCCACATGGTGATAGCATTCATTTCCACGGGCAGCCTGGACAACCAGACAAACTGCTTGTCCCTCCAAGTATGACTGCAGACAGTGGGACCTCATTCCTGCCCAGGGACCACTGTCCCACTCCGCTTGGGAAAGGCGGCTTGGGCAACTCGAAAGCAGTTCCCATTCTGTGTTTCTTTTGTTGGAGTCGGTGTCCCGCGTGGAGCTGCCCCAGGGGCCTCAGCCCAAGCCTCACGGCATTCCAGAGCAAGCCTGATGAAACAGATGGTTTTCTTCAGCTTGCAGAGACAAGAGGCTTGGATTAAGTTTTTTTAATTTACTTCAAATGCATCTATTATAAGAGTTAAGCAATTTTTGTCTTCCGGTTCTAGAATAATCTTTAAAGTTTGAAACTGTGTGTGTCTGAGTTAAGTCGTCTCTTTCTTTGTTGTATTTTTTTGTCTCCATTCGACATTGAAGAAAAAAGCCAACTGACAAAATTCCAAATGTTTACCCTTCCAAATGACCAAGACGCAAGAGTGTGCCTCACAGAGCCATTCCTGCTCTAGAGAGGAGACAAAGGGGAAATCATGTCTCCTCGCCAGCTCCGCTGTGGTTCACACACAGAAGTCGATGGAGTAGGAGTCGGGTTTTTAAAAATTCAAACTCAGCGAAGCAAGCATTTCTGCTAACGTGAACGTTTCTTTGCCAGCTGGCCATGCTGTGTTGTGTAGACCATCCAAGGCAACTTGCTAGAGTTTGGTTACTCAAAGACTCCTTGCAGAATGGAGCCAAGATGTGTCCTCTTCAGGTTGTGCTCGGGTTCCAAACAGACGATGGGGGAAGTACAACGTGTGTCCAAAAGTAGAAATAGCTGTCTTCCCAGAATTCTGTTTCTGAGCCACAGGCCAACGCTTGAATCCCTTGGACACAAGAATCCATGTGCTCCGTCTCACACAAGACCTTTGGTGAGGGCTTTCACAGGACCCTCCAGGCTCATTGAGAGCAACTCTGTAGAGGTCAGCCGGCTGACTGGCTTAGAGATGTCCCAGCTTTGGGGTTTGTCTCTTCTCAGCTACCACACGGACCCTAACAGCCTAGGGCCCCACGGACAAGACAGAACTGACAACACACAGAGGTCTGTTTGGGGTCCGAGGTACCAGTTAGGGAGGAGACCTGCATGGGTTTCAGCCCATGCTGGACCTCGTGCACCGGGGCCTTAGTGTGTCTTCATCAGAACATCTTGTACGTTGTAAAACGGAAACCAACCACAAGCAAATCATCCTAACAGTCTGTTGTGGGGGGGACATAGAGGGCAGACGAAGGGATGTGAAGGGGGAGTTGGAGAGACGAGGGTGAGCAGCTCAGCAGAAGCTGAGATCCCTCCCCTGCCCCAGAAGCAAATGCCAATTTGGCTGGGCAAGAAGGCATTCCTAATAGAAAAAGAGCCCACAGCTCAGACCCCGGAAAATTCACAGTCTGGCTGGAGCCGTGAGAGCTGAGGAAGGAGTCACAAGAGAGGACTGAGACGCAGAGTAAGGAGCCAGAAAACTCTTGATAAATTCCAAGCAGAGAAAGGCACACACAGGCACAGAAGTCCTGGGACAGAGAGTAAAGAAGACTGGAGGGAGCCCATGCAGGGTGCAGTGTGTGTGTGTGTGTGTGTGTGTGCACGTGTGGCGTGCAGGGCGGGGGAGGGCTGGGCTCCTGGCTCAGGGAGAGTTGGAGGGGTTGGTCTGAGGTGGGGTGCTGCGGCCGGCTGAGCAGAGGCTAGCTCGCCCCACTTCTCTCCCCACGACCATGTAGCAAACAAACGTATGGAACACATCTCTTGATCAAAAAACTCTGTCCTCCATCCTCAGGAAAGGTCGGGCTGCGAGAGCTTGGACCACAACAGACGCAGGGAAGCTTGGCCCGTGGTCTCTCACGAAAGAGGAAGACACGCGGTCAGCTGCGCAGCAAAGTGCTCCCAGATGAGCCGCTGGAAACACAACACACGGGAGCCGCGAGCTGTTAGACTTGGAATCACCTTTAAAGGCTGGTGCTGGGACTTCTGAGTGCTGAGCCCCCGACTCCCCCTGCTCTCTCCCTAACACCCCTTGCTCTTTCTCTTTGAGCCTCCCCCTCTCTGACACCCGCCCCCCCCACCGCCACCTCTCTCTCTCCGACCACCCCTTACACTCTCTTGCTGACCACCCCCCTCCCTCTCTCTAACTCCCCTGTCTCCCTCTCTGTCTCTCTGTCTTTCTGTCTCACATCTGCTGAGCGTCCCAATGGCCGTGGTAAACCTGAACTTGGTTTATGGAGCCAGTCGAGGCTGCTGGGCTGGGGGCTACTGCGATGCTCAGCCACATCCCACAGCCCAGTGTCCCCTCTCCTCCTGCTCCCACAGTCATGGGGCTTTGGCTCCCTCTAACCTTGCCGCCCCTCTTACAAGGACCCCATGAGTAGACCGTGCGTTCATGGAAAGCTGGGATAATCTCCCAGTTCCACAGCCCTGCCTGCAACACACCTGGAGTCCCTTTTCCATCTCAGGCAGCATCTCAGATTCACCCACTCCACACATTGGTGGTGAAGGTGGGGGATGATTATGGGGCTGCCCCCCTTCTGGAAAAGAATCCTGTGGGCAAATTCAGCCTCCCATGAGCCCTGCTGACCTGGCCACGTGGCACAGAGTCTGCCCCAGGCACTGGGTCTCGGAAGTGAGGGAGCAGCCTCAGGAGCACACCCGGGAGGCTCGCCACATGGGGGAGATCAGCCACATGGGGCAGCGGGGGGCCGTGTGATAGGACCAAATGGTCTCCACTGAGGCTGACAGATTCTGTCACCCAGCCCAGCACAACCCCGGGGAGAGCCCAGTTCCTTAGAAACACCAAGGTGAAAAAAAAAAAAAAGAAACACCAAGGTGGTCCACCGGGTGGAGGTGCCCCTAGGTCCCCACCAGGACACCTCCTGTGCTCCTCCAGACTCCCCTGCTCCCTCCTGGAGGAGGCACAACTATGCCCGTCTGTGGCATGTGGGGTCTCGCTCCAGGCCTTGCAGCTGCCTGTAAGGACGAGCCATCTGAGAGTTAACGGGACAGCCTCTTCCCCAGGGACTGGCACCAGGGCCAGGCCTGGGCAGGCACACCTGCTGCTGGAGAGAACCCACCAAGGACCATGAGCTGGGCAAACAGAAGACAAGTGCCCCCATCTGTGTGGGGCATATGGGAACTCTCCGTACTAGCTTTCTAATTTTTCTGTAAATCTAAAATGAGTCTTGAAAAATGAAGTTTATTCTTAAAATCTCTCTTCTTGTGTGATCACCCCATCTTCTGTCTGGATGTCTAAGACCCTAGGGAGGCACTGGAGGGCCCCTGGGCCAGTGGCACGGGACACTCGGGTCCACCAGCTCCCCTGAGGGACCCGAGGTTCCACCTGTGCCCCCCTCAGACCGAGCACCACCACGTGGAAGTCAAATGTCCAAAGTCCAAGAAGATGTGAGGACGGCAGGCCTCTCTGCAGCCTGAGACAGGCCCACCTCACCCTCTGCCTGGCTTCTCTCAGCTGAGACTCCTGAGTTTTAGGGCATGATCTCCTGAGCGGGCCCAGAACTGAGGTGCCAGGTTGGTAATTCCAACATTGGTCCACGTCTAAGTGGGGGAGGAGTTCCCCTCAGACTCACAGCAGCTTGGCTCTGAGAGGCTACAGGGTCACCCACCCCCAGAGCCCCTGTCACATTCTGCTAGGGTCCCTTCCACCAGGACCAGACCCCTACTGTGCCGGGACTCACTCCCAAGCCTCTCACAGTTCCCAGAGGTGTTTCCTGGGGTCTGAGTAAGGGTTTCCCTCCGGCTCCCACCTGCCGGGTCCTCACAGATTTGAACTTTCATGCTCCTGGCCTGGCTGCAGCCAGGGGGTTCCACTCTCACCATTCCGCTGCCCTCACTGGGGTCTTCCCTTGGTGGATGGAGGCTCAGGGTCCCACAATGTGCCCTGAGCTACCCCAGTCTCCAGTTCTTGGGGAGAAAGGTGAGGGGGATGCCCGGAGGATTTCCTATATTACACTTCTCCATAACAAGAAAGGCACCCAGCATTTAGGGCAGGATTCTGTACAGGAAGGCAGGGTTCACCGGTCCAGGTTCTCTGGTTCCTGAGAAAGCAGCCTGAGCTTTCTCAGGAACCAGAGAGTAAAGAGTGATCCAACCCAGCCCTTCTCAAAGCATGAAAGCTTGGTGCTCAGCTGCAGGTCTGATCGGACCTCTGTCATTGCAGGCACCCCTTGTGCAACTCCCCTTGTGCAACTCCACATCCCGAAAGCCTCTATCCACTGCCCATGCACTGAACTTCTCAAAACGTCCAGAACAAGAGCTGCGTGTGCCTTCAGCCCCAACCTCTACCCCAGCCCAAGGCAACGAGGTCTGTAGGAAGTATGCCAGAGCCATGGGGATGCCTCTGGGGAGGGTGCCATCTGGCAGATCTTTGGGAAGGGACATCTCTCCTGTAACACATCCAGATGGCTCAGTCCCTCACCCCCACCCCCGACTCTGCCTCCAGCCACTGCTGCGGGGACAGGTCCTGCACGGGCGCCAGTCAGTGGCACGCAGGTGCACCCAGTACCCCCCACAGGAAGCCTGGAAGCCCAGCTCGGTGGGGGGAGGACAGGAGCTGGTGGGGGCGGCTGGGGCAGCTGCTCAGTGAGGGCTGTGTTGGCAGCGTCCACCCGGGAAATGAAAACCAGCCCCCAGGAAATGAGTGTTCTTCCTTTGGCCTCCTCAGACTTGAGAACACAGGCAGGAGGAAGAGCCAGCGACAGGAGAGCACAGCTGGTGGGGCAGGAAGGGACCGTAGGGCTCCTCCTGATCCTCCTGATCACAGGGGTAGGGGCGCTGAGGAGCTGGGGACCGCTTGTGGGCTCAGCCCACCCAATGACCTCGGAGACCCCAGCACTCGGGGTGACTGGGGCTCTTGGGTATGCCCTGGCACGAGGGTGGGGGAAGGAGGGAAGGAGGAAGCCCCTCCCTCCTTCCTCCCTTTTTTCTCGGCTCAAGACTGCAGAGATGCCCTGAGACCCCCAACAAAGCAGGAAAGAAACTGTGGGTGTTGGAGGTTTGCTGCATTCTGTGGCCCCCAAAAGCCGGACTGGACACCCCCCAGGAAGCCAGCAGGATACCCAGGGATGGCACAGACGTAGTCAAGCTGTGACAGACAGTCCCCGTGTGTCCAGGCCAGCCACGAGATGGAAGACTGTGCCACGGCTGTCCCCACTCTACCAACAAGGAGGCAGAGGCCCCGAGGTTGAGCAACCTGGCCGAAGTTCCGCCGGCCGCCCGGGCCCTGCTCCTCACCTGCACCCCGGCAGGTAGTTCTAGAAGACGGTCTGACACCTGTCCGTGCCGGGCCGCCATCTGAATGTCCGTGTCCTGGATGGACGTGGATTGTAACCTTTTTCTGCCTCAGATTTGTTTGCCATTTGACTTCTTTTGTTATAAGTAGATGATCCTTCTAAGAATACGGTTGTTATTTTTGTACTTAACGGACCCAAGCTCTCGGTTGCTTAACTTCTTTGAATCTGGGTCCCCTGTCGGGGGGAGGCAGGCTCCGCGGGGGCTCATCGCGGGGCTGCTGGAGGCCCAGAGCCCGGGGGGGGGGGCGCAGGAAGGGCTGCGTTGCTGGGAATTACAGAGATTCTTCTGTTCCCCTCTGGAGGTGACCTTCAGAGCCACCAAGGTTGCCCACATATAGCACCTCTGGTGGGAGCCACAGGCCTCCCCGAGGTGAGGTGAGGGCTCCCTCCTGCTTGCTGGCTCGCGTCCTGCAGCAGAGAAGCCTTCTCACCCCCAGCGTGTAAACGTCCTCACCCACACTTCCTTCAGAGCCCTTCGCCTTGTCATCTGCCACACGGACCCCTTTAACCCATCTGGAACGTATTTCAGTGTGAGGGAAGGACCCAGCGTTGATTCTCCGGCTTCAGAAACTAACCCCTGCGCCCTCAGGCCTGTTGCAAGATCGGTCTCTTCCACAGCAACTGAATTCTCCTCTTCTTGGAAGGATCAGGAACACCTGCTCGCGGCCTCAGGGAAGACGGTTTGGCCTCCTTGGCCTCATTGTCCAGCACAGCCCTCGCCTGGGGGCTGGTCACAGAGTCGGGGCCCCACTGAGGAAGGATATTATCCTCTATAACTGAGGGTGAGGTCACGGATGAGGGTTCCGCCACGTCTTTCGGCCCCAGAAACAAGGAACGGTGTGTTGCTCTGCTGCTGGCACAATTCCTTGGGCCTCCAGCTGGAGGCTTGCCGACGGGCCCCACCTGCACCGGCTTTCCCTGCTGGAGGGTGCGCGCCTCACCCTGCAGGGGCCACGGAGGGAGCCTGCGTGGCCTTCCTGGTGCAGCTGAGCCACCCTCTTTGGGCCGTTGCCGTTCTCCCCGCCCCCCGGCATCGGGTTGAACCCAGACCTGCTGGAACTTTGCCTCTTATTTCCACTCACGCTGTGGTCTGGCTTCCCCTGCACCCCAGGACTTGGCTGGCCTAGGGAAGCCCAAGGACTCCACTTGTCATGGGATGTTCCTGAGGAGTGTTGGGGCTCCCCACCCCTAGTCCTCTGCTCCCAGGAAGAGGGGACGCATCTGCAGAGCCCATTCACTCTCTCAAATCTGGTCTCCCCCCACACTGACACTTAAACGCTCCCCTTCCCTGCCTCTCCAAATGATCAGTGCCCACCCCCGCCCCCGCCGACTTTAACACTGAGTAGGTCACTCCTTGTCAGCCACAGGGGGTCACTGACCCTGAGACGTGCCTATTCCAGAACTCATGGGTGAGTATTTTGGATTCAAATATTTCTCTTCATCATTTCGTCCTTCAGTCTGCTATTTGTCTTCCCCCCAGTCTAAAATCACATAAATGCTTTACTGTATTTCCTCCTTTTGCTTTACTAGCTCAAGGGTAACATGACTTAGAAAGAAAAGAAATTAGCCCTCGACCCAGGGCTTCTGGGAGGATGTCATATAGGAGGTGTGTTGACAGAGGCTGGGAGGCTGGGGGGTCTTCCCAGATGGGGACGCAGGCTGTCCTTGGCAGAGGGGACAGGAGAAGAAAGCCGGCAGACAGGGTGGACTGTGTGAGGAGTGGAGGCAGGGGGAGCAGCGGCGGGGCGGCCTTGCACAAGGACAGGGAGGCTCCAGGAGAGGACAGACCTCAGCCCCAGGCCTGCGCAGACCCGGCTCCCTGCTTGTTTCTCTGTGACCTTGAGTCTTGGGGGGTATGGGAGGGGCCAGGGGTAAAATGCAGCATGCATTTCTGCGCTACCTGCCCCACGGGATGGTGGTACGGATGACACTTCATGACAAATTTGCAGGCAGTTTGTCAACTGTGAGGTGTTCATCTGGCGTGTTTTCTCAAATGTGGGTGAGTGGTGACTCACAGCTGTAACCCCACACGGAGATCCGGACCCACAACATCATCAGCACCACCCGTGTCCTTACTCCCACTTACAAAGCATCAGCTGTGTGCCAGGCAGTTCAGGCCCTTGGCCGGCAGGATTCGACTTATCCCTCACATGTAAGCTATATACACGAGTGCATGTGTACTGTATGTGTCCCCACTATTCAAAGACCCATGGCTCACACACAGGTCGGAGGGCTTGTCTGGGTTCACGGAGTAGTAAAGGCAGATCCAAGGTTGGAATCCAATCTCTGTGTCTTCTCCCACAACCCCGCTTGGTAGAAGCTGAAAGGGTGGCTGGAATGTCATGGCAAGTCTTCCTTGGGAGACACCAGAAGCAAGAAACCGTGGCAGGGGAAAGAGGTGCCCAAGCAGAAGAGGAAGGACTTGTAATGTCAAAGGATGCACGCCCTCCACGGCCAGCATCAAGGTAAGATGAGAGGCCAGCCCGGGAGGACCAAGTCCTTTAAACCTCAGGGCTCTGAGGTTTAAATCCAGCCTCTGGATTTGCCTCTCAGGTGGGAAACCCAGCCATCAGTGGGTGTGCACTGCACAGCGGCTACAGCGGTGAGGAGGGAATACCACTAATCCATAAGGGCTGTTACCAGTGTCTGGCTTCCACTTTGCTGGAAAATGCAGGACATCTATGCATGCTTTGAAATTAAACATCTGTCCCCAATATTATGTGACATTTCCCCCCACTTTTTATGAGTTAATGAAGTTTCTATTATTTTAATATGAAAATAGGTAATGAACAAGTCTGAAGACACCAACCAAAGTCTTGGTTCTCTGAAAGGAAATGAGCTTGGCTGATCCCAATACTGGGTGGGTTTTTCAGAAAATCCTACATGGAGATCCATATGTGACTGTCCCACCCAGAGACCCATAGTTCTCACCTTTAGCTCCTAGGTATCATCTAGGCAGGTAAGAATCATTGTTGACCTTATTTTGCCGACAAGGGAATTGGAATATGCAATGGCTGAGCCCCAGAGAATTCAGGACCCCCAACACCGTGCTTCATTCTCTCTCATACACTTGTCTCCCCTAGCCTCATTGTGAGGACATTGCAGTAAATGCCACTTGCTGCCTTAAGCTTAAAACATTCCTTGCATTTGCATGGAACCAGAAAAGACCCCAAATAACCAGAGTAATGTTGAAAAAGAAAACCAAAGTTGGCGGCATCACAATTCCAGACTTCAAGCTCTATTACAAAGCTGTGATCATCAAGACAGTATGGTACTGGCACAAAAACAGACATACAGATCAATGGAACAGAATAGAGAGCCCCAGAAATGGACCCTCAACTCTATGGTCAACTAATCTTTGACAAAGTGGGAAATAATATCCAATGGAAAAGAGACAATCTCTTCAACAAATGGTGTTGGGAAAATTGGACAGCCACATGCAGAAGAATGAATCTGGACCATTTCCTTATACCACACACAAAAATAGACTCAAATGGATGAAAGACCTAAATGGGAGATAGGACTTCATCAAAATCTTAGAGAACACAGGCAGCAACCTCTGTGACCTCGGCCACAGCAACTTCTTGCTAGACACATATCCAGAGGCAAGGAAAACAAGAGCAAAAATGAACTATTGGGACTTCATCAAGATCAAAAGCTTTTGCACAGCAAAGGAAACAGTCAACAAAACTAAAAGGCAACCTATAAAGTGGGAGAAGATATTTACAAATGTCTTATCAGATAAAAGGCTAGTATTCAAAATCTACAATGAACTTATCAAACTCCACACCCAAAACCAAAACGTTCAATCAAGAAATGGGCAGAAGATATAAACAGACATTTCTCCAAAGAAGACATACAAATGGCCAACAAACATGTGAAAAAAAATGCTCAACATCACTGGGCATCAGGGAAATACAAATCAAAACCATCAAAACCACAGTGAGATACCACCTCACACCAGTCAGAATGGCTAAAATTAACAAGTCAGGAAACCACAAATGTTGGCGAGGACGCAGAGAAAGGAGAACCTTCCTACACTGTTGGTGGGAATGCAAGCTGGTGCAACCACTCTGGAAAACAGTATGGAGGTTCCTCGAAAAAGTTAAAAATAGTGCTACCCTATGACCCAGCAATTGCATTACTGGATATTTACCCCAATGATATAATCATAGTGATTTAAAGGGGCCCCTGATCCCCAGTGTTTATAGCAGCAATGTCCACAATAGCCAAACTATGGAAGGAACCCAGATGTCCATCAGTTGATGAATGGATAAAGAAGATGTGGTGTATATACATAATGGAATATTACTCAGGCATCAAAAAATGAATCTGCCTTTTGCAATGATGTGAATGGAACTAGAGTTTTTATACAAAGCAATATAAGTCAATCAGAGAAAGACAAAGACTACATGATTTCACACATATGTGGAACCTAAGAAACAAAATACTTGAACATAGGGGAGAGGAAGGAAAAATAAAATAAGATGAAAATAGAGAGGGAGGCAAACCATAAGAGACTTTTTTTTTTTTTAATTAGCCAGAGAGAAAGAGAGAGAGCACAAGCAGGAGGAGTGGCAGGCAGAGGGAGAAGCAGGCTCTCTGCTGAGAAAGAAGCCAACACAGGACTCAAACCCAGGACCCTGAGACCATGACCCGAGCTGAAGGCAGATGCCCGACCAACCAAGCCATTCAAGGAGTCCGCATAAGAGACTCTTAAGTATAGGGAACAAACACAGTGGCTAGAGGGGAGTTTGCAGGGGGGATGGGATAACTGGGTGATGGGCATTAAGGAGGGCACATGATGTAATGAGCACTGGGTGTTATATGCAACTGATGAATCACTGAACTCTGCCTCTGAAACTAATTTTTAAAAAAGATGATGTTAGTTGAAAACAAAACAAAACAAAAGTTCCTTTTCTGGTGAAACACCAACAAAATGTGAAAAAAAAATACATTCACATACCCTGTAGATTACATATTCTGTTCTACATAAATGTCTATTTGTTCTTGACTGTAATTATAGGTCACTGACATTTTGCTAACTCTAGATCTCTATCCAAAAGCTTTCTGAGGCAGGTTAGTACTTTAGACAGAGAGCACCTTTCATTCTTGGCTTCCTAAAACTTTAAAAGTTTCAACTCGACCTCCGTCTCCACAATGCCAAAGAAGCTGTTAAAAATTGGTCCTGAGACAAAGGTGCAATTTC
Source organism: Mustela lutreola (assembly GCF_030435805.1). Taxonomy (NCBI): domain Eukaryota; kingdom Metazoa; phylum Chordata; class Mammalia; order Carnivora; family Mustelidae; genus Mustela; species Mustela lutreola. Next base: position 166,471,895 of record NC_081292.1, read on the forward strand.
TAAGGTCATTCAGTGTGTCACAAAACAACTTGGCCCCATGGTGCCTCCCTCCTGCCATCTTGCTGCATTGTTGATCATGGGCCAGACCTCCTATCACTGTCTTCACTGACAGCTAACTGGGACAGGGATGGCCTCTGGCCATGGCATGAGCCCTTAGTCCTTCACTTTTTGCCAGGACCTGTGTCTTTCCCATGACGGAGTACCCCTCCCAGTCTCTGCTATCTCTGGATCCCAAGAGAATCAGGCTGGGACACAGCAGCCAGTATCATCAAAGATCCCTGAAGCTTGCAGGGCCTCTCTGAGACTCCTGCACACCCAGCCCTGCTCAGCCTGGCAGTTCAGCAGTGCCCAGCTGTGGGGAGAGGGAGAACTGGGAGCTCAGCAGGGAGGCGATTTCTGAGAAGTCCAGGGATTCAGGTGCCCACCACTAGGAAGAGTAGCATTGTCTCTGTAAATAAGAACTTCTCTTCACAGTTTGCTTAGCCTGGCCTCTGACTCCTAAGTCGGGGATTAATTCCTAAACCCCACAGATCTGAGTCTCTCTGCTGATCTAGGACTATATGCCAACGAAATGGTAGAAACAAGAGTCCTCTGGCACTATCGATCATCTTATGAGATGGACGCCATTGCATTCAACTCCTGACCTTGAGGGGGACTCCTAATCCAGATTCTTTGCAATTAGTCCTATTTAACTTTTGCAAAGCGATGACAATAGAACTTAGTTTGTGATCTCATTTATCACTTTCCCTGTCCTTAAAGTATGAGATGCGAGTGCCCCACCCGAATATTTGAAGAAAAGCCAGTACGTGCAAAGTACAAATTCCTTCCTCAACGTCATTGGCTTGTGGGCTCGTCATTAGAGATGGGGGTGGTGGGCGCTGGCCTTCATTGCTTCATCTGGGATTCGCTTATGGAGCAAGAAAGGAAATAGACCCAAATCAGAGCTTGTCTTCGGAATCCGTCTTCTTCTAAGCCAAATTAAATGCATGTATTTCATTAACATGTGGTCAGAGATTACAATGATGATAGATTTGGCCAATCTACAGTCTTTCAGAACAAAAATGGCAATTGTTTGCTTGTGGGAGGGAAGCATTTGGTGAGTTTTAAAAATGTGAAAATGAGAATAAACATCCCATGACTCATGAATTAGTCATAGAGTGGGATGTTTTTTCCCCAACTCCCTCAAGCGGCTGGCCTAAGCAAGGTGCTTGCTGGCTGAGCTGACCTTCCTCTACCCCCACCACTGAAACGCAGATGAGGTTGGCTTCCCCTTAGCTCACACCCCTGTGTGCATTGTGCTGTTCTAGCAACTGCCAGAGTAAATACACACCGAGGAGGAGGCAGAGACCCGTGGTCATACAATTCAGTGTTCTACCCTCTGGTGCTTCTGGGTAATTGCTCAAACTCCTCTGGAAAATGTGTTTTGATTATTTTCTTCCCCAGGAGGCAGAACTAGAACAATAGGGGGAAGTTTATTTGGGCTCAACCGAGGGAAGGATTTTCTAGAAAGAGCAGCCCCCTGCCCCCTCCCCACCACGGTACAGTCTACTCTGAATTCTGCCACTGTGGGAGTATTTTCAGTAAGACCTGGACAACAGTCAGTCAGGGACATTTGGAAGGTGTGGCTTGAGTGCTGACAGTGAGTGGTCTTCCCATATCTACCACCCCCCACCACCCACGCCCTGGTTTCCAGCTGGAGGGGACTCGGACTCCAAATCCAGCCTTCCTCTGCAGGAGGAGTAGGCTAAATACCAGGAAGTGAAGGGCCCCTGGGCAAAGTTCTGCCCCCCACTCCCCTCCCCTGCTCTTCGATGAGCCAGTTCTAAGGCAAGTCCTACTTTTAGTCCAAGGTCTGCAACAGGACAGGGCCCAGCTGCCCACAGGAGGCACTGGCGTTCCTGCTATTGGCTTCTTCCCCATGTCTTCTTCTGCTTTCACCTGCCAGTGCTTCCTGGAGTCACCTCCAGAGTAAATTACTTGGGCCCAAACCCTTATCTCAGGGCCTGCTCTTAGGGGTAGCCCGCCCAAGAAAAGGGGTTTGTGCATTGGGGTGGGCAGACTGTCTAGACAAAGAAACTGGTTCTCACCCCCTGGGACCTTGGCATCTAAGCCTAAGAAGAAGACAAAGGAAGAGGATGAATAATGGTTTGAGAAGAAGTGGCTGAAACCAGGGTAAATCAAAGGACACTGACCACGCCCTGAGGACCAGGAAGAACTGCCCCAGGTACCCACGGACACCCTGCAAGGCCCCAGAGGAAATGCCAGCCCAAGGGCACATGCAGTCTGGTTCTCAGAGATGATCAGAGAGAAAACCTCTGTAGCCATTTCTTCAACTTCTGCCTCAGGCTTGTTCTGCAAGAGTTTTGTAGCATTTATTTATGTAAACATACATTAAATATATAATACTGATGGCATTTCAAACCAATAGGCAAACCATGGGTTCTTTATGAAGTGATAACCAACAGCTCCAGATTCATAAAGCTAAACACGGTTTTATGGCTTAAACTAAAATTATTTCAATTGTGTTTAAAACACGAAACATTAAAGAAAGATAAAATTATAAATATATAATAATATAAATATAAATATAAAATATAAATATAAGATAAATATAAAATCTAGGGGTGCCTGGGTGGCTCAGTGGGTTAAAGCCTCTGCCTTCGGCTCAGGTCAAGATCCCAGGGTCCTGGGATCAAGCCCTGCATCGGGCTCTCTTGGCAGGGAGCCTGCCTCTCCCTCTCTCTGTGCCTGCCTCTCTGCCTACTTGTAATTTCTGTTTGTCAAATAAATAAATAAAATCTTTTAAAAATTTATGAAAATCTCAAAAAAAAAAAGATAGCTGAGTATTTATATAACCATAAAATAGGATGAGAAATTTTAAGACTGGCCCCAAGGCAAAACCATGAAGAGAAAAACAGATTAGTCTACAAGAGCAGGTAAAACTTCTTGATGTCAACCTTTCAGTAAAATGGAAAATGACAAAATGGAAACAGTATTTGCAATACACAAGACAAATTGTTATGGGTCTTCACATGGAAAGAGCATTTAAAAAACAATAGTGGAATAAAAAGTGGACTAAGAACCTGAATCTAAGTGTTACATAGCTTAGGGGCAAGTTTAATCTCACTCGTGGTCCAGGGCTTTCCTATCAAACAGAGAAGGTCTATTAGATGTCCGAGTTCCACATTGGTAAAAATGTGAGAAGACAGATGAGTACAATATTGAAGTCTGGGTAGAAGTAGAAATTAATCTGAACTGAAAATTGTCCATATTCAGGTGCAATAGAAGCACCAAATATAGGAAGGCCCTTTTACCTATGAATTTTAGTTCTATAAATTGAATGCTTTTCTTCTTCAAATGTAAACTGTGTTTAGAAACAGTTTTAAAAGATATCAATTACAAAACAATGTTTCTAGGGAGAAAATATTAGAACAGAAACAGCTCTCTAGAAACAAAAATTTGATTATACAAACTCTAGTACATCTACACAATAAGATACTATGTAGCATTAAAAATAACATTGAAACAATGCACATATTGACATAGAAAATGTCCATAAAACGTGATTAGGTGAAATCACAGGTTATGAAACTTTTTATGGGAAAAGTGTACATAAATATAAAAACAATCTGAAAGCCACCAACAGTCATTTTTTTAGTGAGTAGGATTATCATGGGTTTGTCCCACTGTATTTTCTGACTTTATTAAAAATCTACTACTTCAGGGATAGGAAAAGTCAATATCTGAAGTTTCATTTTGAATGAAAATTATAAACATAAATCATCTGTGTATTTAACTAAAATAGGTAGGAAGGGGACAAAAAACTTCTAATTAAAAAATATAAGGAGAAGGAAATAATAAGGAGTCAAAGATAAATTAAGACATTATGAAAGACATTATGAGAAAAGATAAATTAAGACATTATGAAAGATAAATTAAGAAATTATGCCATTAATAAATGAAACCATGTGTTCTCTGAAAAAGCAATAAATAGACAAGAAATCAGAACAAAAATGTGCATATGCACTATGAGCTCAATTATGTTTAAAAGCACAGAAAATACCAGAAATAAACACGCCAAGATGTTCAGAGTGGGTGCCTCAGGGCATAGTGTTCATATATTTTTTTCTGTCGTTCTCCCATTTATTTTCCAAGGAGTATACAAATGAACGTGAACTTATTTTACAATCCTAAAAAACTGATACCTGAAATAAGTATAAAGAAAAAAACATAGGTAAGGAGGGTTTCAAGTGGAAATGAAAGATAGCTAAAATAAGACTGGAATAAAAATGAAATCAGCACTGGTAGAACATCAGACTCAGGGGAAACAGATTCCTGTTCTCACTTAAGCCCTAGACTCGGGGACCCCAAGATCTAGTATCTCCAGTACCCTGCCTACAGTCCAGGCCAAGATAGGACCAGGAGGTGAGGCAAAGCAGCTGGTGTAGAAGGAGGCCTAGGTTGCATGCAGCAGGAAGGAGGAAATCTGGAGTGCATAGACAAGGGACAACCTCAGAAGTTTCGGGTCCAGATTCCCAAATAAAGGGGTGATTATTGGCCCCACTAGGAAAGGATTAGGCTCCCAAGTAATAATCATTAGCAGTTGTAAAGGGAAGCTATAAAGAGTCAGAAGGAAGAGAAGAGGATTTAGTAAACCAAACAACAAGGACAGGAGCAAAAGGGACAGGGAGCTGTAAGCCAGGGATGCAGGCACTGCCTCTCATTCTTAGAGATGGTTTTGTAAATGTATGTGCTCTGAGCCCCTTTCTGTTTCATTAGTTTGTTAATTCTTATGATTAAGTGCCTATTCAAATTGCAAGTTACTTGTATATTAAAAGGTTATAGACATGTTAGATCAAATGTTTCAGATTTTTTCCAAAGCACAATGATCAAACAGTTGAATTTCAAAACCTATTGGGTTTTCCAAAGTTTGATGACATATTTTTGGCAAAACTAAGGGGAAGCAGTCACCCTCATACATTGCAGATGAGAATATAAAAATGCACATTCTCCCTTGGATGAGAATTTCAAAATACCTAGCAAAATTGCATATTCATTTACCCTTTGACCCAGCAATTCCACCTCTAGAAACATATCCAAAAGGTGCAGTGGGAAAAAAATACACAAATATGTATGCATACGATGAATCACTGTGACGCTTGTTACAATAACAAATGCCTGGGAACGACACAAAAGGGGGGTGGTTCACTAAACTGCCGGCTCTCTATAATGGAATGCTATAATGCAACCGTAAAATGGAGTACTATAAGGCAACCGTACAAAGGGAAGAGTATCTCCATATACTGCTGTAGTTAGACATTAGGACATCCTCCTCAGTGAAAAAAACCAAGATGGATACATGACCAGCAAGTGTGCGATATATTACTACATACTGAAAATATGAGAGACTATGAAAATATCTAAGTATTTTTAAATGGAAGGATATAATATAAATTTCCACAAAATTACTGATGCGGGGGTGGAGGAACAGAGCAGTGAGGAGAGATATAGAAGCTGAACTTCGATGATAACATTGTCATATGGGTCTATCTTAGGATCCATGTAAATAATTATATCATAAAAAAAAAATCAGTTAAAAAGCAACTCCTAGGGGCGCCTGGGTGACTCAGTGGGTTAAAGCTTCTGCCTTCGGCTCAGGTCATGATCCCAGGGTCCTGGAATGGAGCCCCACATTGGGTTCTCTGCTCAGCAGGGAGCCTGCTTCCTCCTCTCTCTGCCTGCCTCTCTGCCTACTTGTGATCTCTCTCTGTCAAATAAATAAATACATTCTTAAAAAACAAGCAAACAAGTAACAACAACAAAAAAAAACTCCTAAAAATCTAAAACAAAATGAAGCCAATGAACCAGGCTGTGTAGCTGGTTGACGATAAACCAAACAGAAAACAACCACTGAATGTGACTTTTAAACATAATTATTTGACTGTCTATCCCTAGTGGGTCTTCAGGGACACACACAAGTGCACGTGCGTGCGCACGCACACACACGCGCACACACACACACACACACACACACAGAGTTAAACTATCTTCAGGAATCATATTGCTGGTAGTCAATGTTGGTATTATTATCCTGAAGTAGTTGTGTGCATAAGACAAATTAGCAATTATTTTGGTGTCATGGAGAATGAGAAAGTTTTTTGGAGAATGAAGCTACATATGGATCAATTAAGTTTAGTAAAACATTATAGTTCTAAATTTGATTTGGAAGCAAAATTATTTAATTCAAGAATTTTGGGGAACCTGGGTGGCCCAGTCAGTGAAGCATCTGCCTTCTTCTCAGGTCATGATCCTAGGGTTCTGGAATCGAGCCCTGCGTCAGACTCCCTGCTCAGTGAGGAGTCTGCTTCTCCCTCTCCCTCTGCTGCTCCCCACTGCTTGTGCTTTCCTTCTCTCCCTTTGTCAAAAAAATAAATTTAATCTTTAAATAAGAAAAAAGTATTTTATCTAAAAAAATTCGCTGTTTCCTTGCTCTGTCTACTGGAAAGACCTAATTATGAGGAAAATACTAGTATCCATGAGCACTCCTAGAGTCCAAAGAACAAAAACATCCTTTGAACTATATACATAAGATTTGTGCACTTTGGAAGCAACCCAAGTGAATAAGCAAAATGTGGTGTAGACACACAATGGAATATTATTCAGTCTTTAAAAAGACAGGAAACTCTGAGGGACACTCTGGTTGCTAATTACTTAATATCGACCTGGTAAGATTCAAAGAGTGATTAGTTCAGATAATGCATATACAGTGCTTATCACTGTGCTTAAAATACAATCAACACTCTATCAGTAATGGCTATTAATAAAAATAATAGGAATGAAGAATTCCTATTCCTCACAATAGGAATGAAGAAAATATTTTAAGACTTGGGTTTTTTCTGAGTCCAGTTTGGACACATTCTATATGCTCTAATACATAGTAGTGTCATTGTAATTACTTTTTAAATAATCTGCATTTGAGATGGCCCTTTCCTCATCAATCAAATATTTATTTATTGGTTAATCAATTATGTGTGTATGTATGTATGTATTATTTTCAAGAGGTTGGATTTTTGGAGGGGGCACATGGATGGCTCAGTCAGTTAAGCATCTGCCTTTGGTTCAGGTCATCATTCCAGGGTCCTGGGATCGAGCCCCACACTGGGCTCTCTGCTCAGTAGGGATCCTGCTTTCCCCCTCTGCCTGCTGCTCCCCCACTCTCTCTCTCTTTCTCAAACAAATAAATAAATTCTAAAAAAAAAGAAAGAAAGAAAGAACGAACGAAAGAAAGAAAAGAAAAAGAAGAAGACTAGAAACTGACCCATGCTACAACATGGATAAACTTGAGGATATTATACTATGTGAAATGAGCCCAACGCAGAAAGACAAACACCACATTCAGCCCAGTATGAGGTTCAGAGAGCAATCACCAACCCAGGGCCATCAAGTGTGGGAGTGCCAAGGGCTGGGGAAGGCAAAGGGAAGTTGTTTGCTATAGAGTTTCAGTTTTGCTGGATTTAAAGAGTTCTGGGCATGGCTATGGGTGGTGGCAAATGTTCTTAATATCAGTGAACTGTACACTTCATAGTTAAGACATTAAATTTTATCTGAGGTGCATTCTACCACATAAGAGGACCAGAAAAACACTCAGGCACACACAGAAAGAACACCAACTGTATGTCCAGCAATAACGGAAACACGAGGTGACTCTGGTCTTGTCTGCCCCACAGGTGCTGGCCAGGGAGGTTTCCCACGTGAAGCATTCCTGTGGAAGGGGGCCACGTCCCACAGCCCCTGCTGCCTTCTCCACTGTGGAAAGAGCCCTTCCTGAGGAGAAGTTGAGGGGATTCATAGACCCAGTTTGCACAATTTCTGCTGCCTCTCCCTTACATGCTGCTCCAGATCCTGCTTCTTTCCCTCAGCTCACTGTGCGCATGTTCTCAGAATGCCATTTTAAAGATGTCCTCATACCCTGCCCTGTGAAGCTCTTCTATATGACTCCTGCACTCCTCACCCACACTGGCTCCCGGCCTTAGTTCTTGATTCATTCATTCTCTCTCCCTCTCTCTCTCTCTCTCTCCCTTCACACCATACTTCATCTTGAGTCTTTGTGTAGGACACTAATTGGCTTCTGCTTTAAGAACAGCCACCATATGTGGAATGAATGAGCATGGAACAGAGCATCACTGCAGTCCGAAAAGCAGGGAGCTGCCCACCCCTCTTGCTCCAGGTGCTTGGGCATAGACTCATGAAGCACTTCGGGAAGCGGAGTGTTAACAATCACAAAACCATAGCAGATTATATGAACCTGGGACTTTAGAGAGCATCTGATTTCATTGCTCTTACACAGATGACCAGACTGCAGTCCCTAAGTAATGTGACATGGTCAGATGCCAATGAGCCATTGCAAAGCAGAAAACAGAACACAGGACCCTTTACAATCAAGAATGGGTTCCAACTAGACTGGGCAGGCAGGATACAGCTGTCAGGACCTGCTCAGCCTGCAGATGCTTACACCTTGTAAAGGGGTATTACCTGTGTGTAGCCAGAGCATCTCCCTATTACTGCTGCCATCGCTGCTTACATTACAGCAGTCTACATGAATCCTGCTACATTCATTTTTATGGCTGCATATTACCAGCAACTCATCACCCTAAAACACTCCTGTTTATTAACTCACAGTCCCAGAGAGATGAGAAGTCCAGGCACACCGTGACTGGGGTCTCTTCACAGGGTCTCAAAAGCTGAAATCTGGGGCGCTGCTGGGCTGTGTTCTCATCTGGAGGCTTGACTGGGGAAGAATTTGCTTTCAAGCTTGTTCACGTTGTTGGCAGAATGCAGTTTCTTCTGGCTGCAGGATTACATCCCCACTTCCTTTCTGGTTGTCAGCTACTCTTCCCTCAGAGGGGCAGCCCACACCCCTTTGCCATGTGATCCCCTCAGGCAAGAAGACACTCCTTTCATGCTTCAATTCCTCTGTCTCTAACTTCTGGCCCCAGATGTCAAGGGTCACATGCTTGGGTCAGGTCCACATGGTAATCTCTCCCTTGTAAAGTCAGCTGCACTATTGAACAATCTAATCACAGAGTGAGACCCATTATATTCACACACACACACACACACACACACACACACTTTACCCATGGTGTCCACACAAAGGTGAGATTTGGGAACTATCTTAGAATCCTATCTGCCACTGTGCCCCAGAGCAGCTCCAAAAACCTAAACATGGGTCCACAGACTTAACACCACATCATTAGGGCTGAAGTTTGTGTTGGAAAGAACCTCCAAAGTCAGAAAAGTCGGCTCCATTGATTTCCATATGACGCTGGATTTGAACTTGATTCCAGCTTGGAGGTTGAGGGCTACAGTTCTAGTTGGTCAAAGCATAACCAATTCTCTGCTCTGCCTTCTTGGTCAGACTCAAATCTTCATTATTTCCAGCTTGTTCCCCCACCTGCAAGAACCCTATGGAAATTATTCCTAATGGTCCATGAAAAGATCAAGGACCAACCAAACTCAGATGTCTTCAGTTGCCATGTTCTAATTTATTGGCAATATGTTGAGTAATGCTTTCCTGATTATTTCCCTGGTTTGGTTGCTTTACCAGATGAAAAATGGCCAAAGACAGTTATTAATTAAATGAAAATGCAGCAACCAGATGTGAAGATCCTAAACTCTTTTATTTTGAAATATCTTGAAAGAAAGAAAGAAAGAAAGAAAGAAAGAAAGAAAGAAAGAAAGAAAAGCAGAAACACTGGCTAGAAGAGAAATTTGTCATACCTTTCAGCTTATATATTTATTTTCAACATCCATATGCAACTAACTTCTGGTTTCATTTCCTATCAAACAATGCTTTGAACTTGTTTTCCTTCTAAAATCATCCCAAGTAAACTCATATTAGCCAGGGATGCAGGCTGCTTTTGTTAAAGAAACTCTGTGAAAAGAAAATTGAATCCATTTCCAGAGCTGAAGAGAAAGCAGTGGCGAAAGACTAATTTACAAAGTGCACTGCACTGCTAATTGGCGATGCTTGTCTTGTCTTTTTGAGACAACTTTCTAAAACTTAAGCATTTTAGAGGCATGAAGGAACCAGCGGTTCCTGGTACAATCTCTTTGTGTTACAGATAAACTGAGATGGAGAGAAATGAAGCGACTTTCTCGAAGCCACCCAGTGGGTTAGCGGGTGCCCCAAGGGTCCAGCTTCCCAAGGGCACTGCATGTGGCCAGAGAGTCCCTGACCCCTGGAGCAGAGCCAAGGATCCCCCCTAAGATGCCTTCAACCCGCTTATGGTTTCATGCAGAGGGTGTTGCTAACGGAAATGCAAAATGACGTAAATTAGGCAGATTCTCATGTGTTAGTGTTTTGAACAAAGACAGAACATCTGTCTTCACTTTGCCCTTGCAGGAGAATCTTCTGCATGAGCATGCTTGGGCCCATTCTGGTGATCCTTTGCAGGGTGGGCCGAGCGGTGAGGGTGATGTATCACTGAGGGGCATCTCAAGGTCGGCAGTTGGACTCCTAGAGCTTCACTCCAGAGTCTGAAGACCACCTTTTCTAGGGAGAGCTGAGGGAGACCCAAAATAACTTCCCAAGGATGCCATTTCATGGCTCATGTCCCTAAAGGCTTTAATCCCTCTACTTGTCAAAGGGTCAGTAGTGATTACTAAGTTATTCAATACTATTTTTTTCTTGCTGATAAGAGACATTTTGAAACTTAAAAATCATTTGCAAAAGAATTATTTAAGTGTAATGTGTTGACCTAAAAGGCATTAATAGTACTTTGGGGTACAAAAAAAAAAGAAAGAAAGAAAAAGAAAAACAATTATAAAAACCTATGGGTTTTGTAAAGAATGGCTTTTAAATTCTTTTTAAATACTGGGCCTGTCAATCTTAGCACTATTGGCACTGTGGGACAAGTAGCTTGTCCTGTGAGTGCCTGTCCTGGGCACTGTAAGATATTTCGCACAGGCCAGATATCAGTAGCACAGCCCTTCCCCCAGTTGTTATGATCAACAATGTCTCCAGACATTGTCCAGTATCTCCTGAGGGCCTATGGCACCTGTCAGCATGTTATTGAAGATCAGCAGCCCATTTCAGACTTGAATGGGGACAGTATGCTTTGCTATCCAGGGCCAGGGAGCCCACAAAGGAAGTTTTACAGCAAAATCAATATCCAATACCACCAAATATATATCTGAAGTTCAATTTAAAGAAAAACTTCCCAAAGGAAACTGCTGCCTGAGGAAATAGAAGGTTGATTATTAATAGATGTGACTGACAGAAAAGAGAGTCAGAAAACTATCTGGCACAGACTGATGGGAAGGTAACAGTAGGTAGAAGAAGAAGGGATAGAAGAACATTCAGCTTTCTTCATTCAAGAGATCGGCATCAGCAGGTATTTAAAAAAAAAAAACAAAACCAAAAAACAAAAACTTACCAATCTGTAAAACATTTCTTCTTAAAAGCCTGTTTTCCATCACTTAATGTTTCCAATTGGGTGAGCTAATAATGTCACACTGTAGAAAATTCAGAAAGTACATAAAAGTACAAAGAGACATAAAAACAATCACCCTCAATCTGACCAAAATAAATTGCTCTTGACATATGTTTATATTTCTGTCCAGATAATGTTCTCTGTGTGTTTTCACATTGTTGAGCCCAACTTGTCTTGCTCTAAAAATTCTGTATTCAGTTTTCGCCCTGTCAAGAAAACTCTGGAAGCAAAACGTATCCTAATGTAATTAACCATCCTCCTATTGTTGGGTATTTACAAAAGTCACCAAGACAAAAGCAATTTTGGTCCTGATGGATACATCTCATGATTGTAATATACTTAGCTCAGCACCTAGCTTGACACAGAGTAAGTAGAGTGCCCCGTGAATAAGTGAGAGGGTGAGTGAGTGTTGTTATGACATGGAGAAATTGCTTCCCTGACAAGTTAAACTCCCACCAACAGTGAATTTCTATCTCCTAAAACCTTCACTGTCATTAGCTATTACCCTCTCTTCACTTCACTGTAATTCCATGGGTGAAAATAGAACTAATTGTTCTCTTAATTTAATTTGCATTTCTTGACTACCAGGGACATTGACTACTTGAGTAGTCAATGTGTTTTGTAAAGAAGATCTGCTTATGACCCTGTTTTGAATTTCTTGAAAACTTAGTTCATTCCTTTATTACTTGCATGAGTCTCGCTCTTAATAATGATATTTGATATTAACCTCTATCTTTTGCAGATGTTTGGGGTTTTTTAAATTTATAATTTTACATTTGCACATGAATTTGCTTGGGGGAAAACTCTCAGACAAGGCAAATTTACGAATACAAAGTATAAAACTCTTGACAAAACCTATTGCCATAGGACACAATTAACAGAACAAAATCATGGGAGAATTCATACCTAATGAAATAGAGAGAAAATGAAGCAATTTGAAAAGGACTTTGACATTCAATTGCTGTACTGTCTGGAAATAGAAGGAGTGACAACAATTAAGTGAGAACAGATATTTCAAGGTTAAGAAAATCCATTTGGAAATCTAGGAGCTGAAACACACCGTCATTGAAATAAACAAAAAGTCAAAAGATGGCTTAAACTGTATACTAGATATAACAGAAGAGGGAACCAATGAATTAGAACATGGAGCTAAGGAAATCACTCAAAATGTAGCACAGAGAGAAGAAAAATAAGTTCAGAGACATGAATGTTGATGAAATCCAAGATTCATCTAACAGGAATTCCTGAAGGAGAAAATGGGCAAGTGGGGACACTTAAGCAGATAATAACATAGAATTATTCATAATTGAAGAAATATGAGTCCCCAAATTGAAGAAGCTCACTGAGAGATGAGAAGGATTGAATTTTTTTTAAAAAAGATTCCAGATACACACATATGATAAGAAATGTCAGGGAGAAAGTAAAATATTTAAAACACAATAAACAAATAACAGATTAGCAGCAGAGTTTTTATCAATACAAATAGATGCCACAGCCCTGAAATAATAGTTCCAGATGTTAAGGACATAGAACTCTCAATCTTGAAATCTATGCTCAATTACATTTCTATACAGAGGTATATAATGTCTAAGAGAGTTTCTGTGCATGCACCAGTGGTTTCAAAATTTGCCTGCATATTGGAATCACCTTGGAAGCTTCCTAAACACTGATGTCTGTGTCCCACCCCCAGAGATTATGATTAGTTGAGCTGGAGTGTGGCTTGGGTTTTGGGATTTTTCTAACATGCAGATAAGTCTGGCATTCATTGCCATAGACCCTTGAATAAAGAATGAAATTTAACAACAACAAAAATGAGCCCAAAAAACAACAAAGGAGTATCACAAAACATAGTGAACAAAGAAGTAAAATATTCTGGCCAATGAAATATTAAACTTAAAATAATACAGCAAAAAATCCAAATTGGACCTTTATTATAAAATATAATAATAATAGTGAAAAACATACCTATTTGAAAAATACGAGGAACTAAAATTCTTTTTTTTTTTAATTTTATTTATTTGACAGAGAGAGATCACAAGTAGAGAGAGAGAGAAGGAAGCAGACTCCCTGCCTAGCAGAGAGCCCAATACAGGACTCGATCCCAGGACTCTGAGATCATGACCTGAGCTAAAGGCAGAGGCTTAACCCACTGAGCCACCCAGGCAGCCTCAGGAACTAAAATTCTAAGTAACAACATGTAAGATAAGAAGAAGGAAGTTCAAAGGGAAATTATTGTGTTCCTGGATTCTTTTCTTTGTAAAGAGGGCTTAGAGTTAATTACCAAATGCATTTGAAAAATAAGTTAAATCAATTACTAAAAAGTTGTAAGGAGTTATAAGTGACCACAAAAAGTACTGATACAAAATGTTTAACTTTCAAAGGAGCAGATAACAGGGAAAAAAAAGAAAACTTTCAACCTAACAAAGTCAGGAAAGAGAAAAAAAAACTAAGGAAAATAATGTTGGAGGGGAAATGATGTTAGAAATAAGTCCCAATATGTCAGTCAACTCAATAAATGTAAATGAGTTAAATTCTTTCTAAAAATGCATATTTTTTTAAAAAAAGAACAGATACTAAAACTGAAGCCTTGACTAGACACCAAGATAAAGGGATCTGAAAATCCTAAATAAAGTATCAGATTCACAAAGGAAAGAGTTGAGAACTGGCTTTGAACTCACACCTTCAAGAATATGGTGAGAACATATATTTGTGGGGACAGTATAGATTTGTGGAACATGTCTGTGGTGGAAGAAGTGTTTATAGCTGAATCCTCCCAAGAGGGAAGGGTCGGAGGGGTGACACTTCCCCCACCCCCAAGAGAATGGGCTCAGCTGTGGTTCTTGGAGAAGCTGTATAGGTTTGATGCTGAGGGCTTGCTCTAGACTGATGACTTCCTCCTGTCCAAAATGAAGGGTGACCAGATGCTTTCACGGGAGTGTGAAGGCTCATACAACCAGAGGTGGTTAGACACAAGTAGCCCTCCTATACCAGATGCCAGGCATACAAAAGAGAAGGGAGCAGTGTGGGAGACAGGGGCAAGAGACAGACAAGAAACAGAAATAGGTATGCACATGCACACACATGCACACACACACACAGCAGCTACGTGAGGCCCTGCCCTGGAGGACCACCCAAAGTGTCTAAAGGACTTTCAGCAGCAGAAGCCACAGGAGAGTTGCCCTCTCAGATCCAAGCAGAGAGGCAACTAGCAAATCAGATCCCAGAGGTCCTGCACAGGGGTGCCAGTGAGGGCATGAACAGCTCTGAAGAAATGAAAAGTGCCCCCATGAGAGCTGTTTAAAACCTCCACTGGACCTGCAAAGAGGAAGTACCCCCCAACAAACACACACACATACACTCCTCTCTTCTCTCCAAGGATTCAAGCCTGGTCAAGGGTGGCACCTCCACAGGGGCTGTCAACTCCACAACCACAAAGCTCATGGGGGAACAGAGTGGCAGTGAATGCCATCATTTCAATTAACAGCTCAGAGGCACTTATTCGATTTCTGAATTGAGATGTGTTTGAGGTGGCACACTAGAGGTCAAGGTTAGTATGGGACCTGCCCAAGCCATGACCACCAATAAGCACACTTTACAAAGACAGGGGACAAAACTAAAGTCTTGCCCTCACTGTGACATAAGTCGTGTTTCCTGTACATACTAGTTACAAAATATTCAGCTACACACAGTGCATGAGAGAAACACCCTGAACACCCCAAAGGCAAGGAAACACAAGGTGTAAATAAAGAGATGAGAAAGAGGCAATCGCTGAACAAGGAAATCTTCCCTGGCTTTATAAATATTGGACAAAAGAGACTTTAAGGCAAAAAGTATTATTAGGGATAAAATGATCATTTTTAAGGATAAAAACAAGAGCTCCCTGGGAGATGAATAATCTTCAGTACACATACATCAGATAGGACAGCCTTACCACATACAAAGCAAGAATTGACAGAACCATAACAAGTTGGATAACAAATCCAAAATCAGAGCAAAATAGTCGAACACACTTCTCTCACTAATAGATAAATCAAGCTTTCCACATATCAGCAAGAATAGAAATGACTGAAACATGCTAATTGACATATGGGATATAGATAGACTGGCTATGGAGATGAGAGATAGAGATGAAGATGGCATGGGGCTGGAGGTGGGGTAGTGCTAGAGATGGAGATGGGGATAGGGATGGAGACAAAGATGGGCATGGGGGTGCAGATGGGGTTGGGGTTAGAGATAGGGATGGAGATGGGGAAGGAGATGGGGACGGAGGAGCACATGAGGATGGGAATGGAGATGGGGATGGGAAGGGGTTGGGGATGGGGAAGAGATGGGATAGAATGGAGATGAGGACGGAACTGAAGATGGGGATGGGGACAGGGTTGGAGAAGGGAATGAGGTTGGAGAAGGGAATGGGGACGGAGATGGGAAGGGATGGGATGAAGATGTGGATGGTAATAGAGATGGGGATGCGGATGGAAATGGGGTGGCGATGGGGATGGAGAGGGGATGTGGATAGAGAGGGGATGGGGAGGGGATGGGGATGGAAGCCAGGATCGGGATAGAGATCAGGATTAGGGGTGGAAATGGGGATGGAGACAGAGGGGGGGGGGGATCTCCCAGAGCCACAGATACAGACTATGCATTCTTTTCAAACTCATAAAATATGTTTTTTAAATTTGAGTACATACATAATGGATCACAAAGGAAGTACTGAAAAATTCCAATGATTTGAAAACATGCACTCCACAATGATTTTATAAATAAAATTTTAAAGTCTGCTAAAATACACCCATACATTTGGAAACGAAAGAGCATGTTTAAATAATTCGTGGATCTGGAAGAAATTGTAATGGAGATTATAAATACTGAGAACTGAATGACAACAAAGGAACTATACTCAACAATCTGTGGGAAGCAGATGAAAGGATACAGGGAATTTATAATATGAATATACATATATTAGAACACAAGAGAAATTTCAAATTAATGAGCCAAGCATTCACTATGAGAATTTAAATACGAAAATCAATGTAAAACAAAGGAAAAACAAAATAAGAAAATAAGAAAGTTCACAATTATGGAAATCACAAATCAAGAAGTAATGGAGAAATGAAGTAAAGTAAAGTAAAGGAGAAATGAAAAACCTCAAAAGCTGATTCTTTACAAAGGATTGGTAAAAAAAAAAAAAAATACAAATTCATTTCTTGATTAACCAAGAAAAAAGGCTTAAATAAATATCAGAAATGAAGAAGAAAAGAATCACTGCTAAGTAGTGATCAAGGTACAAATTAAATGAACAATTGTGGACTAATATATTTGGAATCTTATATAAGGTGAACAGTTTTCTTCAAAAAAAAAAAATAAAGAAAGAAAGAAATTACTGAAGCTTCTCTTTTTAATAACATGCTCCAAATCCTAGAAGAAGAGGGAAGACTATCTCCTTTATGAGGCAAGCCTCCCTATGGTAACAAAACCAGATGAAGCAGGAAAAATAGGAAAATTATATGAAATTTATGCACAGCAAAGGAAATGATCAATGAGATAAAAAAAAAAAAAAGCAACGTGTAGAATAGGAGAAAATATCTGCAGACCACACATCTGATAAGGCGTTAATATATAAAACGTATTAGGAATTCATATCACTCAATGCCAAAAAGGCAAGTAATCCAATCGGAAAACGGGCAGAGGACCCGAATAAACATTTTGCCCATAGAAGACACACACATGGCCAACAGGAACTTGAAAGGGTGTGCACCAGCGCTCACCAATCCTCAGGACCATGTAAATCAAAACCACAATTCACATCTGCTGGTTGGCTTTGATTATCGAAAGGATAAGAAGTTAAGTGTTGGTGAGCAAACACTTCAAAGTAAAGGGAACCTTTGGGCATGGTTGGTGGGAACGTGAATTGGTGAAGCCACTGTGGAAAAGGGCCCTATGGCCCAGTAATTCCATTTCTGGGTATACATCCTGAAGAAATCAAATCGGTATCTCAGAAAGATATCGGCATTCCCGTGTTCATTGCAGCGTTACTCACGGTAGCCAAGATGTGGAAGCCACCTAAGTCCTAAGTGTCCACTGACGGACAAATGGATAAAAAAAATGTAATGCATACATATAAAATGGAATACCATTCATCCATGAGAAAAAAGGAAATTCTGCAGCTTATGACAAGATGGTAGGAGAAATAGAAAAATGTGGAACAAAGGGTACAAGCATCCAGTTAAAAGATGAACAATTTCAATTAAATTTAAAAATAAATAAATTAGTTAAATCTTTTAAGAAAAAAAATGAATAATTTCAGAAAAAAAGATGATTTTTGGGATTCTAATATTCAGCAAGGTCACTACAGTTAGCAAATGATACTGTAAACTTGAAATTTGCTAAAAGAGCAGATTTTAAGCACTCTTACTACACCCAAAAAAAAAGTAGCTACGTGAGTTAATGGACGTGTCAGTTAACCTTATTAGGGTAATCATTTCACGATGTAGACATACATCTAATCATCACATCGTACACCTTAAATAGATGTAATTTTGTCAGTTATACCTCAATAAATCTGGGGAAGTTAAGTAGTTAATTAATTTTTTTAAGAGAAAATTACGAGCTTTGCGCAGTGGCAGTATCATAGCCAATGAGGTTTATCCGAGGCGTGATTATTGCTAATTAAAAGAAAATTACGAACAGACACTCAAAACACCAAATAAAAAACTGGCAAATAGAATCCTAAAACACCTGAGAAAAAATATAAATCATGACCAAGTTAGATGTATCTTGGGAACATAAAGATGGCTTAACATTAGATAATCTGGCGAAATGACTTGCTGTAAAAACTGGTCAAAGAAGAAAATCAGGATCACCTAAACAAATGCAAAAGAAGGCTTTGATAATACTAATGAATCACGATTAAGGGAAAGAATTCTTGCCAAGTAGGAACAGAAGGTAATTTCTTAGTCTATTAATAAGTATCTACCCGAAACCTTCCAGAGATATTCTAGTGGGAACATACTGACATTTCTCTTTAAATCTCCAAACTGGGGAACATGGAGCAACACAGCAGACTAGATGCTTCAAAAAGGTCACAAAACCCAAAAAGGGGGAACAGGGAACTGCTCTCAATTTATAGAGATTAAAGAGTGGCCCCTAAACACAGTGTGTGAGCCTGGCTGGAGCCTGGACCAAGTGAGAAACAGACACAGGGACCCTCTCTGGACAGACAGCTGGTCATGTTTCTCTGAACTACAGCCATAGAGGATCTTCAGTTTATTAATTTATACATTAGATTTATTTAATGTAATAAATAAATAATGCAATAAATACATTTATTAATGTATACATTAAATGCTTTTCCCACCAAAATCCCAAGGTACTCTTGCCTCCTGGAAATTTTCAAATTGTCCCTCAAATTATCTAGGATGAGGACGAGCTAAAGCCATGCGCTTTGCAGAAGGCCTCATTGCCTTCTGCAAACTCCCCACCCAGGAACTGCCTTGGGTCCCCATGCCCCATGCGCAAGGCCCCTGTTCTTCCCACCCCTGCCTTCAGCCCACCTGGGGCCAGAGCCACCTGTTGGAGGGTCATTATGACAGCCTTTCTGAAGTGCCTGTCAAAATGTCACCTTCTGCAGGGAAGGAAAGCCACAGCACTCAAGCTGTCTGGATGAGGGTGTGTGGAGGGATAGGGGTCTCCATCCTCCCCCGAGTCTTCCACGTCCCCGCGGCAAGGACAGAAGGTCACTGCAGCTCTCTGTGCTCCAGCTGCTGTGCCGGGGGGGGGGGGGGGGACAGTCCATCTGGATCTCTTCTGCAGAAAGAAACCAAGCCCAGAACCAACTCAGCAAAACCGAGGGCAGCCCCGCCCTGTCTCGGAGGCCTTGCCACCTTGTCACTCTCTCCCAGTCTCCTGGAAGCATGGAGCATCGTGGCCCCTGAACTCTTGTCCTGTGGACTCCTTTGCTCCCCCAGGGGTAGGACTGTTGCACTACTCGAGTGTAGCCCTCCCCACCCCCGCAAGATGCCCGTGGCTGGGCTTCCTGGCACTGTGCCAGGCCTTGGCCTGTGGGGAGGGTGGCTTCCCTGCCAAGGGCCACCTGAAAGGGACCCAAACCCGAAACTTTTACAATACAACAACCAAGGCTGCTGGGTGCAGGGGGAATCACGGAAGTGAGAACCCCGCCCCTCCAGAGCCCAGGAGCACCCCCTCCACCCCCAGCCTGGGTCATCTCCTGGAAGGAGCCCTGAGAGCCTTCTGCATTCACAATGGGAAGAACTCTGCATGACAAGGAATCCAGAAAAGGAAGATTTAGAGGCCCAGAGAGGAGGGTGAAGAGATCTGGGAACTGTTCCTGGAGGTTCCAGCTGAGCTGGCTGAAGCCTGGGAGATGGAAGGACACTTTTGTCTCTTCCCGATTATTAGCACCAAAAAGCTTTATTCTCCAACAACAGATCCTTCCAGGGAAAGCGCCACATCTCCAAGGCACGCATGGGATTCCTATCAGCATTCATAACCATCTTCCCCAACCCGTCTGGTGAGGTGGTTCCCGTGCAGCCGTAATCTCCTCCATGTGGCCTCCTGCTCAGCCAGCTTCTCAGCTAAAACTAAAATCTATTCATCAACAAATACTTGAGTATTGACTGTGCTGCCTGAGTGCGGGCTGGCTCCCAGATCCCAGTACCCCGTGTGCAGTAACACGCCATTTGTAGTGAAGTACTGCATCAGATGAGATGCAGAAACATGCTTCTCTGGAGCCTTTTCTCATGCGTGAAACTTAATGGAAATTAACGGTGAACCATTTGCATCGAGAGTAGAGAACGGGGCATCTCTGAGCTACAGGTGAGTGTTCTCCTCGTTTCTTCACCCCCAGCTGGGACCTCAGCCGGACCACAATGCTGTGTGGGTGCCCTCCTGGGGTGACCACACGGATTCCACAGACACACATGAAGAGCAGGGACGGCTTCCCACGTGGATGGTCTGACATGGAAAACCCAGGCCAATCTATTCTAAAGATGAAGCGAAGTCAAGACCCTCTCCTTACCCCTGTAAATACAGGCAGGACATTTCTCTTTCAAACTCCTTTTCCAGGAGTTTTGTAAAAGGTCCGTCTTCCTTGGCTCTTCTGTGTCTCTGCATCTGTCCCCGCTGTCAGGCATCTCTGGGTCTGTCCCCATTGGCTGTCATTCATCTGTGAGTCTGTCTCCACTGGCTGTCATGTGTCTGTGTGTCTGTCCCCACCGGCTGTCATGCATTTCCCAGTCTGTCCCCATTGGCTGTCTTGCATCTGTACATCTGCCCCACTGGCTCTTATGTGTCTCTGACACTTTCAAGTCCATTCAACTTACAGTTGAGGTAGACCCACTCCGGGACAGGGCCCCTGCCAAAGGGGGGGTGTCAAGGTGCACAGTCCTAAGAGAGTCTTGCCCGTGAGAGGTTCCCAGTCCAATTGAGGGGGAAGCAGGTGAGAGAAGGAAAAGATGACACAAGTAAATGCAGGAACACTGGGAGGGAAGGAATTTTGCCTAAGACTGAGGAAAGGAATGCTCCAGGCTCCCCAGAGCCCAGCACTGGAATTGGCCTCAATGGATCCCTTACACTGCATTTTATTTGCACATTAAGGATCATTCTAACATAAAAATCCCTCATTCTTGATCTGCTGGGTTACTAATTTCTTTGTTTTTACTTCTTATTTGGTGGCAACCTCACTACAGAAAGATTCCAATTCTTAAGGGCGGGAGCCTCACCTACTGTCCAAGCTCCCCACCAGCACCTCCATGAAGGCTACCTAATCATGGTAGTTGGCTCGGCCATGCCTCAAACTTTTTCCAGAGAGGACTGGACACATTTGGGTTTTGACCTTGGGATCCGACATGAGCAAACAAATGCCAATTTTTTAGTTTGATTTTGGGCCATCACAGGATCTTTGCAGGAAGAACATTTGGGGAGAATAACCTCACTGAGTTATTGTTCTAAGAAGTAACTGAAAAGCAGCAGGAGAGAGAGAGGGAGCAGGAACTGATGTCGTGCCATCAGCAAGACGCTAAGGTAGGAAGTGTTGCCTAGGAGTTTCCAAATGCACCAAAATGTGCCCAAAATGAAAATCCTGAAAAAGAATGAAGCTCCAGAAAGGGGAATGTGTAGGGCTATGGCACTGCTGGAGAGGGCCTGACTGTCCCTGAGTGGGCCACCCGCATGCCCAGCTGCCCCCGGCGCAGAGCATTTTGATCACAGGTCACTAGGCAACTAGGGAGGTCACATCCCAGTGAGCTAGGTTTGCGGGCTCCCCAGGGCAGGGGCCGGTTTCTCTGCTGCTTGCTACAGAAATGCTGGGTCCCTGCTCCCAGGTTCTTCCCAGGAGGACGGTGACTGTGGTACGGTTCACTCCTTGTGCAGCTGCCAGCCAGCCCAGTAGACTCAGGGGACAGACCCAGTGCCACCTGATCTGCTCCTGCTGTTTGCTGGGCTGGGAGTGGTCCGGAATGAACTGATGTGTTCAGACACCTCGAGGGCTGGTGTCTGCTTTGGCACCTGCGGAGTGGTGGCAAGACAGCCACTTACTCCCACAGTCACCCCCTCTGGGGTCTTGTCATTGCTTGACATCCTCTGCAAGCCACAACAGTGGGCCCAGGTCCTAGCCAGGGGACAAACTGGTCAAAATGGTCCAACTTTACAGAAAAGACAAAGCATGGAAGACGGGGGAGCCCTGGAATAGAACATTGTAGAAGATCCCTAGATCTAATGTAGAAGATCCCTAGATCTGATAGGGACCAGAAACTGGCTCTACTGGTGGCCTTGGCCAAGGGATTTAGTCCCTGTGCCTCAGTTTCCTCACCTGTTCTGTGGACAAGTTTGGTCAAAGATTCCCAGGCCCTCCTTGGAGATGAGCGTACCATTCCTGCCGAAGAAGAACAGGAGTCCGTGGCTGACTCATGGAGGTGTTTCTGTATTTCTACATCACGGGCTAAATGGTGGGACCCCAGCTCTAGGCTTTGTACACCTTATGGGTGTGGTGTGGGTGATTCTGATGGCCATCAGCTCCTCCTGCCTGTAGAAGAGAGGCAGATGGTGCTGGAAACCCAGATGCAGAGGGCAGAGCAGGTGGGCGGGCAAAGCAGCATCCAGGGCAAGCTAGGAAAGGACAAGACATATGAGATAGGAGAGGACAGGAGCCTGTGCAGCCGCCTCCCCCAGCACCCAGGGCACTGGCCCCCACATTCAAGAAGCCACAGGGACCTTGGAGACGAGGGTTGGCCCTCAGCTCACTGACACCTGGGGACGGCCGTATTCTGGTTGTCTGAGAGTTCTGACCAAAAGTTGAGACTGATCTCTTCTGTTTTAACCTTTGCTGTTAGAAATCTTAGAAAAGTGTGTGGTTCCTTTCCCAGGCTCGGTAAACACAGAAGAGAAGCCCAGACAAATGTTCGGAGGCCGGAGGCCGCTGAGCTGCCTCTTGGCTCCTTTCAGGCTCCTGTCTCAGGAACGCACTGAGCTTGGCTTTCCTGGGGAAAGGTGTCTTCTGGGTCACAGCAAGCTCACCAGGAGGGCAGCATGGGGTCAGCAGGGGGACATGCCCAAAGGACCGAACACCCCAACCGGCTCACCTGCATTTCCGCATGTCGCCCCAAACCCCACACATCTCCCTCAGCAAGGAAGTCCTTCTTGATGAATGTGACTGAACTGAGACCCCCCGTGTTGGGCTGGGAGAGATCATCTGAGTGCCGCTTTCCTTCTCAAGCATTCACCCCGGTTTCTAACGGTGAGGAAGTGAACACGGTTTAATTCACTGATTCTGTTCTTCTGCCCTAACAACGCCCCAGGGCTCGGCGGTGTCTCTGCAGGCAGGAGGAGGTGGAGGACCGTATGACTCTGGCTGCAAAGGGCGAGGGGTCTGGGAAGCACGAGGGTCGCTGGGTTAAGGCTAAAGTTGGTGCTAAGCCTGAGGCCATTTCCTCGGGGTGTTCGAGGTTTTTGTAAAGTACATCTTGATTACTGTAGGCCCCCTTCCATTGGGGAGACCAAAGGAACAATCAAACTGGGTGATGAGAGGACTGCAGTCATCTCCTGCAATCCTGGGCAATATAGACTGGGGAGACAGTCAGGATTCGCACTAGACTCCTGCTTGAGTGGCCTCCACGCCGCACAGCTGTGAGCAATCTCTGCGGAAACGTGAGCTTTGCTGGAGCCACCTGCCTGGCAAACCGGGCTGGGTGCCCTCAGGACAGAGGGCGGGCTCAGAGCCGCTACCAGGTCAGACCGCTGCCCCCTCACTGAGGACTTGCTCCTCACCCCAGATGGTGCCCTGGGAGCTCACGGAGGTGCAGAAGGCCTCCTTGGAAAGTCATCAGCCGCAGCGTGACACCTGAGTGGAGACACAGACTGGCTTTGAAGGGTCTGCAGTCTGTGCCCTCAGAGGCATCCGCCCAAGCAGCCAAGTGCACTTGATTCCTGCGGGAGCTGTCCCTCGTCTCCTTATCTCACAGGCTCTTCCACACGCCGGGAGGACAGAGGTCCCACGAGCTCGGGGCTCCAGTCAAGCTGCAGCCGCTGCCCTCCCTCTGGAAGCTCCAGGGGCAGGTGTGTCTCCTGCGAGCTCATGGCTGGGGACGGAGGTCTCTGGCCCGCTGCCAGCCCTCAACCTGCAGACCTCAGGAGGAGCACCATGGCCTTGGACCCTTCTCCGGTCATGTCTCCCTGACCCTTCTTCAGTGGTGCTCACTCCACTTTTAGGGACCCTGTGGTGACCTTGGGCCACCTGTGTGATCCAGGACCTCTCCCCATCTGGCTCCTGAAGGTAATCCCACCTGCAAAGACCTCTTGCCCTGCAAGGCCACCTGTCACAGGCTCTGGATGGAAGTGAGGACTATCAGGGTCTACAGGATGCCAGCTGCAGGGGCAGGGGCCAGACAGCTGTGCACGCGTTCTGTTACTTTCTCTTTCTTTCATCCTCTCCTCGGCGCCCATCCTACAGGAAGGGCACCAGTGGTGCAGATGGGGGTGGGGGGCAGGGAGGGACTGACCCCCAGGAGGCAGATGCAAGACAACCGAACAAGGGCCAGATGGATTCTGGATGGGAAAGGGCACTCGGGGTACACCATTCTCCAGCAGATGTCCCCAGGGCGTTAGTCTGCCTGCCGACTGCTGCCAACTGCACCTCCCGGATCCCTGGATCCCTGGGGGCACTGTCCTTGGGTTCAGCCCATGGGAGGCAAAGGCAAGAGGTGGGAGGGGCAAAGAAGTGGAGGGGTGTTTCTTCCCTGCACCCTCCACAGCTAAGGCCAGGAACCCCTCCTCCACTGCCAGCTCCTACAAGGCTCCATTCAGCCCTTGGGGGGTGAGCGGGGGTGCAGCAGCTCCCCTGTGGATTCCTGGGCACCTGGACTTCCCTTCGGGTTCCCTTCCCCTGCCCTCCCCCCACTAGTCCTCACTGACTGGAGTCCTGCTTTCTGCCCTTGACTCACACTAACTCACAAAGGCCTTGAGAAGCCCACCCAACAGTGGCCATGTGTCATCTCCTGAGAAACCCAGCCAGCTGATATGATGCACGGAGCCCCACGTCTGTGCCCTGTCCTCCCTGGAGCAAGAAGCCTACCCCCCACTGTCTCCCTGACTGAGCCCTCCTGCTGTGCATACCAGCTGCACCCACTCCTGTCCAGAGCCCACTCTGACAGCCCACCTTCCACGGGCAGGGGTTTATCCTTCAGGTGTGGCTTCTCCACACCTGTGTCATCCCCCCTGTCATATGATCACTGTGTCTCTGTGACCAGATCAGGGTCAAGGCACAGGAGTAGACCACACATCCAGCCCCCCAGTGCCCACTAAATCTTCAGACTGGGGGACTGTCTCGGTCCTTCCCCATCAGAGCTTCTGCTGGTGGCTCCTGGGAGCTCTTACTGAACAAGTCCCCCTGTTGATTC
Organism: Mustela lutreola; assembly: GCF_030435805.1. Lineage (NCBI taxonomy): Eukaryota > Metazoa > Chordata > Mammalia > Carnivora > Mustelidae > Mustela > Mustela lutreola. Next base: position 166,497,297 of record NC_081292.1, read on the forward strand.
CTACCCATCATGAAATTAGAGAAACGCCATCCCAGAGAGGCCAATCTTCAGTTATCTCTGTGTTTCTGGAGCCACACACAATCCTTGATGTCAGCTCATTTTCAGTGACAGTTTTGGATGAAGTTCAAGCAGGGTGTCATTCTACACACTGTGTGATCCCCCACTCACCTTTGTCACAGAGGTCCGAGGACAATGACAGGACATAAGAGGAGTCCCCTTATCAGAAACTGGCTGGCACAACAAAAAAGACCCCCACACACTGATGCAGATTGAGAGTCAGACCATCGTCCCCAGTCACCCCATGGTGGGACCTGGTGGTCAGCAAGCCCACCACCCGTATGGCCTTTCCAAGGAACGGACAGCCAAGATCCGCCCTTTGTCTGAAGGAAGCATGGAAGCATTGAACATGAGAGACAGAAACCAAGATCAACAAAAAAGATTTTTAAAGAGAACTAAGAAAAAACACATAAAACAAAAGGCAGGAAATAAAATCAAGATCAATAAAAAGGATGCCCTCCGAAAGCGAAGAGAAGATTTGGCACCCATGAAATGGGAGGGGATGCTGAAAAAAGGGAATAGAAACGTGCTAGCAGAACTTCCCAAAGGGGATATTTGAAGTTGGGGAAATCCACCAGAAAGTGGAAATATAGGTCAAAAAATAAGAGGGGAAAAGCTGAGAGCTGAGAGGAGGGGATTATCAAATAAATATTTCAAAACCTTTCCTACAGCTAAAGAATACGAGATCCTCAGTGGAAGGGGCCCACCCAGCGCCCAGCACAGTGACTGAAGGAAACCTCATACCCTGAGAACCGTTGAGATTCTTCACTGGGGGTAAAGAAGAGCCCAGAAAGCTTTCAGAGAGAAAGAGCTGGTCACTGGGAGAGGCTGAACCCCAGAGTGGCGTAGACTTCTCGACAACCATACCAGGGGCACAAGGAAAGTGTCAGGAGTCCCAGCCACACTTTTGATCACATGTAAAAAGGAAGGAAAGAAATGTGCCAACATTTCAAGGTAGCAGAAAGTGTACTTCCCATGTACCATTCCTTGGGTTCTTATGAAGAATATCTTCCACGGAATGAAGGGATTAGATCAAAAGAGGAAGGTATAAAATCCACAAACCAGAGAAGCCCACAGGGTAGTGAGGCTCAGGGAATGTGTCAGAGGACGGAGGAGATGCCCCTCAGCGAGCCTTGTGCTGAGACTGAAGGAGGACCAGACTGGGCAGGAGGTCAGAGGGCATGGGGTCACTGCCAAGACAAAAAAAATTACAGAATGTGAGTGACCATGTCGAAGGGGTTTTAGAGTTTGTAGCAAGGTTTAAGGTTGAATTTAAAAATAGGTGCATAGAAAAACAGATTTTAAGCTGGGGGAGCGCATCAAGGAAAGGAAAAAGTTTGTCCCAAGGGGAATAGAAGAACGTACGCTTTGGGTACAAGTGCCTTCATTGTGAAAAATATTTTCATGAGCGTAAGAACAAACATCAAATACTGATTTGACCAAAAATTGGGCAAAGACTTGTGATGAAGGGTTGGAGGCAGAGTGGAGTGCCTGGGAGGGAGTCTGTTCTTTCCACAGCAAGACATCAAGACTGGAAGCTTGTTATTTAGAAACAGCTCCAAGAATTACAAAGACCTTTCTCTGGATACTTCAAGAGAGATAGCAAAGGGCATGAAAGTCTTGTTTGACCTCTTCAACCAAGTATTTCCTTTACTTTGATTAGAAAGTGTTGGTTTTCTTAAAGGAAAAAAAAGTCAAGCCACCCTGAGACATTTTCATTATACGACAAAATGCCTGAAATTTGAAAACTATCAAAATTTTAAATCTTTGAGGGAAAAGATGTGAGCAGAGACTTTTCTACCAAGTTCTCATACTTGGAGGAAAAAAATTAGGAGACATTTTTAGATATAGATTCTCAAGAACAGTCCTATATGCGCATACATAGTCCCTTAAACATAACCAGAATATATATCCGTAGTTGAATCAATAAAAAGTCACCAAAACTGAGAGGTCAAAGGTATGGAAAATACGTATTTTCAAAACTTACGGCAATCAATAAAAGTAGTTTTCAAAAAACATCAGTTTCAATGAGTACCCCTGGAATACTCATTAAAAAAATGAAAATATTGCAATTATTCTTCGAGAAGACGTTCCTTATGTTCTGAAATTCAATAATAACATCTTGGAGCAAGACCCAGAACATAGCACAGCAGGTTAAAAGGAAGGATGAGTGTACAAAGAATTTTTGACACACTTAGGTAGAGGGGCTTGGTACAATCAGAGCTGGAAAAACCCTAAATGGGCATGTGTGCTCCTTTTAGGGGCACAAATGAAAACAGCCAAATGTCCGCGCACAAAGGATGGGACTACCAACAGATTGTTACTGCCCAGAATCTTGCCCACAGTGAAAACAGGAGTCACCAGGACAAGATGCAAAATATATTCTCCTGTTGTCCGCCCCTTCTCTTCTGACCCCCTCTTATGATTCTCCCCTAGAAACCCAAAAGGAGAATCCAACAGGTGCACGTTGTCCTCAACAGCAACTCAGCCCTGGCCAAGACGGTGGCCTGGGGATGGCCCAAGTAGGGAGAGAGAAACAGGGCAGAGGCAGTCGTGGGAGACAACGCATGGAGCTTGGTTTCAGAAAGCACCTTGAAATTGTCCACTGAGGCGCTACAGAAGGATTGGTGAGCTGAACTGAGACGCTCAGGGAAGGTGGATTCCGAGCCAGGATTTCCTACTCACTACTCACAGGTTCTCCTGGAGCTTGGAGGCGGAGGGTGGGGGGTGGTTTGCATCCTGGAACCAAGCCAAGACTTGGTGTCTTATTCCTGAAACAGGGGTAATAGAGCGCTCGCCTGCCCCTAGGATGTAGTGGGGCTGCAGTGATGTCAGGAACATGCGGGTGGGACCCCCAGGGCCCCTCTGTGTACCCTGCCCAGGAGGTGGTCAGGCTAATGCCTTGCACATGGGCCGTCCATCATTCCTCCCTTCACCTGCCTCCTCCCCGCCCCCCCATCACCTTCTCTCCCTCAATGGCCCCAATGAGGTAGTTACGCTTTCTTCCTTCCAAAGGCTGTTGCAAACATTAAAGAGCCATTACTCTAAATTATTGAAGATGCTTCTGTCTGAAGTGGACGTTTGAGCCTGTCAAGAAATTTCACCTTCAAAGTCGTTGAGTTGGTTTAGAACAATCCCTCATGCGTCATGTTTCCTTGATGGGGTTTCCAATCCCCTTGGAGCCTGTCTGAAGTGAAGTAGTCCACGCTGGGGCCCTGGAGGGTGGGGGTAGAAAGAGCCCCCCAGGCTGTCCACCTACTCAGCGTTAACTAGACAGGGCACATAGGTCTGAAACAGGCCTCCTTACGCAGGAGTCATTGTTATGCTGAACTCACCTATTAATACCACAAAGCCAAGAATAAGGTTTCCTGCAAGAGAAAAGAGCAAGTGCCCCCCTAGGCTGGCCAGAGACCGCTGGGTGCTCGCCCTCCAAGGACTTGGGGGTTGGGGCTAGGCTCTGGGCTTCGGGACTCTAGGCTCTGACAGCCAGAAATCCAGTCAACGCCAGGGGGGCTGCACCTGGGAAAGGTTGCCCAGACACGCATTACCCTTGGACAACAGCAGAATATTTACCTCTACAGAGGTTGAAACTGAACTACCACGAGTTTCCAAAATTGTTCTACAAAAGAGAGGTAACAATGCTCCCTTAAAAATAAATCCTATCTAATGGACATCAGAAGAAAGCAGGAGTGGCAATCCTTATATCAGATCAATTAGATTTTAAGCCAAAGACTATAATAAGAGATGAGGAAGGACACTATATCATACTCAAAGGGTCTGTCCAACAAGAAGATTTAACAATTTTAAATATCTATGCCCCCAATGTGGGAGCAGCCAACTATATAAACCAATTAATAACAAAATCAAAGAAACACATCAACAATAATACAATAATAGTAGGGGACTTTAACACTCCCCTCACTGAAATGGACAGGTCATCCAAGCAAAAGATCAGCAAGGAAATAAAGGCCTTAAACGACACACTGGACCAGATGGACATCACAGATATATTCAGAATATTTCATCCCAAAGCAACAGAATACACATTCTTCTCTAATGCACATGGAACATTCTCCAGAATAGATCACATCCTCGGTCCTAAATCAGGACTCAACCGGTATCAAAAGATTGGGATCATTCCCTGCATATTTTCAGACCACAATGCTCTAAAGCTAGAACTCAACCACAAAAGGAAGTTTGGAAAGAACCCAAATACATGGAGACTAAACAGTATCCTTCTAAAGAATGAATGGGTCAACCGGGAAATTAAAGAAGAATTGAAAAAAATCATGGAAACAAATGATAATGAAAATACAACGGTTCAAAATCTGTGGGACACAACAAAGGCAGTCCTGAGAGGAAAATATATAGCGATACAAGCCTTTCTCAAGAAACAAGAAAGGTCTCAGGTACACAACCTAACCCTACACCTAAAGGAGCTGGAGAAAGAACAAGAAAGAAACCCTAAGCCCAGCAGGAGAAGAGAAATCATAAAGATCAGAGCAGAAATCAATGAAATAGAAACCAAAAAAACAATAGAACAAATCAACGAAACTAGGAGCTGGTTCTTTGAAAGAATTAATAAAATTGATAAACCCCTGGCCCAACTTATCAAAAAGAAAAGAGAAAGGACCCAAATAAATAAAATCATGAATGAAAGAGGAGAGATCACAACTAACACCAAAGAAATACAAACTATTATAAGAACATACTATGAGCAACTCTACGGCAATAAATTTGACAATCTGGAAGAAATGGATGCATTCCTAGAAACATATAAACTACCACAACTGAACCAGGAAGAAATAGAAAGCCTGAACAGACCCATAACCAGTAAGGAGATTGAAACAGTCATTAAAAATCTCCAAACAAACAAAATCCCAGGGCCAGACGGCTTCCCGGGGGAATTCTACCAAACATTTAAAGAAGAACTAATTCCTATTCTCCTGAAACTGTTCCAAAAAATAGAAATGGAAGGAAAACTTCCAAACTCATTTTATGAGGCCAGCATCACCTTGATCCCAAAACCAGACAAGGATCCCACCAAAAAAGAGAGCTATAGACCGATATCCTTGATGAACACAGATGCGAAAATACTCAACAAAATACTAGCCAATAGGATTCAACAGTACATTAAAAAGATTATTCACCACGACCAAGTGGGATTTATTCCAGGGCTGCAAGGTTGGTTCAACATCCGCAAATCAGTCAATGTGATACAACACATCAATAAAAGAAAGAACAAGAACCATATGATACTCTCAATAGATGCTGAAAAAGCATTTGACAAAGTACAACATCCCTTCCTGATCAAAACTCTTCAAAGTGTAGGGATAGAGGGCACATACCTCAATATCATCAAAGCCATCTATGAAAAACCCACCGCAAATATCATTCTCAATGGAGAAAAACTGAAAGCTTTTCCGCTAAGGTCAGGAACACGGCAGGGATGTCCATTATCACCACTGCTATTCAACATCGTACTAGAGGTCCTAGCCTCAGCAATCAGACAACAAAAGGAAATTAAAGGCATCCAAATCGGCAAAGAAGAAGTCAAATTATCACTCTTCGCAGATGATATGATACTATATGTGGAAAACCCAAAAGACTCCACTCCAAAACTGCTAGAACTTATACAGGAATTCAGTAAAGTGTCAGGATATAAAATCAATGCACAGAAATCAGTTGCATTTCTCTACACCAACAGCAAGACAGAAGAAAGAGATATTAAGGAGTCAATCCCATTTACAATTGCATCCAAAACCATAAGATACCTAGGAATAAACCTAACCAAAGAGACACAGAATCTATACTCAGAAAACTATAAAGTACTCATGAAAGAAATTGAGGAAGACACAAAGAAATGGAAAAATGTTCCATGCTCCTGGATTGGAAGAATAAATATTGTGAAAATGTCTATGCTACCTAAAGCAATCTACACATTTAATGCAATTCCTATCAAAGTACCATCCATCTTTTTCAAAGAAATGGAACAAATAATGCTAAAATTTATATGGAACCAGAAAAGACCTCGAATAGCCAAAGGGATATTGAAAAAGAAAGCCAACGTTGGTGGCATCACAATTCCGGACTTCAAGCTCTATTACAAAGCTGTCATCATCAAGACAGCATGGTACTGGCACAAAAACAGACACATAGATCAATGGAACAGAATAGAGAGCCCAGAAATAGACCCTCAAATCTATGGTCAACTAATCTTCGACAAAGCAGGAAAGAATGTCCAATGGAAAAAAGACAGCCTTTTCAATAAATGGTGCTGGGAAAATTGGACAGCCACATGCAGAAAAATGAAATTGGACCATTTCCTTACACCACACACAAAAATAGACTCAAAATGGATGAAGGATCTCAATGTACGAAAGGAATCCATCAAAATCCTTGAGGAGAACACGGGCAGCAACCTCTTCGACCTCTGCCGCAGCAACATCTTCCTAGGAACAACGCCAAAGGCAAGGGAAGCAAGGGAAAAAATGAACTACTGGGATTTCATCAAGATCAAAAGCTTTTGCACAGCAAAGGAAACAGTTAACAAAATCAAAAGACAACTGACAGAATGGGAGAAGATATTTGCAAACGACATATCAGATAAAGGACTAGTGTCCAGAATCTATAAAGAACTTAGCAAACTCAACACCCAAAGAACAAATAATCCAATCAAGAAATGGGCAGAGGACATGAACAGACATTTCTGCAAAGAAGACATCCAGATGGCGAACAGACACATGAAAAAGTGCTCCATATCACTCGGCATCAGGGAAATACAAATCAAAACCACAATGAGATATCACCTCACACCAGTCAGAATGGCTAAAATCAACAAATCAGGAAATGACAGATGCTGGCGAGGATGCGGAGAAAGGGGAACCCTCCTACACTGTTGGTGGGAATGCAAGCTGGTGCAGCCACTCTGGAAAACAGCATGGAGGTTCCTCAAAATGTTGAAAATAGAACTGCCCTATGACCCAGCAATTGCACTATTGGGTATTTACCCTAAAGATACAAATGTAGTGATCCAAAGGGACACATGCACCCGAATGTTTATAGGAGCAATGTCCACAATAGCCAAACTATGGAAAGAACCTAGATGTCCATCAACAGATGAATGGATCAAGAAGATGTGGTATATATACACAATGGAATACTATGCAGCCATCAAAAGAAATGAAATCTTGCCATTTGCAACAACATGGATGGAACTAGAGCGTATCATGCTTAGCGAAATAAGTCAAGCAGAGAAAGACAACTATCATATGATCTCCCTGATATGAGGAAGTGGTGATGCAATATGGAGGCTTAAGTGGGTAGAAGAAGAATAAATGAAACAAGATGGGATTGGGAGGGAGACAAACCATAAGTGACTCTTAATCTCACGAAACAAACTGAGGGTTGCCGGGGGGAGGGGGTTTGGGAGAAGGGGGTGGGATTATGGACATTGGGGAGGGTATGTGATTTGGTGAGTGCTGTGAAGTGTGTAAACCTGGTGATTCACAGACCTGTACCCCTGGGGATAAAAATATATGTTTATAAAAAATAAAAAATTAAAAAAAAAATAATAATAAATAAAAATAAAAAAAAAAAAATAAATCCTATCAACCCAGCACCGATCAGAGGTTGCCAGCGGCTACAGGGGTTGGGAAGGCGGGGAACTGCTTAATGGTTAATGCGCTTTACTTTGCCAAGAAGGAAACACTTTGAAAGGAGACAGAGCGTGTGGTTTCACAACAGTGTGAATGGATTCAAGGCCACTAAATTGCTCGCTTTAAAAATGGTTTAATTTTCTTTTCTGTAAATTTCACCTCCATAAACTTTTTTAAATCATTTCAAAGCGCTCTCCCTTCTGGCTTGCAAGGCTCATCAGCTTTGGGGGAGGGGAGGGGACTGTGTGCTGTATGCTCTGGGGTAGCCAAGGTGGGGACAGTCCCCCTCCAGCTCCACCGGGCGGGATGGCCATCTGGGATGGAGCGCCCACTGAGGCCTCTTGGTCGTAGGAGGCCAGCAAATGGTTCTTCTTTTAAAAACCCATACATTCTGATAGATTCCTGCCTGACTTTGAGGTCTTCTATCCATTTTGAGTTTATCTTTGTGTATGGTGTGAGAGAATGGTCGAGGTTCTTTCTTCTACACATAGTTGTTCAATTTTCCCAGCCCCATTTATTGAAGAGACTGTCTTTTTCCCACTGGATATTTTTTCCTGCTTTACAGAAGATTATTTGGCCATAAAGTTGCAGGTCTGTATCTGGGCTCTCTACTCTGTTCCACTGGTCTGTGTGTTTTTGTGCCAGTACCATGTTGTCTTGGTGATCACAGCTTTATAGTAAAGCTTGAAGTCAGGCAACGTGATACCCCTAGTTTTGTTTTTCTTTTTCAACATTTCCTTAGCAATTCGGGGTCTCTTCTGGTTCCATACAAATGTTAGGATTGTTTGCTCCGGCTCTTTGAAAAATGCCAGTGGAATTTTGATGGGAATGGCATTGAAAGTATAGATTGCTATAGGCAGTATAGACATTTTAATAATGTTTATTCTCCCAATCCATGAGCATGGAATGCCCTTCCATCTTTCTGTGTCTTCTTTAATTTCTTTCATGAGTGTTCTGTAGTTCCTTGAGTACAGATCCTTTACCTCTTTGGTTAGGTTTATTCCCAGGTGTCTTACGGTTCTTGGTGCTACAGTAAATGGAATCGATTCTCTAATTTCCCCTTCTGTATTTTCACTGTTAGTGTATAAGAAACCAACTGATTTCTGTACATTGATTTTGTATCCTGCCACATTACTGAACTGCTATATGAGTTCTAGTAGTTCGGGGGTGGAATCTTTTGGGTTTTCCATATAAAGTATCACGTCATCTGCAAAGACAGAAAGTTTGACTTCTTCATTGCCAATTTGAATACCTTTTATTTCTCTTTGTTGTCTGATTGCTGTTAGTACTTCTAACACTATGTTGAACAAGAGTGGTGAGAGTGGGCATTCTTGTTGTGTTCCTGATCTCAGTGGGAAGAATGTCAGCTTTTCCCCATTGAGGATGATATTCGCTGTGGGTTTTTCTTAGATAGTCTTTATGAAGTTGAGGAATGTTCCCTCTATCCCTATACTTTGAATCATTTTAATCAGGAATGGATGCTGTATCTTGTCAAATGCTTTTTCTGCATCAATTGAGAGGACCATGTGGTTCTTCTCTCTTCTCTTCTTGACTTGTTTTCTCACATCAATTGATTTGCAAATGTTGAACATAGGCAGTAACCTCTTCAACATCAGCCACAGCGACTTCTTTCAAGATATGTCATCAAAGGCAAAGGATGAACTTTTGGGACTTCATCAAGTTCAAAAGTTTCTGCACAGCAAAAGAAACAGCCAACAAAACAAAGAGGCAACCCATGGAATGGGAGAAGATATTCGCAAATGACCCTACAGACAAAGGGCTGATATCCAAGATCTATAAAGAACTCCTCAAACTCAACACACACAAAACAGATAATCACATCAAAAAAATGGGCAGAAGACATGAACAGACACTTCTCCAAAGAAGACATACAAAGGGTAACAGACACGTGAAAAAAAATGTTCATCCTATCATCAAGGAGATTCAAGTCAAAACCACATTGAGATACCACCTTACACCAGTTAGAATGGCCAAAATTAACAAGACAGTAAACAACAAGTGTTGGAGAGGATGTGGAGAAAGGGGAGCCCTCTTAACACTGTTGGTGGGAATGCAAGTTGGTGTAGCCACTTTGGAAAACAGTGTGGAGATTCCTGAAGAAACTAAAAATAGAGCTTCCTATGACCCTGCAATTGCACTACTGGGTATTTACCCCCAAAGATACAGATGTAGTGAAAAGAAGGGCCATCTGTACCCCAATGTTCATAGCAGCAATGGCCACAGTTGCCAAACTGTGGAAAGAACCAAGATGCCCTTCAGCAGATGAATGGGTAAAGAAGATATGGTCCATATATACAATGGAATATTATGCCTCCATCAGAAAGGATGATACCCAACTTTTGTATCAACATGGATGGGACTGGAAGAGATTATTCTGAGTGAAATAACTCAAGCAGAGAGAGAGTCAATTATCATATGGTTTTGCTTACTTGTGGAGCAAAAGGAACAACATGGAGGACATGGGGAGATGGAAAGGAGAAAGGAGTTGGGGGAAATTGGAGGGAGAGATGAAGTATGAGAGACTGTGGACTCTGAGAAACAATCTGAGGGTTTTGGAGGGGCATGAGGGTGGGAGGTTGGGTGAGCCTGGTGGTGGGTATTAAGGAGGACACATACTGCATGGAGCACTGGGTGTTGTGCATAAACAATGAATTCTGAAACACTGAAAAGAAATAACTTTTTTAAAATTTTAAAATAAAAATAAATAAATAAATAAAACCGATATATTGTTCTGGTTCACAAAGTCATAGGATGAAAAAATATACATAATAAAGAAAATACAAAACATCTATCCTTTCACTACTTAGAAATGGCATCTTATATTTTAATGTATAGCCTCTTAACCATTTTTCTATTTGCATATATACTTTTGAAAATGATTTTGGATTTCTCCACTTTTTTAACCAGTTTCTTGTGTTTGGTTGTGTGCAATCATATCATAAGCTTCCGGACACCTCTCTCCCTTACTCTTAAGTTGTGCATTGCCGGGTGGGTGTGGAGATGTGGAAAGATCTTCCAGTAATCTGCCACTGAGATTTGCTCTTTTAAATCTTTTAAGTTTTTCTGGTCCTTCCTTTGTCTTCATGGTTTTGACTTTTAAAATACCAGTTTTCCATCTCCTCTCAGGCTTCTCTTTATCTTCTGTTCTTTGATGTTAGAAAGCTTAACATATGACTTGTGTGTGCACACATGTGTGCTTGTGCGTGTGTGTGTGTTTACATGTGTGAAGCACAGTGAAAGGGAAGTGGGGTCTGGAATAATTATCTGAACTTGGTTCTTCTACAGATATTTTAGCAAGAAATAAGTCTTATTTCCTTTGACAGTAATTTGTATGTTTGCAGGAGCCGAGACTGTGAATTTGGTCAGAACAGCTTGAAGTTGAAGGAGAAGCTCTCCACAGACTTGGTGGTGGGAGTCCCCCCTGAGTGTTCCTGCACCCATGGGGACATGGCTTAGAGTCGGGCACCCTTCACCCATGCATGGGGCTTGGGGTAGTGCTGTCAACCATTGGAGAAGTCCCCCAGCCCAATGCTCTTTTCAGAATTGTTTCTAACTCTCCAGGCCCCTCTCTCCAGCTTCCTTACATGTTGTGGTGTGCCCCCTCCCAATCTAAGTGGAATTGTCTGCTGTCACCAAGTGGCAGCTGATGGGGTCAGTCCCACCAGGTGAGTTACTGAGTCTGTCTCAAAGGGTCTCTTCTCTCTGGCATTGGACAGCAAAATGACTAAAACAAATAGATCTCAAACAGTGGAACCTTACACACCACTGGCAGGTTGGTAGGATGGCTACTGCAGGGCAGGACCATGAAGTTGGAAGCTACCCATTCTCCCTGCCTGGTGAGAGCAAAAGTTGCTAAGCAGACATTACAAGAAACCCCACAAAGAAGGGTGTCTCCCCTGAAAGAACTTAGAAGCTCAGTGTGCCCAGCTCTCTGAAATGGACTGTCCCTCTTCGTCTTCATGGCTCTCCACAGCTGTCAAATACACTTAAAAGTCCTGAGATGAGCAAGTCAACATCGTCACTTTCTTCTAAAAGTTTACCCCCAAATCCCACCATTGCCCTTTCTTCTGCTTGGCCTAAAAAACTTGCTTCTGGAAAGCAATCTGAAAAGCAGACAGAATGCAGGGTCTCCTGGGCCTCTTTCCTCGCCTGCCTCATGAAGAGGGTTCCCAACAACCCCCTCCTGTCGCCGTGTGCCCACAAGGATGCTGGCTGGGACAGACTCACATGGAACCTGAGCAGACAGTGGCGAGACCCCACATGGTGTGAGCGGGGCTTCAGTGAAGTTCTGTTGGAGCAGACGTCCCAGACTGAGGCTTTAGCAAAGGAGCTGCCTCCTTCTGAGCCCAGGTCCTAGCCTTGGTACGAGGTCCTCCCCTGCCGAGGACCATCTCATCTGGAGCTCCGTGACTTAATGTCATTTCATGCCCTCTATGAAACAGCAACCTGACCTCCACTTGGTGAGAAAAACTCATCCATCTGTCCAGCTTGGAGAATAATCACACTTGGAATCCAAGGCACTGCCGCACCCAATGGTTATGGTCAATAAAATTATAGCAGCCCAAGAAATGGCAATGTGATCGAGAATTGGACCTCCTTGGTGGCTGAAAGTCTGAGTCACTCCACTAGGTAGAGAGCCCCCACGAGCTGATGTTCTAGCTAAGGGGAAGGAATTTGGTCTGGATCATTAAACAAGGAAGCCAAAGATATTGACCGTGACCTCATGACCCACTCCAGACGTGAGAACTTTGGCAGCCTTGCCTATTTTCTCTTTGCTCGTTATGTGCACTTAGACTTGCTAACTGTTTTCTTTTCCCCCATCCTCATGAGCATGATTATTTTACATAAAAGTTATCACAGGTTAATCTTACAGTTGGGTCTTTAAGGAACAGAATGTTCATTGGGACTGGGCCACATCCTTTCCAAGGTGGTCTTAAGGGAGGGTAATCTTCCTCCAGGTTTCTTCCTCTGGTCTCCACGGCAGCCCCAGAAGTGGTGTTTTGCTCGTACACTTGCTGTATCCTCCATGGTATACCCTTTAGCCCTTCGTGGGTAACTTCTTTCACTAGTTAACTCCTATATTTAATGTTCTCAGGTCAAATTACTGGTGTTTTCTGTTTCCTGCCAGGAACCCTGGATGTTATGTTGTTATACTATTATGCAATGATACATATATAATATTATATGAAGGTATCATACAAATGGAAACTTGAACAAAAATATATAAACCTCCCCAAGTGCAAAAATATATATCAAAAAATAGAGAACTAACAAAATAGACCACATAAGGAATGACAATTTATAGAGACAATCTGGTAAACTGAGAGCACAAATTTATCATATTAAATAAATGCTGGTGGGCTTAATTCATCTACAAAAGGAAAAAACTTTGAACTTGACCAACAAAGAAAAATCCAAGGCTGTGTATATAAGAGACAGATCTAAATTGAAGAAATTTAGAAAAAGTAAAAATAAAAATATGGACAAGATGTACCAGGCAAAGGCAAATAAAAAAAAAGGTAGGAATAGTAATCTTGGCATCTAACAAGATAGAATTTAGACAAAACCAAAGTAAAAGAGACAAAGTAGAACACTTTATAAAACTTAAGTGTACAATTTGCAGTGAAAATACACACGCCAACAATGGTAAGCACAAAACTAAGATAAGAAAAGATAAATAGAAATACATAACGGGAAAATTTAACACACCTCTCTCAATAAATCTAGGCCAGATAGTATAGATACAGGGGACCCAAGCATAACCGATAAACTGTAAGTAGATTTTATGCACATATACTTCAGAATATATGTCCTTTTCACAGGTACAATACAACCCAAAGGATAAAACTAATACAAACAGGCATTCTCCAATGATTATCAACAGACTTATAAACTAATAACAAAATCAAAAAAGAAAATACCCTGCGATCTAGAAAAAAATATTAAGTGCTACTTAAAAATTCTTGAATCAAGCAGAAAGCACAGACTGATAGAGGAGGTTTTCTGGAGAAGAATAATGAAAATGTGGCATATTGGAAGCTGTTGGCAAACGGCTAAAATAGTTCCCAGATAAAAAGGATAGTATTAAATCTATCTACAGGGACGCCTGGGTGGCTCAGGGGGTTAAGCCTCTGCCTTCGGCTCGGGTCATGGTCTCAGGGTCCTGGGATTGAGCCCCACATCAGCTCTCTGCCCGTCAGGGAGCCTGCTTTCCCCTCTCTCTCTCTCTCTGCCTGCTGCTCTGCCTACTTGTGATCGCTGTCTGTCAAATAAATAAATAAGATCTTTTAAAAGTAAAAAAATAATAAAAAATAAAAAATAAATCTATCTATATATTTACAGATAGAAATAAAAATCAATTAAATATTTGGTGCACCAAATGAATTGGGTGCGCCCAATTCAGAAAGTTTTTAAAGAGAAAAAAAGCATAAAATAAGCGCCCCAAATTAGATGATGACAAAATCAGAAATTAAGAAGTTGCGGGGGAAATGCAGCAGGACTAATAGTAAACCTAAAAGCTGGTTCTTTTAAAATCTGAACAAAATAAGTAAGTCGCTAGCTATCCTAATTAAGAAGACAAAGAAAGAGACAAAACACAGATCTGAAATTCTGTGCAAACATATTTCAGAACCTAGATGAAATAACTACTTTTCCAGAAAAGTACGATAGACCCAAATCGACTTTAATATAGACAGAAAGTTTAGCCATGCCAATTACCACTGAAGAAGCAGGAGAATTAAGGTGTCCCTCTGAAGAAGCATTGCAGGAAGATGATTTCGTGGGAGAATACTATCAAACCTTTAAAGATTAGATAATCCCACTGCCACATCAATTAGTCTAGATCCTAACAAATAAAGAAAACTTCTGATGTCTTTCCACTAACCAAACATGACATTGATTCCCAAACCTGATAAAGCATACCCCCAAGTAGGGCACCTGGGTGGCTCAGTTGTTAAGCGTCTGTCTTTGGCTTAGGTCATGATCCCAGGGTACTGGGATCAAGCCCCGCTTCGGGCTCCCTGCTTGGCAGGAAGCCTGCTTCTCCCTCTCCCACTCCCCCTGCTTGTGTTCCCTCTCTCGCTGTGTCTCTGTCAAATAAATAAATAAAATCTTTAAAAAAAATATATACTGCAAAATGAAAACTCTGGACAACGTCACTTGTACATATCAACGCAAATGCTCTAAACATAATGTTAGCAAACAGGAACCTAAAATCAATCTGTTGAAATAAACTTGAATTTGTCCTGGACTTAAATTGGAAAAAACAGAATGGATTCATGATGCATTTCATCTTTAAAAACAACATGAAAGATTACTGGCTCTGCCGAAAATCCTAGGCACAAAGATAGTCCAGCAGCACTGCCCACGCCAAGGGCCCATGGATCTCCCAACACCATTTCCCACTGAAAGAAACCAGGAGAAATGGTGGAGCCCAGGTCTGGAACTGGAAAGGTACGGGATGAGCCTGGAATGGCTTTTGGCAGTCAGAAGCAAGGAAGTTCCCAAGCGTACTTGAGTGGGGTCCAAAGTGGCCAGGAGAGGCTCCCACCCCGCAAAGATGAGACAACCACATCACTGATAAAGGGAAAGCTGCGATGCTTTGGAACCCACCGGGAATATTCCCATCTACAGGTTTATGAGAACACCTGTAAAACTCATCGGTCAGTTTTTGAGGAGGCCAGCAAATCAACACATTTCTTTGCAAACTACAAAAGAAGGGAACGAACCAAGCATGTATCCTGCTCCTTATATATAAACTCTTCCTCATAGTAGCGGAAGGGAAGTTTCTTTTTATAGAGATACTCCAACTAATTAAGTGAAGAAATTACAAGAAAAGACTATGAGCATATATATCACTCCCTCATGAAGTAACAGATAGAGGAAATCTGTTTTTTGCTACGTGCTCTCTAGCATCACAGAGAGACTACGAGGCGGGATGTACCTGTGACAGATGAATACACATCCACTGATGAAGGATTATTGTCCAAAAGACCCATCTGAACCCTGGAGGCTGGTCTGCGTCTTTCAGTGCCAACCGTATCTGTTATGGGTCATTGACAGGCCATACAGGGTGCAGGAGAAGGGCGATCTCTTATTTTCCTCTTCTTCTTTACTTCCCCATTCAAAGAGATTTTAGGATGCTGTGGGATCCTACAAGTGGTGTGGCCACAGTTGAAAGAAATCAGTTGCATCGTTCATTGGATGTCAAAGTCCCAGAACCCCATGAGACAGGTGTTCCTTTCTAGCATTTTACAGATGAAAACAGTGATTTCCCTAAAGTCTACAGTTAGTTAACTGCAGACCCAGGAATCAAAACTGAAACATTTTTTTCTTTCAAGTAAGGGAGCTTGCCCATACCCCAAGTTTCCCGAATAGGGAGAGTTGCTTGGGATTTTTCAAGCTCCCCAGAAGTGCAACTGCCACAGGCATTCTTTCCACAGCAATGGGAAAGATCATGAAATCAGAAAAAATAAAATACGCTCCCAAATTTTTTGTGAAGTTGGCATTTTATTTAGAGTTTTAAATCCCGTGTCTCTAAAGGATAAGCACGTTTGTCTTGCAAAGCCTAGCTTCATAGGAAAAACAAACAAAACAAAACAAAATCTTGGAAACATGTGTGTCGCCCTTAAGAACAAACAGTAATCATTGTTGCTACAGTCATGGAAATTCTGAATGTCTTCACCAATGCATAATTCAAACACATCTGAATACATTTTATTTAAAAGTTCCCCCCAAAGTTGTCTCCTACTGGCTGATATCTTCAACATGTCCACTTGTTTGATTTTTAGCAACTGGCTCTCGGCATTACATAGGAACAGAAGAAGGAAGATTCGAAGTGGATTAGTGGATTTCCTGAGATGTTCCATGTGTCCTTGTTCCCTGAGAACGTCTTTAAGTGGTACAGGTATTGCAGAACCGGGTTCTTTAATATCTGATCCTCAGCATGAGGGGACTCCCCCCCCGCCCAGAACCAGCTTGATCACAAAAAGCACACCACACTTCTCGGCTCTCCGGAAATACCCGTCTTTGTGGCCTTTTGTCAGGATTGTGTCATCTGAAGGGCCACCTGAGGGGGCTGGTTCCTGGGAGTCAGCTATGACTTTCCTCTGCACCCTGTTTCAGTAAGGATTCGAAGGATGGATGAGTCAGCCACAGCACCGAAGCTGACCAGTTCCATAAGGAGCCCAAAAGCATTCCATCCCACTTCCTTAGACTCATGGCACTGGGCTGACCACGAAACAGTGTGAGGTCACACTTCACCTGGAAACCAGTGTGTGGAGATTCGCAGGTGACAGCACAATTTGGATGGGTAGAATCTTCTAGAAAAGTGGAGCCCCCCAGAAAACTCTCCTTTTCAACTTCCTCATTTAAATATTTAAGTTCACTTCTTTGCTTTAATTTATATAGGGAAAAGGTCACTGAAGATTTATAAGATAACCACTTTTCTGGAGCGAGCGCAAAGGACTTGGCGAGACGGACACCCCAGCACTGTGCAGGTGGCTGCCCATGGGGAACCATCGGGCAGAACGCATTGCCCTCTTTTAATGAATCCTAGGGGTAAGTTCTGTTCCTCATGCTTTTCCTTTTTCTCCTGCAAAGTACAATGCACTGGGTTTTCTTTTCCGTTTCTTTGAAGGCTTCCAACAGTTGAATTCAAAGCATTTCAAGTTCTTGTGCCTCTAAATGGAGTCCTGAATGTCGGCTAAGAAGAATCTTTCCATAGACCTCAGGTTCAAGGTGGAGATGAACCAGGAAATCCTATTTTAACAAGAACTGAAACGCTGGGAAAAGTTAATACTCAGAACCCCGGCTGTCAAGAGCTGCTGGCGGCAAACGCTGATGATGAAAAGTCGCTTTGTTTTTATTCTCAGTAACATGTAGTAGCTGAGTACATCTTGTTCAGACTTCCCCGAAAATTGAGAAAATTCACCTGCCTGTGGGATCAAGCAGAAAAAATCTAAACCTCAAAGGGGTGGTTTGCCAATGGTCTCGGGAAAAGGAACCCCGGGTAGTTCAAACACAGTTCTGAGCTGTTCCTAAGCTTGGGATTTCTCTCAGCAGAGCCTGTCCTGCCCGCAGGGATGTAAAAATAGCCCCTCTTGCTTAAGCCAGCCGCTGGACCATTCCTTCCCTCTCTCTAGGCCTCTCTTCCTCGCCTGCAAAGAGAGGGCCTTGGGGTCACCATGATCCCACACCTCAGGGCCTGCTGTCCTGCCAGCCCCAGGGGAGGCCTGTGTGCGAGATGCGATGTGCTTGCGTACCTTCCTTCCTGGCTGGACACGTGTCTCTGCGTCCACATGGGCGCCCATGAACCACCAGGAGATGCCACACTCCTTGGACGCAGGCAGTGATGGGTCTTCACCTTGGGCTCTCTCGGCCTTGAAGCAAATGCCTTTTCTCAGGCACATGCACTCCATTCCAGAGGAAGGGCAGCACGTCCACGAGACATGCCTGACCCTTCCCTTGCATCCTCGGGACAGCCCCGTCCCACGGGGGCAAGTGAGCCAGGCACCTGGGAAAGACACCTGGACTCGGGCCCCACCCAGGGAAAAATCTCAGCCGGCTGAGTTAGAAACCGCGGGGATACTAGCCTTTGCTCAAGCGATGTGGCCCATCACGTGCCTGCAGTCCACCAGCTACTCCTAAGGAAGAGTGCCACCCTCAAGCGGCAGTCCCACACCAAGGCTCTGTCCCCTGACGTTCTGGGATGCTCCCCTCCCGCAGGAGGCCTGATTTCTGCAGGCAGCAAACCTTCAAAGGCTCCGGCGCGGGGAGGACCAGCTGCAGATAATTTAGCCCGTCCATCAAGCGCTGGCCTGGGCCACATCCACTTCCCTCCAAGCACGGCTGTTACATGTCCAAATGACAGCTGTCGGCACAAAGGAGAGGGCAAGGGGGCCAGATTCCTGAAGCCATCGAAAGTCGGGCGTGACATCTTTGCATCCCTTCCGCGCAGGACGCCGAGCGGACGGTCATTTTCCTCCATGCTCTGCAGTCTCCCCACTCCAGCCATGCATGGGACCACAGCCTGGAGCTAACAACTGAGATTTGGTCCGGCCAGGGTTTCGCCTCTTCCCACCTTGGAGTCCGGTTTCTGGTCTCCCAGGATAAACGCTGGTCTCACTGCCTCACCAGCTTATCCGTGAAAAAGACTTGGAGAATCCCAAAGGACACCCAAAAAGATCATTTTGGTTTCTTTCTGCTTCCTTTCTATTCAGCAACATCAGTATTTGGAAGCTTCATGGGAAAACAAATGATGACCCCGAAGCCTTTGCCTTTCCTAGACGCCAGGTCAGGCCAGCCTCAGAAGATAGAAGACGCACATCCATGAGTCATGTGACAGACACGTCCAGAGCCCCAGTGGTCAGAGACTACAAGGACACGGCAGATTTTGGAGACCAGCGCCCTCCTAAAGCAGGTGCTGCTCGTCTGTGCATTTCAATAATTTACATATAAAGGTGACAGCACCTGGGATGTCAGCCAGCCATTCCTTCTCATCCCATAAGTGTACCTTCCCCAGGAGACAGCCACATCAATCTGTCCATCCATCCAGGGAAAGACTCCCCATGCACCTGCCTGTGCAAACAGCCATGGGCCAGAGGCAAACCATCCCCAGGTTGCTGAGCATTTGTTCAACCTTCCTCAGGTAGACTCCAACTGTGACAAAGCATGGGTTGAGCTAATTTTCCTCTTCCCTCGCTGGACAGTGGCTCCCACCCGCAGAACTCGGGTCACCCCTCTATCTCCAGATGCCCCTTCCTGCTCTCAACAGAGGCATGGATGGCCCTAGGTCCTTCAGCTTAGGTAAAAAACCATTGTGTTCATCAAGGATATCGGTCTATAGCTCTCTTTTTTGGTGGGATCCTTGTCTGGTTTTGGGATCAAGGTGATGCTGGCCTCATAAAATGAGTTTGGAAGTTTTCCTTCCATTTCTATTTTTTGGAACAGTTTCAGGAGAATAGGAATTAGTTCTTCTTTAAATGTTTGGTAGAATTCCCCCGGGAAGCCGTCTGGCCCTGGGCTTTTGTTTGTTTGGAGATTTTTAATGACTGTTTCAATCTCCTTACTGGTTATGGGTCTGTTCAGGCTTTCTATTTCTTCCTGGTTCAGTTGTGGTAGTTTATATGTTTCTAGGAATGCATCCATTTCTTCCAGATTGTCAAATTTATTGCTGTAGAGTTGCTCATAGTATGTTCTTATAATAGTTTGTATTTCTTTGGTGTTAGTTGTGATCTCTCCTCTTTCATTCATGATTTTATTTATTTGGGTCCTTTCTTTTTTCTTTTTGATAAGTCGGGCCAGGGGTTTATCAATTTTATTAATTCTTTCAAAGAACCAGCTCCTAGTTTCGTTGATTTGTTCTATTGTTTTTTTGGTTTCTATTTCATTGATTTCTGCTCTGATCTTTATGATTTCTCTTCTCCTGCTGGGCTTAGGGTTTCTTTCTTGTTCTTTCTCCAGCTCCTTTAGGTGTAGGGTTAGGTTGTGTACCTGAGACTTTTCTTGTTTCTTGAGAAAGGCTTGTACCGCTATATATTTTCCTCTCAGGACTGCCTTTGTTGTGTCCCACAGATTTTGAACCGTTGTATTTTCATTATCATTTGTTTCCATGATTTTTTTCAATTCTTCTTTAATTTCCCGGTTGACCCATTCATTCTTTAGAAGGATACTGTTTAGTCTCCATGTATTTGGGTTCTTTCCAAACTTCCTTTTGTGGTTGAGTTCTAGCTTTAGAGCATTGTGGTCTGAAAATATGCAGGGAATGATCCCAATCTTTTGATACCGGTTGAGTCCTGATTTAGGACAGAGGATGTGATCTATTCTGGAGAATGTTCCATGTGCGCTAGAGAAGAATGTGTATTCTGTTGCTTTGGGATGAAATATTCTGAATATATCTGTGATGTCCATCTGGTCCAGTGTGTCATTTAAGGCCTTTATTTCCTTGCTGATCTTTTGCTTGGATGACCTGTCCATTTCAGTGAGGGGAGTGTTAAAGTCCCCTACTATTATTGTATTATTGTTGATGTGTTTCTTTGATTTTGTTATTAATTGGTTTATATAGTTGGCTGCTCCCACGGACCTCAATGTGCGAAAGGAATCCATCAAAATCCTTGAGGAGAACACGGGCAGCAACCTCTTTGACCTCTGCCGCAGCAACATCTTCCTAGGAACAACGCAAAAGGCAAGGGAAGCAAGAGAAAAAATGAACTATTGGGATTTCATCAAGATCAAAAGCTTTTGCACAGCAAAGGAAACAGTTAACAAAATCAAAAGACAACTGACAGAATGGGAGAAGATATTTGCAAACGACATATCAGATAAAGGACTAGTGTCCAGAATCTATAAAGAACTTAGCAAACTCAACACCCAAAGAACAAATAATCCAATCAAGAAATGGGCAGAGGACATGAACAGCCATTTCTGCAAAGAAGACATCCAGATGGCCAACAGACACATGAAAAAGTGCTCCATATCACTCGGCATCAGGGAAATACAAATCAAAACCACAATGAGATATCACCTCACACCAATCAGAATGGCTAAAATCAACAAGTCAGGAAATGACAGATGCTGGCGAGGATGCGGAGAAAGGGGAACCCTCCTACACTGTTGGTGGGAATGCAAGCTGGTGCAGCCACTCTGGAAAACAGCATGGAGGTTCCTCAAAATGTTGAAAATAGAACTGCCCTATGACCCAGCAATTGCACTATTGGGTATTTACCCTAAAGATACAAATGTAGTGATCCAAAGGGACACATGCACCCGAATGTTTATAGCAGCAATGTCCACAATAGCCAAACTACGGAAAGAACCTAGATGTCCATCAACAGATGAATGGATCAAGAAGATGTGGTATATATACACAATGGAATACTATGCAGCCATCAAAAGAAATGAAATCTTGCCATTTGCGACAACATGGATGGAACTAGAGCGTATCATGCTTAGCAAAATAAGTCAAGCAGAGAAAGACAACTATCATATGATCTCCCTGATATGAGGAAGTGGTGATGCAACATGGGGGCTTAAGTGGGTAGGAGAAGAATCAATGAAACAAGATGGGATTGGGAGGGAGACAAACCATAAGTGACTCTTAATCTCACAAAACAAACTGAGGGTTGCTGGGGGGAGGGGGTTTGGGAGAACGGGGTGGGATTACGGACATTGGGGAGGGGTATGTGCTTTGGTGAGTGCTGTGAAGTGTGTAAACCTGGTAATTCACAGACCTGTACCCCTGGGGATAAAAATATATGTTTATAAAAAATAAAAAATTAAAAAAAAAAAAAAAAACATTGTGTTGGCCAGTCCCCCTGCATGCCCACCATGGTCCCGTCTGACTCCAGGCAGCTCTGTTGTCTTGCCTGAGTCCCTTCGTCTTTACCCTGGGATGCTCCCTCCTTCCCTGCTCCTGACCCTCAAATTGCATGGCACACTAGGGCTGCTGCAGACATGCAGATGGTTGGAAAGAGCTCTCCAGTCCCCCACTGCCCCCAGGACCCCCTCCTGCATTCCTCCTCCTTCTGGGGCTCACTTCGCAAGCCCCTCGAGCAAGTCACCCTGTCCTCACTTCCTGGCTGACCCAGTGGTCCCCTGGCTAAGTGCCCCACTAGCACTGGGACTGCCAATCTTCTGCACCGTTTCCCCCCTCCATTAGCAACCTGGCAGGAGCTTACGTGAAGTCCTCTTAGACCCGAAGAGCATGAGCCAACCTGCCAGTGAAACTTGGGGTGGGGGTGGGGGTCTATTGCGTGGACATGGGCCAACCAGCTGTCACTTACCAAGGGCTACCATGGAGGAGATCAACTGTCCATTTTATCGGTGCTGTTTTGCTGAGTAACAAAACATTACCACCTCGGTTGGCAGGATTCCTCTCCTTGTGGCTCAGGTCCCAGGTGTCAGCGGCGACTCCACACTCAGAGGCTGACCACCACTCTTTGCCTTGTGGCCCCTCCATGCTCTGGCTCACAGCACGGAGGCACACCTCTCTGAAGCCAGCAAGGGAGCATCCCCCACGACTCTGCTCTCACCTCTCAGGGGTTGGAGCAAGCTGTGGTGCGGGGGAGGGGGCGGGTCACACAAAAGCGCCAACACCAGGAGACGGGCACCACAGTCCGCCACCACACTGCCTCCCTGATGCAGGCCTCCTCCAGGGCTCTGAGAGCTTGGGTTTGTTTCCTTGTTCGGAGATGTGGGGGAATCCAAGCTCCCAAAGGCCTGGGAATTATAACATCAAAGCTGGAGGGCTGGAATGTTCTCAGTCCAGCCCCTGATTCAGAGCCGGACAGTGAATTGAGGGAGAGCAAAGGCCCGTCTCATAGACGCCACTGGAGCGGGGACCGGGAGTGAGATCTACAGTGTCCCACTGCACAGCCCTCAGAGGCAGCCTGGTCTTCGAAAAGAGGTTTCCACCATCTCTCTGACCAGGTGGCCATTGGGTCAGGTGACCTGAGACAAGCTGGCATCACCGATCTTTTGGATTAGCTGCGCCAGCTCGTCCTTCTTGACGTGGAAAAACGGCTCACTTTCGGGGTCCTGGTGCTCAGCTTCCTGAAGATGTCAACAGCTACAGACCTTCTCGAACTGGGAGTCACCCTTCCTCTGGTTCTGTCAGGGCCGAGAAGAGCCACCTCAGGCTCCTCAGCTGGAAGCGCCCAGAGGGAGACGCTTTACAGGGGAGCAATGCAAGACGGGGGAAATTTAGAAAGGAAATGGCAATCTCCTCTGGGATCCCATAATAAAATAAACATTCCTCCAAGACATCTGAGGTTTGCATGAAGGAGGGGAGAGTGGCTAAGACGTGAAGAATGCAAGTGATAAAGCAAGGTCTGGAATGCAGTTCGTGGCCTACGTGGGGAGCAGATGTCCGTGCTGGGGCTGCCTCTGTGTCACCCACGTGCCCGCTGCTGTGTGCACGGCTCACTGCCAATGTCTAGACCAGGGCCCCAAACAAAATAAGGCGGAACATGCAGGGATGAGCAAGCGATTGTGGCTCAGAAGGGCCCCCAGGACGCGGCCGTTGGCCCGAGGTTCGACCCCACGGGGGGCTCTGCAAGCCCACAGCTGGGTCCCAGCATTCAAGCCAGCCGGGGTCGGACGCCCGGCCCTCTCTACTTCTTGCTGGTCTCTTCAGGGAAACAGATCGAGATGAAAAACAGAACCGCTTCTTTTGGACGGGGACTTGAAAAAATCTTTTTAGATACCTAGCTCGAGCACGCAAATTAGGTGTGTTTCTATTCCAGTAAACTCTCTGGCCATTCCACATCCCATCCCACAAAACAAGAACCTCGTAAAGAACCTTCCGGCAACTTCTAACCAGTGTTCAGAGCCCCTCCCCTCCGCCCCCCGCAAACACACACACACACACACACACACACACACACACACACATCTGTTTGTGAAAGCAGATTGCATTCAGCTGATGTATTCACCAGATGAGTGGGACGTGCCCCTCGGCTTCATATTGTTGAGTGTGTGCTGGGGTTGCGGGGCGGGGGGGAGTGCGGACACAGATGTCAAGCAAACCTTTTTAGCGCACAGAACCTCTGACGCACGAGTGTCTGCTGATGCTAATTTGGGGCGGCATCTCTCCCCATGACTCACCAGTGGGCGGACGCAAAAGCCGCCTGCTGACCTCTGGGGCCATTTGGACCCTTCAGAGTGTGAAATTTCAATTTCTACATCAGACCTCTCCGTGTCAGGCCCGAAAAAATGCTTCATGTGAGAGCAACGTTGATGTTTTCCAGGTCGGTATTTCGGCGGGGGAGAGCAGGCGAGAGGAAGAAAGGAGTAATTTCTAGCAGGCGCACATCACGTTTGCAAACAGTGTTTAGGAAACAGACCATTCGCCCAGTCGCCCCACTTGCAAAAAGACCCCAGGCCCCAACCCATAGGAGGTCGCTGGGTTGCATCCAGCATTGGAGGGGGGCGGCGCTCACCAAACTGTAGCTCCTGGGCCCCCTTCCACAGCCGGGCATGAAGGGACACAGGTCCAAGAGCCAGCAGTGCCTGCAAGAGGCCATGTTGTCCTCAGCAGGCCCATGGAGGAAGAAGGTTACCCGGATCACAGCCCCATAGGGCCTCACCACCCTGTCCTCCTACACAAGGCTTTCTCTCGTGCCTGCACCCCTCAGCAGGCTGGGGTGTGGTGCCTCAGGCCCAAAGGGCTTCCACCAAAGGGGGTCAGTGCAAAACCAGACACACATCTGAACTGCCTACCTGGGGCGAGCTGTCAGCTCCAAGCCCTGTCCATGTTCCATGCCCTCTCCTCTTCCAGCACTTTCGCACAGCCCTGGGGGATAGGTCAAGGGCCACCCACCTTGCAGAGGCAGCCTCAGGCAGACCTCTTTTCCCCTTGGGTCTCACCTGCTCATTTCTGAGGCCCCTTTCGAACGCAGAACTACGTGATGCAAACTCTAGTGACCTCGGGGTGGTCTGTGTGCCCCAGAAAGCAGAGGCTCTGGGACTCTTTCTGTGTGGAAGGTCACAGCCGTCCCTCAGCGGTAAGAGGTCCCTAGCATGCCTGGATACGTGTCTACTCCAGAGGGAACCCCCTGCAAACCGCACCAGGAGGACTCAGGACGTGAGCTCCTAGTGTCTCACACTAAGGCATGACCATTGGCGGTGGGGCACAGGGTGCTAACTGGACAGAGGGAACCAGGAAGGAGAAGGAGCAAGGATCACCCTGGATGTGAGCCTGGGATAGCCCCCCCACCAACCACTGTGGCCTCATTCACTCAGGAGAGGACAGCACAGAGGAGGTGACTACAGTGTTCTTCACCGGAGTTCCAGGTGCCTATGGCACCCAATTTCTCACGGCTGGGTTACCGGGGCAGACTTGAAGACCTTGATCCCAGAGCCATTGGAGCAAAAACCTCCCGGCAGGATTTTCATCCTCAGTGTCATTCCATGAAGTGTGGCTGAGTGAGTTTTTGTGTTTCACTCAAGGATATTTACTGCCGGCTGGGAGGTGATAACTCAATGCACATGGACCTGAAGAGACACGATGGGAAGCAACCACATGGGACAGGCTAAGCTCCTCCAGCCACTGTCCCCAGAAAAGAGCGACAGCTAGAGTGCACAGATGACTCTCTGAGCTGTGAGGCGAACACGGGATTTCTGAGGACCAAGGAGTTAGCCTTGTTGCCATCTAAAGCACAGGTGGGTCCGTGGCAGGGACACTGGGCCACACAATGGGCCACACAACAGGCCACGCAATGGCGAAGTTCGTACTGACAGGAACCGCCATCCCAGTGCCGGAAAGGGAGGAAGGGTGGGTTTGAAGGACAAGCCCCAGTGGCGGCCAAGACAGGGGTCTCCCTCGCGGGGCAGCTGGAGCCACAGGAAGACGAGCCCAGGAGCCTGTGGAGCCCTGGGCTTTCCTTCCAACGACACGAGACCAACTTGGAGAGAATCGCTCCCGTCATCCACCATAACGGGCGCCACCACTCCTCAGCGCATCTCAGGACAGTCACGTCAGAAGCCTGGGGAGACCATACACGCCACACACACACCCCACACACTCCACACACTGCTCCACACGTCACACACCACAAACTACACACACACCACACACTCCGTTCCACGCACCACATACCGCATAGTACACACACACACCACATACACCACACATCACACTATACACACCACATACCACTCCACATGTCACATACTACACACTCCACACACCACTCCACATGTTACATATCACATACTACACACACACCACACACTACACACACCACACACCACATACTACATGCACACACCACACATCACACTACACACACCACACACACCACTCTACACATACACACCACATACTACACACACACCACATATCACATCCACCACACACACACACACACCACACACCACATACCACACACCACACACTGCTCCACACACCGCACACCACATGCTACACACACACCACACATCACACTACACACACCACACACACCACTCCACACATACACACCACATACACCACACACAGTAAACACACACCCCCCACACACACCATATACCACACACACATAGACATCTAGTCAGAGCAGTAAGGGCTTGGCCTAAGCAGATGGGGCTCCAGACCCCCTCTTCTCACTTTAAAAAAAAGAGCTTCTACATGAGACCCCATCTAAGAAGGTTTTCAGCCATGTAAAGTAGGAAGCCTCTGGTCTGGGGACAGGGTCGCTGAGTGATGGCAGTGTCCCTCAGAACTAGACCACACTCCCCCCTGACCATGTGTGCCCTGTGCCCTCCCCAAGCACAGCATGTGTTGCTCTCTTCTCACAGTCCATTCCCCCTGTCTGGAAGGGTCCCTCCAGCTTTGGGGACAGCGGTCTCTCAGGACCAGCTCAGCGACTCCTCCCAAGGCTTGGGTGGACCAGCTTGCTGCTCTGGCTCCTCCTTCCATGCTACTGACTTCTCCAGAAGAGAACCAACATGCAAGTGTGACAGTGTCCGAGAGGTCTGGCTGTCACATGTTTCAGTGCTGGGACCCCTGCTGCGGGGTGCGGTTCAGCGCAGGCCAGAGCACCTCCGCAACCAGCGTGCTCCCCCAGGCCTTGCTGCTTGTGGGCGGGATGGGGGCTCTGGGCTCGGTCCACTTGCAGCCTCAGTCTTGGCCACACAAGCCAGAGCCCCTCCTTGGCACAACTGCCAGGTTGACGAAGAACATGACAGCAGCCAACCCATCCTCCTGCTGCACAAGTCTACACCAGACAGGTGATTTCAGAACAAGGAGAAACTGGATGACTGTGCAAGTGGGTCTAGGGTTCATCCTAGGGTGCTCCTGGGGCTCAGCCGGGCCCCACAGCCCAGCAGCGGCAGACTCTGGAGGCTAGCATATGTCTCCAGGCTCCAGCCAGCTTCTCTGCCTTCTTTTGGAGCATCGGTGTGCTCTGCTCTGCGGCATCTCCTTCACATCTGCCCCTGAGTGTTGTTTGGGGGCTGCCTAATCAGTCCGATAGGAGCCTTTCCCTTACTGGAAGTGGAGGCCCTAACCCACGCCAAGACAACCGGCATTTCCCCTGGGCCCTGGGACAGTATCTGATATATGAACTGAGCAGCCAGAGGGAATGAGAAGCAGAGCTGGAGCACAGTGAGGGGACCTGAAGAGAGCAGGGTACGGATGCTCTGGGCACACCTCCCGTGGAGGCACTGGCGTGAGCCCATGCTCTATCCACAGTGCTCCCAGCAGCCTGATCTGCACAGCTCTGTGGCCTGTTGCAGGAATTACTGTCACTGTGTCACTGGCACAGGAACGGGCAGGAACAGAGAGACACGAGAGGCTTCATAACCTCACCCAGATCTCACTGTGAGCAATTGACACCAGGTCTGTCTGGCTTGAAAGTTTCCATTCCTGACCATGGTGGGATGCTGGAAGCTTGGATGGAAGTTCAACCAGATGTGGGCCGGCTTCCTGGGCAGCAGAGTGGGGAGCAGTGGAGACTGAGCTCTTCCGACCCCCGTGCCGCATCAACGTCTCCGTGACTATAGAGGCTCCCTTCAAGCACCCGGTCCTGTCCAACAAGCCTCATCTGCCCCGCCACCGCTGCTCAGCATTGGCGGACTTCACTGCAGAAGAAGTCCCAGTCAGAATCAGTTCCATTCTGAGCTCCTGGCCCTTGAGAGAGGCTTAAAGTGTCTGCCGAGAAGGGGCCTCTACATGCCCGTGGTGGTACCCAGAGCCCCCCTCTCAAGAACCTTTCTAAGTACAGATTCCAACAGACTCAGAACTGTTGTGATCTGGGTGTTGGTTTCTGATAAATCAACACAGGAATTTATACCATTAGGCAACGAAATCAATATTGTGTGCTTCCCTATGGAAGAGCAAAGGCATTTTTTTTTCAATGAATAAATCAAGAGGGTAAAATAAGTAAGGATACATTATTTGAAGTAAAATATTGAACAAATTTAATTTTTTTTTTTTGTCAGAGAGCATATGCACAGGCAGACAGAGTGGCAGGCAGAGGCAGAGGCAGAGGGAGAATCAGGGTCCCTGCTTAGCAAGGAGCCGGATGTGGGACTCAATCCCAAGATGCTGGGACCATGACCTGAGCCGAAAGCAGCTGCTTAACCAACTGAGCCACCCAGGTGTCCCTAAATTTAAAAATTATTAAATGCCAAGTACCTCCAGCCTGTCAACTGATGGGACCTAATGCCACCTAGCAAGAGGGAGAGATGAGATTCTCTGTGGGGGGGAGGGATTATTTTTAGTATATAAAAGTATGGATTCCATTCCAATAGTGCTTCCCAAACTAAACTCTTGAGAAAACCAGATGCTCATAATCGTATTATTAAATAAAAAGTATGAGAAACCTTATTTAACCCAAAGTGAAATACTGTTCTTTTCCCTGCAGGACTTCTCAGAGCCTTAATAAACATAATCAAGCTCCAGGAGGGAAACAGTGTACAGTGTTACAGTGTTTTCTGACTTACATGACCACCAGGATGCTTTGTGTGTGTCATGGCGGGGGAGGAGGACCGGCTGGGATGAGGGGCGGAACGGAAGCAATCCCGTTGATGGATCCCAGGGGACAATTTGGTCAATGGAACAAAGTTTAGGAAATTCTATGTTCTATATATGCCAGTTCCAGAGAGTACCAAACAAAGCTGCCTCCCAGAAT
This sequence comes from Mustela lutreola, assembly GCF_030435805.1. NCBI lineage: Eukaryota > Metazoa > Chordata > Mammalia > Carnivora > Mustelidae > Mustela > Mustela lutreola. The sequence continues at coordinate 166,526,665 of NC_081292.1, forward strand.
CCCCTATCGCTTCCTAGATGGGGCCAGGAGCTGTACCTGCAATTTCCCAGGGAAGAGTCACTCTGTGCCTTAAACCATGGTCACCTTCGAATATAGTCCCCACTGCCTGCTGCACCCACAGGAGTTCCACTGCTGTGCCTACTTAAAGGTGGCAAGTTACCATTTCCTCCCATGTCAGCATCGACAAAGGTGATTGGCATCACCTCAGTGAACATCCCAGGCTCCCTGATTTCATTCCTGTTACTCGTTCTGGGGGACTTTGGCCACAAGTTTGCAGGTTTGGGTGTGTGAGAGCACCTCGCTCTACCTCTTCTCCCAAGGCTCCTGTCTATACCTGTTAAGGGTGGACCCTGGAATCTGGGCTGTGCTTACGTTGCCAAATAGCTCACCTTTCCAGGAGTGTTCTGAGAGACACAGACTAGGACATTTTGCTCTTTCGATGACTCTCAATGAAAAACAAGGAAAAAGGAAAGACCATCCTGCCATTAACTCCTTGTACAGCCATCCACCCTCTGGCTTTCAGACCCCAGCTCCAAAGACTGACTTCTATAATCTTCCCAGGTATAACATCCCACGTTTTCACAGCTCTTGGAGCGCCCAGGATAGATCACCCCCCAAATAAATACAAATATCTAGATGTGAGTGGACCTGTCCCTACAGTTTTCAAAGGGCGTTTCCCCGGCCATAGATTACTAGAGCTGATCTAAGATCCAGACACGGGCTAAACCCTGGAAATCCTTACATTATGGAGCCCCCTCCATGCGCACCCATGCAGGGCACCAGGGCCGTTCTGTCCCCACAAAGGGGTTACCAGAAAGGCGCCCCATGTGAGCTGCGTTCTGCTGACACCCAAGGAACAGAATCTGTGTTGTGTTGGGCACGTACTGAGCTGAGTCACCTCATCTCCACCTCCACCCCACTGTGTCCCAGATGCCGGGGGTCCATGGACTGTGAAATTAGCCAAAGGTCCCACACTCGTGAGGTGACAATAATGGACACACCAGTCAGAGCAGAACCGCGCCGGAGGCTGGGAAGGTGTTATGATTTGCAGACATTTAAAAACTACACAATTGAAATCATCTGCAATGAGCGTGTTAAAAATAAGCCATGTATTCACTGGGAATTTTTTCCCTAAATTCAAAACAGATTCTGATATATTGTGTGTCACTGGTATGAGAGCTGTGGCCCATGTGCCGCGCTGTTCACAGGTCCGAGTGGACCTTCCGTGGTATCTCTGTGATCAGAATTCCCTCCTCCTTTCTGGCCCCAGGGGTTCAGTGTCCAGAAAAGCCTGAGCAGCTCAGCCCAGATGCTGACCACAGCTATCCACTCCACTAGTTAAACCAATCACTGGTTTTTCAGAACTTAGGTGCAACGTATATTCAATAGGGAAGTTCTGTATTTAGAGATTCCTTATTATTTTAACATCATACTGTCATAGGGGTAGAGTCAGACTGGAGCGTACCTTTCCATTAGATTGGAATCACAGAGTCAGGACTGGTGAAGGGACATCAGAGCTACATTTCCCAGGTGGGTCTATTTTCAGATAGGAAACTGAGGGCACGTGGGATCCTCATCCACGGTCCCAGGGCTTGGTTCCATCACTGGGTCCTCCAACTCCCAATCTAGTTCTCATCTCCAGAGAGCATGTGAACATGGTCTTCAGTACATGTGGGAATTTGATCATCACATGCAGATTTAAAAATGTCTCCAATATATCTTCTGTTGCTCAAGATGACTCTGTTCTATGAAGGCAGAGTGTTTATGGAAAATCATCTCCTCAAAAACTCCTTTTTTTTTTTAAAATCATCATCGTCTGTTGGTGGAGAAATGCAGCTCAAGGATAAACAATAGCATAGGAATTCGGGAGCAAACCAGAGTTCTTTGTTTGGGTTTTGTCTTGCTGTAATACAGAGGATTTTCATTCTTGCCATCCTTGGTCACCACATTGTTTAAAACTTTTTGTCCCCTGCTGCGTGGCTCTGAGCTAAAGATAAAGATCGTTTCATACTGAGCAGAGAGCAGAGGTGAGAACTTTTTCTGTCAAGAACCATACAGTAAGTAATCTGGGCTTTGAAGACCACAGGGTCTCTGCTGCAACTATTCCCCTCTGCCTTTCTCGCAGGATAGCAGCCAGTGGCGATGTGTAAGCAAATGGGCTTAGCTGTGTGCTAATAAAACTTTATTTATAAAAAGTGGCAGAGGGCCAGATTTGGCCTGCAAGTCAGTTTGCCAGCCCCTGATCTCTGTGGTGCTAATGTATCTGAAGGGAAAGTTCAATGAAACATTGTGGTAGCAGTAGATCTATTTTGGAATTTTACAAACGTTGATCAAGCACTTAAACAATGTATTGATCTTTTAATGTTTTGCCCAGGCATGCCGTCTTGTGTTGTCATGATCAGTGTTGCTTTTAAGAAAATGATCAAGGTTTACTGTTGTGAAGCGTCATAGGAATATGCAGATGCTGATTCTCAGGACATTTGGATGAAGGGTCAGGAAGAGTGAGCTTTGAGTATTTATCAGAGCTGCTCTGCAAAGCTAAAAAGCATCTCTAAATGCATCAGTGACAGTGAAGTTCTTGGATATAGGAATCTATTTCTCTCTCACACCACTTTGTTAAATAATCCTGAGCCTCCCTTTCTCTATGTTAAGAATATTTGTGCAATCTCTAGAACGCTTTGCCGCTAGATGCCCAGAGTGTGGATGGTGGCACATTCGGGAATAGTGTGGCCAAGCCCAGCTGCATGGTGCAAACAGCACAAGCAAAGCCCTCTGAAGGAAGGTCTCCTTAATCACAGGCTTGCCATCCTGAATCTGTTGTTCCTCACACTTCTGTTGGTGTTGAGGCAAGGCTTTGTTCCCTGGGTACCCATGGAAGAACACAAGAAAAACCCCAGAGTGTGTAAGAGAGAGACAATCAGGTTGTAGGTTTCTCCAGATCTGTCTCTGGCCAATTGGGTACTTGCTTGCCTCTCTGCCTCTCAGTGGGGATGAGAACCTCTGCCCTACCTCATCTCCCAGGATTGTAGGGTAGAGGAAACAAAGGAGTTGTCAGTCATCACTCCTTCCTACAGATCACTCTGTATTTAAATTATAGAAAAACTAAAATGGGGTGGGGGAAGTTCTTGCAATAAGCCAAATGTTAAATGGGGGGAAAAAAGTTTATAGCAAGACTGAATACACAAGTGAGCAGTGGCCAGATCATGGGTGACAACAGAACTTGGACCCACAGCCTTGCAGTGACCAACTAGGAAAGCCAAACCACATGTCTACAGTGACCAGCCCAGAATGGCCAGGATGGGGCAATGACCCACTGCATCCCTCAGTTTTGCCCCCACTTCCCAATCAGTACCAGCCAGCGAAAGTCAAAAATGCTTCCCTCTCACATGGGATCCCCACCTGGAGTGAACCTACCTCCACCTTCCCACACCAACATCTCACATCCGGTCCCACAGGGGGCCCTCCCTTTGTCCCCGTTCCCCTGCCTGCCCATGCATCTCTGCCAAGTGCAGGGGCTGGTGGTTGCCTCTCACTGCTGCACATCTGAGCAAATGGCTTCTGTACTCATTGGGGAACAGTCTCTATGGATGTCCCCACCATCTTTGTTCAACCCTCAGTAACTGCTCACGAACCAGCCAACCATTGCCTTCGCTGCCCACACTGAGCCCACAGAGTCCATCTGTGGCCCCAGAACAGCCAGAGGCAGCCCTGCCAGCCCCCACACCATTACCCCTCCACAATGAGGGTAGTACGTCGTATGGTCTCCTGTGTGGCTGTGACAACGATTAGCTTGTGCCATAGTATGGACTTAATTTCTCCTCACCTGAAGCTACAAGTTCTGTCCTGTTACTCCAATATTTCCAATCCACTTACATCTCTCTGTCCACAGACACTCTCCTCACTCTGCCATCTCCACCTCTCAACTGGATGAAAGAAGCCTGGAAATTTCTATTACAGATAGAGATGATCACCACAGAAGGATAAAACGTCTGAGTCACCAGAAAATGATTATTGCATGTTTATGGAAACCTGACACAAATGGCTTCAAAATACGTAACAAATTTTGACAAATTCGCACTTAGTGTGGGAGTAATATAACCATCTCAGTGAATAGGCCAAGCAGGAAAAGAAATCAGTCAAAACATAGATCAGAACATAATTAACGAGCTTAATTCCTGGACATATCTAGCAGTCAGCCTACAGCAGTTAGAAAATGCACTTGTTCTAAAAGAAGTGTACATTCAACTTCTACAAAGAAAAAATAATTTTAAAGACCACATTGTAGACCCCAAGCAAGCTTCAGCAAACTTCTAGGACTGTTTTTAATGCAGTCCACATTATTGGAACACGGTGCAATTAAGTGAGAAAGATATGTTCTTTATAGCCCATACATATAGAAAATTTTTTAAAAATAACTCATGATGTAGGTGAAGGAGATTGAGAGAACACTTATCCTGAGGAACACTGAGTCATGTTCAGAATTCCTGAATCCCTACATTGTACAGCTGAAACCAATGTAACACCGTATGTTAACTACACTGGAATTAAAAAAAAAAAAACCCCACCTCATGTCAAATCATAAATCAAACTGGGAGCTTTGACACTTAGAATTAATAATGAAAATGCCATTAGCTGGGATACAGCTGATGCGGGTTTCTCTTGGACATTTACAGAAACAACAGATTAAAAATCAATAAACTGAGTGTCCAGCCAAAGGCAGATTTTTTAAAGTAGAATAAATTCAAACAGAGCAAAGAAAGGACCATAACCCATATACAATATAAAGGTCTCTTCACAAAAGTGAAGAGAAGAAGGCAAGTACAAACAGAATTGTGAAACAAACATAAATCTCTAGCTAAATAAGAGAGAAAAACACAGAAATAAAAGGAATTTAAAAAGGAACACAATTATGCATAGAGTATAACAACTATAAACAACTGATATAAATAATTTTAGTTATGAAATGCTACTTCTTTATTATTCTCTGAAAAACAGCATTTTTCTTCTACCAGTCAACTGCATCTATTTTTTATTGTAGGAGGCGGATATAACTTTGACATTAAAATTCACACAGGAACAATATGAGAAATGAAAACTGGAGTTTGTAGGATCTGCATTGAGGAACATAATAAAAGACACTTACTAAAAAGACCAGCAAGCCAGAGACAGCAATCCTTAAAAAAGATAAAATATCATGACTGGGTGTGTGTATTATAAGTATCTCTATAACTGTACATATGTGGTTGAATTTTGTTATTTAACTCAATATGCATTTAAAGGATAATTTTAGGTTATTTACATTTTTTGTAATCAACTCGACTAATAATTTTCTACAGTTTGTGTTATGCCTCTTTTTTGTGTTTTCTTGTTCTTCCCTTTGTTGTTTCCTCACCCCTGTTTATTTCTGGCAGACCTGTCCAAAGTGTGTAAGGGAGCCAACAACAGACAGGAAGGTTCAGCGATCTGGTGGGATCCTCTGGAACAGCAATGGTCTCCGCGGCTTTCAGATCAGAAAAGCGCTCAACAACTAGTTAGAGTGAGGCAGTGGGAGTGAGGGAGTAAGACCGTTCCTGACTGTCTCTGTGGTCATCCCTGTGCCATGGCTCACAGAACATAGCAATGCTCAAAGAATAGGCAGTAAGGGAAAGCATGTGTTTAAAACAAAACTCCATAATTTTTTTTTAATAAACATATATTTTTATCCCCGGGGGTACAGGTCTGTGAATCACCAGGTTTACACACTTCACAACACTCACCAAAACACATAATTTTTAAAAAAGCATAAAACCAAAATCGAGATGACCAAAATGGATAGTGCGCATATAAGGTAGACTATTACACTGTATTAAAAATCATGTTCCAGAAAAAGATTTAATACCAAAAATCTAAGTGTTGATTGGGGTTTGCGCTCATGGAAAACAAATTCAGGAGCTGAATAATATAATTCCTAGCACACATAAAAACGTGAATTTTATAGACACAAAAAACTTCAAGAAAGAAATAACAAAGTTAGTAGTGGTTTGAGGGACTATGGGTGAATTATATATTTTTTCATTTAATTTTATTTTCTAATTTCTACAATAAACATGTATTACTTTTATAAAAGTAAAACAAATTACTTTTAAATGAAATTATGAAATAGGGTATACTGTGTACTTTCTAAATATAGAGAAAAATCATAAGTACTTTCATAAAAATATAACTAGATACCAAAAGATACCACTAAATACCAAACATATCTGACTATAACCAATGAAAGTTAGAATGTAAAATAAAGATGAGTATGAATATTTTTGAGCCAAAAAATACAAAATTAAAATATTTAAGTGTAAACTATTCATAACACAAGGAGAAACTGAGAAAACTTGCTTCTAGTGGAGGACATAACTAAGCATCTTACAAGTCAAAAAGAAATCTTCAATACTGATATTGAAGATTTAAATGATATAAATAAGAAGGCTACTTTAGTAGATGTATTAAGATTTGTACCTTTTAGGTATTGAATACATACAATTTTTTCAAACTCATGAAGCATTCACAAAAATGGATCATATAGGAGACAGTGAATAATAGGTCAATGGATTTAAAAGGAAATGATGAAGGAAATCAGTATGACCTTGATAAAAATCCAGACAAAACCACTGCAAGAAAACTACAGACCAATTTCCCATATGAACATTGATGCAAAAATCTCCAACAGGGACGCCTGGGTGGCTCAGTTGGTTAAGCAGCTGCCTTCAGCTCAGGTCATGATCCCAGCGCCCTGGGATCGAGTCCCACATCAGGCTCCTTGCTCAGCAGGGAGCCTGCTTCTCCCTCTGCCTCTGCTTGCCATTCTGTCTGCCTGTGCTTGCTCTCTCCCCCTCTCTCTCTCTGATAAATAAATAGAATCTTTAAAAAAAAAAAAAAAACTCCAACAAAGTACCAGCAACATCTAAAAAGAATTATACACCACAGCCAAGTGGGATTTACTCCTAGAATGCAAGGATGGCTCAACATCTAAAAATTGGTCAATATGATAAACCATATAACGAGACCAAAGGGAAAAACCCACAGGATCATTTTATTTGATGCAGGAAAAAAATTTCACATAATTCAACTCTTTTGTGACAAAATCACCCAACGAACTAGGAATAAAGAGATATAAATCAGCAGCCAGCATCTGTAGGGTAGCCCCTGCAAAGTAGACTCCTACTGTCTGCACTCTTCCCCATGGGCATTGCTGGTGTGCGGTTCTAAATGCTGTGGCAGGGTGAGCGTTGGTCTGCTTCTTACACAGGGTCCTGCTTCTGGTGGTTTCTTCTGTCAACCTGAGCTACCTGCAACCCACTCCAGCTGCATATTAGAGAACATCTATACCCACCCATTATAGTCCACCCTGGCTTCCTTTGGAAGCTTTGCTGTAGGCAAAGAGGCCCTCAGCCCTCCCTTGCTGACAGCCTGCTGGTGCTGAATCCAGTGCTCTTCTATTATCCTGCAGAAGGCAGGTAAGGATGCTGGCTGTTTTTGATGGCACAGCCAAGCTGAGGAAGGCTCCCTGCAGTCATGTTTTTTGTCTTACAAAGGATGTGGCCACCTATGATGGTCAGCATGAAGGGCATCTTCTTCTGGGGTTCCAAGCAGGAAGACTGGAGCTCCTCCACCTCGGTTCCCCCTAGCCTCTCAGATGCACTCCTTCTGGTGATGGGAGTTGCAGTCCACCTGTTGGCACTCCTTTGCTCTCATTTTCCTACCTGCAAACCTCCTCCTGATGGGAAGGGGAGTTCTTGTCCTTTCTCTAGCTGGGGAGGATCTCATTTATGTAGAAACTGGATAGATTGCCTCTTGAGTGCTAAGTCAGGAGAACGACTCAGGAAATCTCTTCTCCATCTTGACAAAGTCTTGCTTTCTTGCTGCAGATACAAAATTCCTACTTTTCAAATAGGAAATGAATGTCTGTAATAATCCCAATCTCTCTCCCTTCCTTTCTAGGGCAGGAGATGCCTCTGACTAAGGAGGAGATAAGAGGTCCAGACATGCAAGAGAAGAATGCACACAAATACATTTCAAAATATTTCATCCCTCTGACTCTTGTCGATGACTCTTAAAAACACATTTGGTTGATTTCTGGTGATCTGTAGACCTCAGTGTAACAGAAGGAATTTTTTTATATTTACCTATTTATTTTGGTAGCTTCCTGAACTCTCACTTTTTTTATATATAATTTTTTATTTTTTATAACATATATTTTTATCCCCAGGGGTACAGGTCTGTGAATCACCAGGTTAGACTCTCACTTTTATAAATTGTCAGTTAGAAAGTTGTATCATTTTCCAATAATCATTGTTACCTCCTTCCCAGTATACTGTCTCTTGTTTTGTTTTCTTTTCTTTTCTAACTGCATTGGCTAGCAATTCTAGAACTATATTTAATAGTAGCAGTGAAGGTAACATTCTTTTGTGTTTATTTTATTATGATGGGGATAGCATTAGCATTTCATCATTCATCAAGACATTGGCTTTTGAGTTAAATGATAAGATTTTATTTTTCTCCAATCACAAGCTAAATGGCAGCATATATCTTAACAACATCTTGGGCAGATTCTCTAACTTTCTGGTCAGTTTTGGTTATTAAAATCTATCTAATCTCTAATTCTTTTTAATGCTCTCCTCCTCCAACCCCCACCCCAACCCACTATGGCAAATTGCCCTCATGCTGTGATCTGTGGGTTTTGACCTGAGGATAAGTCCTGGCTTGCCCTTTTACTCCTCACCCCCCTCCGTCTTCCCCCTTGGAGTGTCCACTGGGCAGTATATCTGCCTTCTCCTCAATTACCAAAACTTGAGCTCTATGTTGGGGAAGGAACAACAAGTTTTAGGTGATGCTTCCCTACCTGGGGATCTGATTGCAATCTGCTTTTTAGGCTGTAGCCACATAGTGGGCTTGTATTAGTCCCTGATATCCTTTGGGTCAGGTGAACAAATGCCAGCTTTTCCCACCTCACTGGACATTTCAAGTTCTTGGGCATCCTGTAGCCTGCTGTGCTGAGTGGTTCTCCAACATGGGAGTGCCATGGGAGAGATCTGACTTGATCTCTCAGTAGGGTTGCTGGATTTGGCAAATAAAAATTAAGGATAAATTTGGATTTCAGAAAAATAATAATTATTCCTTGAATAATCTCTTCTTGGTGATAGTGTTGTTGTTGTTGTTTCCCGAAGACCACTGCTCTTCCTCTCCCAGTTCTTTATATAGGAATTTAGTATGTCTGTTGATAAGAGAAATCCAGAGGAGGAATTATGTTTCATTCTAAAACATTTCCACTTATTTTAATTTAAAATTTTTACTATGTTCACAAAGACTATTTAACACAGGAGCTATGTGTTATTTGAAAGCTTAAAATAAATTTCAGTAAGACCACGTTTTGGAAATAGATTTTGCCTTGTCTTTTCTTTTTACTTTCTTCCTTCTTCATTATCTGTCCAGTTGCCTAAGGGAGGACAGCCTCCTTTCCCTGGGCTCCATTTCCATGCAAAGGACTCCTGGATATTGCCATTGCTCCTTTCTCCATGGAAGGGCAGTCCGGTCGGTGGGCGGTGAAGTGAACATCTACCCGGGGACTCTTGCTAGTCTGTTACCCGGCTTCAAGCACTGGGTCCTCATCCTTCCATGCTCCAGATGAAGGTGAGGTCACAGTCCTGGTGAGGGCCCCCTCGGCTGGGCTGCCTGAGGACAGATGCGGGGGATGGCAGGTGTGGGAGGCATCAGGAAGCAGCCCCGAATCTTACGAACTGTTTCCTTTTTACAGAATCTGTGTTAGCAATGTGTTGTTTTAAAGAAGTTTTTGTTTTGAGATTCTTTTTTTCCAAATGTGGTAGCATGAGGCTATTATAACATTTGTTTATATTTCCACTGGATCTTTTATGTCCCTTTGATAAATCCCAGTGATGTGTACTTTTTCTTTGTTTTCTAAATAATCAGGATTCTCAGTGGTTTACTTGTTGTTTTCATCTTTTCAGAGAACCAGCTTTGGGCCTGATTAATCAATTTCAGTTTTTCTGTTTATACATTCATTATCTCCCATTTTCCATCTTAATTCATTCTTTTCGTATGTCTTCTGTGTCTTCTTTGAGGATATTATGATGCCCTTTTACTCGTCCCTTGACTCAGAAACATCTTTCATTCACCCTTATGCTAATTACTTAACATCAATGATAAAATTCAGAAGTTGATTAATTCATATAATGCATACACAGAACCTATCACTGTGCTTGAAATATAGTCAACACTTTATCAACTGTAGCTATTAGTAAAAATGACAAGAAGAATGAACAAAATATTTTAAGACTTAGGTTTTTTTCTGAGTCCAGTTTGGACACATTCTGTACTCTCCGATATGTAGTATTGTCATTGTAATTATTTTTCCAATAGCCTGCATTTGGGATGACCCTTTCCTCTTTAATCAAATACTTATCTGTTGGTTAATCAATTATTTTTATGTGTATATTATTTTTAAGAGATCCCAGAGTTCTGGGATCAAACCCTGCCTTGGGCTCCCTGCTCAGCTGGGGGGTCTGCTTCTCCCTCTCCCGTTGCCCCTCCCACCACTCGTGCTCACTCTCTCTCTCAAATAAATAAATGAAATCTTTTTTTAAAAGATGTTGGACAAACCATAAATGACTCTTAATCTCACAAAACAAACTGAGGGTTGCTGGGGGGAGGGGGGTTGGGAGAAGGGGGGTGGGGTTATGGACATTGGGGAGGGTATGTGCTATGGTGAGTGCTGTGAAGTGTGTAAACCTGGCGATTCACAGACCCGTACCCCTGGGGGTAAAAATATATGTTTATAAAAAATAAAAAATGTTAAAAAAAATGTTGGATTTGGGGATATAATTTTTCATTTATTTGTAATTCTACATATCAGTGTTTGAAAATATGACCTGTATAATCATTTTCCCCCATTCTTCATTGTGGTAAAATACACATAACATAAAACTTGCCATCTTGGGACGCCTGGGTGGCTCAGTTGGTTGGACGACTGCCTTCGGCTCGGGTCATGATCCTGGAGTCCCGGGATCGAGTCCCACATCGGGCTCCCAGCTCCACGGGGAGTCTGCTTCTCTCTCTGACCTTCTCCTCGCTCACGCTCTCTCTCACTGTCTCTCTCTCAAATAAATAAATAAAATTTAAAAAAAAAAAAAACACTTGCCATCTTAACCATTTTTAAGTGTATAGTTCAGTGTCTTTAAATACATTGGTAATGTACAATCATCACCACTCTAGAACTAATATATCTCTAGAACTATTTTCATCACATAAAACTAAAACTCTATAGCCATTAAACAATCACTTGCCATCCCACCCTCTCCCCAATCCCTGCCAACCACGATTCTACTTCTGTCTCTATGATTTTGATGACTCTAAGTACCTTATGTAAGTGGAATCATACAGTACTTGTCCTTTTGTGACTGGTTTATGTCATTCAGCATAATGTCCTCAAGATTCATCTATATGGGGAGGAGTCAAGATGGCTGAGAAGTAGCAGGCTGAGACTACTTCAGCTAACAGGAGATCAGCTAGATAGCTTATCTAAAGATTGCAAGCACCTGCAAATCCATCGGCAGATCGAAGAGAAGAAGAACAGCAATTCTAGAAACAGAAAAACAACCACTTTCTGAAAGGACTGGCAGAGAAGTGAATCCAAAGCGACAGGAAGATAGACCCCTGGGGGGAGGGGCCAGCTCCCGGCAAGTGGCGGAGCAACGGATCACAAAATCAGGACTTTTAAAAGTCTGTTCCACTGAGGGACATCGCTCCAGAGGCTAAACTGGGGTGAAGCCCACGCGGGGTCAGCGTGGCCTCAGGTCCCACAGGGTCACAGAAGGACCGGGGTTGTCTGAGTGTCACAGAGCTTGCGGGTATTGGAACGGGAAAGCCGGCTACAGAGACAGAGCCGACAGTAAGCTCACAGCTTGGTGTTACCTTGAACCGGTCGCAGGCTCGGTGAGCTTGGAGCTCGGCCGGAGGTCAGGCAGACGGGAGTTACTGAACACTGTTCTTTGAGGGCGCACTGAGGAGTGGGGCCCCGGGCTCTCGGCTCCTCCAGTCCAGAGACCAGGAGGCCGCCATTTGTATTCCTGTCCTCCTGAACTCTACGGAAAGCGCTCAGGGAACAGAAGCTCCTGAAAGCAAACCCGAGCGGATTACTCAGCCTGGCCCCTGGTAAGGGTGGGGCAATTCCGCCTGGGGCAAAGACACTTGAGAATCACTACTCCAGGCCCCTCCCCGAGAAGATCAACAAGAAATCCAGCCAAGACCAAGTTCACCTACCAAGGAGTGCGGTTTCAATACCAAGGAGAGCAGAATTCCAGAGGAAGAGAAAGCAAAGCACGGAACTCATGGCTTTCTCCCTGTGATTTTTTAGTCTTGCAGTTAATTTAATTTTTTTCTTTTTCATTTTTTTCTCTTCTTCTGCTAAAATTTTTTTTAACTTTTACCCTTTTGTTTTTTAACGTTTTTTAACTAGTTTAATATATATTTTTTTCTTTTTTATACTTTTCTTTATTCGTTTTCTTTTTTTAATTCTTTTTCTTTTCTTTCTTTTTTTTTTGAACCTCTTTTTATCCCCTTTCTTCCCCCTCACGATTTGGGATTTCTTCTGATTTGGTTAAAGCATATTTTCCTGGGGTTGTTGCCACCATTTTAGTACTTTACTTGCTCCTTCATATACTGTTATCTGGACAAAATGACAAGGAGGAAAAATTCACCACAAAAAAAAGAACAACAGGCAGTACCGAAGGCTAGGGACCTAATCAATACAGACATTGGTAATATGTCAGATCTAGAGTTCAGAATGACAATTCTCAAGGTTCTAGCCGGGCTTGAAAAAGGCATGGAAGATATTAGAGAAACCCTCTCGGGAGATGTAAAAGCCCTTTCTGGAGAAATAAAAGAACTAAAATCTAACCAAGTTGAAATAAAAAAAGCTATTAATGAGGTGCAATCAAAAATGGAGGCTCTCACTGCTAGGATAAATGAGACAGAAGAAAGAATTAGCGATATAGAAGACCAAATGACAGAGAATAAAGAAGCTGAGCAAAAGAGGGACAAACAGTTACTGGACCACGAGGGGAGAATTCGAGAGATAAGTGACACCATAAGACAAAACAGCATTAGAATAATTGGGATTCCAGAAGAAGAAGAGAGAGAGGAGCAGAAGGTATACTGGAGAGAATTATTGGGGAGAATTTCCCCAATATGGCAAAGGGAATGAGCATCAAAATTCAGGAGGTTCAGAGAACGCCCCTCAAAATCAATAAGAATAGGCCCACACCCCGTCACCTAATAGTAAAATTTACAAGTCTTAGTGACAAAGAGAAAATCCTGAAAGCAACCCGGGAAAAGAAGTCTGTAACATACAGTGGTAAAAATATTAGATTGGCAGCTGACTTATCCACAGAGACCTGGCAGGCCAGAAAGAGCTGGCATGATATTTTCAGAGCACTAAACGAGAAAAACATGCAGCCAAGAATACTATATCCAGCTAGGCTATCATTGAAAATAGGAGAGATTAAAAGCTTCCAGGACAAACAAAAACTGAAAGAATTTGCAAACACCAAACCAGCTCTACAGGAAATATTGAAAGGGGTCCTCTAAGCAAAGAGAGAGCCTACAAGTGGTAGATCAGAAAGGAACAGAGACAATATACAGTAATAGTCACCTTACAGGCAATGCAATGGCACTAAATTCATATCTCTCAATAGTTACTCTGAAAGCTAATGGGCTAAATGTTCCAATCAAAAGACACAGGGTATCAGAATGGATAAAAAAACAAAACCCATCTATGTGTTGCCTACAAGAAACTCATTTTAAGCCTGAAGACACCTCCAGATTTAAAGTGATGGGGTGGAAAAGAATTTACCATGCTAATGGACATCAGAAGAAAGCAGGAGTGTCAATCCTTATATCAGATCAATTAGATTTTAAGCCAAAGACTATAATAAGAAATGAGGAAGGACGCTATATCATACTCAAAGGGTCTGTCCAACAAGAAGATCTAACAATTTTAAATATCTATGCCTGTGGAGAGCCATTCAGCAGATGCAAGGAGTCACGTAGACGGGAGTGCCTGAAGATTGAGGAACTGAGAATGATTAGTCTAGGAGGATGCGCTCAGCTGTGAGCTGACGCACACAGCTCCAGGAGCCAAGAGATAAACGCATGATCACCGCTAGAGAACAATAGAGTCCTGTATGGTTACATAAGGGTCCACAAGGACACTGCGTGCACGGCGTTATGATTGGCCAAATAGGGGGGCGAGAACGGGTGAACTTCGTGGATAAATACTGCTGTAAGTGCTTGGTGCAGGGCGGCCGCCATTAGCATTAGTACATTAGCATTAGTAATAAAAGAAGTTTGCCACTCACCTCGTCTGCGGGTCGTTCTTGCGGGCCGAGAGCGACATCTGGTGCCGAAACCCGGGATCCCTATCTCCAGACGCAGAACGAGGATCGAGGTAAGAGCAACGATAAGGTGAAGCGTGCAAGTGCACTGCACCCATTTCTGTCAGTTGGCAGGTCTGTCTAGCGACAGGGACGCTCCCTGCAGCCGTCGGAAGTACGACCGGTGCGCAGGGACGATAAGAAGTTCCCCGTAGACGATAAGACGTTAGGAGTTTATGAAGTTCTACGGGGACAATAAGGTTTAACAGAAGCTCTCCGTAGACGATAAGACGTTAGGAGTTTGTGAAGTTCTACGGAGACAATAAGGGAAGTTTCCTCGGTATGGGGAACAATTTTGCTGTTTTTATTAGCTAAACTTTTGATTCAGTTCTTTCATCAAACGCTCATAATTAGCTATTTCCATATTCATCAGTGTGATTTGCTAGGCATTCTTTCTAACCAGTTCTAATTCTTGCATGGTTTTCTGAAGCATCTTGTTGTGCCGTTCTATTAATCTGTAAGTTATTTTGGGTGTCCTGTAATTTGATTTTTAGTTGATCTGAATGGGGAACAATCTTGCTCGCTTGGAGGACTCCTTAAAAGATGTCCTCAAGACGAACGGTACCCCCTTAAAGGCAAAAACAGCGAGGGCTTTTTTTAAGAGAAGTGGCTAAGAATGCCCCCTGGTTTATAGAAGAAGGGCTCCTAAATGTGCCACAATGGGAAAACCTGGGTGAGGACTTAAAACGCTGCCCCTCTACATCCCCGGGGACTCTAGCTGTGTGGTCCCTGGTGAAGGTATGTTTACAATCCCCCCGAGAGCCCCTGCAGCAAGCAGTACTACAGGGAGGGAAAGTCCTTGAGCAAATGAAGGGAGAGTCCTGTAAGAGCTCCTCCCGAGATTCTGAATCCGAAAGCGAAAGCTCAGAAGGGATGTCCGAACGCGAGTTACAGGAGCTAGGAAAGATAGAAGCAAGTAACAAGAAAAGGGAATCTCTCGGTCTCCAGACAGACTTGGAGACCGTAAGGCAGCAACTGAAGGATAAGGAGGTGGAATTGCAAAAAGCGTTAGGAGAGTTAAGAATGCAGGGAGAAGCAATGGCACAGCTGAGAGCAGGGGCGAAAGCCACAGTTGTGGCGCAGTCGAAATTAAAAACGGAAGTTACACCGCTTTCGCATTCCAGCTCCACGGCGCCACCCCATGAATGGCCCCCACCCTATAAGCTCAGCTGCGCCAAGGCCTGCTATTGTGCAAGCTGCACCGCACGAGTGGCTGCTCTGCAACGCTGCACAGGCATGTACAGGCTTGGAAAGCCATCGCTTTATTAATGGGTCTACATGGCGTAACTGTATGTACAACTATCACATAGGCTCTCAATTTGAAACAAATGTTACTTAAGCACATAAGTTACTCACCAATGCCCGTCTGTGTTAGAGCTCCCTTTCTCTTCATAGTTTTTAATGCTTCTACTATTAACAAGTCATCTAGTCTCTCTTGTGAGTCCCAGAATTGTCTGCTATCAGAATGTTAGAATGCCACGGTGGGAGACTCGGCAGTAATAGCCAAGATACCGACGTATATCCCGATGCCAGTACAGGTGAACCCCGACAACCTGCCGGTGCTGCTTCGACATAAACGAGACTTTGACTGCAGCAACACTCAACAATGTCATCGGGAGGGTAGCTGAAGCCCTTGCAACACAAAATCAGATTAATGGACTATTGGGTGTATACAAAACCCACGCGGACATTGTCCTTGTTTTCTCACTTCCCTTCCCTGACGCACGCATGGTATGTTGTAGGAACAATTATAGGAGTGCTAGTGGTAATTGTTCTTTTCATGTGCCTCTTGCCTTGTGCGGTTAAATGTATACTCGCAGAAGTTTATAAGTTAAGAGCCATCATACGTAACCATCAGCTAATCAACCGCGATAAGCTCAGAGAGCAGCCTTAAACGCCGCTCAAGTATCTCTTGGCTCCGTCAGCGAATGGATTAGTACGTTATGACAATCAATCTCTTTCCTCAAACTAGGCAGGCATAAGAGCCTTGATGATTCTGGCTCAAGTGCTCCTACTAAGATGCATCTGTAGATTTGCGCGATGACGACAACAGCTACAGCAGCGGGCTTTGGTCTAAGCTATGATGGCTCTGGAGGCTAGCACCTACCCCCCCAAGTTATGGCTTAGTATGCTGGATCGGTAGTCAAAGACGGGTAAGACTGATCCCTCACCATAGCAACCTAAGACAGGGGCTCCTCGGCCAGGGGGAGTACCCGATGACGGGTAAGCATGTGTGCTGAGGATTGGCAACCTAAGACAGGCACGATCCCTGCCATATAAATAATTAAAAAGGGGGAGCTGTGGAGAGCCATTCAGCAGATGCAAGGAGTCATGTAGACGGGATTGCCTGAAGATTGAGGAACTGAGAATGATTAGTCTAGGAGGATGCGCTCGTGGCTGACGCACACAGCTCCAGGAGCCAAGAGATAAACGCATGATCACCGCTAGAGAACAATAGAGTCCTGTATGGTTACATAAGGGTCCACAAGGACACTGCGTGCACGGCGTTATGATTGGCCAAATAGGGGGGCAAGAACGGGTGAACTTCGTGGATAAATACTGCTGTAAGTGCTTGGTGCAGGGCGGCCGCCATTAGCATTAGTACATTAGCATTAGTAATAAAAAAAATTTGCCACTCACCTCGTCTGCGGGTCGTTCTTGCGGGCCGAGAGCGACATATGCCCCCAACGTGGGAGCAGCCAACTATATAAACCAATTAATAACAAAATCAAAGAAACACATCAACAATAATACAATAATAGTAGGGGACTTTAACACTCCCCTCACTTAAATGGACAGATCATCCAAGCAAAAGATCAACAAGGAAATAAAGGCCTTAAATGACACACTGGACCAGATGGACATCACAGATATATTCAGACATTTCATCCCAAAGCAACAGAATACACATTCTTCTCTAGTGCACATGGAACATTCTCCAGAATAGATCACATCCTTGGTCCTAAATCAGGACTCAACTGGTATCAAAAGATTGGGAGCATTCCCTGCATATTTTCAGACCACAATGCTCTGAAGTTAGAACTCAAACACAAGAGGAAGTTTGGAAAGAACCCAAATACCTGGGGACTAAACAGCATCCTTCTAAAGAATGAATGGGTCAACCGGGAAATTAAAGAAGAATTGAAAAAAATCATGGAAACAAATGATAATGAAAATACAACGGTTCAAAATCTGTGGGACACAACAAAGGCAGTCCTGAGAGGAAAATATATAGCGGTACAAGCCTTTCTCAAGAAACAAGAAAGGTCTCAGGTACACAACCTAACCCTACACCTAAAGGAGCTGGAGAAAGAACAAGAAAGCAACCCTAAGCCCAGCAGGAGAAGAGAAATCATAAAGACCAGAGAAGAAATCAATGAAATAGAAACCAAAAAAACAATAGAACAAATCAACGAAACTAGGAGCTGGTTCATTGAAAGAATTAATAAAATTGATAAACCCCTGGCCAGACTTATCAAAAAGAAAAGAGAAAGGACCCAAATAAATAAAATCATGAATGAAAGAGGAGAGATCACAACTAATACCAAAGAAATACAAACTATTATAAGAACATACTATGAGCAACTCTACGCCAACAAATTTGACAATCTCAACCAGTATCAAAAGATTGGGAAGAAATGGATGCATTCCTAGAAACATATAAACTACCACAACTGAACCAGGAAGAAATAGAAAGCCTGAACAGACCCATAATCAGTAAGGAGATTGAAACAGTCATTAAAAATCTCCAAACAAACAAAAGCCCAGGGCCAGACGGCTTCCCAGGGCAATTCTACCAAACATTTAAAGAAGAACTAATTCCTTTTCTCCTGAAACTGTTCCAAAAAAATAGAAATGGAAGGAAAACTTCCAAACTCATTTTATGAGGCCAGCATCACCTTGATCCCAAAACCAGACAAGGATCCCATCAAAAAAGAGAGCTATAGACCAATATCCTTGATGAACACAGATGCAAAAATTCTCACCAAAATACTAGCCAATAGGATTCAACAGTACATTAAAAGGATTATTCACCACGACCAAGTGGGATTTATTCCAGGGCTGCAAGGTTGGTTCAACATCCTCAAATCAGTCAATGTGATACAACACATCAATAAAAGAAAGAACAAGAACCATATGATACTCTCAATAGATGCTGAAAAAGCATTTGACAAAGTACAGCATCCCTTCCTGATCAAAACTCTTCAAAGTGTAGGGATAGAGGGCACATACCTCAATATCATCAAAGCCATCTATGAAAAACCCACCACAAATATCATTCTCAATGGAGAAAAACTGAAAGCTTTTCCGCTAAGGTCAGGTACATGGCAGGGATGTCCATTATCACCACTGCTATTCAACATAGTACTAGAAGTCCTAGCCTCAGCAATCAGACAACAAAAGGAAATTAAAGGCATCCAAATCAGCAAAGAAGAAGTCAAACTATCACTCTTCGCAGATGATATGATACTATATGTGGAAAACCCAAAAGACTCCACTCCAAAACTGCTAGAACTTGTACAGGAATTCAGTAAAGTGTCAGGATATAAAATCAATGCACAGAAATCAGTTGCATTTCTTTACACCAACAACAAGACAGAAGAAAGATAAATCAAGGAGTCAATCCCATTTACAATTGCACCCCAAACCATAGGATACCTAGGAATAAACCTAACCAAAGAGGCTAAGAATATATACTCAGAAAACTATAAAGTACTCATGAAAGAAATTGAGAAAGACACAAAGAAATGGAAAAATGTTCCATGCTCCTGGATTGGAAGAATAAATATTGTGAAAATGCCTATGCTGCCTAAAGCAATCTACATGTTTAATGCAATTCCTATCAAAGTACCATCCATCTTTTTCAAAGAAATGGAACAAATAATCTTAAAATTTATATGGAACCAGAAAAGACCTCGAATAGCCAAAGGGATATTGAAAAAGAAAGCCAACGTTGGTGGCATCACAATTCCGGACTTCAAGCTCTATTACAAAGCTGTCATCATCAAGACAGCATGGTACTGGCACAAAAACAGACACATAGATCAATGGAACAGAATAGAGAGCCCATAAATAGACCCTCAACTCTATGGTCAACTAATCTTTGACAAAGCAGGAAAGAATGTCCAATGGAAAAAAGACAGCCTCTTCAATAAATGGTGTTGGGAAAATTGGACAGCCACATGCAGAAAAATGAAATTGGACCATTTCCTTACACCACACACAAAAATAGACTCAAAATGGATGAAGGACCTCAATGTGAGAAAGGAATCCATCAAAATCCTTGAGGAGAACACAGGCAGCAACCTCTTCGACCTCAGCCGCAGCAACATCTTCCTAGGAACATCGCCAAAGGCAAGGGAAGCAAGGGCAAAAATGAACTATTGGGATTTCATCAAGATCAAAAGCTTTTGCACAGCAAAGGAAACAGTTAACAAAATCAAAAGACAACTGACAGAATGGGAGAAGATATTTGCAAACGACATATCAGATAAAGGACTAGTGTCCAAAATCTATAAAGATCTTAGCAAACTCAACACCCAAAGAACAAATAATCCTATCAAGAAATGGGCAGAGGACATGAACAGCCATTTCTGCAAAGAAGACATCCAGATGGCCAACAGACAAATGAAAAAATGCTCCATATCACTCAGCATTAGGGAAATACAAATCAAAACCACAATGAGATATCACTTCACACCAGTCAGAATGGCTAAAATCAACAAGTCAGGAAATGACAGATGCTGGCGAGGATGCGAAGAAAGGGGAACCCTCCTACACTGTTGGTGGGAATGCAAGCTGGTGCAACCACTCTGGAAAACAGCATGGAGGTTCCTCAAAATGTTGAAAATAGAACTGCCCTATGACCCGGCAATTGCACTACTAGGTATTTACCCTAAAGATACAAACATAGTGATCCGAAGGGGCACGTGCACCTGAATGTTTATAGCAGCAATGTCCACAATAGCCAAACTACGGAAAGAACCTAGATGTCCATCAACAAATGAATGGATCAAGAAGATGTGGTATATATACACAATGGAATACTATGCAGCCATCAAAAGAAATGAAATCTTGCCATTTGCGACAACATGGATGGAACTAGAGCATGTCATGCTTAGCAAAATAAGTCAAGCGGAGAAAGACAGCTATCATATGATCTCCCTGATATGAGGAAGTGGTGATGCAACATGGGGGCTTAAGTGGGTAGGAGAAGAATCAATGAAACAAGATGGAATTGGGAGGGAGACAAACCA
Organism: Mustela lutreola; assembly: GCF_030435805.1. Taxonomy (NCBI): domain Eukaryota; kingdom Metazoa; phylum Chordata; class Mammalia; order Carnivora; family Mustelidae; genus Mustela; species Mustela lutreola. The sequence continues at coordinate 166,547,399 of NC_081292.1, forward strand.
TAAGTGACTCTTAATCTCACAAAACAAACTGAGGGTTGCTGGTGGGCAGGGGGTTGGGAGAAGGGGGGTGGGGTTATGGACATTGGGGAGGGTATGTGCTTTGCTGTGAAGTGTGTAAACCTGGCAATTCACAGACCTGTACCCCTGGGGATAAAAATATATGTTTATAAAAAAATAAAAAATTTAGACTCTTCAGGGAAAAAAAAGAAATTAGTGAGTAGGCAACAACTTCATTTTTCTTTTTAAAAATGGATTTCAGAGTTCTGAGATTAAAGTTTTCTAAATGTAAAAAAAAGATTCATCTACGTTGTAGAAAATTTCAAACTTTCCTTCCTTTTTAAGGATGAATAATACTCCATTGTGTAGATAGATTACATGCTGCTTATTCCTCTATTGATGGACACCTGAGATGCTTCTGTATATTAACTGCTGTTAATAATGGTATTATTAACATGAGTGTACAAATATCTCTTCAAAGCTCTGCTTTCAGTTCTTTCGAGTATTAATTGGAAGTGAGATTGCTGGATCATATGGCAATTCTATGTCTAATTTTTTGAGTATGTACCAGACTTTTTCCCACAGCAGCTGCACCAGTTTGCATTCCCACCAATAATACATGAGAGTTCCATTTTTTCCACATCCTTGCCAACATTCATTTTCTATTTTTATGGTAGTGGACATCCTAGTGGGTGTGAGGTGGTATGTCATTGTAGTTTCGATTTGCACTCCCGTAATGATGAGTGATGTTGAACAACTTCTCATGTGTTTACTGGCCATTAGTCTTTTTTAGAGAAGTATCTGTTCGAGTCCTTTGACATTTTTTTAATCGGGCTGTTTGGTTTTTGTTGTTGAGTTTCAGGAGTTCCCTATATTTTCTGAATACTAACTCTTTATCTATATCCATGTGTATATCAGATTTATCATTTGCAAATATTTTCTCCCATCTTGAGGTTTGTTTTTTTACTCTGTTGTTAGTACCTTTTTATGTATAAGATTAACTTTTTTTCATGAAGTCTAATGTGTCTAGTTTTATCTCTTGTTCCTGTGCTTTTGGCCTCATATCCAAGAAATTATTACCAAATCCAGTGTCATGAAAATTTTGCCCTGTGTTTTCTTCTATGAGTTTTATGGTCAACATCTAGGCCTTCAAGTTAATTTTTGTATATGGTGTGAGGTAAGGGTCCAATTTTATTCTTTGCATGTGGATATTCATTCCTCCCAGTGCCATTTGTTGAAAAGCACTCTTGTCCAAAATCGTTTGACCATATATATAAAGGTTTATTTCTAAGCTCTCTATTTCATTTCTTTGGCCTATGTTCTGTCCTGATACCAGTACCACACTATTTTGATTACAGTAGCTTTGTAACAAGTTTTTTTTTTTTTTTAGGTTTATTGGTGATTGATTTGTTAAGAAAGTCCTTTAGAGAATTTTTTTTTCTGATGAGTTAGCCATTTACCGCTTTGTATAAACTTTTCCATTTTTCCTAATTTTGTTCATCTAATTTCCCACCTATACTTTTTGAAATCACAAGTCTGAGTCTTTTAGCTTTGTTCTTTTTCAAGATTGTTTTGGCTATTTAGGGCCCTTGAGATTCCATATAAATTTTAGAATGGGTTTTTCTATATCTATGAAAACTGGGGATTGCATTGAGTCTGTAGGCTGCTTTGGGTAGTGTTGATATCTTAACAATATTACATCTTCCAATCCATGATCATGGGATGTGTTCTCATTTATGTATATCTTCTTTAAATTTGTTCTGCAGTGTTTTGCAGTTTTCACTGTGATTCTTTATTTTCTTAGGTTAAGTTAATTCATAAGAATTTTATTCTCTCTGATGCAACTTTAAATAAGATGATTTGCATGATTTCCTTTTCATATTGTTCATTGTTAGTGTACAGAAGTGCAACTGACTTTTGTGGGTTGACTTTGCATCCTGCTACTTTGCTGAATTCATTTACTTAACCTAACAGGTTTTTGTGTGGAATCTTTAAAGTTTTCTACATGGAAGTTCCTATCATTTGTGAAAAGAGTTCATTTTATTTCTTCCTTTCCAATTTGGATGACTTATTTCTTTTCTTGCCTGATCGCCCTGGCTAGGACTTCCAGTACTATGTTGGAAAGAAGTGGTGAGAGTGGGCATTCTTGTCTTGTTCCGATCTTAGAAGGAAAGTTTCCAGTCTTCTGCCATTGAGTAAAATGTTCACTATGGGTTTTTCATATATGGCTCTTCTTATTTTGAGATGGGGATCCCAAAAGACCTGCCATACACCTGTCCCCAGTCTCCAGTGCCAACTCAGAGGAAATCAGGGCAAGGATGGTGACATTCTAAAGATGGAAAGTCTGTCTCAGTCATTCAAGTAGAAGCTGAGAGATTGATGTAATAACTGAAGAGTGCTATTTGGCCTTACCCTGCAAATCTGTGCAAAAAAAAAAATAAACATTTCATTTGCACATTGGTGTATTATATGAGTAAATTCACAACACTACTCATAGTACTGTTTTGTATCTTGTTCATTTGGATGATGCTTGAAAAATTCTTACGCAGGCATATCCTGAATCACATGGATAGCTAGCTACACTTGGACTGAGTAATGCCACATTGTAAAACCATATTGGCACTAAGAACTTTTTTGTTAATTGAGGTGTAATTGACATGTAACATTACATTAGTTTAAGGTATGCTTTAATTGTTTTAGATAACAGAAAATAAGAGAAGGAAATTGGTATTTATGCTTTTATGCATTCAACAAATATTTGGCAAACATATGCTAGGCACTGGACTAAGTGCTTGAGATCCAACAATAGTGAGATAAGTGGGTGGCTAGGACAGGAGAGGTTAAATAGATAGGTTACAGTTAAATATGTAGAAACTTAGATACATATATAAATTCTGTTATATTTTGATTGGTGTATATAAAAATTTGAGTGGAAGAACACCAATAAGGATTGCTAGTACAGGCACTGGAGAAAGTTGTTTTCACCATTTGGCATCAGAAACCATACATCAGGTGGTCAGGTAGGAGCACATTAGAGCAGAGATCATGAAAAGGGATGGCATGAGCTGAGTACGTCTACCTGGTACACCAGTATGCTTCCCCATTCCTACTTTGCACCTTTCTGTTTTTCTTATGCTGTATTTGTCATATTTAAAGCACAAAATTGTGTATTTTTAAATATATCTAATCTGTCAGCCTCTGTCTTTACCTAGCAAATTCAATCCACTTACATTTCTGCAGTTACTACCCTATTTGAATTGTTTCTGTCATTGTTGTGCTTTCTACCTTCTTAGATCTTATCTCCTTTCCTATCTTCTAGAGGAGGGTGTGCAAACTCTAGCCTTCAACCCAAATCCAGTCCAGTGCCTGTTTTTGTAAATAAAGCTGTGTTGGAAAGCAGCCACACCCATTTGCTAAAATCTTCCCAAAATCTGCTTTCATGCTGCAATGGCAGAGTTGAATCATTGCAACAGAGACCATATGGCACACAAAGTTAAAAATATTTACTATCAGGCTCTTGATAGAAAAAGTTTGCTTTTTTCAATAGTCCTATAGTCCTATAAGACTAGAGAGGTTTTTTTCCCCCTTTTTTTCTTTTTTTTTTTTCTCTACTGCTTTAAGAGTTACAAATTCTACTCCATTCTCCTAATAGTCATAATTAAAATTCCAACATGTGTACTTGATAAAGTCTAAAGTTAATCCATTTGTTCATATGATTATTCAAAGATTTTAGAATTCTTGGATTATTCTCTCATTTTACATATTACTTAATCCAATATTTCAGATCCTAGATATTTTTAGACATTTAAAATAAGTTATTGATATTATTGCCTTCATATAAATCTTTACTTAGATTTATCCATATGTTTACTAATTTATTTGCTCACCATTCTCCTTATAGCTCACTCCCTCCTTCTGGGTTCAATTTCCTGTTTGTTAAAGGACATCCCTAGAAGTTCTTTTAGAGAATCTGCTAGTGATAAATTCTCTTTGTTTTCATCATTTCTCTGTAATTCTTGTATGACAGTTTAGCTATGAAGAGGTTTCTGTTTTCTCTCAGCACTTTGAAGATGCAATTTCACAGTCTCCTGGTTACTATTGACAAGTGGCAGCCAAATTAATTAACATTCCCTCATAGATAATCTTTTATTTCTGCATTCTTTAAAGGCGTTCCATTGTCTTTGGCATTCTTACATAGCTTACTGTTACATACCAAGGTGTAAGTTTCCTTTTATTTTTCCTTCTTAGACCTATTGTTTTCCCTGAGTCAAAAAATCCAGGGCTGTCTTCAATTTTGGAAAATTCTCTCTGAATATTGATTCATTCCCCTTCTCTCTATTGACTCCACCTGGACCCCCTATTGTGCTTTTATTGGACCTTCTTAGCCTGTTCTCGATATTTGTTAACCTTGCCTCCAAATTTTCCATTTCTAGGGCACCTGGGTGGCTCAGTGGGTTAAAGCCTCTGCCTTTGGCTCAAGTCATGATCCCAGAACCGTGGAATCAAGCCCCGCATAGGGATCTCTACTCCACAGAGAGCCTGCTTCCTCCTCTCTCTCTCTCTGCCTGCCTCTCTGCCTACTTGTATCTCTGTCTGTCAAATAAATAAATAAAATCTTTTTTAAAAATTCCATTTCTTTACTTCTGTGTGCTCACAGCAACATTCCATTTTGCTAATTCTCTATTTAGTTTTATCTACTCTGCTTTTTAACTAGGGGTTAAAATTCAGGGTTTTGTTGAATTCCAGTCTCTATATTTTTAATTCCTAAAAGTTCCCACCCGGGGGAACCTAGGTTGCTCAGTTGGTTGAGTATCTGCCTTTGGCTCAGGTTATTATCTCGGGGTCCTGGGATCAAGGCCCACGTTGTGCTCCCTACTCTGCAAGGAGTCTGCTCCTCTCTCTCTCTCTCAAATAAAAAGAATTCTTTTTAAATTTTTTAAATCAATAATAAATTAAAGTTCCCTCATTTATTTTTATTTTTATTTTTCCATTGTGTCTTTAAACCCAACTATTTTATAATCCCTATTTAATCATTGTTTCCTTAAGCTCCTAGGGGCTGCTCCTACTGTTTGCTATATCTACAAACTTACTTAGGATTTATTTTTCCCTTCAGATTGACACTTTGGGATTCAAACTCAACTTCGCTGAGATCAGCTCTTTGCATCTGCCCACCAGGGTGTGTCTTTTGTTCCAGAATTATTACCTGCCTGGGGTTAATTCCTTCTCCATCTGTCAGACTGGCTGCTATGTGCCACACAGGTAGGATAGGTTTAAGCCCCACATATACTTGAGGGCAGCCACTGGTTACAAATCTCCATTCCTTCTCTGCAGAACCAGACCAAGGATATAACACTTTCTGTCATCTCCTTGGGTCTATGCCTGGACTCTTCCTTTGTCCACCTTGTCAAAGGAACAGGAAAACTTGTGTGGGAATCTCAGCTTTAACCTCCAGTCTCTTATGAGTCCGAAGATTCATCTCCTCTTTCCGTACAACCATTAAAATCCAAGAATGCACTAGTTTCAAAGATGTACAAAGCCATCTGAACCCCCATCTTTGCCACCCCACATGCTGCCCCCAGCACAGCCCCATACTCCTCATTTCCATTCCCTTTTTGGTTTGGGCCCTGTTGATAAAGGGCTCTTACCTTTCGTTAGTGGCATTAATGTATTTGTTATATTTTAACCAACATTTCTAGACATTTTGCATCAAGATATTGTTCATGTTTCTGATTCATCAGTATCACCAGAAACACAAAATATGTATGAACACCAAACTATTTTAAACATCACAAAGCAAGCTCTAACATCCCCATCAACCCGTCCCTGGTTTGTTCATGGAAAATACGTGTGACGCAGGGAATGGGGCCTCCCCCATTGTGAGGAAAATTTCTCATCCCATTCCTAGGCCACTGATCCCCAATCTTGCCATCAAGGTTTTTCTATCACTGTAATTCTTGAGACATGGAGGCATGGGAGAAATAATTTACTTATGTCAGTGAACTCTGAGATGCCAAAAATAATTGAGAGGAAATAGAGCAGCTAATAAGGTGGTGGTCTCTCAGATCCTTCACAATGCTAGAATTTTGTTCTTTTTGGTGTTTCTAGAACATGAGAGAGGTTAGTTCCTGCTGAAGTGCTGTGTGTACAATACCTGGGTCATAACAATTTTTAAGTGAGTCAGTATTTTTATAGTTTAAAGAGCATTTCCATGTACCTTATCTCATAGAAATTTGCTGCCACCATGCCCCACCCCTTATAAATGTAACAAATGAGGCTCAGGGGTTAAACAACTGACCTGCCCCAGTTGGTATTTTGTGGTCAGCAGCCTTAGTACTCAGCTATTTTTAACAGAAAGAAAATAGCGTCCGTATATTCTTGTAAATCAGGCTAAGAGCCAGATTCTGTTCTCCTGCTGTCACACCATCCCAGACACCACCTATAGGAGCTCAAGCAACATTGAAAGTTAGATCAAACAGCTTTTAAAATATTGTCCTAACATGGAAATTATGCGATTTCCAGCCAAGTGATGCTAGGTCAAGGGTGGACTGTCTAGAAACTGGAAATAAACCAGAAGAGAGACAGAGGTGTCCAGGCATGGGGATATGGGTCTGAGAAGGTGGGGCTTGATGACATTGGATACTGCATGGTCTTTGGGGGACGTGCTGGGATCCAGAGTTGCCCGAGGCTGGCACCCATGTCACAGGCTGTTCAGGTGGTGGGAGGAGGTGCCTCACTCCTGCCGGGGACATAAAGAGCTAGTTGACTCACCCCACCTTTCATGTGCATTTGCTCTCTCTTGGCAGGAATGATTTTCATTGTACCATAACTCAGAATGACCCAATCTGTCTGGGGTGATGCATTGGCTGAAATTGCTCCTCAAGGAGAAAGAGCTAATACTGGCTTCCATTAGTAGAGGTTTTGCTCTTTGAGTCATGACTTCCTGGCTTTTCCCCATCAAAAACTGGAAGTCTTAGTGCATCAACAGGAGGTTAGCCATGGGGAAGAACTGACTGCCAGCCCCTTCATGCCTCCCTGGCCAGGACAGGGGCTGACCTGAGCATGGGGCTCCTCTCCAGAGGTGTGCCTTAGGAAAACCACAAGGCAAGAGCCAGTGGAGGGACAGAAGCCCCAGACTCTCCCAGCAGACATGGACAAGCTGGGGGACAGACCCACAGTAGGGTCCAGGAGGTTTCCTCTGACCAGGACTGTGGTGGTTGCTGGCTGGTTTTCTTTGGCTATCGGGTAATGAAGTAGGAGTGGTGGGTCCAAGTGCAACGTGTCAGGGATGGGCAGGCAGCCACTAGGTCACTGGGATGGGAGTGGCCAGAATAAGCAAGTGACGGTGCATGTATGTGTCTTTCTTCCAAGGAATTCTGCACTCACTCTCCTGGCTTGATTTCATGCTCCCCCAAAGGGGCCGTGGTGATGCGATAGAGATGCATGGGCTTGTGGCCAGGCCGGGCTCTTTGGTGAACATGAATTCTTCACATTCATTCAAACACTGATTCACCCATCTGTCCCCCGCCCAGTGAGTGGATGGTTGGGATATCCCCTCCAGCAGAGGTCCAGGTTAGGGGCAGGGGCATGTCTGTGGGCTGACCTGAGTCCTAGCTCAGATTAGCTGGTGGTCCAAGAGGAGGGCTCCCAGCCTCCCTGCCCCTATTATGTTGAAGCCCAGCTCAGGCAATTTTCCCACCTGAATCTCTGGCCACTTCTCTCCAGACCTGGAACCAAAGGGATAGACAAGGCACAGACCAGTCTCCAAGGCAGTCACAAACAGGAAAAGTAGAGGGCGGCCGTGGGCTGAGAAGACAGGTTCAGATGCCTCCACAGCCACCAAGACCCCGAAGACTCAGGAAAGTCATCCTTCAAAAAAAAAAAAGGAAAATCATCCTCCATGAGCCACTCCCGTAGGGATTCAACTCATGTCCTAGAGTTACTATGAGGATCAAATGGAACCAAATGTAGTGAGTTTCAAGGCTGTCAGTTTTTAAAGCAATTTTAAGACAAATGCAAGCGGGAACAGGGGTAGGAAGTCCATACGGCGCCCACACCTGCCGGCCAGCCAAGGACCCAGGGAAGGTCCACATGGTGTCCCAGGGACTAGGAAGGGCATCTCAGTCTCCTTCAGCCTTGGATAGGGGGGCTGGGGAGACCAAGTCTGACTTTTCCAGGGACTGAAGCAAGCCTACTGAGAGAGGCCACTCCACAGCCCCAGCGGGGGCCATGCAGTGCACACCCCCACTCCTGGCCCCTCTTCCTCCTGTCCCCACACCACTCTGCAGCATCTGGCAGCCGTGGCAGGCCCCCCACTCCGAGGGGGTCTCCTGCAGTGGCTCCAGGCGGGAGGAAGACGCTGCTTTCCCCGTGGGCTCACGCAGAGCTCCCTTCAAGGCATCCCTGCACCCGGGGAGGCTTCCCACCACATTCTTGGCAGGCTGGGCCTGTCTCCATCCTGCATCGCTGTACATGTGGGCCCCATTTGCAGGGGGCACGGCGCTGGGGTAGGGAAATCCGGAGGGGTGGCTGTTGGGACGGGCCTTAAATATTTCCACCTGAGAATGTGGACAGCGTACCCCCCAAAGTGATGAAAAGGACCAGAGAGGGCTGTGCTGCCGTGCCAAGAGAAAGGCGGGGCAGCGGGGCCCCATGAGGGGGGGCAGGAGGCATCCTCTGGAGGAGCTGCACAGTGCTGAGTCCACAGACCCCCCAATAAGAGGCTGGCAGTGGGGAGAGAGGGGGACAGGAGTGCCAGGGCACCAGCTGCACCCTCCATTCCAGTCGTACGCCAGCGGCTGTGTGTTCTCTGGCCCCCGGAGTTCACAGATCCAAGGGAGGCCCATCCCAGGGAGGCTGGCGGGCCCTCAGACCCACCAGGTCCCCGTTACAGCCACCTCCTCCTCAGCGGCACATGAGTTCCCATGTTCGAAGGGCACCAGCAGTCTCTGCCAGAGGCCTGAAGCCCTGCCTCAAATGGGCCTGGGACCAGCCCACCCAACCACACCTTCCCAGATGAACAGGCTGGAACACAAGGTGGGCGGGCAGACCGCCCCACATCAGGTGCAGAGTTAGCTGCTGACCAGCTGGTCAGTGTTGGCTGCCCCTAGCTCTTTTCAAGCACGGGACGCTCAGCAGGGGCTCTCAGCAGATCAGGGCCTTCTGTCCCAGGCTAATACTTGAAAACTAAAGGAACCAACCTGTAAGTAGGGGACATTCCATTCTAGTTCTGGCCACACCTAGCACCTGCAGTCCAGCCTCCTACACCAAGGCCAATGTCTCCAGAACCAAACCACCTCAACCCAGCAGCAAGCAGCTTCAGGATTCACGGGCAGAGCTGCAGGAAGGAGAACCCCACTGGCTCCGGGTGGTGGCCTGACCCAAGCATGAGGCACTGTCCACACAGCAGGCCTGGCCCTGGTTGCCCAGCCCTGAGCCTTGGCCTCCACTAGTTCTTCCAAGTTCAAATGGTCCCTAGAACCTTTTCCCACCACTGCTGCCTCCCCGCTGCTCCCCATAATGCTAGCTCTCAGCACCATCCTGGTTCAGAAGTTTAGAGACATAGCAATGCAGAAAGACATGGGTCTCCTTCGGGGTCTGGGCCATTGTCAAAGCTAGAAACAGAACAAAAAAAAAAAAAAATTGACTCCTCACTAGGCAGGATCAGAAGACTCAGGTGAGGGTACACCATAGGGAGCACGACCCCCAATCCCTAATTCCCATGTCACCCCAGCTTATCCTAGGATCTCATCCATCTGTGCATACTAGGTGCCCCTGAGACCTGCAGCCCATGCAGAGGATGGAAGAAGGAGGAGGGAGGAACCCCACCGCGTCTGGAGAGCAGTTGCCGAGAGGAAACATCAGGACGGTGGAATCACTGTGTGTTTTTGAAGGATCCTCCTGGGGGTTGCAGGAGGCATGGACCAGGTAAGAGCAGGAAGGTGACAGAGACTTTTGAGAAAATCACAACACGACCCCTCACCTAGCCCCTGCAAGCTGTTCCAAGCACTTCCTAAGTATTGATTCATGAGATGCTTATCACCCCCTGTGAGGGTCACTTGTGTGACCCCCAGTGTACAGGGCAGTAGTCTGAGGCCCAGAGAAGCAAACCTCTAAGGTTGGAGAACAATCCAGAAGGGAAGTGAGCACCTGAAAAGGGTCATGGGGGATTTGGGGCAGGGAAGAAGGTAACAAGTAACATTTGGCAGCTAGTTATGGATGGGAAGCTGGGGCGTCCTGGGCTTCTGGCCGGGGTCCCAGGGAGCCCGGTGAAGGGAGAAATGAACCCTTCTGTAGGGGCTGAACAATCTGGGGACATTTGTGGGGCATTTGGGGAGCTGTCCTATGGAGGACTAGACTGGGAGGTCTGAGGCCCAGGGGACCAAGACAGCACGGCCTCTAGATCAGTCCTGCAGGAAGAGTGTGGACAGCGAGGCAGAAGCCAGGCAAGAGCCCATAGGGCTGGGCCTCCTCCAGGCGGCCCCATGGGCTGGGCACCTGCCCAACAACTCCCGTTGCCCAACTGAGGGCAGAGAGGTCTGCGGAGAGTACGTGACTCTGAAGTCTGAGCCCTAAGCCCTGCCACAACCCATCCACAGCGGGGTCCAGCGGACCCAGAACAGACCTCACAGGAGTCCAGCCTCAGCAGCCTCCTGATCCCTCTCAAGCCCAGAGGTGTGCGGGAAGGGAACGCTTGACCAGAGAAGATCCATCCAGGAGGGAGCCCACAGACGGTGGCCAACGCAGGACAGAGTCAGGGAGAACCCCGTCCGCCTTGAAGAATTTCAGAGGCAAGAAACCTCTTACACTCCAATAAATGGCTTTCCTTTTCAAAAAGAAAGGAAAAACGTTAAAAAAGGAAGAGCCCTTACAAAGGGCGGCAGTGGGGAGGGGGGTGCTAGTCCTGTTTAACCTCCAGGCACATCTGGGTGGTGGGGGGGAGAGGCAGGCACAATTCTCGGGTCCCTGGAGCCCTCCAGTCCGAGAAGGAGCCGCAGCCGCTTGGCGAGGGGCCCGCCTGCTGACTGGAGCTTTGAAAAACAACTTCCTGTCAATAAATGTGAACAAAAGTTTGGACCCATCTTCAAAGTGATGAGTTATGCCGAAAATATGTTCCTGTGAGCGGGGGAGTGGATCTTTCGTGGCGCTCCGGCATTCGGGGAGCTTATAAATAACCAGGCAGGTCTGCCTGCGTTGTGCCTGCCATGGGAAAACGCACCGCCCCAGCGAGCAGAGGGGGACCTGGCAACTAGGAGCCATGTGTGATCCATCAGGAGGTTAAAATTAGCCCAGCGCCCCCCTCAGGCCAACCTCCCCAGCAGGACCAGCCAAGGAGGTGCCTGAAGAAGCCTGCTCAGCATCCTGGCACAGGGAAGCAAAGGGGCTCCCCGGAGTCTGGAGTCTGAGCTCCGCACTGAGCAAAGAGGTGGACCCCTGGACCTGCTCTCCCCATTTGCATTTTGGAGGGAAAAAAGGAAGGGCTAGGTTCTACATGTGGTTTCCATCAGCCGAGAGAAGTAAAAACATGTGCTGGCATTTCTGGCTAACATGGTCCTTGTTATTTTAATGAGAAAGTCCATAATTAGGGGCAAGAGTGAAAAGGAAGCAACACCACGCTTTCCTCAGGTGCCCACACCTTGGCCCTCGGGAAGCCCCAGGGCCACTGCCCCACTCTCCCCTCTGCCCCTTCCCTGCCCCAGCAGCCAAGAGGAAGGAAGGAAAGCCTGCACAAGGAGTCTTTCCAGCCCTAACGAGTGCTTCCTCGGTGCCGAAGGTGTGGCCCAAGCAGTTCATTTGTCAGCATTTAAACATCATTACAGCATTAACAGGCGCACTCCGTGCCCGAGAGTGGGCTTTGCACGCCTGTAAATTAGAGTACATCAAACTGGAGTTCATTGAGTCTCCGCCAATCAGAAGTAAGACTTCCATAACTTTTTACAATTCTCTGCATTCTTCCAATTACATTAAAATATTTATTTGTACCTTGCATGATATATATAAACGTTTTATTGAGAACATTTGAAAGCTGGTACTTTAAACAGAGAAGGGCTGCCCTGCAGGCGGCGGGGGGCTGGGGCCAGCACGCACTCGGGGCAGTGGTTTCTTAGAGGAAAAGGACTCTGGCGGGACCTGCAGGGATCACCGCAGGAGAAACCAGCCGGGCCAGCCGCCTGCTGCTGGCCTTCCCCGGCAAGTCGCCTTCAGAGCCAGTCTCTGCTTTGTGTCCCCTGGGCCTGTCATGGGCCCATGTCCCCAGGTCACAGTGCCCCTCCCGTCCCTGCAGAGGTAAGACACTCCTCAGCGTCCCATCATCATGGGGGAAGCTAGCCAGTGAGCTGGGTTAGGAACCCCGAGCCCCACCTCCATCCCGCCCTCTCCCTCCGTGGACTCACCCACTCTGAACCTTGGCTCCTCCACCCCAAAGAAGGCCGAGTATTACTGATCACACCCAAGTGCCACCCTCTTGCCCCACTCCACAGTCACAGCTGGTGACCTGCCTTGCCATTCCAGAAGCATTCCTTTCAATGCTGTCCCCTTCCTGTCACTACCACCCCTCCCTGAAGGTCCATCTACCGCTGACAGGCCAAGTTCTCAGGGACATCCCATGTCCCAGCAGAAGGACTCTGAGGCCTCCCTGAGGCTCTGCCGGGACGCTTAAGGGAATGCCACTACCAAGAATCTCTCCTGTTTGCTGAGTGCTTCCAAGGTACTGAGCCCCAAACAGTGCCATCCCAGGAGTCCTGACCCCAGGAGTCCCGACACCAGCCATCCAAAAGAGGGGATCCAGCTGTGAGGAGGGAGCCGGGTCTCAGGGGCCCATATCAGAAAGCTTCCCCCGGCAGAGACCACCTTGCATGTGGGGACTCCACTGCCTGCAGAGGTCCCTGGGGTGGAAACACGAAGCTCATATTTGTTAGCCCCTCACGGACCACAAGAACTGACCTCACGATGCATAATGACTCTGGCAAGATAGAAGATGATTCCTTGTTCCTCCAGCTGTCCGAGGCAGGTACTTCTGATGGCTGGGCTGTCAGTACCTCAGAGGCCAGCTGCCTCCACTCCCCTTGAGCCTGGCCATACCACACACCCCCAGCAGGCAAAGGGCAAAGAGGCTGGGAGGCACCACAGGGGTGTCCGGGGGCCAGATCTGAAAGTGGTGCCCATCACTCTGCTTGCATTCCATTGGTTCAACCCCAGTCACACACCACGTCTACCTGCAGTAGCAGATGGGAAACTGTGTGTCCAGAAAGAAGGAGGAAGGTTTTGGTGGACAAGTAGCTTTCCAGGCTGCAGGAACCTGTTTATCTCACATAAGAAGAACATGGGAGGCAGGTTTGGTCAGCGATGCTCAGCGATGCCTTTATAGACCAAGTCTCTCTCTGTCATTTCCACTGGCCACCCAATCAAATGAGCTGTTGCCCGATCCTTGCTTCTTCATTGTGGCAAGCAGCTGCTGCAGAACCAGTCATCACATTTGCCATCCAGGCAGAAAGAGGCAGGGAAAGGGGCTAACCACATCCATTCCCGGCTACAGGAAAGCACTAACTTTCTCAGAAACTCCCCCAGCACATAAGCTTCACTGGCCAGACTGAGCCCCACGCCGCCCCCGCCTCCAGTCTCAAGGGAAGCTGGGATACCGGAGAAGAGGGCTCCCACGATTGCCCTAGTTGGATCCCGTTGCCTGCCTCAGGCTGAGCTTATTGCCATTACAACAAAACTGGGGTCTGGCTCTCCAAGAAGAAGAGGCACAGATATGGAAGAGACACCCAATGGGACAGATATGGAAGAGACACCCAATGGGATTGCTACCATTGGGAAGCCAGCTGTCTATGGGACAGGGTGGTGGTTGACTGCTCTCTCCCCAAATCATGTTTCTACCCAGCATCTCAGACTATGACCTTATTCACAATTATATTTGCCTATCTAATTAGCTAAAGATCTTGAGATCCATTTAGTCAAGGGATTGGGACGCACACTGCAGGTACCTTGGTAGGTAGGAAGAGGGCAGAGCGGAAAGCTAGCACTAGAAGTACTAGAAGTGTTAGAAATACTAACAGTACTAGGAGTGCTCCTTGAAGTGGTCATTTCCACGAAGTCGCTGCAAACGCTGTTATCAGTGATCACTGAACCACTGTTCCGAGGAGATGCTCCAAGCCTCTGGTCACCACATTTTCATCCGCCGACCAACACAGGACCTTGACTTCTGTGTCTTTCTATTTAAAGACACGCGATTTGATAGATGTGGCTGATCTGTGGCCTGGAGCTCACAGCCAGAGCTCTGGAACTCAGGCCTGAATGACGGTCGTCGGATGCTCGTACTTTATGGGCACTTCCCGGCTCCCCGGCTCAGGATGGAGACATCTCTTCAGCGCTAGGCCCAGAGCCACATCAAACAGCAAAATCACCAACAAAAGGCACAAAAATGTGAGAGTGTGGCATCAAACAGAGGGCAAAAAGGATCCCTGTCCATGATATCAGGGCTAAAACAGGAAGGTGTCCCCCTTCTGCACGTATCCCCCAAGGACGCCGAAAGCACCACGAGGGTTGAGTCTGGGGTTGCAATTACACTGTACGAGGAGGCGGGCTGACGGTATCGTGAAGGTGTGGAGATGACCCCTGCCCCGGACTGAGTGGGCCTTCCCATCCGGGTGGAAGGGACAGCCCTGGGGAAGGAGGCGTCCCTGGAGTGTGGCCTCTGGGGGTGGGTTGCCCTGGAGGGCGTTGAGCTGAGGGGGCAGGCATGGAAGCCCCTCTCACTGTGTGGGGTGAGCATCAGTCAAGGGGGTCAAATGGCTAGCTGACCATGAGCGCCGTGGGACAAATCACTGGCAGCAGACTGTCTGCATAACCACGTGCCTCATTCTCGTCTAATTCACCTTTTGTCAACTTGGTTAGCCACTGATTTCCACGTCATATGGAAAGGACCACCAGTTTCCAGAACTTGGCAATGAAATCAAAATGGCAGCCTTGGCTCCCTTGCGAAGGGACATCTCCTCAGGGTCAAGAGCCCTGAGATGATCCCCGTCACTTTTTTAGCAGGGGGCAGGGGGCTGTCCTGGGGGCAGGAGAAGGCCCTCTGTTCTGTTACACAAGTTTGTTTATGGCTGGGTTTTAAGTTGTGAAGGTATTAGAGGTTTGGAGGATCTGAGCCTGGCAATCACGACTTCGCCCATAAGCGGAACAGAGGTGATAAATAGGTTGGTCTGGCTTCTCCCTCACAGACTACCCCAGATTTCGGGCAGGTCCTGGGTTTGTTTCCTGGGGACACTCAGCTTACCTCCTGGTCCTCAGAGAAGCCTCTCCCACCCCTTGTGAAGGTTTCAGTGTGCACATCCCCGAGAGAAAATTCAGAAACTGTAATTCAGAAGCATGATTCAGACCTGGTGAACGCAGGGTTCTTAACCCAGAGAGAGCCAAGCAGCTGGGAGTGCAGTCATTGCCAGGTGGGTCTTTCTTGTGGGAAGGTAGGCACGGTCCCCTCGGCCCCACTCTTCGTGTCCATGCTTCTTCCTCTTGCAAATGTCCATCCAAAAAACTGGCAAAGAGAAAGTAAGGATACATTCACGAGGACGGTGCAAAAGGCTGCCTCTCCAGTGTTGCTAAGAGTGCCAAGCATTGCTTTTCTCCTGAATATTTTGGCAATTAATGTCAAAATATGCATGTCCTCCCTCATACCCCTGAGGATGGCGCCAATCAAAAAAATCAGAAAACAACAGGTGTTCGCAAGGATGTAGAGAAATGGGGACACTTGTGTGCTGTTGGGAGGAACAGAAAACGGGGTACAGCCAGCATGGAAACCATAGGGCAGTTCCTTAAAGAGGTGAAAACAGAGTTATGGCGTGATAAAGCACACCCAAGCCCACACACATGCCCGGAAGAACGGACAACAGGATTTCAAGAAAGGTTTGCACAGCCATGGTCAGAGCACGATTTTCACCACGGTCAAAGTCAGAGGAGTCCGTGTCCTCTGAAGGGTGAATGGATCGTGGACGTGTGGTCCACACGGGCAGTGGAACGTTATCCAGCCTTAAAAATGATAGCCAAGTCTGATAGATACCACAGTGTGAATGAACCTCAGGGACACTGTGCTTAACGAAAAGAGCCAGCCGCTGAAGGACGAGGACTGTGACTGCACCCACGTGAGGGGCCAGAGCTGTCACACTCATGGAGACAGGAATGGGGGCACCAGCTGCTAGGTGGGGTGGAAAGTGAGTGTTTCAGAAGGACAGAGTTTCATTTATGCAAGATGAGAAAGTTCTGGACAGATCCTGGTGATGACTGCGTGACGGTGTGGAGGTGTTTAGTGCACACTGAAAAATGATTCAGATGGCAAATTTTCTGTCATACTTTACCACTATTAAAGGTGATAGATAGATAGACAGACATCCTTTGACCTGACAGTTCCATTTCTAGTTTCTTCTTTGACCAGATTTACCCCCTGTTACAGGGACTTGTTCAGCTATATGCATATAAGCTATAAGTTCTTATCAGTAATATTACAGCCAAAAAACAAAACAAAACAAGATCAGTCTGAATATTCAGTTATAGAGAGTCAGAATGGTGGGCAAGCATTAAAAATACTGATTTGGAAATATATTTATGGATCTAATTTTTATAAAAGTGATTATATATTCATATTGATGGAGAAAATCTGGAAGAATCTATAATAAAGTATTAATGACTGATCTCTGATTAATGTAATTTTTTCCTAATTTTTGCTTCATCTGTATTTTCTGCTTTTTTTCTTCTAAGCATGTAATAGTTAAAATAATTTTACACGCCAAAACATTATCTTAGAGGGGTAACACAGAGCTTGAAGTGTTATTATTACAACTGATGTTGCCTAACACTTTTAATATGTCAGCTTTTTTTTTTTAAGATTCTATTTATTTGTCAGAAAGAGACACAGAAAGAGAGCATGAGCGGGCGGGGAGGAACAGAGGAAGAGGGGGAAGTAGACTCCCCGCTGAGCGGAGAGTCCAATGTAGGGCTTGATCCCAGGACCCCAGGATCATGACCCACCTGGAGGTCCCAATGTATCAGCTTTTATCACAGAGATTATCCCACGTAATCATCAAAAAATTCAATGATACACAGACTTTTTCCATTTTACAGCTGAAAAACCTGAGTCTTGTCGGGGTTTGGTCTCTAACAAGGCAATACTTTTATGTTACCTGGTCTTTTCTGGAATAATTCAGCATATGACTGTGTTCCATCCTTGACCAAAAGTAAACTGGGTAAAGCAGAAATTATCTCCACTTCACAGATGGGCAAAATGAGGTGACAAAGTGTTCAGGTGTCCATCTGCCCAAAGCCACAGATCTCACAAGTGCCACAGCTGGACTTGAAGTCTTGTCTCTTTACTGTACTATATTACTTGTCATTTGACAACTGCAAGAAAAAGAAGTGATTTCACATCCTGGCAGAGGGTATGGGGATGGGGGAGGTGAGACCCCGGAGGTGAGTAAGCAGCAGAAAGTTTGAGACCCCAGTCCTGCAGGATGGTCCCTCCTGACGTCTGCCTTTGCCCCTGAGCTACCCTGAGACTAGCTCCATATTAATCGGTTGAAAAGAAGAAAGTAAATTTTTAAAGGCCTTTTCTTTCTTAGCCTCCCATGCAAGCTGCAGGGGGTGAGTGGTGGATCCCAAAGGGTATGTCCACCCATAACCTGTGATGTGACCTTATTCAGGGAGAGGGGCTTTGCGGATGCAGTCAAGGGTCTCAAGATGAGGCCATCTGTTGATGGAGATAAGCCCAGGCCCTATGACAGGTGTTTTTATAAAGAAAGGGAAGGGAGATCACACACAGAGGAGCTGATGTGAAGACTGGACAGATGCACCCCCAAACCAACAGATGCCAAGGATTGCCGGCATGGAGGGGCATGGACCGTTTCTCCCCTAGAGCTCTGGGGAGAGCATGGTCCTGCCAATGACTAAATTTCAAACTTCTGGCCTCCAGAACTGTCAGAGAATAAATTTCTGTTGTTTTAGGCCACCACGTTTGTAGTAATTTGTTACAGAAACCCAAGGAAACTAGTCCATGGGCTCAGACTCAAGAACTCCCATTTGGTGGAAAATCTCCCTAATTAATCTTACAAATGGCTACCTGCCCATCCCATCACTGACCCGGGTGTTCCTTGAATTTTCAGTGGTGATTCGGCTTCCAGCAGAGGACACATGACACATGAGTCTCCAAGGTGGGTGTGGGATTCATCAAAATAGGAACGATGCTGGGTTCGCTCAGTGCGTGAGGTCCTGTCTCCTCCTGGCCTCAAGTGCAACAGGAAAGCCCACCATGATGGGCGGTCCTGCCACCAGACCAGGGGCCACTGAGCGTCTAGGAGATGTCTCACTGACTGCAATCCTCACGGCCTATGGCCACTGCTCAAATGGCCACCAGACCTTCCTGTGATGAAGCTTCGTGTGTTGGCTCAAATGGCCCCTTCCAAGGGCCCCCTAGCCCCTGTGGATCCTGCTTCTGGCCCCACCCTGTTTTCTTTTCTTCTTTCCTGTCGCTCTCATGATTAGACAATCACAGGTTATAACGGTTCACATAGTGTTTACCTGTGTGGAAACTCCAAGGAGTGGGGGCACTCATCTCTTTGCTCTCTACCATTCCCCAGCCCTCAGGACCTGCCCAACACCCAGCTGGTACCCCACAACTCATGGCTTACATTCAAGTGGTGGAATCATCGAGAACTCAGTTGTCTCCTACATCTCCAGGCTCTTGGTGCTTCTGAGGGAAGAAGGGTGTCACGGACACACGAATGTCCCCATGCACACTCTACCCACTCAGCAGATGATGGTCCTTGTGCCCCTAGGGTGCCCCTTCTCTCTATTGTCTCCCCGGGGGCTTTTTCTAGCCATAGGAACTCACTTAGCTCTAGGTAGGGCAGCCCAGAAATACCAGGAATTTATAGTCAGGGTGGTGAGGAATAGGAGTAATGAGTAGACACCCAGAAATTTCTCAGAGGGTTTCCAGGCCGAGCCCCAAATTCCACAGCAGGGCCCAGTTCACTAAATGCTTAATCATCTCCCCTCTCTGCCCCAATCCTCATTTGGCTCCTTTCCAAATCAGTGACTGGCACCGAGGTCTGTTTTTAGGAACACCCAGACTAACATACAGCAATGTACACCATTAGCCACGCTCTCACTCGACAGCTAGCATGTGCTCTTGTAGCTCAGGGAGTCACATGCTTCTCAATTAAATCTGGAAAGGGTGTACTTCCCAAATCACCAGACGCTTTACATTTTCTGGTAGTAATCTAGATTTTGAATCTGCAAGAACTATTCCCTGCCACGCAAACCAGCCATTCAGAACACGTTCTTGGCGGGTGAGTTGCTAATTCAAAGGATTGAGACACAAGCCAGAGGCCAGTCTGCCTCCTTTTTATGTTTGAAAGCATTCACATGGACAGCTCATGGGCTCCGTGATCTGCCCAAGATCCGGCTTGTTCCTCGGCTGCTGTGCTTTGAGAAAAGAACAGGAGTCAGAGGCAGATTTTCATGGATTGATTTCCTTCCAACTGGGAAACATGTCATCAAAGCAGGAATGCTGCTCTGGAGTGAGTGCCTTGGACCCACATGGAGGAGGGGACCATGCCTGCCAGTGGGAAGAGCCTCTCGGACCAGCTGTGCCTCCCCCTAGCCCGCCAACAAGACACGCTCCCACTCCCCAAGGGCCACCATGCTGCTATCTCCTGGCTGTCCACCTGGACGCCCACGCCTGGCCCTGCTTCCAAACCTATCTAAGACTGAGAGCTCCATCAGCGTGTTTGTCTTGGCCAGAGAGCCTCATGACTTTTCAGTCATTCTGAAAACCAGCTGATTGCCGTTTTCGGCTTTTTGTTGGAAGAACGTAAGAACTGGGGATCAGACAGAAGCCTGGGCTGAGAGCATGGTGACAAGAAATGAGGAAGTTTGCTGAACTGAACAGGAGAACCTCCAGCACCCACAGAAACCACATTCCCCCAAGTAGATGGACCTGACGAAAAAATCTATTATCTACTACATATGGCTCAGCTGGGAGTTGACAAGAGGGCACTTCTCGGGAGCGGCGGTTGGGGGTGGTGGTTCAGTCCAGCAGAGACCTCAAAGGCAGGGAGGCCTGGCCACAATAAGGCAGCCACTGCAGGGGACAATGGGGGAGGGCAAGGAGACTAGGAAGGCCTTCCAAGATGTGATATTTTATAACATTTTTTCTAAAAATAAACTAACAAGCATTTATATTATGGAAAATTTGGAATCTATAAAACTTTTGAAACACTAATTGAAATTATAAGCCATGCCTTTTCATGTTGCTTGAAAACTCTTTTTAAACCTACTTTTTGCATTCGCGTGCCATGATTCTGTTACAACATAATTTCTGCGAGCATTCTTCTGCCATTAGACACAGGCTATTTCCGGATTATTCTGGACAACCCCCATAGACATCTTTGTTCATAAAGTTTGTCTCCCTTTACCCAAAAACATAGGCACAAAACATAGGGTCAAAGGTATGACTCTCCATTAAAATTTAATATGGAAAATAATTTTGTTATAGAAATAACAATTCTAATCATAAAAAAACATACATAAGTAAAAAGATAACATTGGGCTTCCAGTTTCCAATCTAGGATGTAAGGACCTTGGAAGTTATAACTCCATTCTAACAACTAGTACAAAGTTGATATAAAAAAATAAATAAATAAAAAATAAACAAAAAAGCAGCAACTCTCCCTGGAATCTTCAGAGAAGTGAGGTCACAGGGCAAACCACCACTCACAAAATTGGAGAGACCAACAGAGAGACACAGGGAAGAACCCCATTGGCAGAAAGCTCCTTGGGAACTCATGCCAGGGTAGAGAAACCTCAACCATAACAGGAATTTCTGGAGGCTCAGTGTGGACAAGTCTGGGGGTTAAAATTCCAGGGAGAGGGATGCTTGGGTGGCTCAGTCAGTTAAGCCGCTTCCTTCAGTTCAGGTCATGATCCCAGGGTCTTTGAACCAAGTCCCGCATTGGGCTCCTTGCTCAGCAGGAAGCCTGCTTCTCTCTCTGCCGCTGCCTGGCACTCTGCCTGCTTGTGTGCTCTCTCTCTCTCTCTGACAAATAAATACATACATAATAAATAAAATCTTAAAACTCCAGGTTGGGGTAAATTGGAAGGGGAGGTGAATCATGAGAGACTATGGACTCTGAAAAACAATCTGAGGGGTTTGAAGTGGCGGGGGAACCAGGTGGTTGGGGGAACCAGGTGGTGGGTATTATAGAGGGCATGGATTGCATGGAGCACTGGGTGTGGTGCAAAAATAACGAATACTGTTATGCTGAAAATAAATAAATAAATTTTTAAAAAACTCCAGGGAAACCCAGTCATCAGAGGCCCCCATGCTTTTGTGAGTCTTATCTCTATAGAAGTTGGATCGTGTTCTCACAGTGAATAGAGGAGGACAATCTCCTCATGCTTCTCGCAGGGGGAGAGGAGAGTAACCATTTTGTAATATGGAAGAGCGTTTTGATCCTCTTAACAAGGCCTGACTTGAGGAAAAACTGCTTTACGAGAGCCCAAGGTGATGGACTATTATCAGAGCCTGAATGTCCTGGAGGAAGGAAAAAGCCCACCTCCAATCCATTCTGGCCTTCCAAGTGGGAGAAGGGAAATAGCTGATTCCAGCCTACTTTGGCCATCCTGTTCCGCATAAAGGGGAGGAAAACCTGAGAAATATCTGTGCAGGTCACGGTCTGGAGTCATGGGCTCACAGAAAGGCTGAGACCTAATCAAAGGACCAGAGAACACTTTCCACTCCCATCCCTCACTACCACGTTACTAAAGGCCTATTTATAAGAGTTCCTTTTATCCAGTCCATCATATCTAGCTTCCAAGAAGAAATTACAGGGTAAATTAACAGCCAAAAAGCATCATTTGAAGACAGAACAAGCCCCAGAACCAGATATGCAAGGGTGTTAGAATTATCAAACTGGGAATTTAGAACAAGAATGATTAACATGCTAAGGATCTGATAGGTAAAATGGACAGCATAGAAGAGTAGTAAGCAGCAGGATGGAAATTCTAAGAAAGAACCAAAAAGAAATGCCAGAGGTAAAAAAACACTATAACAGAAATGAATGATACCTTTGATGGGCTTTTTAGTAAACTGGACATGGCTAAAAACAGAATCCCTGAGCTTGAGAATAGGTCAACAGAAACTTCTGAGAAAAAAAAAAAAAAAAAAAAAAACTAAAGAAAAACAAAACTGAAGAAAGCAGAACAGAGGATCCAAGTCTGGGATATTCAAGACCGAACATTCAACTGTGGGACAACTGAAAAAAGTATGCATAATATATGCCTAAATTGGAATACCAGAAGAATAAAGACAGAAAGGAACAGGAGTATTTGAAAGGGAATAATGGGGCGCCTGGGTGGCTCAGTGGGTTAAGCCGCTGCCTTCGGCTCAGGTCATGATCTCAGGGTCCTGGGATCGAGGCCCGCATCGGGCTCTCTGCTCAGCAGGGAGCCTGCTTCCCTCTCTCTCTCTCTCTCTCTCTCTCTCTCTCTGCCTGCTTCTCCATCTACTTGTGATTTCTCTCTGTCAAATAAATAAATAAAATCTTTAAAAAAAAAAAAAAAAGAAAGGGAATAATGACTGGGAATTTCCCCCCAAAATTAATGTCAGACACCAAACCACAGATCCAGGCAGCTCAGAGAACACTAAGAAAGACAAGTGCTCAAGAAACCCACACCTGGGAGCACCTTCCTGGATGGCTCAGTTGGTTGAGCAACCAGCTCTTGATTTTGGCTCAAGTCATGATCTCAGGGTTGTGGAATCAAGCCCCAGTCAGTAGGAAGTCTGCTTGAGATTTTCTCCCTCCCCTTCTCTCTCTTCCCCTATCCCCTTCTCTCTAAAATAAATAAATAAATCTAAAAAAAAAAAAAAAAACCCTAGGTACATCATAGTCAAACTGCATAAAATCGCAGATAAAGAAAATATCTTGCAAGAATCCAGAAGGGGGAAAAAAAACCTTACCTACAGAGAAGCAAAGCTAAGAATTTTATATGACTTCTCAGAAACCACGTGAGCAGGAAGTGGAGCATATTTCACATAGCAATCGTCACGAAAAATCAGGAAAGAAAAATGCATTATAATTCTGTGAAGCCACTTCTGTGGTAAATCACAGTAATTAGTCCCTATGTAGATTCTCTGATGCTGGGATTTGGTAAATGAATGAAGCTTAAGGATACTAGTGGTGCTTCTCAAAGTGTGATCTTCATTATCATTTGTGATGCCTGTTAAAAACTTCAGTTGTACTGAATCAGCATCTCTATAACCTCAGAAATACACATTTTTATTATGGAGGGAAAAAAAGAGAGAGGAGAGAGTGTTGAGGAGGAAAAAAAAACCCCACCAATCTAGAATTGTGTATCCTGCAAAAATATCCAAAAATGAAGGAGAAATAAAGATTTTCATAGCTAAACAAAAATTGAGGGAATCTGTTGCCAGTAGACCTGCATTTCAAGAAATTTTAAAAAGTTTTACAGAGAGAAGGAAATGATATAGTTCAGAAACATGTCTACATAAAGAAAAGAAGGTTATAAGTGAATGAATACATAAAGGTAAAACAAAAAAAAATTATTTTTCTTATTCCCAATTGAACTGACAGATAATTTGTTCAAGATAATAACAGAAACAATGTGTCAGCTTATGTACACACATATATATAATCACCACTGAGCAATCATATCAATGGTGAAATCCACCTTTCACTATGGAGTATGACATTAGCCATAGGACTGTATGGCCTATATTATGTGGAGGTACATTCCTTCTATACACACATTATCAAGAGTTTTTATCATGGAAGGCTATTGAATTTTGTCAAATGCTTTTTCTGTGCCTATTGAGATAATTATGATTTTTATCTTTCATTCTATTGAAGTAGTAGATCACATTTATTGATTTGTTTATATAGAACTATTCTCAAACCCCTTGAATAAACCACCATTCTTTTTACTTCATCATGGTGTATGTTCCTACTGTGCTTTTGAATTCAATTTACTGGTATTTTGTTGAGAATTTTTGCATTTATGTATATCAGGGATACTGATCTATAGTTTTCTTGTAGTGTCCTTATCTGGCTTTGGTATCAGAGCAATGTTGGCCTTGTAATATAAGTTTGGGAGTGTTCCCTCCTCTTCAATTTTTTGGAAAAGTTTGAGGAGGACTAACTTTAATTCTTCTGTAAACGTTTAATAGAATTTGCCATAATGCCTTCTGATCCTGGGCTTTTCTTTATTTGGGAGTTTTTTGATTATTGATTCATCTCCATACTCATTATTGATCTGTTCATATTTTCCGTTTCTTCATGATTCAGTCTTCATAGCTTGTATATGTCTGTCAATGTGTCCCTTTCCTCTCGGTTGTCCATTTTTGTCGGGAGGAGTAAAAATGTCTCTGTTAACAAATGGCATGATTTTATACAGAGAATCCTGAAGACACCACTCAAAAACTGTTGGAACTAATAAACCAGTTCAGTAAAGTTGCAGGATACAAAATCAACAGGACTACTGGCAACAGAAACCAGTTGCATTCTTCTACCCTAGCAGTGAACTCTCTGACAATGAAATATAGACAACAAGCCCATTTACAATAGCAGGATAAATAATATAATAGTGAGGAATCAATCTAACCAAGGAGGTGAAAAATTTATACACCAAAAGTATAAGATTGATGAAAGAGATTAAAGAAGACACAAATAAATCAAAAGAAATCCCATGCTGATGGATCAGAAGAATTAATATTGTTAAGATGCCTACACTACTGAAAGCCATCTATAGATTCAATGCAACCTCCATCAAAATTCCAATGACATTTTCCACAGAAATGGAAAAAAACAATCCTAGAACTCATATGGAACCACAAAAGACTCCAAATAGTCAGCAGAATCCTGAGAAAGAAAACAGCTGGAGGCATCACACTTTCTGATTTCAAACTATATTACAAAGCCAGAGTAATCAAAAGTAACAGATGGGCATTAAAAACAGATACACCAGCCAATGGAACAGAACCAAGAGCCCAGAAATAAACCCAGGCATATACAGTCAGTTCATATTTAAGTGAGAATATCCAATGGGGAAAGGATAGTCTGTTCAATAAATAGTGGACAGCCACACGTGGACTGGACAGCCACACGTGGAAAAATCAAATTAGACCTTTCTGGAGAAGGTAAAACAATGAAGACAGTAAAAGGATCAGTGGTCACCAGGACTTAGAAGGCAAGGAGAGGTAAGTAGGCTGAGCACAGAGGACTCAGGGCAGTGAAGATATTCCATATGATACTGTAAAGGTAGATATATATCCTTCCACATTTGTCCAAACCCACAGAATGGACAACACCAAGAGTGAACCCTAACGCAAACTACGATCTTTGGGTGATAAAGATGTGTCAGTGTAGATGTGTCAGTTGTAATAAATGTGTCCCCCTGGCGCAGAATTTTGACAACGGGGGAAGCTGTGGGTATATGGGCACAAGAAGTATAGGGGAAATCTCTGTACCTTCCCCTCGATTTTGCTCTGAACTTAAAAACTGTTCTTTTAAAAAAGTGTTTTTGAAATACACTTGCTTTTTAAAGTGTTTTTCAAATAATAATAATAATAATAATAATAATAATGTCAATGGCAAGCCCACCTGGTCCCAGAAGGGTCTAGCCCACTCCAGGTATGTGCACTGTGCGTGGAGATGATAGGAGAAAGCAGGGAGAACAGTCAGGAGGCCATTGTCATGTCTAAGCTAGAGACCAGGTTGGCAGGTGGAAGTCATAGGAAAGTTAGTGTTCTCCACTAACTTTTAAGGTAGTGAGAGGTGCTCTGCCATCTCTCCTGTCAGGAGACGTGGGGTCCTCTCCCTCTGTTTGGAATCTGAGCTGCCTCTGTTCTTTGACCAACACAACGACCCCACCCCCCAGACTGTGTAAGGCCTCAGGTGCTGAAGGAAGGGGTATTTTGAGAGGGAAGACTCTAGTACTCCCGTCCTTCTGAGCCACCAGGGCAGTGTGGAAGCCGGCCAGGCACAGGTCTGACTCTCATGCCGGGAAGGACTGGGCTCAGATCTGGCTGCTCCGGCAGGCTTCCTGAGGAGTGGGATCCCATGAGACCAAGATCAGGAAGATGAGTCTGGAAAGCTGGAAATGAGCTCACCCGGTGAAGAGGGCTGCCCTGGGTGGGGGGTGTTTGGGACAGGGGGAGGCAGAGAGCAGAATGCTTCTGGCACAGGGGACAGCAAGGCCAATCCCTGGGATACCAGAATGGTTCAGCGTGGGCTGGAGAGCAGCGGAGGGCTCCTGCTGGACGGTGCACACTGGGCAGCCAACAGGAGGTTTAAAGGGCAAAGTCATCTGTCCAGGGTAGACAGCAGAAGGCCAGACCCTGGCTTGCTAAGTCATGGCCCTTGCCCACCTCAGTCCTGGGAGGAGGCCAGGCTGCTGGTATGACCAGGTTCCGTGCAATGCCCAGTCCCCGCTTGTGTCCTCCACAGCCAGTCCTTGTTTCCCATACGTGGATCGAGAGGCAGAGCTCGGAGCTCTTCCTCTTCTTGCAAGGGCCGCACCTCATGACCTCGTCTTACTGAATCACCTCCCAAAGGCCCTGCCTTCAAATCCGTCACATTTGGAATTAGGGTTTCAGCAGAGGAATCTGGGGGGACACAGTGATGGGACCAGATCCAAAAGGCAGTGCACTCAAGGACGTGGCAGGGAAGTTGGCCAGGAGCAAAACAGGGAGAGGTGAGGGTACCTGGCAGAGGTAACAGTAGGGGGACGGGGAAGGGCCAGCCACACTGAGGGTAGTGGGCCGGGGGTGGGGGGCAGTCACAGAACCACCAGCATTGACCCCTGGCTCAGGGAAGCCCCCAGGTTCCTGGGGAGCTGAGGAGCCAAGGGGCCCCAAGCCTTTGCATTTCCAGCGCCCCTCCTGCCGGGCATACGGTGGTCTTGTGCCCCTGCACCTTGCGCCTGGACAGCAGGAGTGGCCACGTGACTCATTTTGACCAAGTAGGTGTGGGCGGAGTCCCCTTTGTCACTCGTCGAGGAGGCAGTGACAAGCTGAGGAATGACTCCCCAGCTCTCCAACATCCTGACAGCAACAGCTCCATCAGACTGAGCCCCCACCAAGTGGCAGACAGAGGGAACGGCAGACAGGTGTGTGTTGCTCGAGCCCCTGAGATCTGAGGCATGTTTGTTACCACACACCACCAAGCCTGTCCCTGACCGTGACATCCCCTCTGTCACTCCGCCACAGGGAAGAGACGCTGCTGGAGCTGTCATGTGACATTTTTCCAGAACCGTGCTCTTAATGGGATTTCTGTAGCAAGCAATCAGAATGTCGGAGGTCACTTTCTGGGTATTGTTTTAAGGGCTTTTTGTGTGTGACTCATTCCATTCTCACCACGACCCTGTGAAAGCGGTGCTGTTCTCGTCCTCATGTTAAAGACGGGGAACTCCGCCATGGACAGGTAAAGGCATTCGGTGGCAGCCACTGCCTCCTCATGCCTGTCCCCATTCTGGCTGGTTCTGCAGCAGCGTCCGACCTCCCCAAGACCCGACGCCCCAGTGTGTGAGACCAGCACTTCCCAAAACGCTTTTGAGGAGGAGATGAGGAGACACTCCATGGACAAACAGCTATACTCGTAAGAGCGTCTGAAGACCTCCATTTCTGCGCCACCCAGAGATTGCAGCCTGTGTGAGCATATGACCTTGGGCTGACCCAGCATCTCCCAGACTCATGGACTGATGTGACTTTTAGGAATAGCCCTCGAGCAGGGCTTCAGGACACACCATAGTAAAGCCTCTTCTGGGTCATGGTCCCCCCAGCTGGGTCTCCTTCGGCTGTCATAGTAAGTGACCACAACCGGAACATCGTCCACCACTCTGTTGTCTCAGTTCAAGGCCAGGAACCTGAAGCCCAGGAGTGGGCAGAGCCACACTCCCCCCAGAGCCTTGGGGAGGCTCCTGCCCCTCTCTCTCAGCTTCTGGGGCTCCCCCGTCTCTGGACTTACAGCCCTTTCCCTCCAGTCTGCCTCCATCTCCATGTGGCCTCTCCTCTGTGCCTCCATGTGTCCTTTCTGTCTCTTCTAAGGATCCCCGTCCTGGGGTCTCGGCCCTACCCTGATCCAGGATGATCTCATCTCAAGATTAACGTCATTCTATCTTCAAATGCCTTTATTCCAAATAAGGTCACGTTCTGCACTTCCAGGTGGACATATCCATAGGAGGACACACTCCACCCACCGCCACCCCCACTTGTTAATCCCTTCTCAATTTCCTGCCCAGTAGATCTGCCTCTTCCCTTGTTTCTAGCTGTCTGTTCCCGTTAACCGTCCACCACCCCTGTTCCCTGCTGTTGATAAAACCCTCTCCGAATTCAGCCCCACTGGTCCCACCAGCCCCCAGGATGCGTCCTGACATTCTGGTCAGGATCCAGCTTCTGGCTACACCAGGAGACCCTCGACAGCTCCTGTCACCAGCTCAGGTGACTCCGGAGCCTGCTGTTTGTTCCAAGTCCACTGCCCAGACGGGGCTGCCAGGGACCTGGGCACCATCACCCTCCCTCGGGCCTCCTCCAGCTTTGGCCCATTCTCCCCAGTTCTGATTCAAGCCACACAGGACAGGCTTGCCGCGAGAACCAGCTGCCCACCCCAGCAAGGTCTGTGCCCAAAGGGGGAATAAGGAGGCCGCCTTCCTGAAAATTCCTCTCAAGTTCAACTGAGTAGGTCCTGGTGGGGAGCGCCTGCCTTCCGTCGGGAGAGCTGAGAGGCCGCTGAGGATTCCAGCGCTCCTTTTTGGCCGGGACCAGGACTGAATGCAGAGGCTAAGTGCATGGGAATATTATTTCAACGGCCTTTAAGAAAACTAGCTCCACGTCATAAAACTCTTGGCTGGCACCTTTGCGCTTAGCTTTCAGCCTTAAATGCCATCAGTCTGTTTCTCAGCAACATTAATTAAAATCCTTTTAAAGACCGGGCTGCTTTCCGCACAGGAAGGCTCTCACCTGGGGAGCACTTTCACAGGTGAATTGGCTCCTTAAAAGCTTTTAAATTAATGTCATTCCCCATAATTCTTATTTTTCCAAAAAGAAAGTTACAACTAACCACACTGGCTTCCTCCCCCTCAAGTACACGGTCGGTGGAGAAGTGGGGGGCGAGGCAGGCTCTGAAGGGGGGCACTCCATGGGAGGCCAGCAGCGCGGGGCGGGGAGCTGAGGCTCAATGACACGCTTCTGGATAGGGAGGTCTCCCTCCGTTTGGCTCCACACGCTGTTTCTGCAGAGAAGAAATTCTCCGTTGAGGGCGAATGCCCCCCCACGTTGTTATTTTCCTTGA
The DNA here is from genome assembly GCF_030435805.1 of Mustela lutreola. Classification (NCBI taxonomy): domain Eukaryota; kingdom Metazoa; phylum Chordata; class Mammalia; order Carnivora; family Mustelidae; genus Mustela; species Mustela lutreola. Next base: position 166,576,744 of record NC_081292.1, read on the forward strand.
AGACCCAAGAGCAGCCCCGTGCGCGCTTAACCCCCTGCTTCTGCTAGCGATGAGGACGCCCGTGCCTACACTGCCTCCATGTGCCCCCGGTCCTGGCCCAGGGCTTCGCCTTGCGATCAAGTTCAGGCCTCCCAGCTCCTCTGTGATGCAGGTCCTATCGTTTCCCTCTGCGAATGCAGAGACAGGCTCGGAGAGACCAAGTAACTTGTGCCAGCTAACACAGCAGGAAAGTGGGAAAGCTAGGATTATAGGTCAATTCTTCTGTCTCCAAAGTCTGCTTCATTTCCACTGTGCTCAGGAGAGTGGCTGGTTTTGTAAGTGATTTAGCAAGGATTAAAGAATCGGGAGGCCAAACGTGCAACTGTCAAGAGTCTGGTCTTGCCATCTGCCCCCCAGGGGCGTCTCAGCCCCTGGTAGAGTCCCTCCCCTACCTGTTGCAGAGAAGGGGCAAAGCCAGGGCAGGTCTCAGGGGCTCCCTATAGAACCCTAGGGGGTCAGAATAAAGTGGGGTGTGGAAAGGCAGCCCAGGGGGCTCCAGGCGAGCAGAGCAGCCACACCAGAGCCCCAGAGGCTGTGGGGTGTGGGCAGCAGGGGCTCAGGCACCAGGCAGCCTCCAGGCCCACTTACAAGAAGCATGAGGACTTCTACCAGATCCACTGAGAGCAGAGCCTGGCCGCTTCCTTGGATGACAGATCGTGACCCTCCCCAAGCCGGGAGCTAGAGGTAAGAGGGTCCCTGCATACCAGACTTGGGGACCACCAGCCAGGGAGAAGGCCATCGGGCTCCTCCTTCAGCATGTACTGCTTGCCTACCTTGACATCAGCAAGACAGCCAGGGCGTGGGACAAGCAGGGAGCCCCAGGAGCCCTGGGACAGCAACAGGATGCTGGAGGGGCCTGCCACAGGGCCTGCAGTGACACAAGCCATCCTCAGTTCTCAGGAAGGTCCTCATGCTCATGCGCTGCAGCAAGCACATTGTCGGAGGAGGGGGCGATAGCGGGTGGCTGCAGTGTTAAGTACAGACCACGATGGGCACAGGAGGCCAGGGAGCAGCGTGAACTGGGAGGCCCGCCTGCAGGGCTCCAAGAGTCCCCTCTGGACTTCAGAGGCCAGATGATCAGCAGAGGTCTCTGAGCATGGATCCCAGCAGGCCAGGGGCCCAGAAGACCAGCATGGCGGCTCAGATCCCCCCGGACTCGGGAACAAGCTGACCCAGGAAGCGCCAGCCCAATCTCCCACCACCATCCTCTCACCACACTGTGGGATCTACTTCCCTGTTTACTCAGGTCTAATCAAAATTAAAACTTGAACTTCTGTCCTGGCAACAGGTTTTCCCACCCCAGCTCAGGCCAGACCCATGAAGTCCCCCCACCAGCCTGGCAGAGCGGGCAAGAGTCGGCTTCCCCTCCAACCCCTCCCCTGCATTCTCCTGCACCCGTCCCCACTCTGCAACCCTGGTCCTCTGGGGGTAGGCGGCAGGGAGAAGGGGTTATTGGAAACCTCACTGGCACCTTCCTCCCGACGTTTGTCCCCATGCTCGCCATGGGTACTGCTGGCGCAGCCTGTCCCCGTGCCCCCTGCTGACTGACCCCTCCAGCTCTCATCCCCATCCCCACATTCCCTCCGTCCATCCTTCTACCTTCCCTTCAGGAGAAGCTTTTAAACTGGCTACAGCTCAGCCAAGCTCGGAGGCGCCCCGTCAGCAGCTCTGACTCATTGGAGGTCACAGGTGAGCATGAGAGGCCTGAGCCCTGGACAGGTGACACCAGTGCCCGTACCATCCACGGGATTGACCGCAGCCCAGGCAGGATCAATGCCAGCAGGCAGAGGCCGAGGCAGAGACCAGGAAGTCAGATGGGACACCTCCTAGTACCTGTGCCCGGCAGCCCACCCCTGCCCCCACCAAGCCCAGACCTGGCCCTGGGACATGGGAGGAGGAATCCCTGAGCTGGCCGTCTAGACAACTGGGTTGATCTGGAAGATGTTATCTTTCATTTCTGTTATCAGGTGATGCATAGCCTTGATTCCGAAAATAGGTTTGGTTATTTAAAAAATAAAAAGCCCTTTTCAAAACTTTTTATTAAGGCCTACTACACAGACAGAAGGGTGTGCTTATGGTAAGTGTGGAGCTCAACGAATTTTTCACAAAGTGGAGATGCCCAATAAAATAGTCACTTCTTACACTTCGTGTGTGTGGCCTCTGAGAATATTGTTCCCAACGCACAGGAAATGAGTCTTCCTGCCAATGAGGGTTTTAACTCCGCTTGCCGGCGCCCCTCACAGACACACACCACCCAGGGAGGTCCTGGTCTCAACGAGGAAGGCGGAGGGGATCTTGTCAGCCCAGTGGGGATGGTGGACCCTTGCATGTGCCCCCTGGAGTGGCAGCAACCCTCCCCGGCGGCTCATCTCATCTGTGTCCGGGGCGTCCCCCCAGCCAGTCAGTCCCACCCTCCCAGGCTGGGCCCACGGCCCCCTGCATGCTGTGTGTGGACCCAGCCCCGACGTGGGGTCCGTTCTACAATCCCCGTGGCTGCTGTGAGCACACCATCCCTGCTTCCCACGCCACCCACACCACCAGGCAGAGTCAGAAAATCTCAAAGAGCCATCTGTTGCATTCAGAGATCAAAGGACACCTCGAGGGCCAGGTGGCCAGTGGGCTTGTCTGCTCGGGCGGCCACAGCAAAGTACCATGCACCAGGCTGCTCACAGCAGAAACTCAGCTCCTTGCTCCTCTGGAGACCAGGCGCCCAAGACCAAGGTCCCCATTGGTTTCTTCCAAGGCCTGGCTCCTTAGCTTATAAATGGCTGTCTCCACCTAGGGTGGCCACAGGGCCTTCCCTCTGTATCTGTCTGTGTCCTAGTCTCCTCTCCTTACAAGGATACCAGTCAGCCTGGGTCAGGATGCACCCGTAAAACCTCATTTTTAACTCACTACCTCTTTAAAAACCCCGTCTCCAAAGGCAGTCACGCTCAAGGTCCAGGGACTTATTCCTCTCGGGGCAGGAGGGACACAAGTCTGTCCATCTCAGCCAGATACCTCCTACCTGACCCACACAGATGCCTGGGGGTGCCCTGCCCCAGACTCTGTCTTCAGGGGACTAGAACATGCTGTTGGGAGGAGCCCTACTGAGACCCGGCTGGGCCTCCTTCCCCCAGGGGGCCGGACCCCGGGGAGCAGCCCCAGACCCAGCTGTCCATGCCGCGGACCCAGGAGAGGTGTCCTCACTGCACAGCCGTTTCAGGCTACAGGCAGGGCTGCCGGGTGGGGGAGGGTGGGCTTGAGCAGGAAGGGGGGTCGGAGGGGAGGGGACAACAGTCCTGGCAACTCAGTATTAAGACACACGCGTCTGCGGGGGCCACGGAACCGTCTGCCGACAGCTGTGGACACCAAACAGGACCCGGCTGCACACACAAGAGGGGCCTCACCGCGCCCATTAGGACTGGGGTGCCGTTCTGGATAAGCGTGGCACGGGGACTCCCTGAAAATGCGTCCCTGTCTGGACTCCAGAACTGCCAAGGTGTTTTATTTCCTGGAACGTGTAGATCAAAGGACCCTCTTTTAAGACCCTGAGCTGCAATTTCCATTTCTCTGGAGAAATCGTAAGAGGCCATGGGCGTTGCTATCAGTACGGGAGGTGAGGAGAGAAGGAAACGGCGGCCTCCCCTTCGCCCGCGGGACCGGACAACGCCCCTGGGGCCTGCCGGGCTCAGCCCTCGGAAATGCCACGCTGGAAATGAGCTCCGCCCCGCTGGCAGATAGAGTGGGAATTGCTTTGGCAGAAGGAAAAGGGATCAAGCACGGCTAGCGAGCCGGCCGGCTGCGCAGGAAACACAAGCTCTCCGACGCCGTCACAGAGAGAATGTCCTGCATCAGTTGCATCTGGAGAAGGGCAGCTGGGGTCTCCAGCAACGCTGGCTGGCGGGGGAGCCCTCTGGGTGACCTCACGCCATCCAGACCACGGGTTCACCGTGCTGCCTCCACCTTGCTCCCTGCAACGGGAGGCTGCTCGGCTGGAATGTTCTGGATAAAAAGAGACGCTTCGTGATCACTTCCACGTACATTGTTCCCATTTCCCTTTAAAACAGCTCAGTGTCACTTGGGTTTTATGTGTAAGGGGCTCCTAAGGCCACCCACGTTGTGAACGGTTGCCAGAAAAGTTCCCTGCGTCCAATAGCTCCCTTCCTCAATCTGCAGACTCGATCTCACTATTGAAGGGTTAGCCTCTGGCCCTAAGGTACAGTTTTCAAACATTTTTTAGCAGAGGAATCCTTTGTAAGATGAAATATTCTATAGCAGCCTAATATACAGAATAAGGTACAGTGGAGCTCTTTGGGCTACCGTGGGCCATGAGCCTCCTTTTAGCCCTGGAAGGGCCCCAAGTAGTCCCAGGCACCTGGAGCTCAGGAGCGTGCTGCCTGTAACCCACGGGGAATGAAGGAAACGCCCAGCCTCCTGGAGGGACAGAGGGACAGAGGGACAGCTCCCGGCATCAGCTCTCGACACGCTCCTACATTACCCATGCGTGAGCTGCATGTAAGTCCTACAACGTGCCAGGGCTGTGTCCATTTGTGAGGATAAAACCAATGAGTAGGATCTTGCCTTGGCACTCAGAGCAGCGACAAGTGTCCAGGGAGATATGTTTTGTTTCTGAGAAGCTATCCTGTAAATAAGCCAGATTGTCTCCAATTATTTTGAGTTTAATCCTCCTGCAAAGATTTGACTTAATGGCCCCAAAGATGATCTGAAAGGGTAAACTAATGGGAATAAAAACCGAGACTTCTGGGACAGAGGAGCACTGATGGCTGTCTGTCCTGCAGGGTCTTCAAACGCACAGCAGGAGACAGCGATGACGTTCGCATGGAAGTGTCGCCGACTGGCAGGCAGAGCGCACGAACTGCCCACTACAGGTGCTTCAGAAATTGCCTCCTTGGGAAAAAACCCAAGTCAGAGCCTCACTCCAAACCACATCCTGAAATAAAACAGATCGAAAAGCTAAGTGTAAAAAAAGAAGCCATAACTGTTTTTAAAAGAAAATACAGTTGCATATTTAACTGACTTCGTGGTAAGTTAAGTAGGATCTCTTAAAGTCTGAAAAGGGAATTTTCACCTAAAATGTATGAGTATCTGTACCTCAAACGATAAAACTGAGCAAACGATGAATCAAGAAAACTATGGGCAACGAGGATGACCGAGGGTTCGTATCCTTACCCTGGAAAGTGGGTCCTGACACAGTTATTTTTGTAAAAGGCAAGTTTCCAAGAGAAAATGCATTAGAGTCCTCACTGGAATTCACCGAAGAAAAACATCAAAATGGCCAATGAGTGTCAAAAGGGCATCAAACCCCAGACAGTAACCAGCATTTTCTTCTCTGGAGTTCACTCTACTTTCTCGATCCTATAAGCGACCGCGTGCTACTTTCCTCATCCGAGGAGAGCACGAGTATGAGCACTCGCTTACCCAAAGCCAGCAGAATGGCTGTGGGCACCCGGGAGCAAGGGGTGGGCCTGGATGCACGAAGGGAAGTGTCTGACCTTCTAAGAGCATTTGATGTCTCGATCGGATGGTCTAGATGTAGTCTGGATTACATGGGTTTATTTACCTTGTCAAAATTCACCAAGCCAAGCATTTATGATATGTGGACTATTAAACTTTCTCTTGAAAGTTTAAGCTCACTTAAAAAAAAGAAAAAAAAATATATATATATATGGCCAAAGATACCACAAAAAAAAGAAATAAGAAATGTGCAAAACATATTTTTATTTTTTTTAATGATTTTATTTATTTATTTGAGAGAGAGAGCATGAGAGTGGAGAAGGTCAGAGGGATAAGCAGACTACCCATGGTGCTGGGAACCCGATGTGGAACTTGATCCTGGGGCTCCAGAATCATGACCTGAGCCTAAGCCACACACTTAACCAACTGAGCCACCCAGGTGCCCCAAAATATATTTTAGAGATGACCAATAACATAGAAATGCCTAAAATATACAATAAACATCAATTCATAAGAAAAAGCCAAATACCCAATAGAAAAGTAGACAGAGATATAAATGGGCAAAAGAAGGGAGTTGGAGCAAATGAATGAATGCGCAGCAAACATGAGAAGAGGCTCAAAGTCACCAGAAGTCAGGGAAGTGCAAATCAGAACCACAAAGAGGTATCACTCTACCCTTCAGATCACAAAATAGAAAAAAAAAAACCTTAACACTTTATAGGTAGAGATGTGGTGAAAATGTTCTCTGCTACACTGCTGGTGGAAATGTGAAGTATTCTGGCCTTTGGAAGCACAGTGGTAACTGCTATTAAAATGAAAATGGAATACCCTCTAGGTAGAATCCAAGATGATGGAAACTACATGAGACAAAGTATTGGTATTTTCAAAGACACTTGCTTTTTCCTCCTTATCTTCAAGGTTCTGTGAGCTAAGCGTTCAAATGACAGGTCCCCTGTTGGATTCTCCACCTGTTTATTCATCCTCAAAGAAGGGACTGACCAAGATGGGTGTTTGCTCCTCTGCTCTCCAGGGACGTTCTGTGCCCTTCTCAAGATCCACAGGAGGTTTGGACCCGTGCAGTAGCCTTCTGTCTGGTCTGCTCAGCCAACTGGATGCAGCACGCTAGAGTCAGCAGGAGCCCATGGAACATGCATATGACCAAGCCATCATCTCTTGGTTGTTCTTAAGTGCAACATTCCTAGTGGGGCCTTCACACTCTGTTCCCTGCCAAGCACTTGGATCTCATCTCTCACCACCCTGAGCCTGTCCTCCACTGCCCCCACCCACCCCTCTGGCCTTTCTTCACTTCCTGGACTCCACCAAGCTCTTGGTCCCTTGGTTCACTCAACCTCCAGCATTCTTCCTTCACTTCCGTGGACACCCCTTCTCCCTCTGGCCAGTCCCTAGAGAGAGCACCCCCGTTTCTCCTCCTCACCCCTGTGACCTTTCCTGGTCCTTTCTCATTCACCAGTAAATCATCATGTAACCCCATGTAGAAACTTCCGGCTCCCTCTGAGGCCGAGGCTGTGGCTCCTCGGAGCAGGGACCACACCTCTCCCACTGTAAGGATGTGGCCGAGTGCCTCCATGCACCAGAGGCGCCAGAGGCCCAAGCAGGTGGCCTTTGCCATCAGGGGTGCGGACTGCCAACCTGACTCCGTGTAGCCTGAAGGCATTGTCTCCCAGCAGCCCCAGGAGGACTGGGGGACATAGTCACAGCTACGGGACAACATGGCAAAGGTGCAGCCTGCCTTCTTTAGCTCCCCCCCACTTCCCGTCTTCTGTGGAGACCCCCTGCTGGAATGAGACACGCTAGGGCTTTCCGGGAGCTCTCCCTGCAGCCTCGTGTGGGTGCTTCGAAGCTCCTGACCCTCCGGGTCTGGAAGGGGGGCTGGAATCACCTCTCCCCTCCCAGGCAGGCTCTGAGCAGTGGAAGTGGGGGCCCCCCTGAAGCCCCAGCACTGCAGTCCTCCATGCCGGCCTGAGCCCCGCCAACTTGCCGTGGCAGCTTTACGACAGGGCAGCGGCCTCCACGGAGACGGAGCTCTGCTGAATGTCAATATCCTGGACAATTAGGAGGGAGATATTTCAAGAATCATATATGCAAACAGTCGAAAGGCAAATGGTTTTAATAATGACTTATTAAAAGGTTTTTTCCCGGACTGAGAGTCCCATAGCACATAAAGCCCAAAGCACTTAGCATAATGGATTTAAAGCATGTTCCTCGTGTGGCTCTCCCGATGGCCCTGCTGACACGGGCACACTCCCCGGGGGTTTCTGCTCTGCTTTCTCTCTCAGTGGCCTGGGGTGCTCAGGGATGATGGCTGGGCCCTCGGTTCCCCTCGCTGCCTCTCCCTGGGGCCAGAAACGAAATGCCAGGACACATTTCTGCAGCACGCGGTAAACGCGCGCCTCGTCCCAACCAGCTTGCCTAATCCTCGCCCTGTGGGTAACATCTGACATGATTTCAGTACCTCCTGTTCCTAATTTGAAAAGCAGATGAGAAAAACAGTTGAGATAATCTCTAAGAGCACAGCTAAAACCCTAAGTTAACCTCACCTTATTTCCGCCATCCTCCACTTTTTTTTTTTTCCTCTGTAGGTGAACAGTCCTTGAGGAAAGCCTGCTCAGCTAACTTGGAGCAGGGCCGGGCTCCCCAGGAGGACGGGTCAGGGGAGGGGAGCTCGCAGCCTGGTGCAGGAGGCAGGCTTCCAGAGTGGGATGTAGAGGCAGGACCCCCCCCAGGGCCTGGGGAGCACCCAGGGTCCCAGGAAGATTCCCACTGGCCAGTGAAGTGAGGGGACACACAGGGAACCAAGGCTGGCCAGGACAAGAGGACAAGAAGGCAGCCAGTTCCAGGACTGAGAGTCCAGGCAGCACCTTGGACATAAGATGGGAGGCAAGTGGGAGGAAGGCCAGATGCCTGCCCAGCTGCCGTGCGCCGGGCCCGACGCTAATCGGAGCCCTGGTTCCGCCCAGGCGGTGGAGCCCGGGTGACCCCAACTGCGAGGGCACCCAGCACAACAGTCAGAAAGGGCTGGATTGGACGGCACCTGGGAGCACAGAATCCAGGCCCCATCCCACACTGGAGGAAACCGAGGTCCAGATTCTGGGGTCATGCTCCCAGCTCTGCACCCAGGAACGCCCACTCCACCAGGCCAAGCTGCATGAGGCCAGACAGGTTACCCAAGAAGCGAATTCCATAAAACACACATTGAAACCCATGTAAGAGGCCGAGGGCTCACTCCACCCCAAGCCAAAGAGGGAACTCTAAACCTGATTTATCTAAGGTTTTATGAAGTCAAGTTCAAGCCAGAAGCCCTCCAGAACCCCATCCACCCCGTCCCTCAGCCTGTTCTTCCCCTTCTCGAAGTACAGCCCACCCCCACAGACCCCATACATCCAGCCCAAGAGGACCCCCTCCTCAGAGAGGGCCCCCAACCAGTCCCAGGGCAACCATGGTGACCGGCTGGGCAGGGGGTGTCCCCCAAACATGAGACTTCCAGTTTTAAAACCAGTAAAGTCCCAGACACACCAGAGCGAACTGGTGACACTGCCCCGCTCCCAGGGGCCCTTTGGGAAGCCTACTCCATGCACCCACAGAATGCTCTCCCTGTGCCTCCTGTTTCTGACCACCTTCCTCCTCAACCCAGAACCACCGATGTACAGACCAAAGCTCTTCCATGAGGCTGGGGGACACCGAGCAAGGGTCTTGTCTTCCTGCAGGTCCTTGACATGGCCCTGCTTGCCTCGCAGCCTTCCCAAAAGCAGGAAACGGAACATGATAGAGACGTATTTTGTTAAGCACACGTGCATTTGAGGCCTCTTCTCACCTGGCATTCCACTGCGTCTGCCCCCCAAAGAGCAGCTTTTAAGAGTTGACTTATGAGCCACGAGGCCAGCATTGCAAGGGGCTCTCCTCCTGCGACAGACCCAATGAGCCAGCATTCAGCCCCAGGCACAGGAAGGAACTCTGGGGGCAGGGGAAGCCTATGTTGGGACTCGCTCAAACACCCCCACCCCCGTCCCCAGGACACAGCTACATGGACGGGCCTGCACCCTTCTCTGCCCCTGTCCCAGCTATGCAGGACGGCAGGGAGACACCTCCTGTGGGACCAGCTGCCAGCTGTCCTGTGCCCCCTGTGTCCTTTCCACAGGGACATTCCGGGCTGAACATCTTCCTTTCTCCCCTTCCCCTCCCCACGTGCGCCTTTTTAAAAAAAAGAGGGCAGCCTGGAAGGAAACAGAGAAGCAGAAAGCGCCAACCCACACCTGCCTTCTGCTGGGGGTCAGTCCTCTGAGAGAGAACCACGTGCAAAGCGTCCCCCTGGGACGTGCCCGACAGTGGGGACCCTGGGACACAGCGAGAGATGCTGACCATCCCAGGACATCCTGGCTGGAGGCTGAGCAGAACCAGGGACTAGCGCTGTCACCACCCACTTTGCAAACTTCCTCTAATGCCCCTGTCCCTGGCAAGAGGCTGGAGACGAGGGGCTCGGAGGAACCCCTCCTCCCTGTCCTTGTCCTTTCTGACACACCCTGCACGGGGGCCACAAGCCGTCCTGGCCCAGGACCCCAAGGCTCAGCTGCTGATGGACTTGCCCCCACCCTGCGGACGCAGCCTGCCGCCTGTCCCGCCCTCACCACTCACACTCGTCCCTCCACCTTCCAGCTCCACGATGTCACCAACATCTCTCGCAGCTGATGTCCCTTTTCTTTTGTCTTGCCCTCCATCATTCCCCAGTTTAGTGGAATTCAGAAGAGGCAGCATGAACCCCCATGTCCAGTCCTGCGTCTGAAGCTGGAAGTCCTTCCCATTTACAAAAAGTCCTTTGTCAACAGTGACAGTTCCAGAATTTCTCTCAAGGGGTCTGAGGGCCAGAAGCTCCAGGAGTGGGGACAGAGGTTGCCAAGGGGGCCTGCCCTTATGCCACTCTTGCCTAGCAAGCAGGCCCTATCATATCTAGACCTTCTAGCAGACAGGGGCCTGGCAGGTGACAGAGGCCCTCTCAGCCTGAATAACTGGAGAAGCATTCTTTTAAGGAACTATACAAAAATGTAAGCAGGAAGTTTAAAGAAACCGGTTACGATAGCTCTGGAATTGGCAACAGCTGGGGGATGCCGCCGTCGGCCCTGGTAGCTAGGGGGACCTGGAGAGAGGGCCGCGTGTCCCAGCAGGGGTTCTTCCGAAGCAGAAGCCTAGGCAAAGCTCAGCGGAGGTGTTTATTGGGGAACAACTCTGTGAGTGGGCGGAAAGTGAAGTGGCCCTGAGTCACAGACATGACAAAGGCCATCTGTCCAGCCCTGCGGGGAGCTTGGAACAGGGGGTGTCCAAGGGACAGGCCTCCCCACCCACCACGCAGTTCCCGGGGGGTGGCCTGCATACTGGGAGCTTGACCCTGGCAAGATGTCTTGCGGGTGTCGGTCATGTGCAACCCTGCGGGTGGACAGGTGGGAGCCACGTGCTGACCACGCCCCACTGCCAAGCAGCCATCCTCCCTGGAGGGAAGGGGAGGGGAGGAAGGCATGGAGTCCCCCACCTGCTGCCCCCTTCTACTACTCTCCCTCGGATGGCAGAACGCAGGGAGCCCTGGGGGCCGCGCAACTCTGAGCAGCCCAGGAAGGACGGAGTCCAGTGTGGGGGGGACCTGCGGTGGTGGGTGGGTGGTGGGTGCCACGGCCCAGAGCAGGGCCTGTCCTCTGCACACTTGCAGCTTCCCTCCCTTATTACTGCCGTTGGCACTTGGAGGAGCTTGGGGAGCCTGAGGGACATTACAGGAGGCCGAAGCAGAGAGGAGCTCACACTCACCCTCACACACATATAGACACACAACATACCACATTCTCAGCTCACACGTGCACACATGCACCGCGCACACACACATATACACACAACACACATACACACCACATTCACGCACCCGTGCACCAGCCACACGCATTTTATTGCTACAATGCTTTTCCAGCTTTCTGCAGTATCTGTAGATGTTGGGGCCCTTAAGTATTCTATCCCTTCTTCAATTAATTTTCATAACATATACTTTTCCAGAAAATTCTCTCTCCAGCCCCACTTTCAAACTCTTCGTGTAGAGCTGTAGGAATTATTCTCATCCCATGCTGGTTTCTCTGAGCTTGTTTTCATGGGGCACATCCATGTTTTCTTGTATTTTCCTTGATCAGCTGGATAGTAATTTATTCTACTTTTCTAAAAAGTCAGACTGTGGTTTCATTTATCAATTCTGTTATGTTCTGTTTTCTAAGTAGTTACTGCTGCTATTATCCCTTCATCCTGTTTCCTTGGGTTTGTTTGGGTTTTTTCCTTTTGAATAATTTCTTTAATTAATTTCTTTTGACAATTTCAAAACTGTAGACTTATCTTCTCAGGATAGTGCAAGCTACAGCCAATGAGCCCGCACGTGTAACCTTCCTCTCTCATTCTTTTCTAAATATTTTGTCATTGCTGACTTGATTTTTCTCCTTTATCCAGGAGATGATTGTTTTAATTTTGCAAGAAGTCCCTGCTCTGTTTCTAATTTGTTCTTTCATTTGTATTTTCACAACATCTGTAGTAGTATCTCGGCCATTTAGTATTTACAGGGGCCCTTGTCTGCCGCATACGGTTATGAGACTGACTTTTGGATTCATCTATTATTCACGTCCCTGATACGCTTCTGCGGTGGCTGACTTGTCGGGCACGGAGTGCAGAGACCAGTGGGCAGGGCTGGGGGTGAGGCAAGGAGGAGCACCTCTCGCAGGAGCAGGGGCATTTGCCCGTCCACGGGGAAGGGAAGGCCAAGACACTGCCTTTCTAAATGCTGAACCCCCTGCACAGAATTTCTAGGTGGGGAGGAGGGCGATGGTCTGGGTTCTGGAGCCTGGCCATCAGGACCACAAACTCTCCGTGGAGCCATCAGCCCCACTGAGCAGGGAAGGGAAACCAAAGGGTTTGCATCAGCTGGAAAAGCAGGACTGGCCACACCCCACCCCACCCCTGGGTCCTCCCCAGCACACCTGAAATAGAGAGACAGCAAGGGGGCTGTGGGGGCACACTCGGCAGAGGCCACTGACTCACAGCTGGGGCTGCCAGACTTTGAGTGGACAGACCCAGCCTGAGCAGGGGCACTGGTATAGCAGGCAGCAAAGGACCAGGGCCCTCTCCCCTTGGGGAAAACAAAATCAGATCTCAGACATGCCACCAGTCTTGGCCAGTGGGCATCTCAGATGACTTTAACTTAACATGACCTTTTCTCTGTATAGCTCAGAGTAATTAATAACCCACCGAGCCCACTTCCCTTTGGTCCACACCATCAATCAAGGACTAAGAGATGACTGGTCGAGTTTCTCACAAATACATTTGTGACCGTTTCTTCTTGTAGCTTCGATCCTTTTTCAAATAAATACGGTTATCGTACTATCCACGATTTTAGGAAAACGTGTAACTTTATTTTGTGTTGACCCTTCATGAGTATAAAGGAACCCTCCTGATGCAGTTTAATATTCTTGCTCTGAACTCAGTTTTCCTGGTGTGAGCACACACTAGATCAGGGATTGGGGCAAAGCTTAGGTCCCAGTGGCCAACCACACTCACCACTGTTACTCGGACGGAATTTAATGTTTCATCAGGCTCTGCTCCCCGCTGGCCTTTCCGTCTTGAGTGATGCACATCTTCAGCTTACTATTGTGGTCCCCCTTCCAGTTGTGAGAACAGATCGCTAGTAACTGTTGTCGGACTGAGAACGCACACGCACGGGAAGTGAGTCCAAAGCCCGAATGGTAAACAGCACAGTAAGATGCAGCCCTGGCGGTGGGTTTAGAGCCCTGACAGGCGCATCCTCTCTGAGCTGTTAGAGACTGTCCCAGGTCCCTGCAGACATCCCTCTGGGAGCCGTTCAATCACACCTTTATCTGCTGCTGTTTAGGGGGGGCTTGTGTGAACGGGGTACGGAAGTTAGGGGTGTGTGGGTGTCTCTGTCTGGCGGAGGCAGACAAGTGGATGGGCACCACCTGGCCCTGAGCACCAGAGTGCCGTATACAGTGGCACCTGAGCATGCAGGACACTGCTCCAACTGGTACCAGGACGCACGAGTACAAAGCATGGGCCCTGTCCAGTGTTGTGGGAACGGTAGGTTAGGTCACCAAAGTTCAAGGCCAGAGTTTTCCCAGGTGAATGGTCGGTGAGGCTGGGGAGATGGGCTTTCCAGGCAAAGGGGATGAGAGCACAGGCAGGGTCCCAGCAGGGGGTAGAGCCCCACTTAGGAGCGGTGGCCGTGGTCGGTCAGAACCGCTGGGCAGGGCACATGCTGGGGCTTCCCGGCCAGGTTACTGGGCTATTTCGGATCCGTGAGATGCAGGGGCTTGACTATATGGTTTCTGAGACTTAATTCAGTTTCCCTTTTTTTAAAGATTTTTTTTTTTTTATTTGAGAGAGAGAGAGACAGTGAGAGAGAGCATGAGTGAGGAGAAGGTCAGAGGGAGAAGCAGACTCCCCGTGCAGCTGGGAGCCCGATGCGGGACTCGATCCCGGGACTCCGGGATGATGACCTGAGCCAAAGGCAGTCGTCCAACCAACTGAGCCACCCAGGCGTCCCCAGTTTCCCTTTTTTATCTTCAAACCTCTTTTCCTTCCCAGGGCTCCACAGGAAAGAGAGGTTTGGTTGGTCCCATTAGTGCAGGAGGCACACACAGCCCTGTCTTCAAACACACATTAGCATGACAAGATGGCCACTTCCCTCAATTCAATTCAGACCTGCGCTACCGGGCCACCTTCATTAGGCCCGTGTCAGGGTAGCCTTAGTCGGCGCTCACGCCCAGCTGCCGGCCCTGCTGAGGAAACAACCCGACAACAGCTCGCCGCACTGTGCGCCCCCTCATGCCTCTCCCCACATTGAAGGGACGCACGCTCATGCCACATGCCATAAACACACACGCCACACACATACACACACACCACACACACGTGCCACACACATGCCCACACCACACACATGCCACACCACACACACGCCACATGCACATACACACACACACACACACACACATCACATATGAGACTCGGGAGATGGTCTCTCTTCGGGATTGTGTGCAGTGATGTGGCTTGAGCTACTGGTGGCCTCCCTGTGACCAGAGAGCCCTCGGGGACAATCCAACCGGGAGGCTGAGGGAAAGGGACAGAAAGGGTAAAGCATCCTTTTGCTCGAACCCAGTTCCCCCATCTTGACTTCACACACACAGGAGCATGTGTGTCATGTGGGTGGGGGCATTATGTGGGGGTATGCAGAGTGTGCGTACGGTGCAGGTGGGGGTTGTAGTGTGATTTCAGAGAAGGGGTGGGGTGGTATTTATGGGGTAATGTGGGGGCGGTGTGTGGGGTTTCTGGGGTAATGTGGGGGAGGTGTGTGGGTTTGTGTAAGGAGATGGGCGTGGGGTGAGACACGTTGTGGGAGGGGCTAAGGCACCTGCTGCCTGGGTCACCTGTGCAGGTCCCAGGCCAGCGGGAAGCCCAAGAACCTGAGGCCTGGCCAGATGTTCTCTGTCTGGCCCTGAGCAGAGCCGTGCTTCCCCACACTCTGGGGGCGAGGACAGAAAGTGTGGGGCAGAGCAGGGCAGTGGCTCGGGCGCCCCTGGCTCCATGTGACTCTCATAGGGAACAGCACCCAGTGTCCGCCGGGGCTCGAAGTGCCAGGGGAAGCAGGCGGGAGCTGCAAGTTATAGTCACATTCTGGAGTCCTCAGGCTCTGGACTTCAAACAAGCATCTTCCCAACACCTCTGTCTTTGACCTGCTTGGAGCCACATTTCCCATGCCCACAGGGGATTAGGGGGGCCCTTAGATCTCCCTCAAGCCTGCAGTGCCAGCGCCTTCGCCCCATCCATCAGAGATGAAACCACCAAGGGGGCACTCCGAGGAGACAGGACATCCTGGAGCTTGGCCACAAAAGAATCCCTGAGACTCCAGTAAGGGAAAAACCGGGGCCGGGGAGAGAGGGAACAGGAAAGAGAAGCTGCTTCCAGAAGGAATATATTTGTGCATGTGCTTTGATCCTGCTCTGATTTTTATTTGTTTTAGCCACATCCTTTTCACTGCACCACTCAGCTCAAGGTGCTTTAAATTAGATGGAGCTAGGAAATACCCTTCCCCAGCCCCACCCCTTCCCTGCGCACAGGCTGTGGTCTTCCGTCAGTGTGAGATGGATAATCACGCCATGCTCAAATGTAACTGGAACAGATTGAGGCAAATAAATAAACTCAAAAGCACCACATGCATTTGGAATGCCCTTTGCCGTGGTTTCCTAACACGCCTGCAGAGAGCTAAGTCTCAAGGCAAACAAAAGTGGCAGTATTTACCCAGCTTTGATTTGGGGCATGGTAAGAGCCCCTGACTCACAGATCGCAGCCGACTGAATTTGCACACACATCAGTCTGTGTTATCACACATCTGTCTTCCCTTCTGTGCATTCCTTCCTTCCCTGGATTCATCACCATCCTTCTCCCTGTCTTTAATGGGCCCGTCCAGATGTCACAGTGCCCTGAGAGCAAGAGAGATGGGGACGTGAGAAGTGAGCCTAGAACATCTGATCAAAAACGCGAACGAGTACCAGCCTGGCCGCTCCATTTTGGCTCAGCAGTCAGGAGAGACCCGTCTACTGACAACTTGCTCACTGGTACTCTAGTTAAAGAGACCGATGCCTCGGGGCACCTGTCAGGGAGGCCCTGAAGTGAATCTCTTATCTTTTAACACCTTTCTCTGCAAACCTCACTCCTTCGAGCAGTCATCAGTCATCAGTCGTCTGACCTTGGAGTCCTCACCTACCCTCCAGGGAGCCATCTTGTCCACTTCTGCCTCATGGAAACTCACAGATCAGCTCTGCCCCGCCCCCAACTGCTGGGGGCTGCTGGAATGGCCTCAAGGTCATCAGCCCCAGCACAGATGTGGCGCTTCATTGGGCCAAGATGATGAAAGCTGATGACACAGTAAGCACCCGATAGCTAAAGGCTTTGAAGAATATCCATTCTTGGTGATGAACAGAAAGACCCCAACTTTAAATATGTACAGTTATAAATAATATCCTGATCATGTTTTTCTCGTGATTCCATTAACTTCACATGATGAACTGCGAGCTTGCCATGCTTCTGGCAAAGTTGCTACAGCCTGACACCCCAGGGGTGTATGTCTCTCTTTGCTCTCTTTGGAGACTCTTTGGCTGCTGAGTGTGCATTCTCCCTGCCTGTAACATGGCCCTACTTTCCTGGTAGGGAATCAGCCTCTCCCCTGTTGCCTGTGGTCTGTCGGGAGGTGTATTGGTCAGGGTTCTCCAGAGACCCAACAGGATGTATATATACAGAGAGCTTTATTTTAGGGAATTGGCTCATGTAATTGCAGAGGTGCGAGTCCAAAATCCACAGGGTAGACCAGCAGGCTGGAGACCGGAGAAGGGCGCAGCTGAGTCCCAAAGGCTGTCTGCTGACAGAATTCCTCTTTGCTCAGGAGAGGGCAGTCTCTGTTCAGTTCAGGGGTTCAGCCAATTGGATGAGGCCCACCCACACTATGGAAGGCAAGCTGCTTCACTCAGAATCCACTGATTTAAATGTTAATCTCATCCAAAAACACCTTCGTGGAAATATTTAGATTAAGACTTGAACAAATATCTGAGCACCATGGCCCAGTCTAGTTGACACACAAAATTAACCATGACAGGGTAACCCCAGGCAACAGGCTTCCATTACAGAAGCAGCACGGTGTGGCATGCACCCTCACTCGAGCTGCAGGAGCTGAAGGGTGGGTGTGGGGGTCCACACTCTCCCCTAACACCATGCTGTAGCACTTCCTGCTTCCTGCTTCCCAGCCTCTCGAGACCCCTTGACTTCTATTCATTCCACACCTGGCAACCAGTCCTCAGTGGATTCCGAGAGCATCTCACCTCTCCCCGCAACAGACACACTCAATATCCTTCCAATAAAACCACTTGGGATGGAGCCCAGTCCTTGAAGGTAATTCTCAAGAGTTGTTTTCCATTTATTCCTACACGTCTCTTTTGAATTCTTTCTTCTTAGGTCAATGCTAATTTACAATTCCCAAGAAAATCATCCATCTCATCTGAGGTTTTATTGTATTAGGATAGAGTTTGGGGCAGGGACAGTAGTGCCCATAAATATTCAGCCTGCTCCCCACCCTGCCCCACACCTTCGTAGGGTCATGTGACTGGTCTGACCAATGGCCTTTGAGCACATGTGCTATGGGCCAACATATAGAAGAGCCCATGTGTCATTCTCTAGGGGTCTTTTCCCTGCTATCCTATCCCAGAGGGTAGATCTCAGTCAGCTTGGGTCTCTGGCTTTCTGAGTGGAGCAGAGTCCCTGCTGACCTACAGAGACATGCAACCTGAAGAAGAAATATATCCATACGGTGTTAAACCTTTGAGACACTACTGTTGGTTCTAGCTTGTTCTTAATATCAATTATTTGTATATCCTGCCTAAAAATATCCTCTCCTCATGAAGAACACAAAAATAGGGGCACCTGGGTGGCTCAGTGGGTTAAGCCTCTGCCTTCGGCTCAGGTCATGATCTCAGGGTCCTGGGATCCAGCCCCACGTTGGGCTCTCTGCTCAGCAGGGAGCCTGCTCCCCCACCCACCCACCTGCTTCTCTGTCTACTTGTGATCTCTGTCTGTCAAATAAATAAATAAAATCTTTAAAAAAAAACACAAAAATATTCTCTTTACCTCCTTCTGAAAATATTCAGTCTTCCTCGCTTACACCAAATCTTTAATCCAGCTGGAATTTCTTTTAGGTATGGAATAGAGGGGGTATTACTTTTTATTTCCCCTGCGGATAACCAGTTATCCAAAATCTTGTATTCCATTTTCCCTACTCATTTGAAATGCCACCCTTATCAAATGCTAAATTCCTCCGTATCAAGGACTCCATCTCTGGCTCTCTGCATTGGTGACTATGAACTAACTAGAATTAGCAGGTTGTTGGATATGTTTAGGGAAGTTGCTTGTCACCCAATCACACTTGGATCAGTGTCTACTCTGGACACACAGGACGAAAGGGCCAGGAACCTTATTCTAGGTGAACATGTCTAAGAAGGATGAAGTTATCAGAAAGCTTGCAGCAAATAAACTAGAGCTCGGGATGCACATGAACCAAAAGTCTTCCTAAGGAAGGTCAAAGGGATTTGCCAAATCCACTTGAAGAACAAAAAGTGAGAGCTTTCTGATGAAGAGTGCAGAAGAGGGCAGGGACACAAGCTCCTCAGGAGCCCATCCACCTCGTACCCAGCTCTGGGATGGAGACAGAATCTTAGAGGCAGTGTTCTTGATGCCAGGACAGCCCTTGAGACCAGTGAAGTAGAAAATGCCAGAGAAGACCCACTCTGCTCTCAGGTGCATCCGGGATGCTAACTGAGACCTGGCCCCTGGTCCAGCTTACAGGCCTGGGCACAGGAGGAACACCAGCAACTGTAGCCACGGTCCTCCTGTATCAAAGGAATAATCCAGTTGAGCAGCTCACAACATCAAGGATGGACAACCCGGCTCCTCCTGGTTCTGTCTTCTCTTCGTTAGACTACAACTCCTTCTGACAAAAGAGCTGGAAGAGCCCCTGATGGAAGAGGCAGCAGGAAATGCGGATAGTGCACTGGGGTTTCTACCTCTCTCTGAGTTCTGGGGGTTCTACTCTCTCTGAGTTCCTGGGAGTTTCCTGCTGGGATGGCAGGTCTTCCCCATTCCAGCTCACACCCTCCTG
This sequence comes from Mustela lutreola, assembly GCF_030435805.1. Classification (NCBI taxonomy): domain Eukaryota; kingdom Metazoa; phylum Chordata; class Mammalia; order Carnivora; family Mustelidae; genus Mustela; species Mustela lutreola. The sequence continues at coordinate 166,595,984 of NC_081292.1, forward strand.
GAAGGCATCCTGCTCCACTAAACCCAGGGCGATCCCCAGCCCAGATAGGCTTGAGTGCCATTGATAAGATGTGGTTTCAGGCCCTACTTCTTGTCTCCCCAGCTTCAGCACCTTCTACTGGTTGGGTCTTCTAGGACAGGACACAGTGACCATTTTCACCTAAGCCATCAAGCCCATCATATACCCAGGAACCTGGGCAGCTGGCTCCTTGGGTTCACCCGTCCAATCAAGCCAGAGAACACATAACTCCCATCCGTCTGCCTCCCTCTGCCACACAGCCTTCCCACGGAGGGCTGGGTCCGTGACCAGCCTTAGCATCCCAGGTCATCTGTCACTCGAGCCAGCCAAAAGAACTGCCAAGAAAGGGAAGCTCTTGCCAGCATTAGAGGTGGGAAGTGATGAGATCCAAACTGTATTTCAGGGAAATATGCTCTCCAAGAAAGGATCTGGACTAAGCTGGGTAATTCATTTGCTTGAGATTTCAGAAAACAAAGGGTTCTGGAAAGTCCAAGCATTGGTTGTCAGGAAGGTTTGGATTTCAACCTCGGCTCTGCCTCTGAGCTGCATGACCTCCAACAACTAGCCAACCTTCTCCCACCACTAGCTGTTTCTCCTGGATAATAGTGGCGAACATCCATGTGAGCCGGGTGGTACAGGGCTGTGCTCCTGAGTGGGTGGGCCAAGCCTGATACATGGCAGGCGCTCAGTCAGTGGCCCTGTATGTGTGGGCAGAAGCTGTGGCCCATCATGGGGGTTTCCTGCCATTCCTGGTTAGAGGGGTCCATTGTGGGAGCAATCAGTGTCAAGTGTTGTAAACAAGGAGGCCCTCTCCACTTACCCCAGCTTCCCAAGAATGGGAGGTCCCTTCTCTTTGATTTTAAGAACTTAGCGTGAAGAATCATATGCTGTGCAAACTTATCACTGCAAAGCCCTCCAGAAACTGTCAATCTAGGGCTGAACAAGAGAAAGAGAGGCCTCTCTTATCCACAGTAAGACCCCCCCACTGTGCCCCCAACATGCTGAGTGTGGCCATGTGGGGGTACCCCGTGAGCAGGTCCATCTCATCTACCCACAAGGGGAGTCTGAAGTGCTCTGGAGCCGGCTTTCCTTAGCCTGGATCATTACAGACACAGGTCAGCCCAGGACCCTGGCCAGACTGCCATGACCCTGCTGGAGACCCTCATTAGCCCTGGGGCCCGGGGGACCCAGCCGGCCCAGAGCTGCCCCTGAGGTTTCCTGTGACGGCATCAGAGACTGAGAAATGTGAGAGCCAACAAGGCAGCAGGCACCTCAGTGGGTGCTGTGAAGGCCACCACCCTCCTAGGCAACAGAGAAGGGGGCCCACTGCCAGGCCAGTGCTGCTGATGCTGGGACAGACGCCACCCCTTGCCTTGGCTGTGGGAAGCCACAGGCAAGAGTTTGGGAATCAGCACCAGGACCCGCGCCCCTCCCCAACTCTCTCCTAAGCACGGCTATTAAAACCCCTTCTGGCCTCCAGATGCACGCCTGCAAGCTATTTCCCTTTTGTTATTTCAAGCTCGGGGCCTTGATCTTTTGCCACTTTGGAAGAAGCAGAGAAACAAAGAGGTCTGGTGCCATTGCTTAATAGCAAGGCAGGCTTTCCAGCTTGGGCCAGCGTTCATACTCAAGGTGCCGACCACTGAGCCATTGCTTCAGGGCAGGGCGGAGGCAGGGGGATGTGGCAGGAGCATGAGCTCGGATGTGCTTCCAAGAGCACTCAGCAGCTCTCCCCTGCAGCCTGCAGGCCTGCACTCACCAGAGGGAGCAAGTCGGCCCTGTTGTCTCCCTTCTTGCAGTGGCTGCTGGAAGACAAGAGGTGAAGGATGAAACTTCTGATGTCAACAAAAGCCCAGAAGGGCTGGGCTCCTGCGTCCTTAACCCTGCTTTACTCGTCCAGTCAAAGGTGCAGGATGCCCTGCGGCACTGTGTTAGCTGGTAACCTTTCCTTGGCATTTTAGGAAGAGCACTCAATGACGAGTCTGCAGACCTTCACTCTGACTCTAGGTGAGCAGGGCCTGTGATTGTCTTGTTGGCTGCCTGGACGCTGGCTCTGAAACAGAGCTGGGCCCTGAAGGGGACCCAGCAGATACTTGCTGAGTGATGGAAATTCCAGCTCTGCCATGGGGAGCCCACGCAAGCCTGGACATCTCATCCATTCCCTTGCTCATTTATTCATGCTCTCGGCAAGCACACTCAGAGCCTGTCCTGATTACAACAGGAGGGGCAACCCACCTGGAAAGTGTGAGGCACACACTAGCTGGGGGCCTCCGGCTGGACAGCCAGTGCAGAGCCCACTGCCTGAAACTGCCATGAGGGGCCTACAGCAGATGGCAGGTGGAGGCAGCTCTGAGAACCAATAGGGAGGAATAAACAGGATTCAGGTTACCGGGGACAAGTGACAGCCACACCCTCAGGTCCGTCCACACCAAGTTACAGAGCAGGTGGGGGAAGGGCTCAGTGTGGTTGGTTCAGGAAGTGACTGAAACAGGTGATAGGGTGCCAGGCAGAGGGCAGATGGTGTCTGGAGATCAGGAAGGTGGTCTGGGCTGGAGTCTGGGACCTGGAGCCACATGAATGTGGGACAGTAGAGGCTGGAGATGGAGGGAGTCCAGAGAAGCATCCATATCCTGGGGCGGGTGGAGAGGAGGGCTAAGAAATGGAAAGTAGGCAGAATGTCAGGTGGGGGTCTTGGGACTGGCTTCTCCTGCCCTAGGGAAATACAGTCACCTCTAGGACCCCTGCTCCTGTAGGAGGGGAAGGTGCCAAGACAAAGGGACAAAAGTCCCACCCTCATCATAGACTGGTCCCACAAACACTCTTCCCCACTTTGGTCCCTGCAAACCTGCTCCTCATCCCACAGTCTCCTGGCCCTGGGGCCTCAGGCTGTGGCCACATCTTCCTGATCCCGTAGAAACGTGAGCCTGTGCAGTGAGAGCCACAGAAAAATATCTTTCTTCCTAGATGTCTTTGTTTTCCACAAGATGCCATTACTCTTAGATCAAAAAAGGACAGAGCACCAGACTGGAGAGTGAAATATGGACTGGAGAGTGGGCCAAGTTTCAGCTCTGTTTCTAGGTCGGCAGTGACATCTTCTCTTGGCCTCATTCTCTTCTGGATGATTGACAGAATGTCTGTGTGCCCCCACAGAGGGTCAGACAAATACCAGTTGGGTATGAAGAGGAATGTTTTATTCACGGTCAGCATAAGGTGAGCATAAAAGATTGTATCATTGTTATCCACATCATCACACCACTGCCATCACACCACCACCACCATCACCATCACCATCATCACCACCACCATCATCACCATCCCATCACTAACACCATCACTAACACCATCACCACCATCACCACCATCACCACTTTCACCATCACCACCATCATCACCACCATTTTTACCATCACCACCATCACCATCATCACCATCACTGCCATCATCACTATCACCATCACCACCATCACCACCATCTCTATCACCACTATCATCATCACCGCCATAACCATCACCATCATCATCATATGCATCATGACCATCACCACCACCACTACCACCATCATCATGAACTTCACCACCACCATCACTATCATCATCACCAACACCATCATCAATCCTGCACATGAAGTCCTGCCACCATCTCATCCTGCCAAGTGGTCTTCCTGTGGCAGAAAACACATACAACCATCTGAGTCAGCCCACCCCATTTATGGACAATTTTGCTAACAGGAAGTTCTTTGCCTTTTTTGTTTGTTTGTTTCAGTTGTAACCAGTCTCACATTCCCATTAACAAAACAAAAAACAAAAAACAAAAATCAACATCCCTCCTTCGGGTGACATTTTTAAAATATTTTAAGATAATCATTGCCTGTTTTATCCCAAACCAAATAATTTCTTCAACCATTCCATTTCAACTTGTAAATCCCAATCCCACCATTTTGAGATAATTATTCCTAGTGTTTTTGTCGTGTGTTTCTTCTGTTATTATATTATATATATATATATATATATATATATATATATATATATATATTTACCAGTCAAGCCACAAGATTCATCTTATGACTTGTCTTTTTCATAGAATGGATCAGCCACATGTTCACGAAATGTCCCTCTAAAATAACATCCTTCTCCTCTTTCCAAAAGTCTGACAGTCTCCCCTGCTCCTTATTCTCAGTGGTTTCTGAAAAGTCATTGGAAGAGAACCGCCAGACCCTCCACTCCCAATATGTACCCCTCACCAGTGTCTACATCCATTCCCTGGGCCTTCCCACCTGTCCATGCTTTTCCCCCTGGTCACCCCCAGCCCGGGCCTAAGAGCCCTCAGCACACCTCTCCAGGGTTGGTCTCCTGATAGGTTCCCTTTCTTTCCTTCAGTCCTTCCCATTGCTGTCACTCCCTGCAGCATGAAAGCACGAGGTGGTTTCCCCTCTCCGACCCTCTTCCTCCACCAGCACCCTCAACCCATGGCATCACGCCTCTTTACAGCAAATGCTGTGGATGGCTGTCAGTACTCAATGTCTCCAGACTGTCCTTCACTACAACCAGACTTCAACCCCTCCACACACCCAGACAGCTCTTATCAACGTCACCAGATTAGCTGTTAACAAGTCACTGGATTTGTGGGTGATTAATAATTATTAATAATTCCTGGCTTTTATCTTACTCTACTCACTATGCGGATGAGGAACAGCAACCCAGGACAGGGCCAGCATTTGAATCTAAGCAAAGGTGAAGGGAAATGAGCAAGAAGGGCAGGGGTGGCCGACCTCATAGCCTCTCTGCCACCCCATCTCCACCTGGCTCTCTTTGTGAGCTGGGGGGAGTTGGGTACACACTAACGTACAAAGTCCCTGTCTTGGGACTTTTCAAACATGTCCCTGCAGAGGAGAAAGAAGAGAAGAGAGAAGGTCATGGAGCCCCGGTCCAGCTGTATCACCTACGTTTGAACCCACTGACCATACCAGTTAACTGTTCCCAGCCTGAGTTTCCCCAAATGGTTATCATGAGAATCAGAAGAGACGCTAGGACTGCCTGGTGCAGAGCCTGCCCCCAGAAGGGCCTTGCAAATGTGCTTGTCCCTCTGGTCTCTGCAGTGAAAGGGCAGGCTCCGATGAAGGGGGACCATGGGGAAAGCAGTCGCTGCTGCTGGAGTCACCTTGGAGGCCTTAGCTGGGCCCCTAGAGGACAGGTGAGCAGGACAAGTCAAAACTGGCCTGGGCAGAGCCTTCCTGTGACCCTTCTCCAGAGAACCAGCCAGCCTCCATTACCTATCAAGTCAACTTCTTAAAATGGGAACAGACTCACCCAGGAGAGGAAGGAAAACCTGGGTGAGGGAGGACAGGTTCCAGCATGGGAAGGGAAGGGAAGGGGCTGAAGCACAGGCTTTCAGTCCATCCCCACCAAATGGGTCCATTTGCCCACCTGGGCCTTGCCTTCTGATCTTTGACATCAGGCCAGACTGGACATGGTCCCATAGGCCAGAAGGTGTACGCACATGCCTGTGTGCAAGGGGAGTGGGGAGGGTATGTACACACCCCTGGGAAGATCCCCACAGGACCCAGCCCTGGTAACTGAACAGGAACATCAGATTCAATGGCCCAGCCACTGTGGCGGGTGCAGCCTCCCCTCTCTGGGTGGGGCTGGGGTCCTCAGAGAGCAGATGCAATCCCAGAGCCAGGAGGGACCCCTGCAGGATGGTGGGAACACCCCGACTTCTCCTTTGTTCCCTCTACATAAGAGAAGCTGTAGGACGTTGCCCAAATGCTGCTGATTGAGGAACAGCTGACAGAGGCCCAGGGTGAAGATTAAAGCCATGGGTTAGCCTGTAGGAACAGCTCCTGATAGGTCAGATCTCAAAGTTGGACGTTTAATTAATGAATCCCTCCAAGTAAAAATAAATAGAGAGATGACCCAGCTCAGCCCCATACCACAGAGGGGGTCAGGAAGGAGTTGAAATCTGCCCCACACATGGTGAGGCCTGGAATGTGTGTGGGTCTGCGTGTCTGTGTGAGTGCGTGTCTGTGTAAGTAAATACATCGATGTGTGTGTGAAATGTGTTTTAACATTAAGAACTTGGACCCTCCATTTTCCTTGGGAGGTGGAAGCTCTCAGAGTGAAAATCAGATGCAGGTCCAGGCACGATGGAAAGTCCAAGTCTGATTAAGGCAAGCCTCCTGCCTCTCCTCACTGGGGACTTAGGTGACCCCCGCAGATTTGAAGCAGCTTCTGCAGCCCTCGTATGTTTAGGAGGAGCTAACCATTATCCCATCAAGTATGAACCATGAACAGTATGTTTCCATTTAAACCTCCTGAGTCTAAGAGGGTATTTCATTCCATGAAAAACCATTGAAATCATGCAGAATTATGAGGAAACAACCTATTGATTCATGTCAGTCCTTCCTGAACCTCTAACAAGATGAGAATTCTTTCCCGATGAGTCTTCAACTCCAAAGCTGGATGGATGTTTTGACGAAGCAAGAGCTTTGATGTGAGAGAATTGCCATCATTTGGACTAACCGACATGCCTGCCCCATGAATGGACCAAGGAGATTTTCCATTGATTAGCCTCGACAAATTCCAGGGGCTGAGGCAGTTTCACTGCATCCTAGAGAGCCAAAGAAAAATGGCACAATAACGCACATTTATCAAAATACCATACGTTCTTATACAAATCACACCCCAAAACACCTTCTCTCTTATTCACTTGCAGAAAAAAATGAAGATAAATATCAAAGACTCTGAAATCAGGAAAAGCCACAGCCCCATGATGGATGCTCTGGAGGAAACCAGCTGAGGGTGTGGAAAGAAGGCTCCTGGCAAAACCCCCGGACCTGAGCCGTGGGAGACACCATAGGGCTCAGGCATACAGGACAGTAATTTTTGCTCTCACTGATTTGGGACAAACAGGAAACCCACATGAAACTGCTCACTCCAAGATGAGCAAATGCAAGAAAGCCATCACCTTAACCTATGAAAAAATTCAAAATCAAAAAATCAAAAAACAGCAAGAAAGCAGACGAAGAGACTTCAAAACACTTACTGCCTCATATTCTCGAGTAAATGAAAGAAAACATGCAAAAATATGTACATCAGAAAAAAATATGTATCTCTAGTACCCTTTTTCAAGTCCTATATATACATATATATAGTCATTGGGCTTCATAAACACTGTGCTTATATTATCTTACTTAATCCTTAAGTATTATTTCCATTTTACAGATTAGGAAACTGAGGCCCAAAGACGTTAACTGATAATTATGAAAACAATAAACATAAATGGGACAAATTCACTGCTCCTGTTTCTATTTGCTGTATAACAAATCACCTCAAACTTTAGTGGTGTAAAAGCCATTTTATTCTGTAGCTCAGGAATCAGGGCAGGAACAGAGGGGATAGCTCATTCGGGTTCTACAGCGTCTGCAGCCTCAGCCACTGTGGCTCAAAAAGCGGGAGATGGCAGCGACAGCCCAACTGGAGCCTCAGTTAGTCTTGATGTGGCCCCAGAACAGGCAAGGTTTACCGAAATGACTTACCTAACCAGTTTGTGGGTTGAGAAGACTGGAACTATTTGGAGCTAATTATGGACTGAATGTCTGTGTCCCACCCTAAAACTCGTATGTTGAAGCCCTAACCCCCGGCATGGCTGTATCTGGAGATGGGGCATCTAAGGAAGTAATAAAAGGTTAAATGAGGAAGTTGAGACCCTGATACAATAGGAGTGGTGTCCTTATAAAATGAGACACCAGAGAGCTTGAAACCCCCCTCCCTCTCTCTTTCCCATGTAAGGACAAGGGCAGCTGTCTGCAAGCCAGAAAGAGAGTTCTCACCAGAAACTGACCATGCTGACACCCTGACCTCAGACTTTCAGTCTCTGGAACTGTGAGAGAATATATCTTTGTTGCTTAAGCCATCCAGTCTGTGAAATTTTGTTGTGGCAGCCCAACTAGACTAATATGGGGCTTGTCAGCACTTCTCTCTCTGCAGGTGGCTTCTCCACATGGCTAGTTTGGACTTCCTTACAGTATAGTGGTCTCAGAGGAGTTGGATTGCTTACAAAGTGGCTGTCCCCTCTGACCTCCCCCCAAACAAGCATTCTAAGATACCAAAACAAAAGCAGACAAGTTTCTTCCAACCTGACTTTCAACATCATGTAGCACCAATTTTCCTGTATTCTGTTACCCAAAATAGTCACAGGGCCTATCCAGATTCAACAAAAATCAACAGGAGGACTATAAACCTTATCTCTTTTTTTTTAATATTTTATTTATTTATTTGACAGACAGATCACAGGTAGGCAGAGAGGCAGGCAGAGAGAGAGAGGGGGAAGCAGGCTCCCCACTGAGCAGAGAGCCCGATGCGGGCCTCGATCCCAGGACCCTGAGATCATGACCTGAGCCAAAAGCAGAGGCTTAACCCACTGAGCCACCCAGGCTCATCATAAACCTTATCTCTTGATAGGAGGGGTGTCAAACAATTTGTGGCTATCTTTAGTCCACCATGTTAACATTTTAGAGCAAAAAAATAACTCAAAAATCAGGAAAGACTGCATATTTTTGTTCAGTTGAAGAAAATAAACACATTCCCAAATTACCAATGTGTCAAAGAAGGAATCAAAGGGAAATTAGTAAATATTTTGAGATGAATGAAAATGAGAACACAATATACCAAAACTTAAAGGATGCAGCTAAAGCAGTGGTTAGGGAAATTTATAGCTATAAATGCCTATATTTAGAGGAAAGATCTTCAGTTATAGGTGGGGTCTGTGAGGGGTGAGTAAAATGGATGAAGGTGGTCAAATGATATAAACTTCCAGTTATAAGATATCTAAGTCCTAGGGATGTAATGGACAGCATGAGGACTATAGAAACTAATTCTGCATTGTATATTTGAAAGTTACTAAGAGAGTAGACTTTTTTTTTTTAAGATTTTATTTATTTGACAGAGAGAGATCATAAGTAGGCAGAGAGGCAGGCAGGGGGGTGGTGAAGCAGGTTCCCCACTGAGCAGAGAGCCCTATGTGGGGCTCAATTCCAGAACCCTGAGATCATGACCTGAGCTGAAGGCAGAGGCTTAACCCACTGAGCCACCCAGGTGCCCCAGAGTAGATCTTGAAAGCTCTCACCACACGAAAAAATGTTTATAAATATGTGTGGTTACAGGTGTTAATTTAACTTATTGTGGTACACATTTTGCAATATACACAAATATAAAATCATTATATTGTACACCTAAAACTAATACAATGTTATATATCAATTATATCTCAATCTAAATAAAAAAGAAATATCTCAAATCAATATCTAACCTCCCACTTAGAGATGCTGGAAAAACAAGAGCAAACTAAAGCTGAAACAAGCAGAAGGAGGGAAATAAAATGATTAGAGTAGAGAATAATGAAATTGAAAAGAGAAAAAACAAAAGAAAATATCAATGAAACAAAAAGCTGGTTCTTTGAAAAGATCAACAAATTTGACAAACCTTTAGCTAAACTAATCAAAAATGAAGACTCAAATTACTAGAATCATAAATGAAAAAGGAGACATACTAACCCTACAGAAATAACAAAACATTATAAAGGAACTATTGGGGGAGCCTAGGTGGCTCAGTGGGTTAAGCCTCTGCCTTTGGCTCAGGTCACAGTCTCAGAGTCCTGGAATCAAGCCCTGCATCAGGCTTTCTGCTCGGCAGGGAGCCTGCTTTCCCCTCTCTCTCTGCCTGCCTCTCTGCCTACTTGTGATTTCTCTGTCTGTCAAATAAACTTTAAAAAAAAAAAATTTTTTTAATAAATAAAGTAACTATTGTGTGCCATGAATTATGCATACAATATGCATATATTGTATAATATATATTATGAATAACCACATACCAAAAAACTATATAACTTAGATGAATTAGACAAATTCCTAGAAAGACACGAACTACGAAAAGTAACTTAAAAGGAAATAGACAGCCTGATAGACCTATAGCAAGTGAAGAGACAAAAAAAATAATCAAAAATCACCTACGAAGAAAACAATGCTCAGGCCCAGAGACTTCACCACTGAATTCTACCAAACATTTATAGATAAATGAACACTAATTCCTCACATACTCTTCCAAAAAAATAAAAGAGGGAGAATACTTCTCAATGACCTATGAGGCCATTATTATCCTGATACCAACACTGGAAAATCACAAGAATAGAGAACTACAGACCAATATCTTATATAAATGTGGATGACAAAAATCATCAATAAAATACTAGCAGACCAAATCTAGCAACATATAAAAGAATCACACAACATAACCAAGTTGGATTTGTCCCAGGAATTCAAGGTTGATTCAACATCTGAAAATCAGTTAATATAATACACCCTATCAATAGAATAAAAAGCAAAAATCACAGGATCATTTCAATAGATGCAGAGAAAGCACTTGACAAATTCCAACACCTTTTTGTGATTTAAAAAAACTCAACAAAACAAAACAAAGGAACTTCCTCAAGCTAGTAAAATGAATCTACAAAAAGCCCACAGCTAAATTCACATGTGATGGTGAAAGATTACGTGTTTTCTCTATAGGATCAGGAATCAGCAAAGGTGTTTGTGCTGTTCCTTTTTTTTAAGATTTTAATTATTTATTTGAGAGACAGAGAGTGAGAGTAAAAGGGCACAATCAGGGGAAGGGGCAGAGGGAGAGGCAGACCTCCAGCTGAGCAGGGAGCCTGATGCCTGGCTCGATCCCAGAACCCTGGGATCATGACCTGAGCCAAAAGCAGATTCTTAACCAACTGAGCCATCTGGGCACCCCTCACTATTTCTTTTCAACATTGTACTAGAAATTCTAGCCCGTGCCACCTTGACAGATTAAAGATGGGCACAAATTCTTTGACATTCCTTCCACCAAGTCATCTATAAATAGAGATAGTTTTACTTATTCCTCTCCAACATGGATGCCTTCTATTTATTGATTTCCCAACTGGCTGTCAGTCCTCTTTACACTTTCCTTTTGGCCCCCTCCAGCAATCATAGGTCCAGTCCTTACAGCTCTCTGACTTCTTGGAAAAAGCACAACATCTACCAAGAAACAAAGACCTCAGTCCTATAACTACAGGCACTGAAGCAGGACACCAACCTAAATGAGCTTGGAAGCAGATTGTTCAAGCAGGTCTACATCTTCACTGTGGATGCTGAGCAGAGAACCCAACTAAGCCAAGTCAGATCTCCAACCTAGAGAACTGTGAGCTTACAGCCAAAAGCCGTTAAGCTAAGGCTGTGATGATTTACTGCGGCAGCAACAGATAACTAATACACACTCTCCCCCTGTGACCACTGATGATCTCCTTCAAGACCCTGCATGCTGCATCAAAGTAGGGGAAAGAAAAGCTCATGTAGGCCTTAGGTATGGCATTCCTGCCTCTTTAGGAAAACACCTTTCATGGGCTTGTGTGGCTCCAGGACAAAGCATGGAAGATAAGAGTGAAGACAAAAAAGCAAGAAGTTAATCTGCATGGTAAAGTGGACCTCAATGGACCCCCGATCACTCACCTGGAGGGTATTTCTTCCCTATGCTTCTGTTGCTTTGTTTCATCTAAACCTTCTGGAACTTTGGGGCACACAACAGCCCTTAAATGTTTTGAGGAGAGTAAATAGAAGAATGCTGTCCATTTCAATCCCTGCCTTAAAGGCACAACAGTGCAGGAAATAAACCAGCGAGCAAGCTACCCAAAGTCAAGTGAGACAGGTGAAGACTCCCAGCAGACTACAAGGGGCTCAGAACTTCAAGACAGTTTATTTGGGTTTCAAAGGAGTGACCCCAGAAGCTGAAGGACTTTGGAATATCCAGGAGCAGGTTATTTGGGTCTTTTTTTTTTTTTTCAGCTTATTCTTGCTTTAAGATTGTTTTTTCTTAGTAACTTCCCGTTCTATGGATATAATCTTTTTCATTCTCTCTGAGAATAATAATTCTTTTTTTTAAGATTTTATTTATTTGACAGACAGAAATCACAGGTAGGCAGAGAGGCAGGCAGAGAGGGGAAGAAGCAGGCTCCCCACTGAGAAGAAAGCCCAATACGGGGCTCAATCCCAGAACCCTGGGATCATGACCGGAGCCCAAGGCAGAGGCTTTAACCCAATGAGCCACCCAGGTGCCCCACTAGTATAATTCTTTTAATTTCAATTTTTAAATTGAATATAACTTAACTAATTAGAATATTTCACTGTAATTTAATTTAAACATTTTTGATGTTCCCTGAGTTGTGTCTACTTTTCTCAGAGCCGACTGCTCTGTCTGTGATCTCCATACTGAGTCTTCCATCCTATCGGGCTCCCTCAATGTCAGCTGTCCTGGGTTTGGTCCTAGACATCTGATCAGTGGACTATGGCAGAGAAAGCTGAGTGGCAGAGAAAGCTTCATCATCATGGAGAGCACCCACGGGCCTTGCTACAGGCTCCTGGGCACGGGGCAGGCCTCAGCTGGACAGAGCTGCCTTCCTTCCCTTTGTTCCTTTGGTGTCCGACAGGTGACTTGAGCCCCTCCAGCAATGCTGTTTCTCCCTTGCTCCCACTTCCCACATGAGGGTCCCCTCCTCAAAGACTGAATATGGGATCGCCATGTCAGTCTTTATGCAAAGGGGACGTCTCCTCTCCAGATTTGCCCACAACTGAGACCCCTGCCTCCATATCCCTAACATAACACAAAACCACCCTGCATGCAAACCACACAGGATGAAAGAATCCTAACTCCGCCCAGCCTCAAATGAAACCAGGCGGGAGAGGATCCTGTGTGGCCTCCTCTGGGATCCCATGGCCAGGAGTCATGGCTGAGGACTCCAGAGGTTTAAGGAAGCCGGGCTGGGCACCACGGCCACAGGAAGCTCAGGCGGGTTGTGAGCTGTGGCCCACGGCCTGCCCCAGACAGCTCATCGGCAGCCAGTCAAGGTCTTGGAAACCAAGACCACTGCAGAGGCACCAATCTGCCTGCACACGGCCCAGATGCTCTGGAACCTGAGTCCTCACTCCCTGCCCGTGCACACGTACACCCATGCATGTATACACACATACGTGCACACAAGGCCCACCACCACCAGCATAGCCCCCATCTGGCCTCCTCGTATCATCGTTCTAGATTCCTCTCTTGCCTTTGGCATCAGTGTCCTGGGGCTGCCATAACGAAATACCACGAGCCGGTGACTTCAAACAATGGAAATATATTCTCTCACCCTGCCGGAAGCAGGAAATCTGCAACCAAGGGGTCACAAGACTGCACTCCCCACAGAGGCCTTAGAAGAGGGTCCTTCCTCGTCACTCCCAGCTCTTGGCAATGGTTGGCATTCCTGGGCCATGGCAGCAAACCTCCAGTCTCCGGCACTGTCTCTAGGCCAGCATCTCCTCTGCGTGTCTGGGTTTCTCCTCCTCCGGCTCTTATCTGGACATTTATCACTGATTTTCGGGCCACCCACATGATCCCAGATGGGATCCAAGATGATCCTATCAGAAGATCCTTAACTTAATACATGTGTACAGGTGCTCTTACCAAACTGAGTCCCACTCTGGTGCCATGGTATCTGGGCACCCGCTCATGGGGCCACCGAAGCCCGCACAGCAGCATGTGCACAGCCACTAGATTCAGAGTGGGGACGTGCTCCCACAGTCCACTGCTCGCTCATAGCTGCTCAACACAGCTGCCCACCCACAGCCCAGTGGAGGTGGGCGCCTGGGAGCCAACACCCAGATAGGGTGGCCACCACCCCGGAAAATGGGACCCCCTCCAAGACAGTCATCAGACTCCTGGCAGAGGCCTTGAGCCCAGCCTGGCCCTCCCTTGCTTCCCAGGGCTGCTGTTGCCATAAACACAGTGGCATCTGACCCCAGAGCCAGCCAAGGCATCCTCTGAGCCCAAAAGTGCGCAAGGATCAGGACACACCCAGCTCCAATGGGGTCATCACCCCCTACACACAGAGGAGGGCACCCTTCGCCTACCCCAGCCCTCCCAATTCCAGATGGGGGCACATGTCTGGCACCCACGACCACCCATGCCACTGCCTAGGGTCCTGCTTCAAAGAACACAGAATCCAGCCATGCCCCCACCTGACCACTTGATCCGCTCCCCAGAGCCTCCTGTGGTTAAAACCACCACTACACTGGGCCAGCCCTCACCACTGACCTGGACACCAGGACTGGGAGTCCTGGCCACTTCCCATGGGGACCAGGCTGACGTAGCAGTCCCTGATTGTTCCCCACCTCCAGACCTCAGAGGGCCTACCTCAGGTCAGAGAGACGCTGTGCGCTGTGATGGAACTGACTCCCTCTGGGGTCCCACCCCCAGGGACAAGCAGTGGCCTGGCCCTCCTTCCAGCACTGTCCCTTCTGAACACCACAGGGGGGTGACAAGTCTTCCCACATTCGGAGCCTGACCTTGGCCCCCAGCTGCCCATGATTACAGCAAAGCAAAGGCCAGAAGGGAAACAACTCTGAGTTCCCACCTCACTCTCCGAGTGAATAAGATAATAATGGGTAGGCTTGGGAAGATGGGACCTGTCTGGATGGGATCTGTGGGGCCTGAGAGTCAATGCGTTCCCTGGAAATCTGGGGGTCCTAGTTTGTTCCCCGCTGTGCACAGCTGGACTTTACTATAACCTCCTTCCACACACCAGGGCATCCGCTCCCCACGCCTCGTGTTCAACAAGCTCTGGAGAAAATTCCTTAATAAACCATGAGTGTTAATACCCAGGGCAATAAATAAGACACAGTTAAATTTTCCCCAGGGGAAAAGAAAGTAGGTACTTCAGAATCATAAAAACATAGCCTTTCCACAAAACAGTCAGTATTTGATATAAATAGAGAACAAAAGGGCACTCGGGTTTGTTCAAACTGTTCCGTTTGTTTATACTAAGTGCACACAACATAAAAATCACCTACTCAATCTTGAAAATCAGTCTTCTCCATTGTGTACATGAAAGTTATAGTTGAGAGGTGTTTTTTTTTTTTTTTTTAATAACTCCAACCCATTTGGTGGTATCCAAATAGTGAGAAGATACAAATCTTATTTAAAAAAAAAAAAAAAAAGTATCTAGACTTCCATTTAAAAATTAAATAAAGAAATGCACAAAGGCCAGCAGGCAGGTGGGGGCAGCTTCCAGGATCCGGTGAGCTGACCACCCCCTCTCCAGGAGCAAGTGACCAGGAGGAACCTCAGTCCCTGAGGAGGTCCTCCCAGTCCCCCACCGTGCCCCCCACACGCACAGACCCAGCAGTGCCGCAGCAGGAGTTACTAAGAGGAAAGAATCCAGAGAGGTGTTCTGTCAGGGGCCAAGGGCACCGCGAGCCCCCAGCTCTGCCCATTCACTGTGAGACCCAGGGTGGGACTTAAGCCACTCACTCACGTAGGCCACTCTTCTTAGCTAAGAACTAGGGACCCAGCTGCACTGCCCAGAGTGGCTGAGTAAAAGCAAAGTCATCGGAGCATGTTCCAAAGGCCCACGACAGAGCCTGGCGGCAAATGGCAGTTTTTAAATGACGAGTGCCCACGGTTAACTGTTGTTTGGTGCGGATGGACACACACACCCTAGAAGGGGCAGATTGCCTTGGAAATGAGAATGGGGTGAGCTCCTGTCAAAGACGACGTGACAAAAAGAAATGCAACACAGACGGCAGCGAAGTGATTCTAACGTCCTGAATCCAAAAGGACAGAGAGAAGCAGAAAAGGTGACAACAAGAGATCAGTAAGTGGCACTGACAGTGCAGATCCAAGAAAGCCAGCTCCTCTGCCAGGAGTTGGGCCAGTCAAGAGGCAAACCAGTCAACCCCGGTGGAGCGCCCCCAGGGTGCCCAAGCAGGGATGTGCTGTCTCTGGAAGGGGGAAGGGGCCCAGAGCGGAGGAGCAGTTGCAAGTCTTGAAAGAAGCACTGAGCCGCCTGCTCCGCTCCATTGCCCTAGCTGCCAGAGGTTTCCTTCCCTGGAGAGGGCAGGACCGAGGACCTCAGGTTCAAGTACAGAGCAGAAGGGACTCCAGAGAGAGCACTGCGGAGGAAACAGAGCTGTCCGCTTGGAGACCTGCAGCCTTCTCCCCAGCAGGTACCCCAGGGCTGGTGCCCCACTCACCCTCCAGCCCAAAGCCAGAAAATCACAGCCTGAAAGAAAAGACCCACATCTCCTGGCACAGGGCCACCCCTGCAGTAGGCGGAAAACACCTCCCTCCTTGGCTGCCCAACGAAACACAGGAAGCCCATGTGGATTTCAGGAGTTAAATAATTTTTAGCCCAAGATTATTCCACACAATATTTGGGACATACTTATACCCAAAATTTATTCATTGTTTGTCTGAAACCCACATTTAACTGGGCTTCCTGTATTTTTATTTGTTAAATCTGGCAACTTCATCCCCTCTTCGAAGTGTGTGCACATGCTCAAGCACACACACATGCTTACACTCTCATGCATGTGCGTGCACAGCTCACAAACATTTTCACAATCTCATCTTAGATACAAGCTGTCATAGATCATGACACTTTGGGGGAAGCCCTGTGCCAGGGACAGGCGGTGGGGAGGGGGCTGCAGGAGAGGACAAAGCATCTAGGAAGAAAGAGAAACCTGGAAGACGGAGCTGAGGAAATCTGAACCTTTGGCAAAAGTGTGCTCAGTGAGAGGAGAACCGTAAAGAGACACGTCGTGGGGCACCTGGGTGGCTCAGTGGGTTAAAGCCTCTTCCTTCTGTTCAGGTCATGATCCCAGGGTCCTGGGATTGAGCCCCACATCGGGCTCTCTGCTCAGCAGGGAGCCTGCTTCCCCCTCTCTTTCTGCCTGCCTCTCTGCCTACTTGTGATCTCTGCCTGTCAAATAAATAAATAAAATCTTTTAAAAAAGAGAGAGAGAGAGATGACATGTGATAGCTCAGAACTCTAGGGGCAAAGAGAAGGTCCTAGAAGTGTCCAGGGAGAAAACAGGAAGGTTTTCCATGCTGGACCAAGCATTACCATGGCACAGGCCTCCCCAGAACAGTCCCAAAAGCTGGAAGAGACACAGCAGCATCGTGGAGACTCTGAGCAACCCAGGACTCTAAGCTCAAACTGGGTCAAATACGGACATTTTCAGAATTGCAAGATCCTCCCAACTGACCACCTCTGCCCCTTCCTCAAGAATGCCTGGAGCCTGTGATCCACCAGAGGCCCAGGAGTCACCCACCTCAAGGAGACTGGGGAACGGGACAGAGGTCTCTGACCAAGATAAGACATGGGGAGGTAGGGCGGGGGTTCGGGGAAACTCTACCCAGAGCAGCGCCCACGGTTCCAGAGGAGCCTGCCCCTAGAAGACGGATGGAGACGTGGTGTTTGCATGGGTGGCGGAGAGCGTGGCATTGTAGTCACGGCAAAAACATGGAAGTCAAAGCAAACAATCAGAATCATCACTGGCCCCAGGCAACACAACAGCTTGTCAGGCAAGGAGAAGTCATCTCTGTTCTAACACGGCTTAGCTGCGAGCAGGAAACACAGACCGTTTATCTCAGGGAGATTATTACCACTAAAGTGGAAAGGCAGGGAGCTCGTGTGTGCACGTGCATGCGTGTGCCCACACGTGTGCACGTGTGCATGCGCTGGAGAGGGCCCCATGTGGCAGAAAGGCAGCCGACCTGAGAATTGGAAAGTAGCCAATTAACCGAGGGGTTCCACAACCCGTGTGGACACCAGTGGGACTGGCTGGAGGACTAACAGTGTTTGCCCCAATGGGCGGCCAGAGCAGGGCCGCCATTCTGTTTTTTACTCCAAATGCTGTGCGTGTACAGCTGATAGAAAGAACAACTAAACTTTCTTTATATATTTTTTTAAGATTTTATTTATTTGTTCGACAGAGAGAGACAGCAAGAGAGAGAACACTAGCAGGGGGAGTAGGAGAGGGAGAAGTAGGCTTCCTGCCAAGCTGGGAGCCCAATGCGGGGCTTGATCCTATGACCCAGGATCTAGATCTGTGCTGAAGGGAGACACTTAACTGACTAAGCCACCCAGGTGTCCCTTAACTTTTTTAAAAATAGAGTTTTGTTTTGTTTCCAATCTAGGCGATCATCAAGCTAGAGCCAGGGTAAAGACTGGGAGTTTCCATCACCACTGTTCACCGCCCCGGAGAGCCAAGGCAGCAGCCCAGAGACTGCATCCTGGTGTCTGCAGGGGCCCAGGGTTCAGAACGGCTGTCTGTCCTGAGAAAGAAAAAGCGGCTGCAGCGTTCAGTCAGGCAGCTTCAAGCCAAGTCCCCTCGCCTCTTATCCTTTTCACCAAGCTGTCTCCCCTGAATTCTGGGGCTGCCCAATTAGTTTCCTGCTTCTGCTGTAACAAATTAGCTCAACGTTAGTGGCTTAAAATAACACACGTTGATTATCTTACACTCTGGAGCTCAGAACTCCAAATTCAGTCTCTCTGCACTAAAGCCCAAGGTGTCCGCAGGGCTGTGCTCCTTCTGGAGGCTGCCCGCATTCCGGACATCCTCCTACCCCAATCCTCAACTGAATCACACTCCCCCTGTGCCATGGGGGAGCCGACGCGCACCCCAAGACCCTTGACTGAATCACACCCGCACGACCCGGTGCCATGGGGGCCGACGCGCACCCCAAGACCCTTGACTGAATCACACCCGCACGACCCGGTGCCATGGGGGCCGACGCACACCCCAAGACCCTTGACTGAATCACACCCGCAGGACCCTGTGCCTCGGGGACCGACACGCACCCCAAGACCCTCAACTAAATCATACCTGCGAGACCCTGTGCCAAAGGGGGGCCAATGCACACCCCAAGACCTTTGAATCACACCCACGAGACGCTGTGCCATGGGGGGCTGACATGCACCCCAAGACCTTCGAATGAATCACACCCCCAAAGACCCCAAAGACCTTGTGCCATGGGGGACTGAAGCACAAAGGCTCTGGGCACGAGGATGTGGATGGTCGGGGGCCATCCGCAGCCCGCCCCAGTCTGGTGGTGACAGACACAACAGAGGAGTTCAGAGGGATGCAGTCAGTCTCTAGAAGCTGAAAACATCAGGGAAACATGTCCTCCCTCCAAGCTGGAGAAGGGTCCCCAGAGCCGTTTGGGAACAGACTGGGCTTATAAACCACCAGACTGGTGGCCGCTTGTGCACTGTGCCCGGTCCCCATTCATAACAGAGACCAAGTGATGACAGGGAAAGGCTCCTACTCTTGAAAGAAGGTTCAGCACTCCCCATGCCCTGGAGACAGAGATGCGGTGCACCACGAGAGAGCCGGCCACACGCTGGGGTCAGAAAGCAGACGAAGGCCCTGGGCAGCGCCTTTGTGATCATGGTGGCAGGAGGGAGCCACAGAAGGCATCCCCTGTGAATCAGTGGTCAGGACAACCGCAGGCCCACAACAGCGAGTTTGCCGTGAAGATCCATGGCTTGGGTCACAGTTGGACCTGTGATTCACAGCCATATGGGGAGGTCGGGAGTAACAGATGTCAAAAAGCCAATACAGGATTGGCAGTGATTGACTTGTAATTGATCCATTGTCTCAGCATCCCTAGGAAGCTAACGCAACGCTCCTGGGAAGCAGGCTCGCGACAGCTGGACAGTTGGCGTGGATGCGAGCAGAGGTCTGGGAGCACAGAAGGAATCAGGAGACAGGCTGGAGGGGCCAGGGCTGGAGGCCACTTCCCTCTCCTGAGCCCAGGGAGACTAAAAGTCACCACAGTCCAGCAGGGGCTATCCAGGCGTGTTGGACACCTGAGCCCACGCTCAAGACAGGCCGCTCAGCATGGACAGGGCAGCCCCCAGGAGGCAGCGGTGAGGACGACTCTAAGCGGCCTCGCTCAACAGGACAGTCTGTTAGGTTGACAGTGGTCGGGGAATCACACCTGGGGTGACGAGAGCTTTGAGCTCTTATGGCCAGAGGAGAGCAAAACCCCAAACCGAACTGCCTTGGAAAGTCTGCCTGAGTCTTGGCCGCCCCGCTGTGGAGAGCAGAGCCGGGGGAGACAGAGGGGGTGGAAGGCTCCAGGACGTTCTCGAGGTTTTCACAAGTCTCAGCGGTGCGGTGCGGAACTCGGCTGCAGCGGGGAGAAAGAATTACGGCTTGTGAATGAGGAAAGCGAGAAGGAGCCCCGGCCCAGGTTCCCCCCGCCTGGGGTGGGAAGTTCAGGATGAATTTCAACTGTGAAGACCAAGGTGATTTAGAAGGTAAAACATTTGCGTTTGTGTCAGATTTCCACACCTTCCCCCTCCAGGTCCCTGCGCCCCTGCTCCCCACACCGCATTGCTCAGCCCACGCCCCCCTGATGACAGCAGGCTTCAGGGGCTCACGTCTGCAGGTTAGAGCCCTCCACAGCCCTCCTGCTCCCCCGGGGCCCACCCGGAGCCTTCCTCAGACCTGATCCTTTGGCCGGGCCACCCGGGGAGGAAACTCCTGCCTGTGGTCTCGCCAGCACCGCGGGGCCAGAGTACACACTACCCCCATTGTACGCAAGCCCCCAGCTGGCCAGGGGCCAGATTCACCCCCGTTATGATATATTTTTTAAATCCTACCATTTATGCATTGGGTTTGGTAGCTTTAGGTTGCTGATGTACTTAATTTCACCACTAGGCTGAGTCTGAATGAACTGGAAGGAAAACATACAAATATAAAACAATGCCTGGCTAGTCTCAACACCAAGAGAACAGGTGTTTCCTATCTGCATCTCCCTGGGTCTGCATCTCCCCGCTGGCTATTCTCCGCCCTGGGAGCTAGGTGTGCCCCGAGGCGTTCTCTTTTAAACAGCTTTGTGATAAACACGCGGACCCGGGGCCCAGCTGGACCTCCCCTTGGGACCGTGCTCTCTTGGGTCTTTTAAATAGAGCAGAGTTAGCAGGAAGGCTCATCTGTCACATCAGTCGACGAACGCTGGGGTCAACTATGTGCAACCATTCGGTATTTCAACTCCCACTGCAGATGACTATCTGTGGACAAAGTGAGAGATTTATACCAAACCTCACCCCTCCTTCCTTCCAGAATTGTACTCTAGATTTGCAAACATGATTTTTAAAAGTAATAATAAAAGGACAGACTAGCTGAATATAATGATAGGCAGGGAACCCAACATGTTTTGGGAGAACTTGCTTTTCCTTGGGCGCCATATTGCAATGGAGCCTCCCCTCAGGCTAGTGAGAGAAGCTCAACTTTAGGGGCCTCCATGACCCTTCCTTCAGGTCAGAGGCCTGAGCCCACGCCAGCAAGAGGCCCACACAGGGGTCAGCCCAATGGCCTGAGTTCCTAGGGGCAGTGTGCCCCCCTCAGCCACTGGGCTGGCTTCCTGGGCATGTAGCCCACAGAGGCCCACAGCCCCCCATGCTCAGGGCCGGGGGTGAGGGGGAGTCCCAGTGGTCACTTTCTTGAGGTTCTTCAAAAATTTGTGTTTGGTAAACGAAGGTGATGGCACAATGGTATGTGCCACCTCCCCAACCCAGGGACCTGTGCCTGAGGGCTGGGGGCACACGCCAAGTCACAGGGTGGGCCCTGGCTCCTGGAAGAGTCTGCACTTGCACAGCATTAAATAGCAAATAAAAAAACACCACGACAGGTCAAAAGAGAAACCACAGGAAAGGCTTTGTTCCTGCTTTTCGAACAAGGGTTCCTGTGTTTTCATTTGGCACCGAAGCCTGCAAATTATACAGCCACCCAAGCTGGTGCCCGGGGTCCTCCCTGGAGGCGGAGGAAATGCGCCCTATTGGGGTGGTGACATTGGGGGCCAGAAAAGGGCCTGATGCCTGCCAAAGCGCTGGGAAAGCAAGGCAATTGGCAGGGCGGGGGGCGGGGGAGTCCTTGATTTTAAAGATAAGGGAAGGAGGCCAGAGAGCACAGTGAGGTCATCAAGGTGACACCACACCACACTCCCCTCTGCCCCAGGTGGGTTTGAATCAGAGAAGACGGAGAGGGTGTGGTGTGACCCTGAGTGGGGACCACCACCCGGCAGGTCTCCCTGCAACAGGCCATGACGCCAG
This sequence comes from Mustela lutreola, assembly GCF_030435805.1. Taxonomy (NCBI): domain Eukaryota; kingdom Metazoa; phylum Chordata; class Mammalia; order Carnivora; family Mustelidae; genus Mustela; species Mustela lutreola. Next base: position 166,617,957 of record NC_081292.1, read on the forward strand.
GGTCTGTCACTTTGTCAGAGGTGGCCGCTGGGGGGGGGGGGCACCCCCATGCCAGCACCAGGCTGCTCTGTGCACCTCCAGTCTGAGCTCAGCACGTGCAGAAGAGGGGAATTGATTTTTCTTAGCCTTTGGCCTTTCTGCCTACCAGTGTGGGTTGAGTTTACCAGGGAGAAAAAATGATCAATAACTTCCGATAGCCTCAACCTACTTGGGCGGCCCACGTACACTCTTCTGAGTATTTTCAATTCTCCTGGCCCCCTGAAAAAAAAAAATTGCTTAGTATGAAACTATAAATGAGATCAATATAAAGATATTTTTAAAGCTTATTTTGCTCCAATGGGGACCCCAGTGAATACATCTATCTGTTAAATGCATACAGCCCCAGAATGTTTCATTAAGCATCGGAGCCCTCTAAATTCCTCGTCAGGCCCGGCCCTGCGAAAAGAACAGAATTTAAGAGCCGCGAGAACGTCCACTTGGCGGGGCCGGCCCCACCGCCTGTCACAGGGCCCTTTGTAGGGCTGAATATATTTTGGCTTGGGGCAGAGAAAATGCATTTGCCAAAAGGGTTATTATTACCTTAGCAGTGATTCATTTAAGCGGTTTCCCGGGAGTGCTGTTTTATTATGATTTCTCAGCTCTCGGCTTGGTTCCTGCCCCTGTGGGGGGACCAGGCGGGTCAGAGCACAGACGGCCCATTCAGCCCACCCTCGGGGCTCCAGCCATGGCCTCTATCTGCCGCCCGCCCCAGGTGAGCTGCCCCACTGAGGTCCATGGGGGCCTGGGCTTGGGAGCTGTCCACGTCCAGGGAAGGAAAGTCAGGCCATCGCCATTCCTGGTTCCCAGGACTCGTCTGTGTCCTGGCCGTGCTAGCTGCCCCAGCTGGCAGGTATGTTCTGTCCTCGCTCTGACCTTCATTATGCCGAAGGAAGACCGAGACAAAGCAGTGAGAAAAGAAACCGAACTTGCTGGTAAGGTCTGCAAGGGAGGCAGGCTTTCCAGAACGGGCTCACCAACACAGACAGGACCGGAATGGAGACAGAACGGGACGTTACCCAAGCTCCCGAGTTTGCAGTGAGTCTCTTCCTGGGTTTGGTCAGAAAGCAGCACCTTGTGATGTGATCTGCATGGACGAACAGTCACAGCAGATGCTGGGAAACATGCCAGCATCACAGGAGTGGATGGAGTTGGGAGTCGGGGACATCCAGGAAGAGTCCAGGTGTCCTCACGGTATCCTCGCTGGGGGAAGCATGCTCCCTGACATGCAGCCATCAGCCCAACCCGCCTTCCTGACTTCTAGCCAGCCTTCCTCTCCTCCCCGCAGGAGGGAAGGGACAGCCATTCTCTTCCTGTCACATGCTGACCAGAGCCCCAGAGGAAGCCCCAGAGCCCTCATCCAGGAGCCCCAGCCTGATGGGAAAGGGCTCTCCAAGGAGCTGTGGGCTCAAGTCGCCCGAGGTGGCTCCCTCTTGTGTTCAACCCCCCTCCCCAGAGACTGAGGGCATGTCTAAGGAAATGCGATTTGATTGGGTCGATGAACAGCCCAGGAAGGGGGATGGGGTGCTCCCAATCAGAGGTAATCCCCCAACCCCAGCACTCACCTTCCTTTCCATAGAGAATCTGCCCAAGAGACCCTCCCTCCCTTCGTGGGGACCCGACCCTCCCAAGGAGCCAGCCAAGCGCCAAGCTCCCTGACCATCCTCATTTTACCTCCTAGACCTGTGCCCCCCGGACAGTGGCCACTGGACACAGGAGGCCACTGAGATGTGCAGTTCGTGTCAAATACACACTGGTGTCAAAAACTCTGTACGAAACAAGGACACACACTGTCTCACTGATGATTTTTATATGGTTTACAGGTTGAAATAATGTTTTAAAGAGAGTATATTAAAAAATATATTAAAATGACTGTCACCTGTTTCTTCTTCCTATTTTAACATGGCATAGACACGGTGTTCAATTTTGTAGCCACATGTTAAAAAGGAATAAGAAACAAGCCTCTCCCTATCTCAGGGGTGGGGAACTGACTAGATCAAGAAGACTTGTCTCATTTGATGGTCCTCCCTGGTAAGCTCAGGCCACCCCAGGAATGAGATTCATAAGTGGAGGAGGCTGTTTCAAGTCACCAGCCAGGAGGTTCTGGCACCTTCCATCTAGACAGCGGCCACCTCCCACACAGAACAGACAGTTCTAGCCCTGTGAATTCCTACCCCCTCCCTTTGCAGCAGCAGAAGGCAATTCTTAAAACACATCTGAAGTGAATCTAAGCAATCCAAAGACATTCTATGCCCAAGAAAAAGGTTCTCCTCGACTTTCAATCTGAGTCCCAGTGAAAAGAACAAGGTCTGAGCTGATGCCCAAAGCAAGTGCCCTTTTGAGGTGTTGCCACAGGACCCAACCCTTCAGTTAGGATGATCAGGAACTGAAGTTCTGGAAAGGTGACTGACATTCCCCAAGTGACACAGCTGAGGTTCAGGGTGCCTCACCTTTTTCCCCTAGCTTATTAGGTTTTTTAAGCTATGTGGGGGCAAAGAAAGATGGAAGAAAATGGGATATAATCCTAACCTGCTTTTGTTCCTCTTGGAGAAGGAGACGGAGAACGGGAAGGAAGAAGACATCCTTCGGTGCAAAATAAAACCTAGATCTTTAGTGCATACAGATGTGGGGGCCTGGGGGTGTACCTCCAGCCACACAATTTGCCGATTTTGAAAGAAGTGGTACGACAAGAAATGGGGAGGCAAAGGATGTGTGCAGTGCAGGAATGAGACCAGTGTTCACTGGAACAGCCCAGTCCCAGCAGGTGCTCACCTGGGCCATTTACATAACACATCTAGTCTCTGCTTCCCTTCGGCCACCAAGCTATGAACAGCCCCATGTGTGCACAATAAGGGAGCAAGTAGGTGTTTTCCCAGCAAGATATCACCAGAGCGTGTGATGAGACACACAATCTGAGAGTCAGCACTCTGAGCACACGGGAGGGAGGGAGGGAGGGAGAGAAAGAGCGAGGACAGGCATCCAAGGACCCAAACTATATTGTTGACTCCTAGGACCAAATGGCACCAACTGCCCTTGTGACCGCGGTGACAACAAGAGGACGACAGAAATCCTTCTCTTCACTGGAATCCATAAGGCGCAGCTCAGCTCTGAGACACTGGAGGTGACGTTGCTGGAGCACGGAGAAGGCAGGGAGCTCGGGGGGGCACAACAGGGGCTTGCTGCCTCCCCCTTCCATCTTCAGACCCATGGACTCTCCCTCAGGGGCTGCCCAGAAAAAAAGAACCAGAGAAAGGACTACAGTCGTTTTCAGCCTCCTTTCAAATCTGGAAACCCCATCCGTGCTCTCCTTTCTGAAGGAGGAAACAGTTGGGGCTAGCAGAGACCGCCCGCACGCTCCCCCTCTGTTGCTTTCCTGATCTGCTGGAACACTTAAGCAGACCTTTTGGGAAGGACTTCTGGTACAAAAAGTAATCACTGGTGCAGCTAAAAGCTGGAGAGAAATAAGAACAGGGAAGCAAAGTCCAAGGTCTCAGTTATTAATTTTATGAACTACACGGGGTTGCCGTCTCTCTTTGCAGCAAACTTCCTTTGTCATGGATGAATGTAAACATACAAAATTTCATTGGTAATTCTGGTCAAAATATTTAAATAGAAAAATTTATGAGCAAAAGAGTGATTTTATTATTCAGTTCTGTTGCAACCAGCCCCCTGAGTTTTTGCTCAGATTTATTTCAGCTTAAAGGCAGTTTTCTGTTCATTCTCTAATGCCTTCAACCCAATTAACATGTAACAGTTGATCAAACACTCTTGCATTTTATTTTTTCTGATTGTAAAAGAAAATCATGTTCTTTCTGCTTCTGGGAAGATGAAGTAGACCTGCTTTTTCCCTCTTTTCCTCACTAAGAATAGCTGAAAACTCTGGACATTGTATGCAAAACAAACACAAAACCCCCCGAAAGGTGGTACACCAGGTAGGGTCCCAGGGACCCTAGGAAGACACATTGGTGGGGGAGGTTTCCTGGCTTTGTTCTTGTCTAGTATATTCCAGACTCAGAGATCAAGGAAGCTGAAACCCAGAAAGGTCAATAGGGAAAGACCCAAAAAGCCCTAACAAAAGCCTGCTCCCTCTAGCCAGAGGATCAGGAACGAGGCCACCTGGCTGGGCAGAAAGTTATTAGACAATCACTTTTACTCTAGCCAAACATGATGGAGAAAGCTGTGGCCCCTCCTCATGCATAAGAGCAAGGGCAAGTGGAGCCCAGACCTCTACTTCCACCCTCCCCTGCCAGCTAAGTGTTGCAGGCTTCAGGCCAAAATCACTCATCACACCAAGAACCAGGCAGATCTCAAACTGAGTGAAAAAAGACAACCAAGAGATGTTGACAGCAAAGTGGCAGAGGCATTAGAATTATCTGGCAGAGATTCTAAAGCAGCCATAACAAAAACGCTTCCACAAGCAATTACAAACATGATTGCAACAAATGAAAAAATTGAAAGCCTCAGCAAAGAAATCGAATATATTCTAAATGGAAATCTAAGAACTAAAAAGTTTGATAGAAGGCTCAGTGGATAAGCTCAACAGCAGAATGGACGGGGCAGAGGAAAGACATGGTAAACTAGGAGACAAAGCAGCAGGCATTGTCCAAACTGAGCACAAAGAGAAAATGCTCTGGGAAGAGCACTACAGAGTCTCCAGGACCTACAAAAAAAGTCAAATGTCCATGTCATCAGAGTCCTGGAAGAATAGGAGAAAGAAGGAGGGGCTGAAAAACATTCAGAAATATAGTGGCTGGTAATTTCACCGATTTGACAAGACACAAACCTACAGATTCAAGAAGCTGAGCAGGCTCCAAACAGGACAAACCCAAAGAAATCTGTGGACACATAACTAAGGTCTAAAAGTAAGACAAGGAAAAGATCCTAAAGCAGCTGGAGAAAAACAACATTGTACTCCAAGAGAAAAGAACAATGCAAATGGCTATGGATTTCTCACAAGAAATCAGAGTCCAGAAGGATGCAGCACGATTGTTCACATGCTGAAGAGAGAACAGTCTGCCCAGAATCGCTGCCCTGGGTAGGAATGAGGGGGAAAAACGAGATATCCTCAGATGAAAGAATACTACTAAGAGAATCGGTCACCAGCAGACGTGTCCTAAAGAATGCCTCGTGGAGGTTTTCAGAGCAGAAAGCAAACAGTAGAAGAAGGAACTTGGGACATCAGTAAGGAAGAAAAACACACATTAAGAAAAAGACACAGAGAATGACCATAGGCTTTTCTTCTCCTCCTGAGATTTTGAGATTATGTTTGACATTTATAATTATAACACTGTGTGAGTGGTTCTCAAAAGATTTAGAGTAAATATTTAAAAGGATGATATCATCGATGGGGTACAGTAAAGGGACATAAAGAGAGGTAAGATTTCTATACTTAACTCCATTCACCAGAAAGGGACCCCATTAACCCCATCTGAAACATTGCCTCTAGGGTGACAGTGCCCCCCACCAGGCTGAACTAAGGGTGAACGTCTGCACCTGAGGGGTTCCTTGGCCTCCTCCACCAGGGGAGGCTGCTGGGCTGACTCCCCTTTCCTGGCAGAGGGCTATCCTTTCCACCACCTCTTGCAACCAGAAGGGAAGCCATATGCCTCTTGCTGAAAGTCACCTGAAAAGATTGGCCGTGACTTGAAACTGCTCTCTGCTCTGAAGGGCTAGGGCTGTTAGGGAATGACTAGGGAACCATGCAAAGGAGGTTTGGGCTCCCATCATCAACACTACCTGTATGAGTCTTATATTAACCTATCACTACTAGCAATTGCCATCTGGACTCATCAGAGCTGTCCCAGCACTGTACATTCGCAGACCCCTAAGCTGAGGCCATCGTAGAGGAACAGGGCAAAGCCAGATGGAGTCTACCCTATGCAGGTGCTGCCAATGTGGACAGGTAATCCAAAGGAAGAACAAGAATGGGAGAATGAACAAGAATGGGAGAATGAACAAGAATGGGAGAATGTCCCACCGTCAAGAGGAGGAAGGATGATATGTGGGGAACAGGTGTCTTAAAGGGATTCCAAAGTAATCATGGGAGGGGAGGTCCCAGAGCATGGGTAGCTAGAGGGCATGGGGCTCCCCCTTGTGGGGAAGAGAGAAGGTACAGGCCCCCCAACCACCAACCAACTGCACCAGCTTGCCCTCAGAGAGGCAATTTCCAAACCCCCACTCTTCCCTGTGGGACCAGCTTCAAAAACTTTGGGATTCAGGTAGCAAATAGGGACCAGGTGAACAAAACACACCTGCACTTGTAGAGTTAAGGGGCGAGACGGCTAAATCTTGAAGCATCCAGACAAGACCAATGACAGGTTCTGAAGACACGATTTCAGAGACAGAGAGCCGGAAGGCAAGTGCAAAGCGGAAAGACTCAAACTGTCCCGGGGTCAGTGGCTCGTTCATGCCAACAGTGTGCTTAGTGGTGAACACCTGTCTTTTTTCCGGGGGCTGGGGTCACACGGACACTGCATGCCTCCATGAGCAACCCCAATAAAAGCCTCAGCAAGTTTCCTCTGTTGGCAGCACTCTATGTGTGCTATCACGCATCCTTGCTGAGATTATGTGTGTCTATGTGACCACCGGGAAAGCCACAAGAAGCCTGTGCCTGCTTTCTCCTGGACTGCCCCCCTCCAGGCGCCTGCTCCCCCAGCATCATGAAGACAAGTTCCACGGGGCCTGAAGAAGGTGCAGAACTCTGGGCTCCAAAGGCTCTCCAAGCATCTTGAGTTGGGTGGAGAGGGGTGCCGGGAGGGTCAGGATGGAAGGGCCTCGAGCTTTTTGTGCCCTTCCTAGCATGGGGTTACCCTCTGGCCAAGTTCTCCAGCAGTACCTGCCTGCCCTTTAGAGAGAAATGGAGAAGCACGCAGACGTCCTCCCGAGACCTGACTGTCTGTGCCCGGGGCAGCCAGCCGCAGGTGGGGCTCTGTCCACAGCGACAGTGGTGCATATTCCAGGCACCGCCACTCGGCGTCGAGGGGCTGCCCTGTGCCTGGCAGGCTGTGGAGCAGCATCTCTGCTCCCTATGCTCTGGTGGCCAGCCCCTCTGCTGTGGTACCTAGAAATGCATCCAGCCACGGCCACTTGTCCCAAGGGGGCAGGACCACTGCTCTGGAAGCCACTTCAGTCACGTTCAGGATTTGGTGTGCAGCTACTTTCTTCCAAACCATTTCTGTTTTCTTTATAAAACACACACACATACAAGCATATGCACACGCACACACATGCATCCCACAGAAAGCCACCGGCCAGGAGATACAAATCAATAGATACCTCGGAACAGGGGCCACACAAGTCAGGTGGCCAGGAACCCATGTGACAGCCACAAGGCCATGGCCTTCCACCTTTCTGGCCACGGGTTGTGAGGACAGGGCTCAAGACGGATTCCAGGCCGGTCTCAGCAGATCGTCCGGCTTTCCGGGAGCTACCCGGGCTGCAGGGAGCCCGCCAGCCTCTGCCCAGAGACAGCAGCTTGGAGAGCCTGACCACATGATGTCGCTGTCATCTGGGTCCCATGAGACAGCACGCTCTTCAGATCTCCAGCGACAGCAGGAGGGGGTTGAGAATATGGAGAACTTCACTCAAGGCAAGGCATCGGGCAGTGGGGACGCAGTGGAGGGTCCTAAAAACCCCTCTGAGCTGCCCAACCAGAGTCCTCGCCAAAGCTCGTAGTCAAAGTCTTTGAAGAAAGGTTTCATTCCTTCGTGATTCACACCCCTCCTGGCTCCACAGAGAGCAGAGGCACAGAAACAAAAACGAGTCATCGGAATCAGAGGGAACATTCCAGGGCCGCAGCACCGACACAACCCCACGGCTGGATCAGCCCCTGAAAGGGGGTCACGCCATTCACAGGGGCGGCAACCCTGGGACAGAGGAATTCCTCATTTCAAAGTCCTTCTGTAAAATGCTGCTGGCAGCTGGTGCGTTTTTCCTTTGAGAGGAACCAGAACAGTTCTAAACGTTGCCCCTGGGGGACAGGCCCTGCCAAGGGGGGGGGGGGGGTCAGCACAAGTGGAAATTGGGATTCTCCTGCAAGCGGTTAGGAACGGTGCTAGGGCGCCAGGGTGAGGGCCGACTGCAGTGAGGCTGCGGCAGGAGCCATGTGGGCTGAGGTCACTCACCCTCCACTCGGGGACTTTCTGGGGAAGGGAGGGAGCACATGGGAAGGAGAGGAAGTTTGTCAAGACTGATGATTACCAGAACACAATGAAGCGCTCAAACTGTGATCAAAGGGCGGCCTCTCCTGCTTTGGAATAATTCTCAACACTCTGTAAGAACGTGGATTCCACCTCGGGCCTCAGGCCACGTAGGCCAAAGGTGAGGCTAATTAAAACAACTTATGGAACGTGAGGATGGAGGCAAGAGGCGGAGTTGCAGCTGGAGGAAGAAGGCACCTAAGCCAGCCCCGCACCCCAAGCAGCACCTGGGGAGCCAGGGCCCTGTGAAACCTGATTCAGACCAGGGCCAGGATGCTCTCATTAAACTTGAACCTTAAACCATGCCCTTTCATCCTGCTGGGCCTTTGCACAGGCCGCCATTTGTCCACCCACCCCCATCCTTAATCTACTAGATTGTTCTGGAAAAATCCCCTCCTTGCAAGATTCCCCAGACCCTAGGACATCACCACGTAAGCCAGATCCCTCCTCTGGGGCTCACATGACAGCCAGCAAGCCACTTTTCCCATTTTTTTTTCCCCCTTGGGTCACTGGGCTGAAGGTCCCAGGAGGGCAGGGCCAGGTCGTCCTATTGGCTGGGCACCAAGAGCCGGGGCTATCCTTTGACTGGACCTCCAGAAATGCTTGTGGAATTGAGTCTGTGTCCTGGGGCTGCTGACACAAAGAACCACAGACTCGGGGGCTGAACACAGCAGAGATGGACTCTCTCACAGCTCAGGAGGCCCAAAGTCCAAGATGGAGCACGGGCAGAGTTGGTTCCTTCTGGAGCCTGTGAGGGAGACTCTCTGGCAGGCCTCCCTCTGGCCCGCAACGGCTCCAGCAACCCTTGGCACTCCTTGAGGCTGCATGAGGCCAACTTCTGCCTCCCTCTTCACGCGGCCTCATTCTCTCTGGGTCTCTTCCAAGTCTCCATGTCCAAACCTCCCTCTCCTTCCTCTCTTAAGGATACCGGTCATTGGATTTAGGGCCACTCTTCTTCCAGTATGATCTCATCTTGACTTGTTTATATCTGCAAAGACCTCACGTCCAATGAAGGCCAACATCCACGGGTAGTAGGGGTTAGGACAGGACACAATTCACTGCACTGAGGCAATGCCTGAGGGAAGGTCAGTCCCGGCCCCAGAAGCAGTACCCTTAAGCATCCCATCTCCCTCTCCTTTCCTAGGCCTTCGGTGGTGAGCACTTCCTGCCCTTGGAAAGGTAACCGTAGGACACCAGGTGGCCAGCAGTGCTGCCCAGTGAGGGAACAGTCCAGTCTCCACACCTGAAATCCCAAACTGGAAGTGAGTCCTCAGTCACTAATCATAACCATATCCCAAACACACACACCAAACTACAGTTGTGGGAACACAGGCATGGGGGAGTAAATGTGTGAGTGTGGTGTGTGTAAGACATGAGGTCCATATGTGATACGGGTGTGGGTGTGTGTGGACAGCTGAAGGTCTGCCTTATTCTGCTTACCTTGAGAGATTTCATGGACTTGATGTGCTTCATTAGATAAAAAAAAAAAAAAAAAAAAAAAAAAAAAAAAAAAAAAATGATTCCAAGAAACCAGGAAAGTTTCCCCAATGGGGCAGGGAGGTGGGAGAAATGATATTTTTCCAGCTGCAGTCAGTAGTAAATGGTGGCTGTATTAGTCAGCTCAGGATGCTATAACAAAGGGCCATGGGGGCAGGGGGCTTCAACAATGGAAATTTACTTCCTCACAGTCCTAGCCACCAGAAGTCCAAGATCAAGGGTCATTAGGGTTAGCTGCTGGTGAGGTCTCTTCCTGGCTTCTTAGACAGCCACCTTCTTGCTGTGGGCTCACACGGCCTGTCCCCTGTGCATTCATAGAGAGCGGGAGATCTCTCCTGCCTCCTCCTCTTATCATAAGGATATCAGTGAAATTAGATCAGCGTGCCATCCTTATGACCTATTTTAGCCTCAGTGACATCCTTAGAAGCACTAGCTGCAAATATTGGGGGTTTAGGGTTTCAACATACAAATTCTGAGGAACGTGATTCAGTCCATAATAAGACGTAATTTGAGGATATATGAGTGCCAACACTTCTCTTTGAAAGAGCATAAAGCACTGAGGAGAAAGGACACCTGAACAGTGCTGAAAGAATGTGGGACAAGGTGCATCCTCACCTAGGAGGCTGAGGTGTGAGGCAGGAAGTGTGACTGGCTTGGGAGGGGCTCCAGGAATACCTAGTGAGGCCACAGAAGTGGGACCCCTGGATCCACACCTGCTAGAAACACAAGGAGTTTCCCTGGCTCCCTAAAGGGGACCCAATGTTCCTGTGAGGGATGTGAAGAGTGAATGTCTGAGAGGAAAGAAGCACCCCAGTCTCCCTCACAGGATTCCTGGTGACTTTGGTACCATGTGCTGAGGGACTGAAGGAGGGGTTCCCAGGAGACCACACACAGATTTACAGAAGCCCAGAGCCAAGGGGACTCCAGGCAAGGCATGGTGATTAGGGGACCTAATTATGATGACCCCATAGTAAGCAAATGCATTCATGCAGCACATGTGAGAGATGGTCAGAAGGGCATGGGTTCTAACAGGAAGTCATACCAGATATGAGCTGTCCACCCATTTTCTTGGGCTTTCCCCAAATATTCCCTGGGGGCCAGGTCCATAGCAGCCTCCAGATCCTCCAGACTGTTCTTCATGCCACCCTGGAATATGCAAAGTTCAGAGGACTCCCAGGAAGCCACCTCAAGTTGGGAGGCGGCTTACTTTCCCTCATGGACGTACAAAGACAATAACGAGGGGTCCTTCCCCTATGCTGCCTTTCCCTAGAAGATGCTCTGTGTGGCTCAGACCAGGCTCTGTGTCTCAGGGGCGCCACATCCTTGCCAAGCCCCCACCTCCTCACCTGTGGGTTGGTACTTCTCTCAGGAAAGATGGGAGAACGGTATTCAGCTCATGAAATCATTGTGCCAACCACCAATACTGGCCATGATTCACCCACAGTGCTGCCCTTTGCATTTGAAGAGGGGAATCCCAAAGTAGCCAACCAGAAGAGGGCACCCCTTCAGGCCCCACTTCTCTGTTCAACTGGGGTTGGTGTCTCCAGCTCTGCTTCTCAGCACCTCTGCTCAAAGGAGGTGGTGATGGCCCCATTCACGGTACATGGAGCAGGCTAATTTGCTGCTGGGACTTTTCAGTCACTTAGAGTGAAAATAATTGCATCCACATGGCATTTGTTTATAGAGAATTTCACTCATGTTTCACTGAGTACCTTCCTTTTAACTCGGTGACTGAACCACCACCCACCAGGTTCCCCTTCTTCAATTACTGCTGTTTCCTGTTCCCTGAGCAGTTTGGGTTCTATTAAATGGTGTCAGGTACAGTGCAAGAGGGTCTCAAGTGCTGAGTAAAGGTTAGAGATGGCCTACCACACAGTGACTATACAAACTCCTGCAACCACTTTAGCCCTCAGAGCCTCAGTGTCCCCCATCTGTAAAGTTGCAACAATAACTTTGCTAACTACTTCATGGGACAATTATGAAAATCAAATTTAAAAATCATATGACAAAATGCAAATTGCTCCTGATATAAGTAGTCTGGAATTATTCCACCAATCTGCTCTAGTGTGACAGAATGGCTTGCACCAGACCAAACTCCCTGCCAGATAGAACAAGAAAAGCTGGATAAAACACAAAGATCCCAGGGAGAAGAAAACTGACTGATATGAGTCTGACACTGAGTGCTGCTCCCACCCTCTGGGTATTTGGAAATTCCTAAGTAGCATGGATGTGAGAGGATTAGAAGCCCAGCAGAAAGTGGCTCTGAGTAAGAGAAGCAGAGTTCCTATCTGCAGAAGCAGATTCTCAACAATTTCACAGGTCTACGAGGGGGGGGGGGGGACAACTATAGTCCAAGGTACCAATTCAGTCAAAATGGGAGGACCTTAAGAGACATGCATAGAAGAGAACACATAGAAGAGAGCCCAATACTCTTCACCACTTGTCTCCTCAGAGTGATAGCTTTTGCACAAACAGCAGCCCATGGGCTGACAGGCCCTGGAGAAAACAAAAGTCAAGAGTCTGAAAAGCCAAGCAGAACTTCAGGCACTGTCACTATTGAGTAATTGGAGTTCAGGGTACATTGAGAAGCATACCCATGAGCAAAGATGATCCAGGAATTGATTTGGCCTGACAAAGACCAAAAACCACCTCAAATCAGTTCACTACCTGATTAAATTCAATCAGTCTGCCCCAAATCTAACTGCTTATCATAAGCAAAAGTAAGCATTCTCTAAAGGAAGACAATATCATTCAGAACAGCATCAGTTTAAGATACAATGCCCAACATTCAATCAAAAATTACCAGACACATTGGACTTAGGATCAAGAGAAAAAGTCACAAGAGAATAATAGTGTAGAAACAATTCAAATATCCATTAACAGTAGAATAAACAAATAAGATGTAGTATAGTCATATAATGGATTTCTACATGATAAGAAAAAACTACAAAACTACTGCTAAACAAGAAAACATGGGTGAATTCAGACATAATGGTGAGTAAACAACTCAGGGATAAAGGAATACATACTAAGGAATTCATTTATGGGCAATTCAAAATAGACAAAACTAATCCATAGTGATAGAGGTAAAAAAAAAAAATGGTAGTCTTTAAGGAAAAAATCATATGTAAGGAACATGAGTGAGACTCTGGGGTGCTAGGAAGATAAAATATCCTAGTAGAGGTGATTATTCAGATCTGAATATTGGTAAATGATGATATAGAGATAGAGGTTGAGACAGATAGAGGTGTGTGTGTGCATGTGTGTGTAACAATTCATCAGGCTAACCACAGGATTTGTGTACTTTATCATGCATAAACTACACCTCATTGAAGATTTTATTTATTTATTTATTTGAGAGAGAGAGAGCATAAGCAGATGGAGTGGCAAGCAGAGGGAAAGGAGACACAGGTTCCCCACTGAGCAGAGAGTCCAACATGGGGCTTGATCCCAGGACCTTAGGATCATGACCTGAGTCAAAGGCAGCTGCCTAACTGACTGAGCCACCGAGGTGCCCCTAAATTGTAACTTACTGAAAAAAGAAAAGAGAGAAATACTATTTCAAAAAAAAAAAAAAAATAGAACTCAACACATGACTTTATAAGCAGATTATACATAGCTGAAGAGAGAATTAAAGAACTAGAAGATAAGTCAGTAGAAAATTAAATACAGAAAAGAAAAATACAGATGAAAATACAGGAAATCATTTTTAGGGAAATCTGGGACAAGGAACACTTAATATGTAAACAAAGAAAAAATTATAAGGCGGTAGGTAGATTTGAGCCCAAATATATCAGCAATTATAATAAATGTAATTTTGTTAAATATACAAATTAAAAGACAAACTATAAGATTAGATAAAAATACAAAGTTCAACTTGATGAAGTTTGAAACTTACAAGAGACATATTTTAAATATAAGGATTCAGAGATTGTGAAAGTAAAAGGAGTATTCAAAAAGATATGCAAACATTAATGCAAACATTAATGAAAGGAAAGCCAGTGAAGTTTACTAATATCAAATTAAACTCAAAAGCAAGAAGCATAAATAAAGAGATCCTTCATAATAAAAGGGTCAGGAAGTATTGACAATTCCAAATATATATGCACCTAATAATACAGGCTTTAAATATATAAAGCAAAATGGGATGCCTCAGTGGTTCGGTCAGTTAATACATCCAACTCTTGGTTTTGGCTCAATGTGATCTCAGGGTCATTAGATCCAGCTCCAAGTCAGGCTCTGTGCTCAGGAGAGATCTACTCCTCTCTCTCACTCTTTCTCTCTCTCTCCTCCCTTACTCTGCCCCTCCCCATTCACACTTTCATTCTCTAAAAACAAATTAATTAAAATATATATAACATATACAAAGCAAATAATTACACAAATAGATGAATCCACAACCAAAATTAAATACTTTAATAAATATCTATTCAAAGTGGACAAAATAAGCAGACAAAAATTTCAGTAAATACACAGAAGACTTGAGCAACATATTGAAATCTCAATAATTTTAAATAAACACATTGTATTCTCTATGACAGAGAATTCTCTGTCATTGTCAGAATTGTCATTGTCAGAATTCTCTGACATTGTATTCTCTTTGACATGCTGGTCACACCACCGTGTGTTAGGTGTCGGGAGCAGATAACACAGCTCTAGTTTCGTGGATCTGAAGATGGAGAGGAACGATACCTGAGGAGCTGTCCTTCCAGAACTTGGAATCTACAGAGCATTGTGGTGAGCACGGCACGCTTGGAGGAGTCTGACCCACGCAGAGAAAGAAAAGGATCTGGTGGGTACAGCTGTGAGGAAATGAGAGGTTGAGAAGAGTTGGCAGGCATGGGGTTTATGACCCTCAGTGAAGGATCAGGGAAGTTTACTCTCACGCTCAATGACAGAACTGGAAAGCCACGTGGGGTCAGTGTGGACATAGGAAAAGGTGAAAATGGGGCCACATCTCAACCCTGAATCTAAAATTGTACATCCAACTAGACCTGTTCCACATTTTTCACAAGGATGTCTCCAAGATACCTCAGATTGAACATTTCCAAGACCAAATCTGGTCTAGTAGCTTCCACGTGAGTGAATGACAAGACTCCGTCCAGTTGCATGAGGTAGAATTCGAGGCCCAGACCTTGATCCCTTCCCCCTCCTTACCACTCACCATCTGATCAGTCACCAAGACCAGAAGATCTGACTCCTTAAGCAATTCTAGTGTCAGCCCATTTTTCTCCATTCCCCTCTCCTGCGCCGCCAACCCCCACCACAATCCAAGTTGCAGAATCCACACTGGCCTCAGGAAATGGGCAAATCGTTGGCCCCACCCCTAGAGGTCAAGACTGGCTCTTGTGGCCAATACACTCTTTTCAAAATACAAGTGCTTTTGTGACGTTCCCTAATTAAACCATTAGGTGGCTTTACAAGGCTCCTGGAATGAGGACCAGAGAGCTTCCCTGGCCCAGGGGACACTCCACAGTCTCCACCTGCTGCCCCCACCAACTCCCTTGTTGCTCTCTCCCTCCAGCCTCGCTGGCCTGCCTGCTCTCCGTCCCTGGGGTTACTGGGCACCCTACCACTGTGGGCCTCTGCACAAGATCCCCCCTCCCTCTACCCTCAAACCTGGCCCTTCTCCTAGATTTTGGCTGGGGGTTTCTCCCTAGAAGCCCTCCCCCTCCCTTAATACAGGCCCCACTAAACAGTACTCCTTTCCTTGGCATCCCCTGCTTGGGTTCATTTAACCTTTGAAATAAGCCTAAGCAGTAGAGGACATTCTCGGTCTCCCCTTATACATGAAGAGACATGGGCCCAGAGGAGTGAAGAAAAATGCCAAGGTCACAGAGCTGGGGACACTGAAGGAATGGGAGGTTCAGGATATATCTGATGAACAGAACAGGGAGAAAAACTATCAGTAAAGTACTTCTCACTTAGAAAATGATGCTACTAAGGACAGGTAGAGAAGTAAAATGCTGTGATTGCGGCTTCCTTACTTGTAAACTCCTTCTCCCCCACATATTCTCTTTCTCTCCTCTCCCTCGCTTGTTTCCTCCTTCCCTGCATTCAGTAGCTAACCTGTCTCTCGTTTAATAATTCCCAAGGAAGCTACCTGAACAGTCTTTCCCACAGATTTGAAAATTCCCTGCAATAAAAACGTCAAGGGTGAAAGAAGACAATGCATTTTTTCGGCCCTACATCAGGCCAAATTACACAATAAAGGACCAACCACTGAACAAACAAACAAACAAAAAAAAAAAACCTCAGGATGAGGGCCACATTTAACTTGCTGGAACCCCAGCTGAGGTCTGTATTAAATGGAGTGTGAGGGACAGCTGAAGTCGTCATTCTCCAATGCTTTTGTACATGGGGTACAATCTGCTCAGCCCCTCCCTCCCTTCCCCAGGCTCCTGCCCAGCCAGGGCAGATACAAACCCTGGAGAGACTCTGATCAATTCCCACAATGGTGACTGCTGACAAAAATGTCCTTCTTGCTAGAAGTAAAAATCTGCGTTATGCCTGCTTGGGTTCCCTCCACTGGAAGCCCTGGGGGCCCAATGTCCCTAGGGCTCTGAAAGCTGTCCCTTCCCTATCTCTGCACTGGGTCCAATGCACCTGCTTGGCTGAATGCACGACTGTGACCGTACACAACCCGAATGGACCAGTTCGGCCAGGCTGACAGCATGGCCACACTTGGAGCCAGGAGGCACCGGGCCCATCCCTGCACCGAAGGAGATGGTGCGTCCAGATGTCTCACAGTTCGGGCAGAGAAGGGACAAGGCCTTTCTCAGCACTGTCCCGTTCATCAGGCAGCCCATTCATGCTTCCCAGCTTTTTTTTTTTTTTTTAACCTTTTTAAACTTTCTTATCTAGGTGAAAGGACTCAAAGACTCCTGCCCCCAGAGTAGCTGAAAATCTTGCTCTGTCCAAATACCAATTTGCACCTTGTTGTTCTATGAGTGACCAGCACTTTCTATCTTGGACTTATCAGAAGTCAGTGCAGGGTCCCCCGAGAAGCTCAGAACACCAGGCACCAGCTCTGGGTCTCTGGAAATGCCTCGGGAACACTGTCTCTTCTGACCTGTTCAGGACAAGGTCAAGGTCCTGCCCAAAGAATGAGGTGCAAACCCTCCCCAGAGTCCCCATCCCCAAAATGACCCACAATAGGCCAGCATCTGAGCTGGATGACTTGTAAAGTTGATTTTTATTTGAAGGGTTTGGGGAGGGAAATGTTTATTGTTTCTAGAGTCAAACCAGACGTGGATGGTGACATTCTGATATGCTGACCCCCAAGGTGGCAGGCACTTGGTCCCACTGTTCTCATTACACTGGATCTGAACTTACACACACTCCCCATGCTTAATCAGCAGGTCAATCCAATCTCTCCACCCCTCTGAGGCCTCCTTAATTTTGACTTTGCCATCACAGACAAGAAGGGGAAATGCCAAAGATGCTTAGTTACTCCCCAGACACTGTCAGTGCCCGCTCCTTGATTTGTTAATAAGGAAAATAGGACCCAAAGCATAGATATCCTGCCCAAGTCTAGAGACCCAGCCAGCATCAGACCCAGAGTCCTCCAACCCTCCAAGTAGATTCAGTCCACAGGAGGACTCAGGTTAGGCCAGGTGTGTTTCTCTCTTTCAATAGGAAGACCCTACAGGACTCAACACTATCACCAGCCCCCGGGGGCCTTCTGCTTGTCCATCCTGGCTCTGGAAACCTACTGCTTTTTGGTTTTCACCCTATTTTCCATGTAGATTAAGATAATGCTTGAAATCTAAGGTCCTTCTAAGTATCAGTGACAAGGTAGCACTGGGTTCAGGGCTTCCCCTGAGATGGCTAATATGTTAAAATATAAACTTAGTCCCAAGGAAATCAGCATGCGCATACACACACACACACACACACACACCCCATGCTGGTGTCAGAGGAGGCCTGGTGGAGAGTCAGGACTTCCCAACACTGCCTGGTGGTAATGAGGTGGCCACCCTGCCACCCTACACCCCTACAGGTTCTGGAAAGTCATCTTCTCCTTACCCCAGGGTGTCAACAGAGGCCAAGAAGGGAACCTGGAATTCCACCCCACATGACAGTAATAAGGCCACTCCCCCTTCTCTCAGTGACAAGGCATCAGAGGTCACCTGCTAAAACAGATTTAAACAAAATCCCAAATGCCCAAAATGTTCAGGATACAACCAAAAATGATTCATCATACCAAGAAACAGAAAAATATCAACTTGAATAAGAAAAGACAGTCAAAAGATCTCAACACCAAGATGACACATGTGCTGGAATTATCTGACAAGGATTTTGAAGCAGCCACCACAAGTATGTTTCAATAAGGAATTATGAACATGCTTGAAATAAAAGAAAAAGTAGAAGTCTCAGCAAAGAAACAGAAGATGTGAAGAACCTAAAGGAGAATTTATAACTGAAAAATGCCATAAAAGCTTTTTAAAAATTCACTGGATGGCTCCACAGCAGGACAGAAAAGGCAGAGGGGAGAACTGGTGAACTGGAAGAGAGGGCAGTAGAAATCTCCAATCTGAACATCAGAGGAAAAAATAGACTAGCCCCCAAAATTAACAGTCTCGGGGACCCGTGGGATGATACGGAAAGATGCAACACTCATGTCATCCAGGTAATGGGAACAAGGAGGGGGACACACAAACACGCCTACAGATTCAAGAAGCTAAGCAAACTCCGAAAAGGATAAACTCGACAAAACCTGCACCAGAACATGTCACGAGACTCCTCAAAGCTAAGGACAAAGAAAACACCTTGGAAGCAGCAAGAAAGAAACATCTCTTTTTTTAAGTCTGTTCATTTATTTAAGTAACCTCCACACCCAACATGGAGCTCATGACCCTGGGATCAAGAGTCATATGCCCTACCAAGCCAGCCAGGCGCCCCCAGAAACATCTCCCCTATATAAGAAAAACAATTTGAACGATATGATTTGTCATCCAAAACCATGGAGACCGGATGGAAGCAGCACAATATCCAGCAAGTGCTGAAAGGAAAGAACCATCGACGAAAACATCTTCCAAACTAAAGGGAGACCCTGGGTAACCTCATATGGAGGGGAACTCAGCAGCCAACCTGGAGTAAAGGATGGCTAAAGGAAGCTCTTGAAATGAAAAGGAGGGGCGCCTGGGTAGCTCAGTGGGTTAAAGCCTCTGCCTTTGGCTCAAGTCATGATCCCAAGGTCCAGGGATCAAGCCCCGAATCGGGCTCTCTGCTCAGCAGGGAGCCTGCTTCCCCCTTTCTCTCTGCTTGCCTCTCTGCCTACTTGTGATTTCTGTCTGTCAAATAAATAAATAAAATCTTTTTTAAAAAAGATTTTATTTATTTGCCAGAGATAGAGAGAGAGAGTACACACAAGCAGGCAGAGAGGCAGGCAGAGGCAGTGAGAGAAGCAGGCTCCCTGCCAAGCAAGGAGCCCAATGCGGGACTCAATCCCAGGACCTTGGGATCATGACCTGAGCCGAAGGCAGCAGTTTAACCAACTGAGCCACCCAGGAGTCCCCAATAAATAAAATCTTAAAAAAAAAAAAAGAAAGAAAGAAAGAAAGAAAGAAAAAAGAAAAAGAAATAGAAAGAAAACGAGAAACAAAGGATCTTGGAACATCAGGACAGAAAACAACAGAAAAAGTAAAAATACAGGTAAATACAATAAATTGGGCTTTATGAAACTATTTGGAAAAACACATATGTTTTTCAGATCTTAAAACAGTATTATGAGATGCACAGATGGTGGGCACCTAGGAAATCACTGATACCGTCTAGATTTTTTTTTAAGATTTTATTTATTTATTTGACAGAGATCACAAGTAGGCAGAGAGACAGGCAGAGAGAGGGAGAAGCAGGCTCCCCGCTGAGCAGAGAGCCCGATGCAGGGCTCAATCCTAGGACCCTGAGATCATGACCTGAGCCAAAGGCAGAGGCTTAACCCACTGAACCACCCAGGCACCCCTAGATGTTTTTTCAAAGCTAATTTGGAAGAGTTTCATTCAGATTCCACAAATAAAAAACAATGTCTGATTACTTTGTTTGCTCTTCAAAATACTCACCATCCTCATTTATAAGGGAAATTCCCCACTGACAGAATTACATATTCGTAAAATCTTTCATTTTAGTGCCAAGTTTATTCCAAATAGAATTGCTCAATTTAGCAAATAAAAAGGCTGTCCAGTTAAATTTAAATATTATATGGGACACAGTAATACTAAAATTTACCTGAAATTAAAAATGTAACTGGGCTTCCTGTATTCAGTCTGGCAACCCTATAGGATTTCAATCATTGGGGTCCATCGAATAGGTGCTCTCCTGAGTAGAAGCCCTTCTAGAACCTCATCCTCTCCCAGCAAGAAGCAAGGGACCTGTCATCTCAGTACCACTAGTCTTGGGACAATAAATAAGGTCCTTGTTCAGAAATGTCCCATTTCCACACATCAGGAAGTTCTGGGTTCTTCAAAGTTTTAATTCATCAGGGTAAGGATATCCAGTCTTAGGGACCTTAGAGAAGAAATGAAAGTCTTTAAGCTACTGTCAGGCAAACACTGGTGGGGGTGTCTCTAAGGCGGACTTCCTGAGCACATCCCCCCATCCAGCTCACTGTGCTCGGCTCACGCTTCTTCTGAAACACTATGGAGAGCCGGGCAGGGTGAGGTGGATTTCAAAACCATCAGTGCGCATTTCCCAAACCCCTTCCCCTAGGCTCCTGGACATGAAGCCAGATACCCCCGACACAGACCTGGGGAGAGAAGGAGGCTGGGGGGAGCTGCTGGTGTACCCTTACCCTGGGCTAGGCAGCCTGCACATCAGGCCGTCAGCAAGGCATTCTCTGGAGGGTATTTCAGTCCAGAAAATGAATTCATTTTTGTCAAAACATGTCTTTCGTTCTTTCATTCATTCACTCAACAGCTTCATGGAGCATCTGCGATAACCCAGGCCTAAGATATACAGCAAATGAAACAGGAAGCTCCTTCCAATCAAAGGGCATGGGTTTCCCTAGGAGACAGCAGCTCCCATTCTGTTTCCCCAGAGAACAGGCTCATCTTGGGCCTGGAAGGCATGCAAAATTCTAGCAGAGGCTGTGGTGCAGATCCAGCTGGGAAGGTTGTACCATGTGGGAGGAGGGGTGATAGTGGCCAGCCACACCTCCTCATCTTCCTGAGCCTCAGAATCCCTGCCCAAAGTCAGGCTGCATGGGACCCTGCTGGCCACCCGAGGCCTTCTCTGACACCAGGAGGGTCAGAGCCAGCCTCCATGATCACTGCCACAGCCACGTACAGACCTCCAGGGTGTCCTCATGCATCAAGCACAAACGGATCTGTCGTCGATCTGTTTCTCGGCTCCTTATGCTGCTAGTCTACTGGTCTTACTGGTCGGTCCATCTGTAACTGTACATGCTGGCACTCGCCATCTGTATCACAGCCTCAGGCTAAGTCCTCAGGTCAGGAGGAGCAAGACTCCTAGCATCTTTTTCTCCAGTGCCGGCCAGCTAGCTTCATTCCTTTATGTTACTGCATAATTGTTAGAACTGCCTTTCCAGTTCAAAAAGGAAGCCAGTAAACATTTTAACTGGAATTGCATTAAGTCCCAACATGGAGAAATTTGACAGTTTTGTATAGTGTCTTTGAACAGTGATGTCCTTCAAAGCTATCCTGCACGCCTTCTGCTGCACACAGCCCTGGCTACTTGCCTTCCATGTCACTATAAACCGCACCTTCTTAAATCTTTAATTTCTAATTTCCTGGTCTTGATGCACAGGATGAGATTGAATTTTTTTAGTTGGGGGAGGGTGAAAGAGGAGAGGAGGGGGTAGAGAGAGAATCTTAAGCAGGCTCCACACTGAGCACAGAGCCCAACCCGGGGCTCAATCTCCCCACCCTGACATCATAAGCTGAGCTGAAATCAAAGAGCAGGACACTTCACTGACAGAGCCCCCGCAAGGCGTCCCAGACTGATGTTATAGTTGATTATGCACTCAACAACTTTATAAACTTTCTTACTAATTCTAATAATATATTTGTAGATACTTCAGGATTTTCTATATTTATATTATCAGATAACAAGTTTTCTTTCCATCGTCCCAATTCTTAGACCATCTATTTATTTTTTGTTAATTGCCTAAGTGCCCCCAACTCAAAAGCAAGGCTTGGAATTTTTTGCCATTGTTATAATGCTTGCCATAGGAGTTGGGTTTTTTTTTAAACAAGTAACCTGTGTCAGAGCAGATATACCTGCTTCCATTCCCAGTTGTTGAGGTTTTTCTTTTATTAATCAGGTTTTCTGCATCCAACAGTATGATCATATAATTTTTATCCCTTAATCTGTAAACGTTGTGAAATATATAATTTACTGTGTAACATAAACATTATTAAGGAAGGCCAAACACATACACACAGACCTCACAGTGTGTACAAGCTCAGAGAACTGGAAGTTGATCGCCAGTGTGATAGCCCAAGGTGGAGGTTCCGGACGGGAAGAAGCTCCTCTGCGCCCTCCAGCTCTCCCCTTTGGACCCCACTACCCCGCGGAGCCTGTCCTCACCCACACCCAGGGAGCAAGCCCAAAGGGGAACAGACCTGGAGCAGCCTCACCCTGGGCGGGTGTTCCCCTGGGGAAGAGTCTGGGCCCTGCGCTGTCCTGGAGCAGCCCGGACCATGAAAGAGGATTTCCTGGAGGTCGAGCCAGCGCCGCTGACATGAACCCGAGGCGGGTTTCACGCACGGTAGTTGATCGATCGCTAAAGCAAGTGTTCGGGGTTTTCTTTAGGATTTCGCACCTATCCCACGTGAGATAGGCCAGTGCTTTTTGTCCTGCCTTACTGGCTGGGTTGTGTCGTCCAAAGTACTCCTACCGCCCTAGGATGAGCCCACTCTGCCGGTTGCAAAAGCAACCCTGCAGCAGGAGCGCGCCTTCTGCACCCTAGCTCACTGCTGCAGTACCAGGCTGTGCCGGTAGAGGGAGCAGGGGCCGCTGGAGGAGGGCGTTTCCCTTCCTGCCTCCGCGCGCAGCTATCCTTGCTCCCTGTCCCAAGGCCCTTGGGGGACCGCTGCGCACCCAGGGATGCTGTGCCAGGGCACCCGAGGCGGGTTCCTCGTGGATAGTTCAGTGGCACCCCCGCGAGCAGCTTCCTGTAGGTTCTGCAGGTGCCCCCCGCCACCCCGCTTGGAGAGTTCAAGAACACTCACCTGGAGGGCTTGGAGTGGCTCACCAGCAAGTCCAGCCATGTCCCCAGCGGGCTTCTCAGCAAACGAATAGCACCTCCCTTCCCCATGGCCAGCTTCCAGGTGAATCGTGTAGACATCCCACAGTGTGTTGGGGGGTGGGGGCTAGTACCTGGGAGGGGGAGTTCTGCCTTCTGCTCGCTGGTAGTTCTTGCCCACCAGTCTTGCCCCAGTAGACATGGACCATCTCCAGTCCAGATCGACCCCACAAATTCCTCTGCCATCTTCTGAGCTGAAATGACACCGTCTCCAACAAGGTCTCAATCCCCACACCCTGCGGCAGGGATTCCTCTCTTCCAGATTTGTTCCTTCTGTGGTACTCTCCTTCACTGTTCCTTAGAATCCTCTTTTATCCCCACATAGTAGAGAAATCACTGGAAAGAGTTAATATTCTTTATACGAAACCTGCTTTACTCCGAATGTGATATGGTTACTCTCTGCTGGCCTGGACCCAGAGGTACCTGGTACCAGGAGTAATCACAAGGGACAGGCTTGCACAGATGGGATATGGGAAGTGATTGTACTCCTAATCTTAGGCAGTGTTGCATTCATTACCAGTGGGAAACGGGACCCTAGTAATCTGTGGCGTGCACTGGCGTAAGACTTAATCAAGCTATCACCTTTGGTTGATGGTGATTCTAACCAAAGCAAGGGCCTTGGAGCCCCAGTAGTGGCTGAGCTTGTCTTTCTGGGGTGGTTATGATGACGACAGAAACTCCGACATGGGCTGGAGTCTCTCCAGTGCACAAGAGTGGCTCACAGAAACAAAACGACTAGATAGGGTGAGAACCAGAGAACGATGATAACCACTCTAAATGAAACATTCTACTCGTAGCCACGGGGCTATTTCTAAAAATCACACCGAAAAATTAACTGCATTTGTTGAGAATAACAGTTGGATTCACAGCCTCACCTTTCTCAAGGGAAAGCCAGAGCACTGACTGGGAAAGGATCAGGAACCGCGGAGCGGGGACATCTGGTCAGACCCAGATGTAACTGACCATCCTAAACCCTGAGTCACTCTGAGCCTTTCTTACCAGTAATAAGTCTGCCCTGCGGTGTCTTAGATCAGTCCTGTGACAGCCTTGCCAGGGGCAGGTAGGTGCCTTGAGACAGGACACTCAACACCACAACACTCTCTATGGCCGCCAGACCCATAACTAGGGTCAGACTACAGAGTGCTTCAGAGGGACAGGTACACGCTGTGCCTCTGGAAGCAACCTGCCCATCTAGGAAATAAGTGAGATTTTGCTAATATCTGTCAGGAGAAACATGGAGAATATATGTGGATCCTGAAGGTGTTAGACCAAAGCAGATGGAATATAACACCAAGTCAGACCAAATTCATTGATGATGGTAAAGTAACTGAAGATCCAGATTTAAGCTGCTCACTTGGGCAGCTGGGGGTGGCTCTAGCAGCATATTTGATCACTTGATTGAAACCTAAACTCAAAAAATGGCCTACAATTAATGAGGTGATAGGAATGTCAGATGGATTTATGTTGTGAACCACACATTTATCTCTTAAGTACATGCTTCCAGAAGGCCCAGGAGAGACTCCTTTCGCTAAGGCACTAAGAAACACATTAGGAAGAGGAGTATCCACACCGTTGAAAACCTCTGTGATTCCTCTCCCTGGCAGGTGGGTGTAGTGGGGGGGGGAGGGGGGACACTGCCGTAGAGATGGGCAGAAGCCCTTATTTCCCTGGGGATGCCGGGATTCTAGAGGCCAGAGGCCAGGTGGCAGGATGTGACCACCAGAGGCAGGGGGCTGCCTCTGTCGGGAAGAACAGCAGGTATATACGGGGTATCAAAATACCACACGGTCCACGGGCACCTCTAATATAGCACTGAATATAGCTGAATATAGCACCCTAAAAATACAAGAGTGCTTGTGATACAACCTGGGGGACAATCTTTAGATCTAGGAGCCAAAAACCTGCCTTGAGTCACAACTGGGGATGACTGCCTCTCAGCCAGTCCCTAGATCTAACCCAGTTTACAGCCCCAGACCCCTGGACTGGAGGGGAGGCTGGGTCCCTGGCAAAAGAACCCTGCAAGGCTAGAATCTTTCTTCGTTGCCTCGTGGCATGCTAGGCTTGTCAGGAGAGGGCGCTAAAGGGGCATTGGGAAGGGGTCGCTGCTCTTCAGCGTTCCATTGGACTTCTTCCTTCTTACCCCCTCCACAGGTGACTGCTACAGGAAGTTTCAGCAGCACCCAACAGGCAACTTCATCACATTCCCACGGGAGTCCAGCCTGCTCCGGCTAGCTTCCCACCAAGTTCAACTTCGCCCCTGCAAACAGCTGCCCAGCAAATTCCCTCCACACTCCAGTAGGTGGACAACCCAGGGGACTTCTACCCTAGAGTAGGGTACAACCACTACAGAACATGCATCGGTTTCCCCTGGTACCCAAAAGATGAGCAGTCCCAAGAAAGCTTTGGTAAACCAAAATGGCATAAAGCAAAGAAGCAATCACTGTTCAGTTATATGGAAATTTTTTGAGGGTTCCTAGACCCCAAAATAACCTTTCTTAGGCTTTTCCAATTACCTTAGGACACATCTTACTAACAGATACACGAAATAAATCAAGACAAAACACGGATGTTCACACAGTTCAAAGCCCTGACTGCTTGACGCTGAGATGCCGAGTATGGTTCCTGGGGAAGGAGTTTGCAGGACCACTCTCTGCTGAGGGTATGCCCACCTCTACAACAGCTTACTGTAAAATGAACACAGAACACTATTTTCACTCTTCACCTTTTTCATAAAAGTGAAAATCCTCTTCAGAGTTCTTTCAGTTAGCAACAGTGCGGACTAATACAGGTCTTTAGTAAAAGCAAAGTGGTGTGATGCAAACTTTCAGAAAGTAGACAACACCTGTATTTACTGACTGAGCACAGCCACAGGAAAGACGCAGGTCTGAAGAGGCTGAGAACTTCTGTGCATTCTCATCTCGCAAAGCTAGTTACTACAACATTTGTGAATGCCTACTTACAAGGGGCACATCCCCCCGAACTTTGCCACAGTCGCCCCCACTCTGCCCTATTAGTTTCTGCACTAATTTTGGCTCCTACGCAGCCTCTGTAGGTCCTACAGTCAATGGTACCTGCCTACTAGGTTCTGGACTTCGGGGGACATGACTCCTGCATGGGTCCTGGGAAGAACGCTTCCCCTCAGCAGTGCTGGGAAATGTGGGACAGACCCTGGATACAACAGACCAGCTCATACAGCCTGGAGATGCACTGGCAGGAGGTAGGGGGAGAGGACCATCTTGAAGCCCTTCAGTTATTCCCTAAAGGTCTTGGGCAGCAGAACAAATCAAGCCAAAAGTGGACTGAGAGTTCCTTACTGTCATCATTGCTCCCCACCACCACCCATCCCCTCAATGCTGCAGACCCCAATTCTGCTCTCAGCCCACACACAGAGTAAACAGAAACCGCCAGATAAAAGGTGGCTTGAACAATAAGGCTTTTATTCCCATACCCAGCAGAATAATGGGAGGGAGGCAGTTCCTTTGGAAGTCTGACTTGGAAGCTGGACAAATCCAACAGAAGTCATATGAGGTCAATAGTATCTATGAAAAAAGGTAGACCATCTCTGTCAGCCACAAAAAGACCCCAACTGAGTCCTCATGACCAAAGCTGAGTCACACCCATGCCATAACTGGCAACAACAGAATGAAGTCCCCTAGTGCGTCCCTCCCAGCAGGCAGAGTTCACCAGACGGCCTTTACCACAGGCACTGACAAGAGGGAACTGTGGCCAGGGTCCTGGGCAGGTGGGAAAGGGCAGCATGGCCCTCAGCAGCCTCCCACACACCTGGCGCTCACGAGGAATATCCCCAGGGTGGGTGTTGGACTTGTGGCCCACGGCAGCCTCTCAGAGGCTGTTCTCAGAGATTCTCTCCACGCTCCTCCCCTTACAGTGAAGGAGGGAACACAGCCGCTGCACGGCTTAAGGCTTTCTGCAGTGTGATGCTGAGTGCGATGCGGCCCTTGGCTGAAGGTTTTCCCACACGGGCTGTGCTCGCAAGGCGCTTCTGGTGGCGAGTTCGCTGGTGCCGTTCGTTGGAAGCCTCTGTGGGGCCAGGCACTGGGCGCATCTCGGCCTTCATGTCCTCCGAGTGTGAACTTGCTAGGGGTGAAAAAGGCGGGATGGGCAGCTGAATACGGCCTCACACTAGTCCTATTTAAAAGGCTCTCCCGCCGCACACATCTGAAGTTGGGGCAGGGTTTCCCACATCCTACTCCTAACGTCTCTCCAGGCTCGAACGCTCCGTGCTAAATCCGAGCGATGCTTCATTCCGAGCGCACAATAGATTTTCTCAGGTGGGAACGTTCTGCTGAGGAATGAGCTTGCAGGTGCGGCGAAGGCTCCAGCACCACCGCCTCCCGAGCCCTTCCTCCCGGGAGCTCCTGGCGCCCGCGGCACGCACCCGCCCTGACCGCGTCCTGGCCCCCGGCCGCGCTCTCAAGGCTGCTCTCGGGCGAGAACTGCGTAGCTCCGTGAGGCTGCGGCACTCGCTGCGCTCAGGCGGGCCTCCAGCGTGGTGGCTGCGGGAAGCTCCCCGGTTCGCTGTGCTGCCCGGTGGGAAAGGCGTCCCCGGCGGCTGCATACGGCGGGGCTCCCGCCACAGAGCGGCCCGGTGCTGGAGGAGGCACACGGAGGGCCTCTCGGGCGTGCGGGCTCCGCGGCTCCGGCCGGAACTCTCCCGCGAGCTCCGCGCGCCGCACCGACCCACCGGGACGGCCTGAGCCAGGGCGCTAATGCGAAACACCCTGCCGGCGGGAGCTATAGCAGCGCAGCAGCTCACCGCCACACCCTCGGGAGTCCTCCCGCCAGCACCGCGAGAGACCACGCCGCAGCCGAGAGTTCGGCGCCAGAAGCCCCGCCCCCAGCCGGACGACGCGCAGGGGAACTCCCCCTCCCGGGTTCTCATTGGCCCGGCACCGTGTGACATTATCAAAATGGGCGCCGGGATTTGATGGGAGGGGCGGGGCTTCGCCCCATCTTAAAGGAGACGCGCCAAGCTTTACGGGCGGGTGCTGCTCCCCACCTCCCGCGGTGCCGTGGGTGTGGTACTGTCCGAGCGCCTCCTTAGGGAAACTGTTTCTCTGGAAACTGGATGTTCGCCTTTCCTTCCACAAACTTGTTGATGGTACCCTTAGCACTGGGTATCAACTGTGTAGCGCTGCCCTTCCCACAGTGATCTTCTGCCTGGGCTGCACTGGTCTCTCAGCGGGTGTGGCGGGTGTATGCACTTAGGAAGCAGCAGCTGCGGCTTTGGGGCTGCCCCCTTGCGTTGTTCTCTAACGAGTTCCAGCTCCTGCTCCCTTCCTGACCTCGGGCCCTCCGCTCCGCCTCTGACCTCTCCCTTAGGAACTGAAGGACTAGACAGCTCTCACCCACACGCTTCCCCCACGCTCCGTCCTCTCAGCGGAGCTTTAAGGCTGTAAGGTCCGTAGCGTTCAACCTCAGGGTCGATCCTACTAGGACCAAGTCAACACTAACCACCGCTGCGCCTGCTACTGTTACTGGGATAACTTTCTTGCCTGTGGTTTCCTTCTTGGACTTGGGTCCGGTGACTTCCCGGGAACGTGTCCGTAACAATTCCAATTCCTCTCCAGGAACGTCCAGAGGCAGGGGCGGTCTAAGAACGAAGACCTCTCCGGGTCTTCCTCACATCTGCTCCAGACTGGTGCTGTCTATGCCCACTGCACAGCCGCCATCCGGGAACCTTTCACTGTGAGAGCTTCCCCCTCGCCTTCTGGGGTCGGGTGCCCCACCTCCTGGGTACCATGATTTCCCCTTCCTCGGGTAAATCTACACTTGCCCTCATTTTGGAGGAGTACGTCCTCTCGTGGTTTCCTAAGTGTACGTGGAACACACATTTTTAAAGACACTACAATTCTTTAGCTTGGCTTTTAATCTTAGCTGCAAATATTCGTGCCAGAGTTAACGAAAATGAAAGCCTACCCTCATCTATGGCCCAGTGTGGCATCTGAGGACTCCACGGCTACTCTTGTCCCCGGTATTTTGTACACGTCCTGTTCATTCTAGCCACAAGTTGTAGGATCTTTTCTCTCCAGTGATAGGTGAGAGCAAGTCGTCTCCTGTTATTATCAGCAGTACACTGGCTCTTGTGATCTGGAAACCCTGGCCTTTGTTCTCAGAATTCTCTTGATTTGTTGGCATCTACTGTACAACATGTGAGCATGTGGCCACATTCCGTACTGGCATCTAGGTGTTCCTCTGTCAAAAACCAAACTGCATACTGAATAAAACAAAACCGAGATTAGTCTCGTGCAAGGCTTTAAGCCTGAAAACCAGGTAACTCAAGGCTACAAAAGCAATGAGCTCCGAGCTGCTCACAGGCTAAGCGGCTTTAATGGGACAAATATGAAAATTACTTTGCTTTTTCAGCTGATTGGTTGCCTAGCAGTGTTCTTATTTGGATAAGGGTAGCTGAGTCAGGGAACAAGAAGTCCAGAGGTAGAGTGACAGACCCAGCATTTGGGAACTAGCCGGTGTCCTCTGCTGACTGAAAAAGGCCTTCAACACCAGCACCAATGGTCTACCTTTCATCCGACATAAGGCACTCCATTTTTTTCTGGTTCTGCACCTTAGGCTAGTGATATTCCCCAGGAAGCCTCTTTCTGGTCTAATCCTGCGGCAGGGTACAAGCCCGATTCCCACCTGAAGAGGACAAAAAGAGACATACGGAAGACTGACTGTGATGAGCCTCCTTTATCTTTCACTGGGTTGGGGCAGCTACAGCTGCCCAGCTGGGTCAGGACCAAGTCTTAACTGGCTCTCAGCCCATCCTCCCACTTTCACCCACTTCGAAGGTACCTGAGCTCCCCTGCCCATTCCAGAGCCTTCAGGAGCTTTGCAGTGAAATCAGATTCTCAGACACTCAGTTCTTTGGACAAGGTGGCTTTCTCAGATGCGTCTAGGTCAGTCATCATTCATTCATCTGTTTTCTTGAGAGGTTTGTTCCTAAATTTTGTTGCTATTCCATCATCTCAGTATATTTCTACATTTTTTGAAAAGTAAAATCCCGCTCTCATTTCAATGGGATTTCAGAAAGGAGTTATGGCAAATGGCCACACCTACTGCACAGAAGGCTGGGAAATGAAGAATATACTGGGACTTTAAATGTCCAGCTAAAACTGGGGGCTGTTATCACAGATGAACACTGGACAGTGAAAGAAAGCCACCCATCTCTACCACACAAATTTGAGACAGAACGTGAGGTCACCTTTCCAGCAGAGCAGGAGATGTGTGTGTGCATCCAGGGCGGGGTGGGGGTGGGGGGATCAGGGTGTGAAGAATGAAGAAGATATCTGAAACAACAGATAAAGAAAACATGCTAGTATTGCTGAAACAGGAGTAAATGTCTTTATTTAGTTCCTTCCCTCCTGGGTTCATTCCAAAGCTTCACACCTCCCCCTCCTGCTGTCAGAACACATCACATGTAACAGAGGCCCAGAAACAATGGTTCTGCCCACACTTCTCCACCTCCTCCCCGCTGCAGAGCACTGTAGGGACAATTCACCTTGTTTGAAAGCCATGGATTTCACACACTTTACAGGCACATCCTCTTCAAACTGGAAACCCCACCAAGTAAAACAGGCTTGGCTGGAAGTTTCTATCTGTGCCACATTCTGGGTGCCTCTCTAGAACACTAAGATGCCTCCAAGCAGTTCAAAAAGTTCCTCTCTCCATATCTTTCCAGACAGCCAGTCACTTGGCTGAAACGTGTTTTCAAAGATTTCACAAGTCCAATTTCTACCCATTGAAATAAGCAGTCCAAAAAATTAAGGCGTGGGGGGGGGGGGGCATTGAATGAAAGGGTAATAAAGCATTTATTAAAGTTACAATAACATCTCAAAGAGACCCGTCAAACTTCTGGAAATGCTTAACCAGGCACAAGTGTGAGAACAGTCGTGGCCCCAGTTGCTGAGGGCAAACACACCTTCATTCCCAGAGCAGGAAGGACAAACAGGAGCTACCAGGAACATTCCCGCCAGCCTGTCGGCAGGCGCACAGGCCCACTGCAGGTCACACTCTTGTGCTCACCACCAAACAAGGCCCGGGAACTGTGCAAATGCTGCAGGGCAGAGCAGCAAGCCGGGACTCCCCACATTCACAAACGCCACACTCACACTGCACTGATGTACATTCGTACATTACCTGCTAGAGATCCAAAATCAAAGCAACTGAAAAAAAAAGGATGCCCATGCATTCCAGACACTGCGCAATCCTATGTTAAGGCCACCTAAGTCTTCTCCCTGCCTCAGCTCTGCATCTGTCTGCCTAGAATGTATAGTATGTGTTCTTTATACCACCACACTCCAAAATCTGCATGTCCTTCCCGTGGAATTCTCTCGGGACATAGTCCCACTAACCACTCATGAGTGACAACAGTTATTTTATTCCACACTGAGGGGTCAGGTTCTGAGGGGCTGGGCGGGGTGGGGAGTTAACAGGTAAGCCAGGGATAAAGAGGTCACATGGCCAAATGAGGCACTTCTAAGTTGGGGCAGAATCCAGAGTACTCAGGACTATTCACCAAGTGCCTGGCGGGAGGCTGAAGGGGCGGAAGCCTCAGTTCCAGAAGACCCACTGCAAGTGCCATCCCCGACCTGCCAGGGAGCCATGGGCGCTCAGAGGCCTGCTGCCCCCCAAAGCCTAAGGTGAAGGCAGCCCTCACTGAGAAGGCCACATAACACTTCTGGGGTGTGTTTCTCCTGGATTCTGGAACAGCTAGAGGCCCGTCACCCCAGGGAACTGTGGGGAGGCTCTGTTGCCGCCAGAAGGTAAGCTCACACATGCCAACACCACACACAGTGCACTCTGCAGCTAGACTGGGGTTCCCTGACCCTGCAACTCCAATGACAGGCGACCTTAAGAACTTCTGGGGCTTGACAGAGAACAGCCAACATTTTATCTTCCAACCAAGAGCATTTTAAAAAATAAAAATATTGCCCTCTATTAGCACCTTCGTTACATAAAAGTAATTTTATCACCCAAATTAGGAAGGACATTATCTCAGAATAAAATATAAATCTTCAGGTTGAATAAACTTAACTGTCAGTTACTTAATACATGTCCTTATCCTTATGAACCTAAAAGGAGCCTCTGTGCCAGGGGCCGATGCTGTCGGCCCCCATGACTGTCACTGCCCCATGAGGTCCCAAAGGTCACAGGCTCTTCCAGCACCATCACCACCTCCAATGCAACCCCACTGAGAGGAAGGACCAGAGTCACACCAGAAGTTTACAGCCACAGGGACCGCTGAGAACAGAGCGCCTTCGCACAGGTCCCACGGGCACGCGCAGCCAGAGGGCTGCGGAAAAGCATGGGAAAGCCCTTCTCTCTAAGTCTGAGTTTCCTCAGCTCTGACCTCACTTGCTGCATGTTCTTCCCCTTCTACTGCTGCATGAACACTTGATTTAAAAAATTGATTCAGAGAAAAAGAAAAAAAGAAGAAAGGATGGCCCTTAAGCCTGAAAACAGAAACAGAGTCAGCAACAAAAAACTGCTAATTATCCTCTTTTTAAACTTACCTAACAAGTACCTGCCGGCAGCAACTTACCAAATATTAAAACAGAACATCAAAAACCCAGCATCACTGCCTTAAACCCTCTTCAGGAACATGGCAGGACATAAATAAATAAATATGTAAATAACATAAGTAATACAAAAAGGCCTGGATGGGTCTGGGAAACAGACTCAATACCGGCACCCAGGATGCCAAAGAGGAATTCTCAGAGGCCATCGACACTGCCCCTGACCCCAGTCCCTGCCATATGTCCACAGCTGGTCAGGCCCACAACAGGACGCTGTTCAATGCCCAGGAGGTCTCCCCTGAGTGGGAACAGTCAGGACACTCCTGGCTGTCCAGCTCACTCCCAAGAGTCCGTCGTGCCTTCCCCAGGGAGAGCTCTGGGGCCTGGTGGGCAGAGGCCTCCTCAAGTACCACCATGTTTCCCTGCTACAAGGGACTTTCGGGCCCCATGCCTCAGAAACACAATTTCCTAAAGTGTTCTGACAGAGTTACTCTTTCCTCTTTAGTATCCAATCCTGGGCAAGGAAAGGAAAGGGGGCTTTAGTAAAGTGTCACTCAAACAAGTAGGAATAGCCTTAATCAGCTATCTATACTGTTTTCAGATTCATGTTTGGCAGCAATGAAGTTTCAAACTATAGGCTGAACCTCATGGTTCTCAGGATTCTGAAAGCATCGGCCAAGTCTGGCTGAACCAATGACCAGACCTGAACTCTGCACAGGAAGGGTGGAGGCCCCGGGCCCATACAAACTGGCCCAGAGCACAGCACATTCAAGGGGCCGAGCAGGAGCGCCCCTACTCCCTGGCAGCCTCTCCTGCCTCATACTACCTCCTGGCCAGGTCATGGGGAGACCCAACTACGAGAATCAACTCAGTCCGTTCCTTTCAGAAAGACCCCAGGAAAATGGTTCAATCCCCAGAACAAAGCCCGGCAACTGCTTCATCCAGCAGCAGACCCCATACCACCCTGCGCCGGGCCCTCACCTCCCACAGCCCAAAGGCCGTGCCCACAAGTGTGTGACTTCTGCAGTGGCACCATTCCCAGGCGTGGCTTTCCAGAAGGTCCAGGGACAGAGGCACCCTCCCACCCGGGGCAGGAGTGGGGAGGCCCCATCCTAACATACCTCTGCAGAAAGCACCCAGTGGGGCAGGTGTGCCATGCATCTGTAACAACGGCCCATCAGGAGAGAACCTGAGCCAAAGGGGCCGAACCAGGGAGGCCCAGAGTTGGAAGAGCTGAAAGGGAAGGTCAACTTACCACCCACTCTAAAACTCCTCTCTCAGCCCTACCGAAAAGGTGGCCAACCACTGCTTCCCCACCTCCAGGGACAGGAAGCCCCCGCCAGTGGCCCAGTCTACCCCTGGGCAGCTCCAGCTTCCCTATATCCAGTGAGCCCTACCTCCCCACAGCTCCTGCCACAGCCTAAGCGTGGTCTCAGCCCCACCCAGACTGCCACAAAAAACACCCTGAGTCCCTTCTCAGCTGAAGCCCTGGCAGCACTTGACTCTGACCCCAAGAACCCTCATCAGCACCCACAGCCCGCAGCTTACGGCCTCACTCTGACCAGCCCCCCGCTCTGCACAAGCCCCGGCAGCCAGGGGCCCAGTCCTTCAACAGCAGCACACAAGCCCAACATCAGGCTCAGCCAGCCATGCCGCACTTCGGTACGGCCACAGCTTGTGACAGGGTCACTGTAGCCCCACAGCACCTCCGGTGATTGTGCCTACCCTCTGAATCATTCAGGGCCTCTTCTCCCCTCAGACCTCATGCATGCACCTGCAGGTCACAGCCTGGCCTTCTGGCCAAGCCATCCAAGACACACAAGGTAGGGTTTAGAATCCTATCCTCAAGCTGCATTAGACAGTGACAGACACCACTTGTCTCCGTGGCTAAAACCTACAAGGCTGTTAGTAATTAAGTAAACCTGTATCCTTAATTCAATCATTACAAATTAGATAGCTCTTATGACAGAAAACCTAGGCACAGATTTGAAATCTGCCTATTCCTAAACACTTCTGAAGGTTACAATCACCACGATTCCATCCAATGGTCACCAGAGGTGGTTTCCCAGGAAACAGCATCACCTGGGGAGCTCTGAAGAGGCAGCCAATGGCCTACCTCTGCGGACGCAGCCACGTACTGAGCCGCACAGCCTGGGCGTGGGTGAGCCCTGCCCACAGCCACAGACTCGGGGATGAGAACTCTGCTTGTCTCACCCCCAGCACCCCTAGCAGGCCGGGAGAAGAATTCTGACCTGGCTGCTGCCCCCATGCTCAGGTTCTAGGAGCAACTGCCAAGACATGAGGTCCAGTAAGGCAAAGAGCAATCAACCGCGCGCTAGATGTTTTGTCCACTGGACACCAAGCAACAGAAAGCCTGGAGCCATCCCGAGGACACGCGAGTCCCCCGTCGGGGAGCGTGCAAGGACCAGAAGGCAGCGCCGCAGGTGTCTCCTTCGGTTAGAACTGGCAGTGAATGCTGTGGGAGCGTCCTTGGTCCTAATGCAGGCAGTCATCTGACTGGCTAGTTCCTCGGTGCAGGCCTCCTAAAATCAATTCGTGTCTGGAAGCTCTTCCAAGAGAAAGGGCAAAGAGTTCACGAGACCTGCTGGCGTGATGCGAGGCACAGGTAGGTACAAGAACAGGTGCAGCGCTGCGGGAAGTCCTCCACTTAGACTCCAGCCAGATGCAGGCACCGACTGAGCTACCACAGCTGGTCCATGCAGCCCAGAAGCCACCCTGGGAGGAAGGCAGTTAAGAGACGACACTGCCACGAGAGAACACAGGGAGTGGTAGGGAAGAGCTGAGTGTAGACAAATACCACAGGTCACCCCCAGGAGCAGGGAAAACAGACTAGCAAGTTCATGAACTGCATTTCTGTACTCTACCTTTTTTTTTCTTTTTTCTTTTCTTTTTTTTTTTTTTTACCAAAACTCTCTTTTCATTTAGGTATTAGAAGGCTTTAATCAAACAATGAACTTGAGAAGTAAAAATATAAACAGAAGCACAGTTCTGGAAAGTGCTAGGTGTCCTCCCCGCTGGAGCCATGAGCAGGCCAACTCAGCCCGTACATACACACACCACAAGGCCCACTTTGTGAATATGCTACCATGAGAATCCAAAACAGAGATACTGAGGAAGGACAAAATGAAGTTTTGTATGGACTTTTCAGCTGACAATGACCCCAGGACTGTCCAATGCCCCGAGCACCTGAGATGGAATTACAATCCACGAGAAAAAGGCCACTTCTGCTTCACCAACAGCCAAATGGGATTCCGTCAGCAGCACAGACAGGATGTGGTTCACAGGGGCAAGAATCGGTGTCAACTTTCACTGCAGATCACCTTCCTCCTCACTGCAAGCAACCGCCACGCTTGAATTCTACTCATAAAGCAGGAACTTTTTTATGGGGTCTGGCAGAGGCAGCGAGGGAATCAGATGGAGTCGGTATTTGCCAAGAGCTCTTCTCACGGCCACACGGCACAGACTCAGCAAGGTCCTGGGGACACCTGAAATGCCATGGGAAGAAAAGGAGACAGAGGGAGGGAGGTTAACCAAAGGCTCGCTGAGATGGACAGACAGAACCACACTGAATGCCCGCGGCCAACTTCCCAATTTCACAGTGGAGAGAGCGGTGCCTGGGGAGGAAGGTCTTGTCGCCTGCTCCTCCTTTCTGTGGAAGGAGTGCAATCTTCACCTGGGGCACCTGCTCACCAAGATGGCACCACCTTGACTGGGTTTAAGTTCCTAGACAGAAATAAGAGCTGACCACTGAAGGCCCTGGCAGGTGTGAATGACGGACCCTCACCTCCCGTCAGCCTCTGCTCTTGTCAGTCCCGGAAACTCCAGGGGGATCCAGAAGAGACACGCCGAGCAGTCTATGAGGAGAACAGGCTGACAATTCTGCTCTGGGTCAGAAGAGCCCAGCCGGGCCTCTGCCTTGTGAAGCAGGCATGACACCAGCAGCTTCTCTCAGCAGGACTCCAAGTGACCATTAACCAGCCCCTTTGGGGGAGGCTCAATGTGAACGTGTCTTAATGACTGGCTTAGGAAGCTCCAACAACAAAAACACAATAAACTC
Source organism: Mustela lutreola (assembly GCF_030435805.1). Classification (NCBI taxonomy): domain Eukaryota; kingdom Metazoa; phylum Chordata; class Mammalia; order Carnivora; family Mustelidae; genus Mustela; species Mustela lutreola. The sequence goes on from NC_081292.1 coordinate 166,654,572, forward strand.
AAGTTCTGTGAGAGGCAAGGGTTAGGGAAAGGTTTTCAACTCAGATGCCCTCGAGACCCAGACAAGGAGGAGGCTGTGTGCAGGCAGGTCACAGACAGCCCACAGCAGCCAGCTGGAGGCACACAAGGTCCACCTCTGAGCCCCAGAGAGGGCCTTGGACAAGAAGACCCAGTCCAGATCAACTGCAAACAACCTGGCCATCGATTGATTAATTCATTAGCAAAATCTTCCTTCATAAATAAGCAAGCTATGGAGTTTATTCTAACAAAAACCAGAGGTATCACACAATAAATGTAATGGTAATTTGAGTGGAACTGAAGAAAGGGAATGAGGACCCCTAGAGGAGGAAAGGCCTACCACCTGTTGTCAGGAAACCGTTTAAAAACCATGCGAAAGTGAAGGGCTTTGGGGTCAAGAAGCAGAGCAGAGAGGTAAAGAGACTATAATTCCAGAAACTTCCAACGTGTACTTTTATATATTTCTTTGTATCGATTCTTGGTGTCTAGGAATTTGAAAAGACCACTCTGGAAGTATTCTGGAAACGGCCTAGCCCTAACTGCACATTCTAAGTGCTTTGTTGGAAGAGGTTTTTTTTAATCACTATAGTTCGATTCATTCAACTGACCCACACAAGTCAGAAGAGAACTCAGGCCACTTACTTCTGGCCTCTTTAAAGACCTGCAACGCCTCGGGGTCCACCTTCCTTCTGCCTCTTGACTCTGGGCCCAAGGATTCCCACTTCACCAGGTTCAGGTTGGCTCCAAATTCAACAAGCAGGCTCACGAAGGCTGCCTCACAGCCATGACGCAGGACAGCATCCATGACACACCCGGGGGAGCCCCGGTAGAAGCCCTGCGTGTTGACGGGACCATTGCAGTTGAAGTCAGGGTTCGCCCCCGCCTGGAGAAGCAGCTTGAAGCACTGGAGGTTGTGGTAGGCCGCGCTGATATACAAGGGGCAGACCACCAGGGAGGTGAGGCGCCGGGAGAAAGGGGGCCGGATGTCAGGAGTCAGGTGGTGGTTGACGTCGACGTCAGCCCCATACCTACAGGGGAGACACAGGGACAGTGAGACCTTGTGGTGGAACGACCAAAGCCACCAGACCCCCACAGCACTGGAGACAGGCCTGACCTCTGTGAGCACCAGGACACCACTCAGGAGACACCACCGATCACAGTGGCCTCCTGACTTGCAGAGCTGAGACCATTCCAAACAACTCGGAACCCTCTCACACAAACACTCATCAGGGAACTCTTCAGAGCCTCTGAAGAGCGGACAATCTTATGGCTAGTCAAACTACTTCAAAACAAAGGATAAAAAAGGAAAATTTCCAAATTCATCTTATGAAATTGGCAGAACAATCCCAAAATCTGACAAAAGCCACACCATTAAAAAAAACAAAACAAAACAAAAAAAACGAAAACACCTACCAACTATTTTCACTTACGAGTATCAACCTACCCACCTTCAATAACATGTTGGCAAAGCAAATCCAAAGTATGAACCACAACTTCATGCAGGTTATTCCAAGAATGCAAGGGTGGTTCCAATATTAGAAATTCTAAGAACCCTGTCCATCATATTCACAGAACTAAGGGGAAAATCACGATTACCCTTATAGATGGAAAAAAACGCGGCATGGGACAAAGCCCAACACTAACGCAGGTTTATAAGTACTCAATAAAATAAGAAATGATAGACATTTCCTTCACAAGATAAAACCCAGATGTTGGTGTCTCACCTAATAGGGCAAGGGGTGGCTCTCCTATGGGCTGGGGCGAGCCATCTACACCCACTCTCCAGCCCATTCTTATTCAGGCATTTTAAAGATTTATTTATTTCCTTGAGAGAGAGAAAGTGCACAGCTTGATCTCAAGACCCGGAGGATCATGACCTGAGCCGAAATCAAGAGTCAGACAACCAACCAACCGAGCCACTCAGGCACCCCTAAATTTTAAGTAAGGGTATTAGTGCAATCCGACAAGAGAAAGCAATTAGCTGATGAAGATCATAAAGAAAGAAAAAAAAGCTTTCCCTATTTACAGAGAACATGACTATGTCTGGAAAGCCCTGAATAATTAATGAAAATACAATAAGCAATGAATTTATTAAATACTTTAGTAAAGTTACAAAACCAACAGCCTTCATACATACAAAAATAAGTTCAAATACAAAATGGAAAACACCTTACTTATGAAAGCAAAATGAATTTTCGAATGAGAGATCTAAGCATAAACTTAACAGTACAAATCCAAAATTTGCATAAGGGAAGTTAAAAAATACTCAAACAAGTGGAACTCGGAAATGAGGACCCCCACCACTGCCTTGGAGAGGAGGGCTCAACACTAGTAAGAGCTCAATTTTCCTGAAGTTTATTGTATAAGTGAAAATCCCATTCTTGGAGCTAAATAATTTGATTATAAATATAAGCAAAAGTAACATCTCTGCAATTCCAGAAGCTGATGATAAAGTTCATTTGGAAGATGGAAGAAGAAAAGATGTAAAAGCAAAGCTTTTTAACATGAAAATTAAACAAAGAAAAACCTGTGCATGGCAAATAGCAGCAGAAGCAAAGTAAAGCAGTAAGTGGAAAAGTTGGGGGGGATGTTACAAGGGATTAATAGCCTTATCACAGAGAGAGCCAACAAAAGGGAATGATGGGGTTGGGGGCGGGCCGGGGTGGCACAGTCAGTTAAGCATCTGACTCCTGGTTTCAGCTCCAGTTATGACCTCAGGGTTGTGATCCAAGGGTCATGATCCTGTGATTGAGCCCCAAGCTGGGCACTATGCTATGCACCCAGTCTGCCTAAGACTCTCCTCTCCCTCTGTGCCTCCCCTCTGCTTGCTCAGGCTCTCTCTCTCATATAAGTAAGTAAATCTTTAAAAAAAAAAAAAAAAAGCAAAAGCTCAACTGCTCTACAGGAAAATGAGCTAGAGACGCTGACAGCGGCAAGCATCTCTCAGTCATCTGAAAAGATACTCAGCCTCATCATAACACAAACGCAAATTAAAACCACCTTTACACCTGAAACTAATGTAACATTTTACTTTTTTAATTAAAAAAAAAAAAAACTACCCTGAGATACTACTTCTCACCTATCACACTGGGGAAAATCAAAATTTTATTAACGAAGCTTTAAAGAAACAAGAAGTCTCATTCAGTTCTGGGGATGATACAAAATGGAAAAATCCCACTAGCACTGGAACAATCCCACTAGGACCCACTAAATTTGGCAAGAACTGGGAAAACTACATATCCATGTACCCTCTGATCCACCAATCACACCCTTGGAATCTCTTCCCAAGTTGCATCTGCAAAATTCCAGAAAGATGCACGCACGCAGCAATTCATTAAAATGTTTTATGTAAGAACTGAAGGCAAGAAACAACCCACAGGTCCCTCAAGAGGAGACTGGGTGAACAAACCGTGGCCCATCCACATAAAGCAGCACTGAACCCCCATGAAAAGATGTAAGGAGTGTCACCACTACTCCAGAATGACCTCAGAACACACTTAGGCAGAACAGTCAAAATGTGTACTATGCTACTGTTTATCAGAGAGAAAGTGGTTACAATAAATTCGTGTATCTGATAACACACCTAGACATATGCACGTTATGCTTATTTTTTCAACAATGGAGGGATCAACTATGAAAGCTTAAAAATGGTCATCTATAGGGAAGCTGAAGGAGACTGACACAGAAGCTAGACCTCTTTTAATATATGTTGTTTTACAGACTTGACTTTGGAACCACATAAATAAGTCATAAAACAAATGAAATAAAAGGCAATCCCCAAAAACTAAAAGAAAAAGAAAACCACTTTAGCCCCAACTGTGTATCCAGATGGTGCCATGCAGTCCTGACTGCTGGGGGCCTCCTTTTTCTGGGTGTATTAAACCGCCAGACCCAGCAGCAGAGTCCCCTGGAAGGCCCTGAGATAGGAAGCATAGCTCACCGGCCTCATGCTCAGCTGTCCCCGCAATGATCCCTGCTCAGACGTGAGGAAATCATCTCTTAGCGGACAGGTGCAGGAGCAGCCTGACCTGCCAACCTCATTCTTCAGAATGACTCTAAAAAGGCAGGGGCTTCGGGTTCCCACAAGGGACCTGCCCTTGTCCCTGCCCTCAAGGGAGTCTAAGTATATGACTTACTATAGGGAGTTTGGAGTTCTCCAGCCCAAGTGCAAATTACCAACCTCGGTCCCTTTCATCTAAGCAGAGGCCATGGACTCAAGCACGGAGGGTGGCCTGGCTCAGGGTATCAGAGTCCTTGCAAAGTCGAGAGTGTGCTTGTTAAAAATGCTGCCTGGCATAGGGCGTGAGAGCCCACGTCGGGTGAGGAGTCATATGTGAGAGGCGGCAGCAACATCAGACTGGTTACAGATCAGGATTGGCAAAATAAATAAATGTGTTAAGGCGAAGGGGAACCAGGTCTCTGCTGGAAAAGCAAATAATAAAGTCAGAAACGGAGAAGTAGGATATACCAGATTAGATTAGAAGTATCAGGGTGAACTCAACTGTCAATGTACATAGATACAGAAATACAGACAGAAACGTACATGTAACCTTAGCTCTGTCCAGTTGGAGGGACTGAAAAGAGCAACATCCCATAACCAAAAAACACTATCGGTACCCAGATCTTGGCCTCTAAGCACCACTCTCCACTAAAAAGAAACCAGGATGCTTTGAAGAAATGATTCATTCCAGGGCTAAGACAGGCACAGTACTAGATGAGCCTTGACTATGTTGTTACAAGAGAAAGTAAGAAACTAATCAAAGGCTGCAGGGGACATGTCCTAAGGACAGAGCTAGGCTCCAGTTTAAAGACTCTGTGCAGCCAAATCCGAGACAATCTGAGCATCAAAATAAGTAAACTACTATGGGATTATAACTCCCTGGAAAATAAAACTGTAAGTCTAACACAAATAAATTAAAAATCTGATGAGAAATACGATATATATGTGTTGCATGATCCCTTGCCACAAAATACGAATTAAATAATTACAGAGGGGAAAAAGAGTAGCTTTACAGTGGAGAAACCCAACAGACACCACCTTAATCAAAAGATCACACTGACATCAGCAGTGACGGGCCCAAGGACAACCCTGTGCAACCGGAGAGGACGTAAAGAGCGCAGCCTTGCTCCTGGGAGAGCCCCGCCAGGCACGCATTACGGGCTCCCCTCTGAGTCACCACTAGACAGACGGCGGCACCTACTTCCCTGAGCTTCCATCATGCCAGACAGCCCTCCAATGCCACCCAGGTTTCATCGGCTCGTGTTTCATGGAATTAGGAAATGCCAGCATGGAGAAGCAGAGAAGACGGGCAGGCAGGCAGGTGCCTACAGCACAGGAAACAGCCCTATTTTCCAGGCCATGCTTTAAGATTTTATTTATTTATTTGTCAGAGAGCGCGAGCGAAAGCGAGCACAGGCAGACAGAGTGGAAGGCAGAGTCAGAGGGAGAAGCAGGCTCCCCGTGGAGCAAGGAGCCCAATGTGGGACTCGATCCCAGGACGCTGGGATCATGACCTGAGCCGAAGGCAGCTGCTTAACCAACTGAGCCACCCAGGCGTCCCCAGGCCATGCTTTAAATGGCCAGCCAGCAGTCCTATTCTCTGGCCTGTCTCTTCAACACATTTGGAGTGTACAAAGGAACTTCTCCTTGAAAACCACATGCCTGCTTGCAGGCAACGCAGGCCTAAGGAGGAGAAGGGAGGGGCACACAGACCAATGTGTTCCCAGGACCATCCTTTCCCCCACTGAAGCCACCGTCAGACACCACAAATGTAAACCTCACCCAGCCTCCTAGACACTCCAGCAGGGACAGGAAAAACGCTCCACACCACACACCAAACCAAGCAGAACTTCCATTTCACTTCACACATTCAACCAATAAAGAAAAAGAGAACTAAAGTTTAAGCAGTGATTTTTTTTTTCCTTCTCCTGTTAGGGATAGGTCTTCTAAAATGTTTGTAATTTTGGGCAATATGACAATCTGGTATTAGCTGGGCTATGGGAAAGACAGCCCTTCATCCACTCATAAAAATACGCTGGATAGGATCCAGTTAATTTTAATCCTGACTGTTTTCCAAAATTCCCCTCCTGTTTTTAATATCTTTGGCAAGGAACCACTGGGACAACTCAGTGGATCAATATAAATTTTGCACATACAGAAACATCACTCCTTTACCTTTTTTTTAAAAAACACCAGCAACATTTATCAAGGGAATTTACAAGTAACAAAATGGAATTCACTTGCAGAGAAACAGCAAATCACGGCATGACAGCAGAGAACCCTGCGTGTAAGAACAATGACCTAGGAAGGCAGCTGCTGACATCAGATTTAGATTGTAGTATTTGCTCAGTAACTCAACCATATCTCTCTCATTTTCCAACAGTCACTAAGTCAGTTACCTGGTAATTTAAAAAAGAGAAACCTTTCTGACATGTGTTCTCGATGTCTTCGTAATGGTAACACTTTCTCAAATAGGGCATCCTTACACGCACTCCTCAAAGTCAAGCCTGCAGTTAATCCAAAGCAGTTGTGCATCATGAACTGACTGAAAGGCCTTACAAGGATTTCTGGAACCAACATGAAATTTCATTGACTGATCCTATTCAAAAATATTTCCAAATTAATGACTTACATTCTCTAAGATGCAAAGATACGGGACTAAGGTGGCTTAGATGATCAGGCTAAAAATTTTTAAAGAGCAGGGAAATATCATAATACCCTCATTTGTCTTGCCAAAAGCCAATCCCACAGTCATTTAAAAAATAAAAATAAAAAAACTTTAATGTAAAGTATATCCTCAGTACCTAATTCAAAAACCACACACAGACCTAGGCAAGGGGATGCCAGGTCTCTTGCTCCTCAGAACCACGCCCACTGCGGCCTGTAACAACAGGACCCTCACCCAATCCTTTCCACACTGAAAATTGTCTACCTAAACTGTACTCTGTCCAACCACAAGAAATGCCTCCAGAGCAAAGCATGGGAAAAAAGCATCTTAGGTAGAAAGAAGTCATTGGAGACACGGAAAATAAAAATGTAATCTGGTTCAAATTCTTTAAAAATGTAAGGACTGGTACAACTAAAATAAGACCATAAACCATCTAAAATAACAGAAAGGGAAAGCAAACAAATACAGATCATGGAACAAAGATACAAAATAAAGAACAGCTTAGAAACCAAGAGAGAGACATAGACCTAACATCAGCTGTGGCAATTAGGTTAACTGTACTTAAAAAACAAAGAATCCTATACGGTCAAATAAGAAAGGTGAGCACCCAAAGTACTTAAGCCCACGAAGATTAAAAACTGAATGTGACAGAACATGTAAATGAGCCTTCAATGAGACCTACAGTTCCCTTTTGGTTTGATAGTGAGCATAACCAAAGGAAACAACTTTTAGCATCAAAACATAGGAAGCAAAAAACACTAGAAATAAAAGGGGGAAATGACAAATCACAACAGCAATTAGAGACTAACAGACTTCTCTGAACTTGGGACAGAGCTGATGGCTAAAAATGGGAAAAAAGAGAGGGACCACAAGTAAGGTGACTGAGGCTACCACACTGCCTGCTGCAAATAAATACCCGTGGTCACATGCTTTGTTACAAGCATCCACAACATGTGTGACAGTAAAAAAAAAGAAAGAAAGAAAAATTAAAAACTCAAAAGAAGCCCCAAAATGCAAATTATTTGTTCCACATTACCTGAGCACGACAAAAGTAGTTCATAAAAATGTGCATTAAGTTTTTCTCCTCCATAACAACAAGAGCAAAAAGGAAATCAACTTCAATAATACCTAACTTAAGGGGGTGCCTGGGTGGCTCAGTGGTTAGAGCCTCTGCCTTCGGCTCAGGTCATGATCTCAGGGTCCTGGGATCGAGTCCCACATCGGGCTCTCTGCTCAGCAGAGCCTGCTTCCTCTTCTCTCCCTCTCTGTCTCTCTGTCTGCCTCTCTGCCTGCTTGTGATCTGTCTGTCAAATAAATAAATAAATTTAAAAAAAAATAATAATAATACCTAACTTAAATATGGGGGAAAAGTTTAGCAAGTAAGAACAAAGCTACAGGTGAAAGAAATAATAACCTTGAAAGTGGACACTCTGAGAAGAGTAATGAATAATCCATCCATCATTCAACTGAAAAAGGAGAAAAATAAAGTAAAATTAAGGAAAATGGGAAAAAATAAACTAGAAATTAGTAAGCAGAAAAAGAAGAGAACTGACAGCGAAGAAGTAGCTCTTTAAAAGGACTAACAGATGGGGCGCCTGGGTGGTTCAGTGGGTTAATGCCTCTGCCTTCGGCTCAGGTCATGATCTCAGAGTCCTAGGATCGAGCCCCGCATCGGGCTCTCTGCTCAGCAGGGAGCCTGCTTCCCCCCTGTCTCTCTGCCTACTTGTGATCTCTGTCTAATTAATTAATTAACTAATTGATTGATTTTTAAAAAGACTAATAGACAATTCTTCCAACACATCTAACTTTCCAGAGAGAGGGGGGTAAATATAGACAACAGGGAAAGAGCTGGCCGCCATGGGAGGGGCCACGTCCTCCATAAGGGCCCGAGCCAGGCGACGGTGGGTGGGTGTCCACAGCACTGACCTGATGAGGGCCTGCAGAAGGTCGGCCCGGCCCACACGTGAGGCATGGTACACGGGGGTGCTGCGGTGGTGCCGGCTGCCGTTGGGGTCAGCGCCAGCTTCCAGGAGGATCTGAGCACTCTCCAGGTGTCCGTTCACCACAGCCACGTACAGGGCAGTCTGTCCTTTCACGTCCACGAGATCCACCTCGGCCCCTTTCCGGATCAGGAAGTCCACACAGTTGCCGTGGCCTGCGGTGGCCGCGATTCTTAGCGGCGTGCAGGGGAGCCAGCCACAGCACCAGACAGACTTCTCGTTGATGCGGCTGAGAAAGAGCACAGGGGAGCCAGGCTGTGGGGGCAGCTGGGAACCCCACACACAGCTCTGCTTCCTTGCAGACTGGTCCATGCCGGGAACAGAGTGCAGGAGGGCAACCTCTTCAGACAGACACCGCGGTGCTTCAAAAATGCCTCTGCATGTGCTGTTTTATGAAACGCTGGCTCCATGCATGGGGCAGAGCAGAACTGCAGAGCCCATTCCACAGCGGAGGACCCTGAGGCATAGGCAGACTGATAGTCTCAGAGCTAAGACCTCAGACCTCCCAACTCCAGCTCCACAAAGGATGGAAGGGTCTGCCCAGGGAGGCAGCGCAGGATGAACGGCAACTAGTCGCTGGCAATCTGCCAGGGTCCCGAGGCCCTTTCTCACCAACCACTCACTGTGGTGGCCTAAGGTTGGCCTTGGCACCCTCACTGGGACCGGGTGACCCCTGCGATCCCCCTACCTGTGGCATAGCACAAATGCCAGCCTGTGGGAACTGCTAAGGTCATGCAGCGCTCCACTTCCAGCCAATATCAGCTGAAGAGAATAGGCTATGCTCAGCCCTCATCAAAAGTGACCATCAGGGACGCCTGGGTGGCTCAGTTGGTTAAGCAGCTGCCTTCGGCTCAGGTCATGATCCCAGCATCCTGGGATCGAGTCCCACATCGGGCTCCTTGCTCAGCAGGGAGCCTGCTTCTCCCTCTGCCTCTGCCTGCCATTCTGTCTGCCTGTGCTCGCTCTCTCCCCCTCTCTCCCTCTGATAAATAAAATCTTTAAAAAAAAAAAAAAAAAAAGTGACCATCAGACTGGGACTCCCTGTCAAGGAATGCCACGGCCATGAAGCCCACTGACCCACCATGTCACCGACTGAGACACAGTTCACTTCAAGCTCCTAGGGCAGCTGTGAACAAGCCTGGCCATCCAGCTCACAGCAGAGTGACACAAAATGACACACAGTGGGTCAGGGGCTCCTCCTTCAGCTGAGCCCTGGCTCCCACTAGCCCAGAAGACCAAAGTACTCATGGTCACAGTACAGAGCAACAAAAATCCATCAGCAAGAAACAGATTTACTAAAGCCAAATGTAAGAAGAAAGGAAAAAAAAAGTACTTGGAAAAGCAGTATGAAAATACCTAGTTGAACTCTATTTTATTCTACTGTTTTTATTGTACTGTTGCATCTGCAAACTTAAGGCTTCCTTTGGGCTTGAGTCATCTGCATTAACTATTCATGTGGAATCCATCTGCCACCTTTGTATGATGATTTCTTTCTGGATATTTAGAGCTTTTTTTAAAAAAAAATACTGATATCTATTCTAATGAAATAATGCTAGGGCATCAGAAGTTAAAAAAAGAAAAAAAAGAAAAAAGAAAGAAAGAAACCTATTCTTGAATTGTTAGGAATACCTCCCTTGAGAGCTATTTACAGAAAGCAGCATTAATTTCAGTATTGACACGCAGACATTTCTTCCATCAATTCACTACCAACTTAACCCCGAAGGGAAAAGAAACACAAAGCAGGAAGGAGTTTTGGGTGGCAGGTCAGCTGCTAATCTAGCTAGGGCTCCAATCTCCAACCCACAAAGCAATCAGAGAACACCCAGAGGGAAGGCAGACTCTGTGCTCTGCCAGGGGTCCCTGGCGGGAAAAAAGGAGTACCAACACCCGTTGCTGTTAAGGAAGAGCCCGAGCCAGTGTGGAGGAGCAGGGAGGAGCAGGTGGGCTCTGGCAGGCAGCAGGCCGGGCACTACAGACACGGGGAAGAAGAAGGTGAGCATACTGCATATTCCTGGGTGACGAGACAGCTGGTCTGAAGCTGAGCACCAGGCCTGGGGAGGGCAGACACCTGGGGACCAGAGACACCAGAGGAGGGTACATCAGGAAGTCTGCACCCACAGCGGGATAAGCATATGAAAACAACAAAGTTAGGGGAACTCATGTATACAGCTTAGGGTAAAGAGCCACAGGAGACTTGGAAGGAGGCAGGACCACTCTTGAAGAGAGTAACAGTGCTGCCATCACGACTAATAGCAAGAAAGCTGACATCAGAGAGGGCCAGAAGTTTCCAGAAAATACCAAGGTAAATGACCGAGCTGGATTCGAATTCAGGTATCCCTATCCTCACCACTGGCTATCTCCTAGTAGTCTGACCATTCTCCCTCCATCTCCTCCTCCAACCGTCTTTACCTGCTCACCAGGGAGACACAGTGCCCTCACAGATCACACCCCTCAGCTTCCAGCGGGCCCACCCCAGGACAGCGATGCTCACCTCCGGTAGCTCTCCTCCTGCAGCAGGCTCCTGAGGGTCTGGAGGTCCCCCACGTAGGCTGCATCATGGAGTCTCGTGTCCTCACAGTGCTCCAGCGGATGGTCACAAAACTGCTCCCTCAGCCACTCCTTCAAATTAGGACCTGCACTGAAGAGAGGGGCTCCTGTCAGCTAAGGGAAACCATGCTGACACCAAATGGGACAGGGGTTGGGGGGGGGTGCCCTCTACCTTGAGCCCTTGGTCTTCAGACTGCAGGTCTAACTAACTAAGCTCAAACGTTCCAGAATAAACCATTCCCATCCTCCAGAAATGCCCAGAGCTGAGAAAAATACAAAATGTCTCCCTTAGTGAAACAAGCACATTCCTGACACCACACCTGACAAGGGCGATGATTTTTAAAACGTGATTGGGACAGGAGGCAAGGAGTCAATCCTACTGAAGAATACAGAAGATCCTACATAAAATAGCAAGGTGCAATTTAAAATACATACCAAAAACCCACCATAATATTACTCTGTTTATCTCAAGAATGTAACAATGTCTTGATATTGGGGGGAAACAAATAATCATCGCCTGTATTACAAGAAGACACTTGCATCTGGCAAATTCAACAGGCACACAAATGCTGCTGCTTGTAACATGAATGACTACAGTGAGCCAAACTGGGCCATGACCCCACAGGAGTCGCCATGCGCAACTCATGAGACCGTAACCTAAGATGGGTGTACTGTACTGAATGTAAGTTACACCTCAGTAAGGAAAATGTTAAAATATATGCATATGAACAGAAAGCCAGCTTCACATAATGAAGACTCTACAACTGGAAAACAGTAAAGATTATAGAGTCAACCGTACCATGTGCTTGGACAGGGTGAGTCAATGCTAGAAAAATTTTAAATGATAAGAAATAAATTAAGTGGTTTAACAAATCTCTTCGGGGTTTTTATGTGAGATGTGACAAAAATATTATAAAAGTCTATCTGGAAGGGCACCTGGGTGGCTCAGTCAGTTAAGCATCTGACTCTTGATCTCAGCTCAGGTCTTGATGTCAGGGTCCTGAGCCCAAGCCCCACTTTGGGCTCCATGCTGGGTGTGGAGCTCACTTTAAAAAAAAAAGTTTATGTGGAAACATGACTGAAAAAATCACGTTTTTTAGTACATATGAGAAAAAAAAGACCCAACCCATTAACAGAACATATTATCTCTTATCAGAATAAAAAATAAAACAGAATCAGTTGCCCAAAAAAGACGTTAGTATAAAGATAAATGGGTATCAAAATCTGAGGAAAGAAAGAGTAGTTGCTATAGACTGAATGTTTGTCTCCCCTAAAATATGCTGAAACTCCCCAAAGTGATGGTATTAAGAGGTAGTGACTGTGGTAAGTGATTGCACAGATCATGAGAGAAGAGCCTTTGTGAATGGGATTAGCGTCCATATTAGAGAGACCCCAGAGAGCTCCACACACCCTCCACAGGGCAGGACAAAGTAAGAACACTGCCTCCAGGAAGCAGGCCCCTGGCAGACAAAGAACATGCTGGGCCTAGGTCTTGGGACTTTCCAGCCTCCAGAGCTATGAAAAATAAGTGGTCAACAGATCTGTAAAATCAGATCCCTGTTTACAAATTATCGAGTTCTTCCCCTCACACTGGAGCCCAGAAATCAAGAGTTCTGCGGATATTGTTACAGACAGGGGCTTAAGGAAAGAGTGTGACCACGAACTCCCAGCCTGTGACCAGGCACCAGTGGAAAGCACACCCCTCCACTGGGACTCCTCCCGATGATGAAGTTGCTTTTACATTCACATCAAATCTCTGAAATACCTACTGCAGACAAGGCCTGACCGCTGTACAAGAGGGGTGATGAGAAGACTTCCTTGCCCTTCAGGACTCAACAGAACACTGGCAGGTGTACACACACACACAGGTTACTTGAGCTGATCCCACATCCACGCCTGCAGCCGATTAGCAGGCAGCCTCAAGGAAACCCTCAGGGCAGCCTCCACCCTGATCTTCCTTCAGTTAGTTGTTCTCCTCCACAGCAGTTATCCTACAGTTTCACCCGCCTGAGTGAAAAGGCTCAAAGCAGGGGTGAGTAAGATTGAGGAAGTGTAGCGCCAGATGGACAGGTTAAGTGGGAACCACAGACGTTTGTTAAGTTTTTCTCTGGGCCTCCCCTCTGCTGGCCTCTTTTCAACCCACTCCCTGGCCCAGCTAGGCAGTTTCCTCTACACCCAGCTCCAGATCCAAGGACACTTCGAGTTAGCATTTCTCTGATCAGCATCTCCGATGTCAACGCGATTACTTCACATAGGACTCAGACCTTACCTGGAAATCTGTGCCCCTCCATTCCTAGGCCTGCAACACTGTAAATAACGAAACAGTACTGCTCAGACAGGAGAGGTACTGCATACTGGCCAGAGCAGCCTGTGTTCCACACGACTCCCCTCTGTACTGGGAAGCCGTCATCCATCCTCCTCTCGTTCCATCTCTCTCTCACCATCTCTCTCTCACGTTCAAATGACATCCCAGACACTAAAGTCCTGATTCAAAGTATCAACCAAATTCTAGGAGAGAAGGGGCTTTGTCTGAACTGCCCTTGTTCACTGGGGTGTCTCCACCCCGGGCAAGGTCTGGTCCATACCAGTTCCCCAAGGAAGGACTGCTGAAAGCACGGATGGAGGGATGAAAAGCGCCAAGTCCCCAACTGTCAACTCCTTGGAGGGGTAGCTATGCAAACACCCAGAGGAACGTGTGAGGTCCAGAGCACAGAAAAGCATTTGGTACACAGGGCCAATTCAGCAACGAGCACAGAGGAAATCCCACCACAGGTTAAGAAGGAACCTCCCCTGAACACAGCAAAGAACACGCTTGGCCTGCAACTTCACATCTGCTTAGTAGTTGGGTCTCGGGGTGAAAACCCTGCGTCTGATGGCTCTTCTGAGTGGTGAGCGTGAGCATTTCCAGCTGCCGGTTCTGCTGGTGGGCCACGGGCCCCTGGACATGCTGTGTCACGGACAGCTCGCTGAGAGCGCTGTTATCGCTGTCCCTTGCCTGTGCGTTTGCGGTAGCAGCCCGTCAAGCCGTGGGTGGCGGCGCGGAGAAAAGACACCTGCCGTCCTGAGGAACCGGCCTCGGGGGGGGGGGGGCTTCCCAGACCCCTGCGCTCAGAGCTGGATGACGACCCGTGTCCTGTTCTTAGGGTCCTATCACATTCCCACCGGTTCACAGACCGGCAGTTAGAAAGCAAGTTCCCAGCGCGACGATGTCACCGCGAGGCCGAGGAGCGGGCACACGCAGCAGCCGGGCCGCCCCGTCCGGCGTGCTGCGCTGACCCGACCCCGGCGGCAGGGCGCTGCTCCGTGGGTCTGGCCCTCCGGGGACGGGAAGGCACGGCCCCGGCCCGGGCGCAGCCACCGGGGCCCCTCGGCCAGGGCGCTGGCCCTGTCCTCTGCCGCCCCGCCCCACCCCGCGGCCCGGCTGCTGCACGCACGTTACCTGCGGGCCCCGGCCCGGCCCGCCCGTGGGGCCCGCCGCCCTCCGCCATGGGTGCCCCGGACTCGCCGAGTCCGGAGCCCTAGCCCGAGCGCGCCCCGCAGACCGGAAGCAGAGCCGCAGCGACCACTTCCGGCGCCGCGGGAAGGTGGGCCGCCTCAGGGGCGCGGCTTCCGAGGGGCGCGCCCCTCCCTCAAGGGCCTACGGGGCTTGGCGAAGGGAGCCAGCGCCTCCGCCTCCGGGCTCCAGTCGGAACGTGAGACTCGGCGAGGCGGGGCGCGCGCTGTCGGAAGGCGCGCCGTGTCGGGGTCGCGCGCCGGCAGCGCGGTGGTTTCTCTGCGGGAGTGAAGGAGTCTGGGAAAACACGCTCACCTGGGAGGCGGAGCCTAACTCATCCCGATGAGCTCTGGCTGTCCGGACCCGTCCCCGCCCTCGAAAGGGAGGCGTGGCCCTCGCGGTTGTGGGCGGGGCTGAGGGCGGGGCTGCGGGCGGGTAGCGCGGTGGTTTGGAACAGGACCGCATCCCACGCCGATCGCATTTCGCGGTTCAGGTGATCCCCGCGCTCCTCTGTGGGCTGGAGCAGGCTCGCGAGCGCGTGGATGCGAAGGTGCCGGACGTCCAGCCCTAGTCACCGCAGCAGGTTGTGCGGGCTGGGCGTCGCTGCGGTGAGCATGTATCTACGTGCTGAGAGAGGAGTGCGTTCCCTGAATCCCTTCCATGATGGGGGGGCGGGGCTTGTCTATTAAATATTGCCCAGTGCCTCACACTAAGCATTTATTGAGTAAATTAGGGAACAAAGGAATGCATCTTCCTGCACTCTCGCGCTTAAGCGTTGTCAAACGATGTGTATAGAGTTTGCATTCTTGAGCTCGATTCCCTTGGCTGCAGAGCTGGCCGGCCCTGCGAGGGTGTTTGGTGCGGGAGGAGGGCTTTCTGCAATGCGTTCACACTCGATAAGGGCAGAGAGCTCCCCCGTCAGAGGCTTGGGGGTGACGCCCTCTGTCTCCCACAGGGCAGGGAGCCAGGGGCGTGCCCAGCCCACCGGCCCTCCACCACAGCTGCCACTGGGAACACCCTGGAGCTTCCAAAACACCCCAGCATGAAAACAAGCCAAGCGTTCGTCAGCGGTGCAGTCAGTAAACAGTGTGGTCTGGCCATCAGTAAACAGTGTGGTCTGGCCATCGTGGAATGATACTAGCCTTCAAACGGAATGGGCATCGGGTGGCTCAGTCCCTTAAGTGTCTGACTTCAGCTGGGGTCGTGATCTCAGGGTCCTGGGATGGAGCCCCTCGTTGGCCTCCCTGCTCAGTGGGGAGTCTGTGAGTGAGTGTGCCTCTCACTCTGCCCTCTGCCTGCTTGTGCTCTCATGCTCTCTCTCTCTCTCAAATAAATAAAATCTTAAAAAATAAAAGTAAGAATATTCTGACACCTACAACATGGATGAACCTTAAGGACATCATGCTAAGTGAAATAAGCCTGTCACAAAAGGACAAATACTGGATGATGCGACTTATATGCATCACCTGGATGAGTCAAATTCATAGAGACAGAAAATAGCGTGGGTGCCCCAGGCTGGGGAAGGGGAGAACGGGGAGCTGTTTAAAGGACACAGAGGTTCAGTCTGAGAAAATGATAAAGTTCAGGTGATTGACCAATGTACAACAGTGTGGAGGTACTTAACTGTACACTTTTAAAAGGTTAAAATTATAAATAATAAAAAGGTTAAAGGAGTAAAGTTTATTATGTGTATCTTACAACAATTGAAAAATAAATAAATGAAGGAAGCAAGCAAGCTAGCAAGCTTGGCCCTGCCCCACCCCTACTGTGGAGGTCCTGACACAGCTGGTCTGGGGTGTGGCCTGGGAGCCCCTGTCCCACTGGCTTCTGCTGTGCTGGCTTCCCCGGCTACCCGGCAGGCATCAGTGCCTTTGCACTCAGGGGTACATGGCCTGAGCAGAGCATCACTCTGTGCCGAGCCCTGGCCTTGAGGTTGCCCTCAGAACCCTGTTTCTTCGTGAGAAAGATCAGAGGCCCCACTTGTATGCACAGTCTCCCATTCTCCTCCAAAATGCCTGCCAACGGGGACCAACGCTGTCTATACTGGACGTGGCACTAACCCTCCTCCATGAGCCTGGTGCTGTGCCCGAAACACACAGACACCCACTAGTCTTTCCTTTCAACACCCGTGTTAAGGATCTGCTGTGCCCCCACCACAGGGAGGGGGAGAGTCCCCGGTGTGGAAATCTCAGCCCTTATGCCTGAGTTGTAGGGGCAGGTAGTCACTCACAGCAGAAGCGGCAAACTCTTAGGGAACGACTCACCTGCTCCCGGGACACCAACTTTACGGCTTTGCCCCAGACTCAGCAGGTTCCCGAACAAAGGACTCCTAGTTTTAAAACCAGTGTGGGTTGGGAACCCTCCTCCCACCCCTCAGATTGCTCCCCACCAGCCTGCCTCCCACTGCCTCCCTCCCTCCCCACCAAGTTAATTTTTCCTGCTGAGCCACTCGCTGAGATCAGCCTCTGTCTCACGGGGCTGACAATTCCTAAGCAATCCTCAGAAGTCCCACAGGTTCCTTAGCTGGACACGTGGGGCCATTCGTACACACGCTCCAACATCCTCCCTCCTACAGCTCCCAAGACACATCCAGAACCCAGGGTCTGCCCACAGCAGGTCCTCCTGTCCCCACATCAGCAGCCCAGGGGGCCATGTCCCTCCGGTTCCCCCAGATGCCTCCCCGCCCCACCCACTGGGCAGCTGACGCCTGGGCTCTCTGCCAGCCTCCACCTGCACATGGCCACGTCTATCTCTCCCCACCTGGGCTTACAGTCCCGCAAGGCTGACACTATCTCTGCCAGCAGACCCGTGCATTCCTCGAAAGCTGCCTCTGGTCGGATGGGTACTTTGACTCTCTCGCAGGACTTGTTATTGAACAGATGGATAAAGCCATTTATTGGCCAGAACTGACAGGGTGCCTTGTCCAGGCGCTGTGCCTGGACCCTCGGGCAGGCGTGAGCCCACCCGGACCCTGCCCACAGAACCCATGGCCCAAGGCAGCAGCGGGTATGGTGGCTCCCCAGGAGGACAAGTCCACCCCCTAACACCTGAAACCTGTGAGCGTGATCTTGTTGGGAAAGTGGTCTTTTTTTTTTTTTTTAAGATTGTATTTATTTATTTGATAGAGATCACAAGTAAGCAGAGAGAGAGAGGAGGAAGCAGGCTCCCCACTGAGCAGAGAGACCGATGTGGGGCTCGATCCCAGGACCCTAGGATCATGACCTGAACCAAAGGCAGAGGCTTTAACCCACTGAGCCACCCAAGCACCCAAGGGGTCTTTTTTTTTTTTTTTTTAAAGATTTTATATATTTGACAGAGAGAGAGACAGCAAGAGAGGGAACACAAGCAGTAGGAGAGGGAGAGGGAGAAGCAGGCTCCCTGTTCAGGAGGAGGGCTTGATCCCGGGACCCCGGGACCCCGGGACCATGACCCGAGCTGAAGGCAGACACCCAATGACTGAGCCACCCAGGTGCCCCTGGGAAAGGGGTATTGCAGATGTAATTATAATGTAATGATCTCAGGAACCCTGGACTCAGGCCCTAAATCCAAAGACAGGTGTGCTGATAAGAGAAAGGCATGATTTGAGACTGAGACACCCAAGGAGAAGCCACGTGAGGCAGAGACTGGAGGATGAGGCCCCAGCTAGGGGAGCCAGCGGCTATCAGGACCAGAAAGAGACTGGAAGGACGTGCAGAATCTAGCAGGGCACACACCTCGATCAGTCCCAGACCTCTGTCCCCTAAAGTGTGTGAGAATACATTTCTGTGTTTAAGCCAAGTGCACGGTAACTTTGGGGGCAGCCACAAGAAACGCATTTACCCAGGCATGGAACCAGAATCACAGACCACTGGCTGAGCCAGGGCTGTGAGCGGGACTGGGGGGCATGGAGTCAGAGAAGGGTGTGAAGTTCACCACAAAGAGACAGGAAGCGTCGGAGCCCAGGGTTAGAGGCTCCGGACCACGGAGGAGAGACTGACAGAACCCATCCCCATGTCGCAGGGAAGTCGTCAGGGCGCAATGATGGTATCAGGTTTGGAAAGGGGCACACTGTCTGCTGTGTGCAGGGAGAAGAGAAGGAAAGGATGCTGACTCCGAGGAGACCCAGGGTGACCTCCTGCCCCTGCACCAGCCAAGAGGGGGCCTAGAGATGAAGAAACACCCACCTCCCAGCGGCATCAGGCATGTGAAGGTTACATTTGTTCCTGTGAGGCCAGACCCACAGAAGCTGATTTCAGTCAAAAAGAGTCTTCAGGGGCACCTGGGGGGCTCAGTTGGTGAAGTGTCTGCCTTCGGCTCAAGTCATGATCTCTGGGTCATGGGATCGAGCTCCGCATCGGGCTCCCTGCTCAGGGGGAGTCTGCTTCTCCCTCTCCCTCTGCCTCTGAGGCTCCCCTGCTTGTTCTCTCCCTTGCTTCCTCTCTCTGAAAATAATTTTTTTTTAAATCTTTAAATAAAAAGTCTTCAGTTTGGTTCAGGGACAGAAAGACAGACCGCCCTGGACCCAGAAGCTTCTCTTGACTCTTGCACTGTCTCTTTCACCCTGCTCATGTGTCTCTCTGTCTCTGACTCCGCCTGCCTCTGAGGCACCGTGTCTTTCTCTCTGTGTCTACTGCTCCCTGTCTCTCCTCATCGATGACTGGTGAACAAGAACTCAGCAGCTTCCAAGGACAGTGATCACGTGTCCTCTCCCAGGGAATATGGACGGGGCCCAGCAGGAAAGGCTTGTCTTTGCCTCAGGACAGCTGAGTTCGGGGGCTGGCCCACAGGCTGAGGCAGTCAGTCAGGGCACCACATGTGGCCTCCCTGCAAGCTGGGGTTCCTCGCAACGTGGCAGCTGGCTTCCCAGGCAAGTGTCCAAGAGAGGGAGAGAGCCAGGTGGGAGCCACTACACTTCAGTGGTTAGAGAAGTCCCTCAGTTCTGCAGCTCAAGGGGTGCAGGGAGCCTGCCCACCTTTCAGTCAGGACCGTCAGTGTCACCTCCAGGATTGCAGGGGGTGATGGACACACATTGCTGCAACTAACTTTGGACGATTCAGTCTCTGCCTTTCCTCTGACCCCCCTGTCACTCTGTCCGTCCATCTCTGCCTCTCACCATCTCCCTGAGCCTTGGTCTGGCCCTGTCCCGATGGCTCACTCTCTCTTTGGCACCCAGACCCTCCTGCTCTCCCTCTCACAGCTCACCAGTCTCTCCTCTGCCCATGCCCCTTGGCCTTCTCTGAGCATCAGCCCCTCTGAGCGTGAGACCCTTGGTCTTACAGAGTCAGAAAGTCCAGCCTGACCCCACGTGGCCATCAGCTCAGGCAGCCACCTCCACCACAGGGCTCTCAGTTCACGTTCTTGTGACAGAATCCTGGCCAGCCAGTTGGCCAGGGTCAGGTTTCTCTGGCCCAGGGGCCCCTGCTCCAGGCCTGTATTGACTGGCAGAGCCTGACCACTTGGATAATTAAGAGTCTTGGCCGCGGTCCGTGGAGGAGGAGGAGGTTTCCCTCCCTCACACAGTGGGTGCATGATTTGTCAGGACTTGCCATTGCAAAGGAGAGTCTCAACTCAAAACTGCAGACAAAAAGTATCATCACCTGCGAAGCAGATGCTGCTGATGTCCTCAGGCTTTAGAACCACCATGCAGGGAGGCAAGAGAGGAAGAAGTACCTGGGCATTCCATCCCTCACCTAAGGGAGAACACACATTGTGATGGACAATGTGTGTCCATCACATAATCATTTAGGGTTCCCCAGGGACACGGAACCAACAGGATGTGTGTGTGTGTGTGTGTGTGTGTGTGCGCGTGCCTGTGTTTGTGTGTGCATTTCTATGTGTATGTATGTGATATATCAAGACATACACATAACACACACATTTATATACTATACACATATACACATATGCAAAAAGATTTATTTTGAGGAATTGGCTCAGATGACAGCAAAGGCTGGCAAGTCTGAAATCCAGGCTGGCAGGCTGCAAACTCAGACAGGAGCTGATGTTGTAGTCTTGAGTCCAAAATTCACAGGGCAGGCTGGCAGCCTAGAGACTCAGACAGAGTTTGTATGCTGCAGGCTTGAAGGAGAACTGCTTTTTCTCAGAGAAACCGATTTTTGCCAGTGAGGCCTTCAACTGATGAGATGAGGCCCACCCCAATTATTAAGGGCAATCTTCATGTAAAGTCCACTGATTGTAGATGCTAATCCCATTTACAAAATATCTTCCCTACAACTCTAGACTGGCAACACACCACATAACTTGGGGACCACAACCTTGCTGGGTCGACATAAAATGGAACCATCGCACCCATGAAGACATCTGTAGAACAGGGATGTCCAGGACAGGCTGGTGTTTGGGCATAGCTGACTGCTGGAACTCTAAGTCTCGCCCTTGGTCTCATCCACCTTCGGGCTTGCTTTCCTCCATGTGCAGCCTCCACGGTGACACTTTCCTGCACGTGGCAACATCACACATCATCGGACACTTAGCTCAGCAGCTGCGGGAGAGACCACGTCTTGGCTCACATGCCATATCCATGCCCGGGAGAGCTGTTGAGTGCCCTGCTGTGGGCCTCGACCAACCATGGGGGCTCCCACCAGAGCCTGGTGGTTCCCCACCCCACCGCCCCGCCAAAGAACTGGACCAAGGGGAACAGGAAAAGGGCCAGAGAAGCCAACACACCCACAGAGCTCCTCTCTGCCATATTGCTCACCAGTGCAATGCTTTGGTAACTTTTTCTCAGAAATCAATTTTTCTGCTGTTTGAACACAAGATGAATTTATTTTATTTTCTCAAAGGTCATAGCCAAAAAACACAGTTGCCTCAACCTTCAGCAGTCTTGATCCAGGGGACCCAGGGCCACCCCTGGACATCTCCCCATAGCAGTGGCCGCGCTGGAGTCGTGGCCCAGGGTGTGTGCTGGCTGCTTCTGAATCCATAAAGTAACAGAAGAATGCCCTGGGTTACAATTAATAAGGATCATTGTTCCTGGATGTGAACAAAGCCGGCCTTCATTTCTTTATTTGGTGGCCCATTTGGTGAAGCAATTAAGAAGCGCCCAGGCCAACATATACACAGAGTGGTTTTCATTACATCCTGCGCATTTATTTTTCCAGAGAGAAATAGTTCTTGGGGAAATGTCCATAAAAGCAACCTTAGCGGCTGTGTGATCGTGTGTGTGCGTTTCCTGTAGGAAGTCTGTTGAGTTTAAGGCCCAGCTTTAGTATCACGGCTTAGGGAGGGAGGGGGATGGTGAAGGTCGCCCACAGCCTGGGGGATGGGGATGTCGGATGTCGTGGCCCGGGTATGGGGGGGGAGGCGCCCCTGAAGGCAGGCAGCGTGGCTGAGGGCAACACGGCCTCCATGGACTCCAGCAGCCCTCGGGAGCCGTTGGGACCTATGCCCACCCAACTGTGCTTGCTGCTTCATGTGTTCTTTAGAGACAATTCTAAGGGATCAATTTTACAAGGAATAATCAGACCCCAGATGGAAGGTCTGAGATGCAGGACAGAATGATGAGCAGATATCGGTGAATATGTGAATAAATTTGGACAAAATGTGGCTGCCTAAGCAACAACAAAGCAAATCGTGAGCTGAAAAAAGCAAGGTAAGATTAAAAGACCAGCTACTACAGCCTATCAGCTGGGGTTGTGCTTGTATTGTTGGAAGAAAGCTAAAGATAGGGATTAATCATAGGCTTTGTAAGCTGTAAGGAGTTCAAAGCAGCTAAGGTAACCATTAACATAACAACTGTATGTTGGGCACCTGAGTGGCTCAGGTAAGCATCTGCCTTCAGCTCAGGTCATGATCTGGGGTGCTGGGGTCGAGTCCTGCATCAGGCTCCCCGCTGAGCAGGGAGTCTGCTTCTCCCTCTCCATCTGCCCCCCCCATGCATGCACATGCTCTCTCACTCTCTCAAATAAATAAAATCTTTTTTAAAAATAACAACCATAAGTTGAAAGTTATGCTTTCAAACTAGACATATCTAGGAAAATGGTATACAAAAAAATAGGATAAAAACCTTTCCTTTTCCAAAACAAGGCAAAGAAAAAAAAAAAGTGAAGCTGAGAAAACACGGAAAGTGGGAAAAATAGAGCCCATGTAATAAGACCATATGGTACATCCAAATGGAACACACTCTGCAGGTGAAAACAGAATGCCCGACAGAATGCTTACAAGAGACACAATTAAAATATGAAAATTCAGAGAGATTTAAAGGCAAAGGATGAAAACACGTCCCAAGGAGAACTCCATTAACTATCACAGTGGGTGCGAGACTTTAAAATACATCTCTTAGGAAGTGAAGAATCAAGCAGGAAAAGCATCTCCAAGAATCTGACTTCGGATAAGACAACCAACGGGCTTGACGGAACAGGCATATTACCTACAACACGGTGCCCGGGATTCCTTTCCAAAGTATACAAAACACAATAAGCAGTGTGGGCGAGGATGTGGGGAGATTGGACCCGGTGCCCTGCTGGTGGGACCACAAAAAGGTGCAGCTGCTGTGGAAAACAGAGCAGAGTTTCTGCAAACAGACTCCCCATATGATCCAGCAACTCCAATGCTGTGTGTGTCTCCAAAAGAACAGACACAAGCAGATTTTGCACACCCATACTCACAGCAGCTGTATTTCAAGAGCCAAAGGTGAGAGCAGCCTGGGTGTTCAAGGATGGATGAAGAGTTAAACAAAATGCGGCCCATCGGCATGAAGAAATATTTGTGAGCCTTAGGAAATGAGATCCTGACCCACAGGAAGACATGAAGCTGAAGACACCATGTCCCCTGAAACAGGCCAGCCACAGAAGGATAAGGACTACACATTTGCAGTTGCACGAGGAACCTAGAGCCGTCCCACTCACGGAGACAGAGAGCGGATGGGTGGGCGCCGGGGGCTGCGGGTGGGCTGGGGAGTCAGGGTTTCATGGGGACATGAAAACATTCTGGAGACGGACTGTGATGAGCATTTACAGCACAAACGTAGTTAATGCCACTGCACTAGACACATAAAAATGATGAAAATGTGCATTTTATGTGTATTTGGCCACAATAAAAAAAAAGGGAGGGGGATAATGACATGTCAGGTGTTGTTTGTTACACCCTAGAAAGTGAAAAATTGTTGAAAAAAACTACTTGGAGCTTTTATGAACTGGAGTACGTGTGAGGCTCAGAGGGTGGGGACCAGGCAGGGAACCTTCTCTCACCACGACGCAGCCAAATCATAAGTCAAGAATAGGAGGACCCGGGGGTAGGGGGGTAATCTGTCAAAGAGCCAAAGGATAAATTACGATGGGCTGAGAAAATATTTGCAATGGAACCACGATAAGGTCTCCATTCAATGAAATAGTATGCAGCCATTCAAACTGTGGCGAAGAGAAGACCTGGGAAAAAGGGGGAAACGGAACAAACTGTTTATTCACAATAAGACATCAAAGTGACATTGCAATAGAAACTGTATGATCCCAAGAGCATGCATGTGTGCTTTTGTGTATGCATTGTAAATGCATAAAGAATAGATGAGATTCAGGGCACCTGGGCGGCTCAGTCAGCTAAGCCACTGCCTTCGGCTCAGGTCATGATTCCAGGGTCCTGGGATCGAGTCCTGCATCAGGCTTCTTGCTCAGTAGGGAGCCTGCTTGTCTCTGCCTCTGCCCCTCTGCCTGCTCATGCACTCACTCTCTCTCTCTCTGATAAAGAAAATCTTTAAAAAAAAATAGACAAGATTGCAAAACACGTTTTAAAGAGGAGACAGCAGCAAGCGGCATGTGGGTGGTGGTTGGCTTCAGAAGGTGTGACAATGAGCCACGTCTACCTCCTTGGAGCAGCTTTCTAACTGAACAAGTATTAAGCAAGCAGAAAGCTAGAACCACAAAGGTCTTTGAGATGGAAGCAGCAGTCGCTGTCAGGGGGTCAGTCTGAAAACTGGCGCCCACCCAACTTTTAATCCATTCAGTGCCGCCACTGGCCCGAAGCCCGTCACACACGGTCAACGAAGGTATTGGTGGTCAGGGAAGGACACTGGCATCACCGCCCCTGCCCTGCCTCCCTAGGTGGCAGCACCCTGGGTGGGGGCAGCGTGGATCTTCCCTTGAGTTGATGAGGCATGTTCTGCTCAGTCTGCAGTGCCCCCCACCCCGTCCCATATCCCCCCAAACCCCAGTCCTCGGGCTCTTTCCGATTCTGGACACACCCCTAGGAGAACCTCAGCAGCCTGGTGCCTGCTCAGTCAAGGGGAAGGTGGCCACATCTGGAGCCCCCCAGTGCACCTGTTCCAGAAAATGGAGCCTGAAGCTGTGACCTCAAGAGGTGATTTTGCTGGGCTCAGGGGAAATGCCACCTGAAGGACCAGTCATGGCAGAAGCTGGTCTGGGAGGGGAGGAAAATCCCACTCACAAAGGGAGATTTCTGGGGGGTGTCCTGAAGGGGGAGGAGACCCAAACCAGAGACTGTCTCCTCCCCTAGTTCAGGGGAGGTTCATTATAAAGATTAATGGTGATATAATACGGATGTTTTTTCGGGGCGCCTGGGTGGCTCAGTGGGTTAAAGCCTCTGCCTTCAGCTCAGGTCATGATCTCAGGGTCCTGGGATCGAGCCCCACATGGGGCTCTCTGCTCAGCAGGGAGCCTGCTTCCCCCTTCTCTCTCTCTACTTGTGATCTCTGTCTGTCAAATAAATAAATAAAATCTTTAAAAAAAAAAAAAAAAAAGAAATAATACGGAAGTTTTTTAAAAACATGACCGACATAAAGATGTGTAGCACACAATTCAGAAATCACACACGGTACTGTTTACCATCAGTTCCATACAATCAGCCCCAGAAAAGGCTCTTGTTGATTTTGCTGAACGCCTGTCCCATAGCCAGAGGCTGCGATTCCCAAGTGTGGTTGTGCTGTGAATGTGGGCTGGTGCTTTCATTCCTTTCTTTCCTAAGCAAGAGCAGAGCGAGGTCGGAAAGACCCGCAGACAGGGACTGCATGCCCTGTGGTGACACAAGCAGGCTCCTTGCTGGGCTGAAAGGTAGTTTTGAATCCGGGAAGGCATCCCTGCGTGTGTCTGTACTGTCCACAGGCGATAGAGAGGGAGAAGATCCCAAGCCAGCATGCACCGTCATCGTCCGTGGGACCAGACTCCCGCTGGGGCTGAAGGGGACAGGACTGGACCAGTCGCAGGAGAGAGATGAGCCATCAGGCTACGACGAGCCTCAGGGGCTCTGACAAGCAGAAAATGTGGAAGGTCACTAAGTGATGTATTTTCAGGATCGACTGCCTTTGTTTTTACTGTAAGTTCTCCCCAAAATTCCTGAAGGGTAACCCTCGCAGGACCGAACAGCTCCAGCCCACCCTGTGCGAGCGACCTGGGGTGTCACCATCTGGGGGTCTGTGAGCAGCCTGGAGGGGCAGGAGGCGCCCCATGGCTAAGGGGATGGATAGTGAGAGGAACCCCAACACGCATGGTCCACCTCACCCCAGAGACCACCTTGCCCCTTACAAACTGTGACCTTCCTCATCCTGCCACAGAGGGACCCAGGCCTTTTAGCCCCACACGGCTGTCGGGGCAGCTGTAAAGACAGGGACACACAAACGGTTTTGCAGGAGATGAGCCAGGCCTGGTGTGCAGGCCCCATGGGACAGCAGGGGCCATGGGGCCAGGGCAGCCGGGGACACGGGGCGGGGTGCAGGGGGCATGCACAGCGCCTCAGGCTGCCCCAGCCAAGTCCATGGCCAAGGCTCTGATTTCACAACTATCTGAATGAGCTGCACACTTAAAATCTGTGGTTTGGGAGTTTTTCTTTGAATGTTCTATTTTTAAATGCATCCCCATGTTTGTATTGAAACTGCCCCAAAGGCACTTGCCTTCAGAGCCATAATCCCTGGAAAGGGAAAACCCACCAGAAGCAGGCAGCTCTGCCGGGCTCCGGGGGTGCATACTGGACGGGGAGGGGAGTGAGGCCAGCTCTAGGTTGGGTCCAGCCACACAGGGGCCCAGTACAAGTCCCCCGGTGCTCACATTACAACTTGGGCCTTTGTGAGCCCTTCCTCCACAGAAATTACTAAAAATTCTATTATACAACTGTGTCGATATATTAATAGCATCTATTAAAACATCTACTCTGACCTAGAAGTTCGCTCTACTTTCTGATTATAGAAGAAGTGAAAACACATTGTTGGGTCCCTACAGTACTGGAGGCACCTAGCAGCCGGAGGCCCTCGAGTGGCTGGGCCGAGTGCCAAGGGCCACCCTGGGGATGGGGTCTGGAGCAGGGCATCCGGCAGCAGCCCCTCCCCGAAGGCTCCCCGGGGCCCTGGGACAGCCACGCTCATTGCAGCTCACCCCTGGCCCATTTACCCCAAAGGTGCCAGGGACTCAGAGCCGGAAGAGGCCAGTAACTTGCTCCTACAGCTTCGGTTTCCCATCTGTAAAGTGGGTAGAAGGGCTGTCCCCCAGCCCTGGAAAGGCTCATGTGGCAAAGTGGGAGTGAAGGATCTTTGTACATAGTTCCCCACCAGGAGGGGTCTTTTTTCCTGAAGCCCCCCCAAAACAGCAGAGGGGCATCTGGGGCATTTCTAGCCCTGACTGAGGTTCAAAGCACTGAAAACCTACAGGGCCCCTGCAGCCAACCCAGGCCCCCAGCCAGTGCCAGGCAGGCATGTGACCGCAAAGGCCGTTGCTGCCCCACGGTTTAAACGACAATCCCAGAAGGCTCTCCAATAGGCCGCTTGCAAGGGGGGCAGGAAAACCAGCAAAAGCATTTGTCCAGATCAGTACCTGCTCCAGGAGAGGCATATCTGGTCCCCAAACTGCATGCAACGTCCCCTTGGCTTCCCAGGGCCCAGAAGAAGGCCCCAGAAGGTAGTGTCTGTTCAGGGGCGAACAGGGACAGGAACCTCTTCCAGCTGGAGGAGGGCACACTGTATGCAGTGCGAGGGGCCTCACAGAGGCAGCGACGACAGCCAGGCTAGGCTGGGGGGCTCCTGAAGCTCAAGCCCGTGAACATGTTGGGTCAGCCGCTAGGCCAGTTAAGGGGCTGGGCAGGAGACCTGGGATGGTGGGGTGGTTTATTGCTTATCGGGGTAGGCAAAGCCAGGTAGTAGCCATGGGGGCAACCAGTGGAATCCTCAGCAGTACCCCTGAGAACTGGTTGACCAGTTCTGCTTGTACACCTCCTGTGATGGGGAGCTCACTATCTACCTAGACCATCTACATCATCTTGGAACCATCCTGTATGAGAGGAGACTCCTTCTTTATTCAGACCCAAGGTCTATCACTCCAAATTTCTCACCCATGAGTCAGTCCTACAGCCACAGAGTACAGCTTCCTCCTCCCCCTCTCCAGACCTTGTATTTGAAGACAACGGTCATGTCTGTTTCAGCTTTCTACTGGATCAGGAAAATATTCCCGTCTTTAATTTTGAGAAGGACTTCCAAGATACCCTTTAAAAGAACTGGACAATTCACACCACTATATCCTCAACCACACCGTGTATTAATATAATCTAACTTTCACCAGCTGAAAACTATGCAGGTGTGGTATGAACAGAGATCAGAACAGCAGGCAGTATCTGTGTGGAGCGTACTGTGGGCCGACTGTCTATTTTTGTGCTCTACAACCAGTAATGCAACTACCCTCCGACAACACACCATAAAGCAGGCGCCCCGCAGACTGACCCAAACACAGGAAAGTGAGGCAAGCCACTTGTCCAGTCACAAGCTAGTACCTGCGGCGTCCACAGGCCGAGGGCAGGCCCCCTGACCAGGATTCCCACCCAGGTAACTGCTGTCTGTCTGGATTCCAGACTCCCGGCCATGTTGTTTCCCCACTGTAAGGTTAAACACAGGTCTCATGCACTTCTTCTGAAAACTCTATCCTTGTTCCGTCATCCAACTGCGTCTAAGTATTTTTCTTACTATTAGAAGTCTGTCTACTATGACTATTACCTCCGCTAGAGATGTTGAAATACTTCTCCCAGTGGGACATCATTTTTTTTTTCTTTTTTAACCTTTGCTTGGCTAGAAGCGTTTAATTCTTATGAGCTTATTGTTGATTTTTTTTCACCTATGGCTTCTGAAAACTATGTCTATTTTAGAAAGTTCTTCTTCACTCCAAAACACATTTAGCATTCACTCTGCTCTCTCCTAGGTGCTTTGTTCCTATATATTACCTCTCACAAAATAAAAGTATAATAACATAAATGTATTAGCATGTCAATAAATAAAACATATCTACAAATATGATAAATACAAAATGTTCTTCAATCATTCTAGTATTCTCATATTTTTTAAGTTCTTTAATTTTGGGGGAACTTGTTTTTATATGTGGTAAGAGGCAAGAATATAACTTCATTTTTGCCATATGTATGACCATATGCTCCAATATCATATATTTGGACAACAATCTGAAATGCTTCTCCTTTGAAATACCATGTTTATCCGACACTAAATTCCCAATTTATATATCTAGTCAGAAGTTGATTAATGCTGTTTCAATAACTTGCATTTTTTTCTTAGGATTTTATTTATTTATTTGAGAGACAGTGAGCACAAGCAGGCAGAAGGGTAGAGGGAAAAGCAGGCTCCCTGCTCAATAGAGAGCCCCACAAAGGGTTCAATCCTGTGACCCTGGGATCATGACCTGAGCTGAAAGCAGATGCTTAACTTACTGAGCCACTCAGGTGCCCCAGAAAGGGTAAGTTTCTTTCTTTCTTTCTTTCTTTTTTTTTTTAAGATTTTATTTATTTATTTGACAGAGAGAGATCACAAGTAGGCAGAGAGGCAGGCAGAGAGAGAGAAGGAAGCAGGCTCCCCATGGAGCAGAGAGCCCAATGCGGGACTCAATCCCAGGACCCCGAGATCATGACCTGAGCCGAAGGCAGCGGCTTAACCCACTGAGCCACCCAGGCGCCCCGAAAGGGTAAGTTTCTTAAAAAAAACAAATTTAAAAAAAAAATCATTCTTACACATAACCTTGTCACCAGGTTGTCCTGCTGGGCTCTAAGGGATCCTGGACTAGCAGGCAGTGGCACAGGTCCAGCCAGGCTTCACGTCCTCCAGTGCCTCCCAAGATCGAAGCACCTGGCTTCTTCAGAGAACAACGGTGGCCATGGTGGGGTGGGGAGGTTTCCACTGATGCTCCCGCCCATCACATTCCAAGTGTGGTACCGCCTGGACATCCGTGTCCTCACGGTTCTTCCTGTCATCTTTCACCAAGTCAGGGCTGGCCCAGCTTCATGTTCCCATGTCCTGAGTTGATGCTTCATCACTTGGGGCCTGCCCACTTGTTCACACCAGTTGTGAATTACAGAGCCACTTCCCCCAGCTTTGTCCAGATCACCAGGAAAGACGTCAGAGAGAACAGACCCACCAGGAATTTGCTTCAGGGCAACATCGGTTCATAGACAGGAGCCTTTATGGCAAGGTCCTTCCACCAGCGATGAAGGCAAACACACTCCCACGTCTGCCCACAGAGAAGCAGAAACCTTGCCAGGTGTCCGAGGTCTTGAGAGCACATCCTCCCAATCCAGCTTACTAACTTCAGCAGTGGACCCTGCTGTGCGTCACATAGCGCTCCGTGGGCACCCGAGCGCCCTTGCTCCCTCTTGGCAGCCACACTCCACCAGGCATGACAGGTTTCCAATAGGAAGAGGGGCATGTCGTCTGCTGTCCAAATTGTGGCTGCAGGTGGGAGGGGGATGCTGTTAAATTCTCACTTTGAGAGCTGCACGTGCCCTGAGCAGATCAAGATGGTCACCACCCTCCAGGGGCCTGCCAGCACCCCCAGAGCCTGGGCGGAGACTGTAAGCACCGCAAGTGCCCACACCAATGACCTGGCACAGAGTCCTGCACACACCAGCTGGTGTCGTCCTGTAGAATACTGGCCTTGATGGAGGTTTTGGTGGGGAAACCTAACTGCTCTATCGTGGTGACAGCAGCATCACAGAGCTGTTCCTGAGACCTGCACGGAGACGTAAGAGAACCACAGAGGCCAGCACAGGCGCTGGGAGGTCCGGTGTGCTGGCCCCACTGCTCCACCCCTCCCGACAGGCTGGCAGGAGGCACTGGGGTCTCAGGAAAAAGCAGCAGGCGCTGGGACCACAGGTGTTTACAGAGCCCCACCACCTCCCCACCCACCTCACTGGGCCCAGCTTCCTTATGGTTCATGGACTGCACTGTCTGAACCCCGTTTTCTTACCAGGATGACCACTTGCCTGGTTTAAGAAGCTGATCATCAATCTAGAACTCAGCTCTAAATACGGCTTAAAAAGGTTACAGTTTAAAAACCATTCACATTTCCCTTCTCTAGCCAAATTAAAAAAAAAAAAAAAAAAAAAAAAGTCCTTCCCAATCTTCCTTCATGAAAACCCCCAAAACAAGCAAACAGGGCCTCACTTCTGCTCCACTGCAAGGCTGGTAAAACTACACTTACCAAGACACCTTTTGGGAAAATAGAAAAGGTTTATATAAAGTGCATCATGAGACCGTTCAACTCAGAGCCCGAGGGTAGCACACAAGTCCTCTCTGGTCCTGACGGGACACTCCCGCCTCCCACCTCCTGCCCTCGAGGCTGTGGCTGGCTCCTGGGGAGGCATCGCTGGGTACGCATGGAAGATCCTGGAGCTGGGCACACTCTCGCAGCGGGCACGCCGACACATGGTCTTGTGCATGGCCTCCACTGAAGCCGATGCTCGTGGAAACTCCTGCAGCTGGTCATGCCAAGCCTGTGACCATGGACATCTGCATGTTTGCACACAGGTTGGTCTAGCCCTGCTGCCCTTGATCCACTCGTGTGCCCTGACCCTGCGCGCCAAGAGCAGATAGACGCAGTCAGCTCGGCACAGCGCAGACAAGGAAGGCAAGCACCTCTGAGGCGCCTGTCGGGACGCAGGGTGGGACTCCAGACCACCCAACATCCCAAACACACTCCATGTCACTGAGTGACATCATCTCTCGTCACCAACCTGTCACCAGTATTTGTTTAAATTGCTTATTGAAAAGAAAAATAAGCATGACTATCAAAGCAGAAAGTTCACATTTTAGTCCTGAATTTTTTCCCCAAAGGTTTACACGTTTTTCTTTGAATATAAATTAATGTCAGCTCTACTTTTAGATTAAAGTTCCGCAGTGAGATCCCATACTTTCTGGAAAGGTCCAAGCCAAAGTAGAGCTAAAGGCTTAATAACCCCTTTGCATACTTTCTCAAAGTAACAGATAATATCAGGACTAAATGTGTCTCTGATACCATAATCATCACAGAGACTGTCTAAAACTTCATGAGTGACCTTGAAATTTCTGACAAATGCTTATCAGTCTTATAAAGCTTTAATTTATACAGAACATGGATAAGTGTCATGATAGGAATGAAAAGATAAATTTCCCTGAACTTTCTTCACAAGAAAAATAAAATATACATGTGAAAATACAAAAATCCAAATGCTTATATTTTCTCTAGCTGTGAACTGAATTGTGCAACCCATACACTTATAGAAAAAATATGTGACTGTTTTTAATGATTTATGTGTAAAATAAAAATAAATTTTATGATACAATTCGATAAACTACTTCATACAAAATTTTACTCACATAAAATGTATGCAATTTTTTTTTGCAGTGCAAAAATCCTATTCGTATGTACAAATTCATAAAAGGCAAACACATCTTGAAGCAAAACAGTCCATTTAGGGTTATGTCTAAGTCATTCAAATCCGAAGGAGAGAGACAAGTACATGGGGGACTTGTTAACGGACACCCTCACGCCTCCAATAATGCATTTAGTACAATCTGATCAGTTTTACAGTGCAGCGTAGAAATGACCAAGTGACCAATGTGTCAAAACAGCAGAGTTTTATAATCTGATCTTAAACTGATTCAGCTTGGTAAAATCACATAACCACCTCAGAAAAGGATTTCTTTTGGAAATGACAGTAAGGAAACCTAATCTGTGCATTTGTGCTAAGACTTAAAGAAGAAGAACTTTCTCAGGCAATTCTAACATTTAAATGGCACTGCATGGTTCACACCGTATGTGTCTAGAAATAATAGCATCAGGACCCAGACCATATGAACCGTATGCCTCCAAACACTGGAATCCTTTATATACAAACTTCAGACTTTTTTTAGTATTTACAATTATCAAATGTGAGTGAAAAACTTAATATAAACCACATTCTAAAAAAAGTTGCTTTACAAAATAATTTCCCCCAAAATGGTAACATCAAAAAAATGTTGTAAATTGGTGTGTCCCCTGAAGTATTCCTTCAGCTGTTTGCCTCGAGCTACAGGCCTCTCTAGAAAGCACATCTACAGGAAGGACCAGGAAAGACACCGAGGCCACGGGCCCAGGCAAGTACAGGCCCAGAGCAGCTCACTGCTACCTACGTGGGGAAAATCCTGGGGCCGAATGTCCATGAAGGACATACTGAAATCTCCTAAATATATGAACTTTAAGGCTGCAAACACAAGCAAGAGGCCATAGGGACGAATGAGAAAATGACAAAAAGGTATACACAGATGCAAAGAGCTTTAAGAAAAAAAACTCAGGTGTATCTTGTAAAGATAGAGACTGAAATGAACCCTTTCCAAGGGGAAATGAACTCAAAACAGAGCGGACTCATGGTCAGGCCCCATTTCTGTTTGTAAGTGCCGTCAGAAGGCAGCCGCCCTTCACTCTACTCCCTTCAGGTTCCTGTCACCAGCCCTAAAACCTGAAACCGAGGACAC
Organism: Mustela lutreola; assembly: GCF_030435805.1. Taxonomy (NCBI): domain Eukaryota; kingdom Metazoa; phylum Chordata; class Mammalia; order Carnivora; family Mustelidae; genus Mustela; species Mustela lutreola. The sequence goes on from NC_081292.1 coordinate 166,687,988, forward strand.
AGCTTCCTCGCGTGCCACCTCCACTCACCTGCTGGCGACTTCTGGCATGGCCCTGAGCACGACTGGCCGCGCAGAGACGCAGAGAACACGTCCGCACGGCAGGCAACACCCCCACTGGAGGAAGGGGACAGAACATGGCCCTCAACACACGGATGTGCCTGCGTTTTCAGAGCTCTGCACCTTGGAGGGAGGACACGGAAAGCTTCATTTTCTCAGAAAACTGAACTGAGAGAGTGGTGACGTTCTATCTTCCTTTTTATTTTCAGACTGAGGAGGACTTCCAGCTTTGGAAACATGTGAGCTTCACCTTCTTGAGCTCAGGTTGATGCTGTAGACCATTTTCTGAATCTTCTCCTCGTTCTTCAGGATGTTGGCCTTCACGGCACAGATCTTGTCCTGCTGGTCTTTGATCAGCTGCTCCAGCTCAGCCAGCTCGGCCTTCAGGGGCTCAACCGCACCATCTGTGATGCTGGTGGGACACAACACAGGGGCTCGTGAGCGCCGGGCTCAGCTTAGAGCTGTTTTTTATTTTGATTTCTTTAAAGATTTTATTTATTCAGTGAGAGAGAGAGAGAGAATAAAAGGGGAGAATGTCAGAAGGAGAAGCAGACTCCCCACGGAGCCGGAAGCCTGATGCGGGACTCAATCCTAGGACTCCAAGATCATGACCTGAGCTGAAGGCAGACGCTCAACCAACTGAGCTATCCAGGCACCCTAGAGCGGCTTCTTGATTGAAACAATCAAAGATGACAAAAGTTAAGTTATTCACAGCATCCAAAGAAAAAGGGTAAAAATATAAACACACTCAGATAAGAATATAAAGGGATGAGGTCCTCACACCTGGGAAAAACACTATTTTACCCTCCCACAGCCAAATGTAAAGTCAAACATGCCAATCTACTAAGCGGCATTCTCTTTCTAAAGCCTCACGTCACATACAGCAGAGAGCCCTGGGACAGCAGGGAGGGGAGCAGCGCGGCTACCAACAAGGGCCATGGCCCCGGCAGCCCAACATGAACCCCACCTTCCCCCAAGCAGGTTCGTCCAACCACCAGGGCTTCCCTACCCAGGCCCCTCCAATTCACAAGTTCCAGGCATGAGGCCTCTCAGTGCCGGGTTACCTGCCAGGAAAAACCTAGAACATATTTGGGAAAGCAAAGATCAAACTGGCCTCTCCTTTAGTTTTTTTAAATATGTAAATACAAAATAAGTACAAAAATGAGTGATGGGGACACCTGGATGGCTTAGTCAGTTGAACATCTGCCTTCGGCTCAGGTCATGGTCTCAGGGTTCTGGGATCGAGCCCCGAGTCAGGCTCCCTGCTCGGAGAGAAGTCTGCATCTCACTTTCCCTCTGTCCTTCCCCCTGCTCTCTCTCTCTAATTAATAAAAATCTTTAAAAAGACTCTATATAAAAAACAAACAAAACAAACGAAGAGTGACGATTTCCAACCATTCTACCACAAAGCAAACTCAGGTTCTTTCAGGAAGAAGCATCTGCATGCTACCTCTTAGACCTAAAATCAGCTGTAGGAAGGGCCGACAAATCACCATGCTGGGCTCGGCACCAAAAAGTTCTTGGAGATTTCCTAACTCTTCTAATGCTGGACATTTAAACTTTTAAGGGCTTTTTAGGAGTAAGCAGACTGATAATAAAGACAGCAGCTTTCTTATCACACAGCATTTTATCGCCGGGCTTGCAGACGAGCACTGGGTCCACTCAGGTCGTTTCTGGACAACAACATGTAATAAAGTGTCATGCATTCCAGATTCCCTGATTATAAACATAGAACATCAAACATTTCCCTAAAATAAATATCTTTTTAGTAGCCATTATATTTCCTTTATAGTAGCAATTTCAGAATGGGCTCACCAGCATTTATTTCTTTTCAGAGTAAAAAATTAAAATACTTTCGAAGTACAAACAGTTACCAAACTTTGGGGATTTTGGTAAGACACATAAAACAATAATTCCCATACTGCAAAGTTCCCCGTATTGTTTACTGCCTGTACCACTTGTGTGTGAACGTTAACGCCATAACTCCTCAAGGCTGCAAAGGTGTGCCCTGTGCCATACAAATGCAGAAGGAAAACACTTCCTTGGGGTGGGGGGTGGATAGAGGGGTAGGGAGATTCCTTGGGAGGCATCCCCCTGGGCTCCCTGAGCCTCCACCCCCACCCACCTCTGCTTCTTCTGCACAGCCTTGCCCCTGGTCCCCCACCAACCTATGTTCCTTCTGCAGCCCCCCAACCCTGGGTCCCAACTCTGCTCCTTCCGCAGCAAACCCCCCACCCCCAGCCCCTCCACCCTGCTCCTTCTGCAACACCATCCCGGCCCCCGGGCCCCCATGACCTCTGCTCCTTCTGCAGCATCCACCCTGCCCCCAGCCCCCACCCACCTCTGCTCCTTTTGCAGGGCCTCAGCATGCTGCTTGTTCTCGCTATGCCACAGCTGCAGCTCATTCTGCATGGCGTCCACATCCTCCTGGATGTAGTCCATGATCTTCCCCAGGGGGAGTGCACTCTTGCACAGGGTCTGGATGGACACGCGCAGCTTCTCGATCTCCTTGGAAACTATGTCCTTCTCCTTCTTCCACGCAGCCTCAAAGACAAGCGACTTCTCCTACAGTCAGTGGGAAAAGGGGCAGAGAAGGAAGCATCCTCACTCCTGAGGCAGGTTGGGGACCTGCTGAGGGTAGAGAGCCATGGGAGCTGGGACCACACTGGCTCGAGCCAGCAGCAGCCCCGAGGTACCAAGCGCGGTTCGGGGACTGACACTGTGCCCAGTGACGGTCCATCCCTTTTCTTCTCAGAGGTACAGGGGGTCTTCACCTGGAAGGCTGTAAGAGTGGCACAGTTCTATGTAGTAGATTTCTTTCCCAACTGGCCAGAAGCTTACTGTAGTTACAGTTACCAGAACTGAGGGACGCTGATGATTTTCCCAGACAGACTGGCAGAAAGCGGCCCTGACTCCCTGCGTCTCAGTCCTTGCATGGGCCTCCTTTCCATCTCAAAGGACTCTGCAACCCATCTCCCCAAGAAAGGGGGAAAGGAACCCTTCAGAGAGGAGGAAAACTACTGGTCTGGGAATGAAGGGACGGGAGGTTTGCAAAGGAGGACATGGTGGACAGCACCAAGCCGGGCAGCGGGCCCGCTGAGTAAGAAGGGCTGGACAGAGCAGGCTGGTCATGGGGCCCAGGTGGCCTGGTGCCCTCGGTGGGAACCACAGGTGTGGGGGCCAGAGGGGTGCAGCAAAAGAGACAGCAGCAACTGAGAACTTCATTCAGTTCTGGCCAGGAATTCTCTTCATGGGAGCTTTTATCACAGGCCTCTCTGAATTTCAGAAGCTGATGCAAGTTGGTGAGAAGCAATGAATGGTTTGGCTTCTTGAAAAACCTTTCCTAGGAGATGGACATCATCTAGGAAGCCCTCCCTGGATGCTCCCACTCCATCGGGCTGGCTAAGGTGTCACTGCCTCACCCACTCACAGTTTGAGTCGGCCTCTGATAATTCAAGTATAACTAATGAACTGGTTTTATTAAGTGACACAACCATCTGCGTTACTGTAACGCCAGCCTCAGGCTGCAGGCTCCAGGCGGGCAGGAGCCCCTGCCTGTATCCCCCCACAAGAGGTTCTCCTTAGATACGTTGCAGATGAACAAATGGAGTGACTGACTAACCCACCTGCCAAGAGGCCAGCTCCCCTGCCTCCCAGGCTTCAGCAAGCAGGCAGATAGCCCTCACCTAATGCCTGGCACACACAAACTGTTCAATAAACAGGGGGAGCAATGAACAGTAAAATTCATAAACCCGTCAGTTCAGCAAGGTAGCAGGAGACAAGATAAAACATACAAGTATCAGTTATATTCCTACGTACTGTCAACACATGGACACTGAAATTAAAAATAGTGTCATTCACAACTGTATATGTAAACAAAAGAGAGAAATGCCTAGGTGACTTGTGTACTGAAAATTACATAATGTGGATGAAAGAAATCAAAGTAGACCTAAATAAATGGAAAGACATACCATGTTCCTCAACTGAACAATTCAAATACTGTAAAGATGTCAATTCTCCCCCAGTTGATATACAAGTTTAACAAAATTCCTATCAAAATCCAAACCAAACTTTTTGGAAATATAGATAAGATTATCCTAAAATTTATATGGGAAGGCAAAGGAACTAGAATAGCTAGAACATTTGTTTTAGAAAAGAACAGAGGGAGGAATCAGTCCATCCGATTTTGGGATTTTATAGTTACAGCAATCAAAACTGTGTGGTACTGGCAGGACAGACACACAGATCAATGGAACAGAATGAAGAATCTAGAAAAAGACCCTCCCAAACATACCCAACAGGTTTGTGTTTTTTTTAAAAATTGGTATTTATTTGAAAGAGACACAGAGCATGTGCAGAGCATGGGACAGAGGGAAAAGGAGAGGGACAAGGAGAGTCCACCCCGAGCAGGGAGCCCAATGTGGGGCTCGGTCTTGGACCCCAAGATGATGACCTGAGCCAAAGTCAGCCACTTAACTGGGTGAGCCTCCCAGGTGCCCCTGCCCAGCTGATTTTTGACAAAAGTATAAAAAGCAATTCAATGAAGGAAACAGAGTCTTTAAATATGTGGTACTAGAACAACTGGAGATCCACAGGGCAAAAGGAACCTTGACCTCAGTCTCCTATCTTACACAAAAATTAACTCAAAATGGATCACTGACTTAAATATAAAATGTAAAACTACAAAACTTTTAGGAAAAAAACTAGAGGAAAATCTTTGGAATTTAGGGCCAGAGAGTTCTCACACTGTCCCCAAAAAGCATGATTCATTAAAGGAACAATTGATAAAGTACACTCTGTCACAACTAAAAATTTTTGTTGTGCAGAAGATCCTACTGAGAGGTTGAAAGACAAATTAGAGAGTGAAAGTACATATTTTCAAACCAAGTATCTGACAAAGGACTAGTATCTAAATTTGTAAACTCTCAAAACTCGTCAGCAAAAAGCAAACACTCCAATTAGACGAACAAAAGACACAGATCCTGCATCAAAGGGGATACATGATGGCCAATAAACACATGAAAAGAGGGTCAAAGTCATTACTTATCAGGGCAATTCAAAATAAAGCCACAATGAGATATCACTGCCAGGATGGCTTTAAAAAAAAGGGGGGGGGGCACCTGGGTGGCTCAGTGGGTTAAAGCCTCTGCCTTCGTCTCAGGTCATGATCCCAGGGTCCTGGGATCGAGTCCCGCATCAGGCTCTCTGCTCAGCAGGGAGCGAGCCTGCTTCCTCCTCTCTCTCTGCCTGCCTCTCTGCCTACTTGTGATCTCTGTCAAACAAATAAATAAAATCTTTAAAAAAAAAAAAAAAAGGTGACGTCACATGCTGGTAAGGATGCAGAGAAACACGATTACTCATACCCGGCTGGTACGAGTGTAAGGTGATACAGCTCCTATGGAAAAGAGTTCAGCCGTTTCTTTAAAAACTAATATGCAATTAGCATCTGACCTCACAACCCTCCTCCTGGACACTTAGCCCAGAGGAATGAGAAGTCACGTTCACACACTGCCTGTGCGTGAACGTTTATGAAGCTGTACTCAGAGCAGCCCCAAACTGGAAAAAACCCAGATGCCCTTCAGCAGGTGAACAGTTAAATGATCTGTGCTCCACTCACACACCGGAATCTGCCTGGCAATAAAAGGGGACAAGCTGCTGAGTCACGCAACCTCCTGGACAGCTCTCCAGACAGTTACACTGAACGAAAGCAGCCAATCTCCAAAGACGTGCTCTGTGATGCATCTGCAGAACCTTCTTGAAATGACGGTATTACAAAAACAGAGAACAGTTACTGCTTGCCAAGGGTTAAGGAGGGGTGAGGTGGGAGGGAGGGAGGAGGTGCGGTTATAGAGGGCAAGAAGGACACTTGTGGTGATGGAGCTGTTGTGTATCCCGACTGTGTCAAGTCAGTAGCCTGGGGCTGACGCTGTACTGTGGCTTTAAAAGATGCTGCTGGTGGGGAAAACAGAGTACGTGGGAAATCCCCATCATGTCTTGCAACTGCACATGAACCTACAGTTACCTCAAGATATGTTCAGCTGAAGAAGAGTTAGTGGCCATAGAAATGCCTTTAAATTAAAATGCTAGATGACTAACATGAATTCCAGACAATAAAAAATGATTTCTCAAGGAAAAAAGTGTTGTCTTTACACAGATTAGTAAATCTCTCTATAATTTAGTTGAACACTTTATTTTTTTTTTTAAGATTTTATTTATTTATTTGACAGACAGAGATTACAAATAGGCAGAGAGGCAGGCAGAGAGAGAGGAGGAAGCAGGTTCCCTGCTGAGCAGAGAGCCCGATGTGGGGCTCGATCCCAGGACTCTGAGATCATGACCTGAGCCAAAGGCAGAGGCTTTAACCCACTGAGCCACCCAGGCGCCCCTAGTTGAACACTTTAAAATTCTAAAACCCATTCAAGGGCCCTGGGCAGCTCCGTCAATTGAGCATCCGACTCTGGATTTCAGCTCCAAGTCATGGGATCGAGTCCCGCATCAGGCTCCATGCTCAGTGCAGAGCGTGCTTGAGGTTCTTTCTCTCCCTCTGCCCCCGCCACCCCGGCCCTCACGCTCTCTAATAAATAAATAAACCTTTAAAAAATAAATACATGCAGTTCTACTAAAAGCTGTTCACAATGCTTATTAAGTAGTTCCTATGTGTTTGGCCTTTTTGTGTTGAGTCTGATACAGAACAGATTGGGGCATGGAACTTAGGATGGGAGACAAAATCACGAAAAAGTCCAGCAAAACTGGTGAGTTATAAGGCAGACCATGACACGGAGGGTTTAAGCAGCGTAGCTCCTGCCTATCCCAGGTCACCTGGTCAAACCCCCTCAGAGTTCTGTGTCACAGCACCAAGCAGACTTGGGAATACTAGCCTTAAATTTATAACTTTGTTTTTAAGGGATTAAGAATTCAAAACAAAATGCATTTGGGCTAGGGTTATGGCAGTCAGGAAAGACTTTTATTATTGCTGCAAACAAAAAGCCACAAAACACCAAAACTCTGGTGTTTAAAAAAATACATTCACTTAAATGAACGTGGCAGGGTGGAGTGGATAAGTCAACGATTGTTTGCTTTAAGAGCACACCTCTCTGACGATAGGCTGATTTATATGCAGCTCGTACAGCTCTATCAGCAAATTTCCAGGCCAACATAACCATTATAAACCCTTGGTTTATAGACTTTCAATACGTATAGTAAAATATGAGAATCTACTACCATATTCACCACCCAGGAATGAGTCATATGAAATATGCTTAATTTCTGGAAACAGAAAAGGAAAAATAATGAAACTACATCATTCCACAAAGTGGGACCCACAACAGCCTGCAGCACAGGAGGACTCTGGGGAAATGAGGTGTGGGCTCCGGGACACATGCTCAGCAGGTGCGAAGCTGGCTTCACTGCCTCCTGACTTTACGGCCCTGGGAGCCTGACCTGACCTCTCTGTACCTCGGGTTCATCCTAATAAAATGGAAATCATAATATTTATCCTGCAGGTTGAGATTAAATGGGATTAATATAAAACAAGCAGCTCAGTGTTTCGCACATAGTAAACCCTCAGTAAACATTAACTGTTACCCAACACAGGAACCGGGGCGCAAACCCCGCAGGGGGCCGCAGGCGCGCTCATCCCTCAGTGCCAGGACGTGGCTCCCTTCCCGCGAGCTATCTCACGGGCAACAAACCGCTCCAGGTCGGGCACATTCAGAGAACACGCTCATACCGTGTCAACACCAACCAGAAGCCGTTATGTCCTGCTTCAGAGAGTTCTGCCACCAAAAACACCCCCTGCCTGCTCACTGCCACGCCCCCTTCCCCAGCTGCACTTCACAAACACAGATACCCCAATCCCATGAAACTCAACCTCAAGACCCCTTTCTGGAAGACCTGGACCTCGGCTCTGAGCCGGGCACAACCCACTGCACCCCTGCCACGGCCCCCCTTCCCACGGGGGACGCACATAGGGGAGGCAGCAGAGCATGTCTCCTGGGGCAGGCAGCGTAACCCCTACCTGCCTGACCCCTTCTCTGGTGCAGGCTTCGTACTATGGACTACGTAACCCCAGCGTAACCCCTACCTGCCTAACCCCTTGTCTGGTGCAGGCTGCTGACTATGGACTCAGCTGCTCTCTGGCCAGACGACCTCTGACAAAGTGTATTCCAGAGGCTCGCTGGCCACTTACACCTGTGCTTTAGACAAAGTGACTTTCCAAGAATTGTCAGGGGACCAGTTACTTCTGGGACTTAATAGGATTTGCATTGAACACACACATGTCCCCAGGAATGTGAGAATTGGTGTTTACGGTGAGTTTTAAGTTTACACTGATTTATTCTAAGTCATTTAAATAAAAATATGAGCTAAAAAACTTGTTTCTTTTAAGTTCCGTCGCAGTGCTTCATGAGAAGAAAGTATTATTTTTAAGATCACGCCTTACAAGCCCAGCCCTCTGACCCTGCCAGGAAGTCTCCCGGAAGCAGGCTCTGGGAACAAGCAAAGGGCCATAGATCCAAGAGGTCACACCCCTGAGCAGAACTCTACCCCACACTCAGCAAACCCAATAAACAAAGGCCTGATTAATGCAGGAGCAGGGAGGGAACCATAAATCACAGAGCGTGAGTATTTGCTTTAAGTAACATACGCTCCCATGACCTCAGGAACTGATTTATATACAGCCTGCCAAAAGTTCATTTTCCTTACAAACTGAGGAATGCCTCTATCCAAGTTACAAGAGAAACGCAGAGACTGACAGCGTAACCATTCTGAGTGTCTCGCTCATCCAGAAATATTCGCTCACCCAACTATGTCAACCAAACACGCGTCTCTCATGTGGGTCAGACCAGATCCCTTAGCGCATGGTAAAATAAAATAGTCTGCCCTCAAGTACTCCAACCCTTCTGCGCTCACACAGAAAAGCACGTAAAATATAAATGTGTAGGACAAGATGATAAAGCGACCCTGGCAACCTCTGCCTCGATCAAGAAAGCCAACTTGGCCAGGGTCCCGAAAGCCCGAGGCCGCCACCACACTGCCCGCCATGTGCTTGAGCAGCTGGTCTGCTGGGCTCACCATGTGCCTGGCTCACCCGTACGGCATGGACAGAACCACAAAGCGCACAGCCACATGCATCTATCTGCCTCTTCTGCTCAAGCATGTGTATGCCGCTGGAATTTCGTAACAAGAACACACCGTGACTTGTTTACCCACTCTGCTGCTGGACATCAGGTGATTCAGGGTCTGGGGCTACTGCAACAGCTGCCCAGAGAAAGTGAGTATTCTGAGCAGTGAAGTTGTCAGTGACAATAAAAACAAAACAAAACAAAAAAACAAACAAAAAACCCCAGCTACGACAGTGGTTGGGAGGCACAACTGTGAAGAAGCTTCCCTCTGTCCCAGCATACACAAGTGCAGGACTCCGGGGACACACGTGAGCAGTGGCACTGTGGCCAAAGGCTACATCTCCAACTCCATAACACAGTATCAAACGATTTTCCAAAACGGTTGTACCAGTGACGTCAAATAGTTTTCATGCACCAGTATTTAGTTTCTGTGCATAAAATACAACAAGAGCGACTCCTGTGGCATCACCACAATCCGACAGTGGCCGGCAGAGGAGCCACAGGATCAGTACACAGGCAGCAGAGGGGGACCAGCTACGACACAGAACCTTCCACAGGAGACATGGATCGCCTATGCGCCTCCAGACCAGCGTACAGGTGCAAGCAGGACAGTCAGCATGCATGCCTATAGAGGGAACATGGTGTGAGGGCCGCCCGGTCCTGGGGAACATCCCACCTCTGCCACTGATGGTCTGCATCAGACAAAGGAACTCCGAGCCCTGGAGACCGGGATGGGGCTCAGCTAAACAATCACCGTGGGCAGAGCGATGTTTACCTCTCCTTCATCCTATGGAGTCGGCAGAAATGGCAACTGCTGGGACAACTGTCCACAGCTAAAAACTGGCTGGCAAGCTTCCACAGGAGGAAAAACGTGTGCCAGGCACCTCCAAGCATGTGGCACAGGGTGGAAGGCGGCCCCATGCTCTCTCCCTGCACAGACAGGAGGGTCTCTGGAGAGGAAGGGGTGGGAAGCGCAAGAAAGGTGGCTTAGCCAGCATCCACTGGGGTCACTGGGGCCACAGCCGAAGCTCCGTGCAGGCCAGAAAAGATGTCTCTTCAGACTGGCCTTCTGACTGCCCCGAAAATCCAAAGTAGTTTAAAATCCACCTTTGATAACATGGACAGTGGGTCAGACAGCCACTAATGGAGCCAGCAGGCAGCAGGGAAACATAGGACTCAAATTTTCAGCCCCAACAGCCCCTTCTCTATTTAAAGTCACAGAAGTGAAGAATGCAACCATACTGGCTTAAAACTGGTCCCTTCAAACATTTTTATGAAAGCCTATTCTCACGTATTTATTCTCTCAGAGGAACTTTAGAATATTATTTGCCAAGGTCCAAAACATCCCCTGAATATTTATTGGAATTCCATTGAATTTATAAACTAAGTTGAGGAAAATCACATATCATATCGAGTTTCCCATCCAGAAACACTCTCTCGACTTTTTCCAGGCCCTTTAAATTTCTTGGTAAAATTCTGTGGCTTCTCAAAATAGTTGCTATAAATCTCCTATTAAACACGTGGCTCTGTAAGTCACGTTTTTGTTTTCAGTTCCGAGGGGGACTTTAAGCACAATATTTTGAATGGGCCATCACTGACGTGCCGGAGAAGTATGGACTTCTGAGTGTCTGTTTTGACACTCAGCAGCATACACATTTGTTTCAAACTATTAATCTTTCGGAGATCAACGCGGTCATCGTGGTATGACAGTGATCCCATGTCCCCCATGAAGACCTACGTGCCTCGTGTGGTTCTCCGCTGGCTGGAGCCCCCAGCAGAGCTGGCAGGACCCTTCCACAGCCTCCATCCCGCGCTTGCGGGGGAACACATGCAGCCACTCACTGCTGCCCAGGATGCTGACTGTCCAGGGGACGCGCTCCTCCATCCTCATTCACTGCACGTGTCCAGTCATACGAGAAGCTGAATCCTACATGTGCTGTTTATTCTTGAGAGAAAACGCAGCTCCCAGTGACCCGACTTGGTTCAAGAACAGCTTCTCAATTAAGCAGAGGAGAAGTAAGCCATGCCTGAAGGGTGCAGCAGCCACTGAGCTCTGTTTTTAGCTGAGAAGGCCGCGGTGGCAGGGTGACAGGCAGTGCTGACCATTGACGGAAACAGAACCATACTTGGCTAACAGATGCACATCTTCACTCCTAGGATACATTCTAGTTTACTATTAATTATATAATAAAATACACGCTTTAGGGGGAAAAAATCAGTGGAAAATCTGATCACAAAGGGCAGAGCAAGAGAAGAAAACGGTAAGATGGAATTAGCAAGTTCTTACCTATCATTAATCACTTGAAATACAAGTGGATTCAAATCTCCAATCAAAAGGCAGAGTTGCTGGACACCTAAAAAAGCATGACCCAGCTGTATGCTTAGGCAAGACTCCTTCTCGCTTTACAGACACACAAACTGGCTCAAAGAGATGGAAAAGGATATTCAGTGCACATGGAAACTGAGAGAGAGCAGCAGGGGCTCCACACATTACGCTGGCCAAAATGGACTTTCAGCCGAAAACTGAGATGAGAGGCAGGGAAGGTCATGTCGTTACCTGTGGATGGGGCTCCCCTCATCAAGAGGACAGGAGCGCTGGCAGCAGTCAGGACCAGCACTGCGCACCTGCACACACCACGCAAACACCGACAGAGGAGGAAGAGCGCGTCTGGACTCCCGCCGCCCTGACCGGAAGCTCTGTGCACTCAGAAGCCCCAGAGACACCACACACCCTCCTGAGTGCACACATGTGGTGAGAAACCCAGTGGCATTTTGCAAACAGGACAGCTGACTCCGGGGCTGCCCTCGGAAGACCAGCAGACCGGAAAGACTGGAATCGAGCCCTGGCTGGAGCTGAAATCCCATGCCGGCTGCGGTGTTCCCACGGAAGCACCCACCGCATGTCCATATGCAGCCCAAGCCTGAGTCCTGGATGTGCCCTTCTCGAGCTTCCATCCCACTGTGCACTGCCCTCGTCTCTCTAAAACTGTGTATTTGTCACGCAGGTTTCAGAGGCCCAGAGACCAGCAGGCGTGTGTAGGCATCCCTTCCACAGCGCTGCTGCCTGGGAAGCAGAGCAGAGTGCAGGGAGGACAGACGGCTCAGCGAGGAATCCATCCAGGTCCCCCGTCCCATTCACGGGAGCAAGCAGAAGCTGCTGTAACTGGCCTGCACTGGGGCTACTGGGCAGGGCAACAGTGCACACTTCCTACTGGTTGGGAATACACCCCAAGATCTGCCTCAACTGCCCAGCTTCCCCTCAAATGAGCTGCGTCCACGGGGCACTGCCACCACCCAGGGACCCAGGTTGGGACAGGCTCTTTCTTCCCCCAGTCTTCCAAGAGGTTCAAAGGATCAGCCTTTATGCACAGGAACCAAAGGACAAGGTAGGAAGCCTCCCATCTTACTCTTCCAGGGTCAGCAACCAACCGGACCAGAAGTTCTGGTTCCCAGCTATGCATCAGAATCACCCAGGGAACTTTCTAAAATACCAAGGCCAGGACCCTGCCCAAAGATGGATGTCCTGGGTCTGAGAAGGGGCCCTGGCTCCAGTGTTTCATAAAAACTCTGCACGGTTCTAACATACCAGCAGCTCTAAGCAGGTGCGCCTTCAAGTAGCTTTCAAAGGACAAAAGATTCTAAAGTTCACTCTCTTTACATTTTTTTAAAAGATTTTATTTATTTATTTGACAAACAGAAATCACAAGTAGGCAGAGAGGCAGGCAGAGAGAGAAGGTGGGGGGAAGCAGGCTCTGCACTGAGCAAAGAGCCCGATGCGGGGCTCGATCCCAGGACCCTTGGATCATGACCTGAGCCTCAGGCAGAGACTTTAACCCACTGAGCCACCCAGGCACCCCTCGCTTTACATTTCATAACCATTTCTCTGCTACGGGCAATGACAGCAAAAGAATCTAAGTTTTAAAATATACTTTACTCTGTGCCCCCTCTCCCAGCCCTGCCACTAATGCTCTCTCTCAAATAAAAAATTTTTTTCTAAGATTTTATTTACTTGACAGAGACAGACACAGTGAGAGAGGAAACACAAGCAGGAGGAGTGGAGGGAGAAGAAGGCTCCCCGCTTAGCAGGGAGCCCAATGTGGGGCTCGATCCCAGGACCCCAGGATCATGACCTGAGCCGAAGAAAGACGCTTAACGACTGAGCCACCCAGGCACCCCAAACAAATAAAATTTAAAAAAAAAAAATACACTTTATTTCCCTTTTCACTATCATCTCTGGAAACAACATTAGGATTATTAAATTATTTTGCTTTTTATTTCCATGCCTTTATGAACTAACTGGATTTACTACTTTAAATGTCCTGCTAAAATATTCATTATTTTTTACCAAAGCTATAGCTACAACCTTTCTTCTAATTCTGTTTCATTTTATTTTTACATATTTAGCCTCCTAAATTCTCTAAAAATACCAGACAAAATAATCACACCCAAATTAACCATCAATCCTACAAGGCAGTTTCTGGGCAACGTGAAACCCACCTTCTGGTTGGCATGTGAACTGAAAAAGAGATGCTCAAACCTGTCGTAAAAGTCAGGATGTCAAAGCCTTCCAACGAAAATACATTCCACAGAATGATGACTAGAAGGCATGACTCCAAAGACTGGAAGAGCAGAGGAAAATTCAAAACTAGGACAGTCAGATCCCAATACCTTGCAAGCGGTGGGGCCAAGATGGCAATGATGCGTTGCAAATAGTGTTCTGACCTGATGCAGATACGGGGCTGAGCTTTCACTAAACTTGTGCTCACCATACCTCAGTTAATCCAAAACCACAACATTTCAGTGAGCAGTTGAGGTCAGGAAGAAAAGGAAGTAGGGTTGGAGCCTGGTGGGCAGTGGGGTGGAGGACTAATGAAGCTGGCCAGGGGCGGAGGCTCTCTGGAGAGGTGGCATATGAGCAGGGACATGCATGGTGACAGGAAGTCTCTGACTAAGCAAAATCAGAGTTTTCTCTGATGGGTCCTACTATGGTCCAGCAGGCCCAAGGGACCAGCAGCCCGCCTCCAGGTAACTCTGAACTGCCAGCACAAACAAGGGCAAGAAGACACGTGGCCCACAGGAAAACAGGCCTGTAATTCTGTACAAACACCTACTCTTCCCTACTGCCCACAGACAACCAAAGAGTAATCGGGGAAGAAACAAACTGCACAAGTCTGGGATCCTGCTGAGCCCCTGCCATGGGGTAAGGGTAGCTGGACCCACTGTTCATCTCATGGCTTCTGGGGTAAGGATGGGATGGGGACTGCACAAGGAGTCACATGAGAGCATGCTAGAGAAGGACCCTTCCAGGGCTCTAGGCCTCAGACCCATGTACCCTGCAGGCAAGAGTCAAGGAACCTGCGACAAGTCAGGAACAGCTGACCAGGGAAGCATGTGGGCTCCGAGCTCCCAGAATCTCAAGCCATGGAATGGGATGTGAGCTCCTGCTTCTGACCAGTGGCCCTGGGGAGACAAGCCCCCAGAGAGGAACAACTTCTTCCAAGAGGGAGCCCCAAGGCTCCCCAACTTCTGTGAACCAGGTCACTCCTCAGACTTCAACTGTTCTAGGACACAGGAAGTATTTTTATAAGAATTAACAACATAAAATTAACATAATCTTGATTCTAACACCTAACAACAACAGCACACACACAAAACAGGCTAATGTCAGTTGACCATGGACTTCTGTTTTAAAAGATTAGAAAGTTGGGGTGCCTGGCTGGTTCAGTTTGAAGAGCATATAACTCTTGATCTGGGTTTTAAGTTCGAGCCCCACAATGGATGTGCATATTATTGAAAAATAAATAAAATATAGGAATAAATAAATAAATATACTAGCAAACTGAATATGATTTTGCATCAGATAAATGATAGACCATGACCAAGCAAAGGTTACTTTAGGAATATAAGAATTGCTCGACATCAGGAATTCTATTAATATGCAATAATCTCAAAAGCTGCCAAGAAAATAATGTTTGATAACGTTGCACATCCATTTCTTTTCTTTTCTTTTTAAAGATTTCATTTATTTGACAGAGCAAATGCAAGCAGGGTGCAGTGGCAGAGGGATAGGGAGAGATGTGGCACTGGAATCGCGACCCAAGCCAAAGGCAGAAACATAGCTGAGTCCCCCAGGCACCCCCTGCACAGCCATTTCTGATTATCATCCTGCAACAGTGCCTGCATATGCAGGTGATGGATAAATCCTAACTTAGACCACACAGTAACTTGTAATCACAAAATAAGTTTATATAAGGCTAAAAAAAAAAAAAAGCCAAATAGACACCAGTAATGTAAGAGTCCAATTAAGAAATTAAAAGGACAACAGAATAAACACAAAGAAAGTAGAGGGAAATGAATAAAACAGGATAAATCAGTGAAAAGAATAAAAATACAAAAGAGAAGGCCAATGACGCCAAAAGCGGGTGGTTTAAAAAGACTGACAAATTTCTGTAAACACTGCTTCAAAAAAAAAGGAAGAAAAAGTACAAATTAGTAGTATTATTAATAAGAACAGAACAAAACAAAATGACAAATAAAGCACATGTTTAAAGAATTCTATCAAGAGCTTTTGCCGGAAACTTGAAAATTTAAAAAAGACAATGATGACCAAAACTGACTCAAGAGGAAAGAGAAAGCCTGAATCTTCCCCTAATGTAAAAATAACAGCCATGCCCTAAAAGTTCCCATCATGCTCAGATGGGTCTATACACAAGTCCACAAACTATTGAGAAACACACCATTCCATCATCTACCATCTCTTCTAGAAAAGACAGAAAGAGGGGCGCCTGGGTGGCTCAGTGGGTTAAGCCTCTGCCTTTGGCTCAGGTCATGGTCTCGGGGCCCTGGGATCGAGCCCTGCATCTGGCTCTCTGCTCAGCAGGGAGCCTGCTTCCCCTCTCTCTCTGCTGGCCTCTCTGCCTACTTATGATCTATATATCAAATAAATAAATAAAATTTTTTTAAAAAAAAGCTTCTTTAAAAAAAAAAAGAAGAAAAGAAAATAAGGAACTCTCCCCAGTTCACTCTCAACCTTGGCACTAATACAAGACAAGGATCATATCAGGAAAAGAAAATCGTGGGTCCAATTCATCCATGAATATAAATGGAAAAATTCTAATTAGCAAACAGAATCTACCAGTGGATGAAAAAGATAATAGAGTGTAACAACATTGGTTTCACCTCAGACACGATCGCTTAAAAGCTGTGTCATTTAGTGAATTAAAGAAGTATAATGGAATCATCTCAATGGAGAAAAAGCATTTCATAAAATTCAACACCCATTCATGATAAAGTCCCACAGTGGGGGAAAAAAAAAATCAAACTTTCTTAATCTATTTTATTAAGCGCTACAATAAGGATCATCAGAAAAGAGTAAATTCTAGAAGAAATGTCATTAAAAACCAGAAAGGCAGAAAGTGGTGCACTATGATTGTTACTAGCCCTCCGGGAGAGGAGTCCTGGAGGCCCCATGGGAGCGATCAGACAACAGTACAGAAGGCATGAGGCCTGGAGAGGAGGTACAGGGCCATGGAGACTTGGGGCGACAGGAACGAGGGCACAGCTCACGGGGAAGAACACAGACTCGGGCCAGGTGCCTGCGTTCACATCCCAGCTCTGGTGCTCACCAGTCCTGAGGCCCTAGACAAGTCCCTTCCCGTCCTGATCCCCCAGACAGGGGTGACAACAGTACCTGTATCTCGCTGTGTTCCGTGTTTGTATCCAGTGGCTACTACAACACAGAAAACACAAAAGAACCAACATATAGTTTTAAAACAATGGTTTGTCAAGGAAGTGGTTGTAAGTCAACAGCATTCCTCCTCACCAACAATTAGCAAAGAAATTTAAAACAGAGTATTTCCAGTACCAGAATAGCCTCTCGAGTGCCCACATACAAATCTAACAAACAGCAGACACAATCACTATAGAAACAAGCCACAAACGCTCACTGAGAGGCATTAAGAGCAAACACACGGAGAGATCATGGCTCGCCCACACTCTTCAGCTCCCCAAGAGAGTGCCCCCTGGCGCTCAATCAATAGCTGATAGCATTTCTACAGAAGTGGAAAGGACCAAGAATAAATAGCCAAATCACCCAAGACAAGGCCTGTTTACAAGCCGATCCGAGCAGCGTGGAATCAGGCAGTGCCAGTGGGACAGACACATACCACAGGCTGACCCGTGGCCTAGCTGTCTGTATATCCCATGAGTGCAGATCAGCTTTTACTAAACAAATAGCTGAAAACAATATTTAAAAGGTAGTGTTTTCTGGTCCATGAAAGTTCTATAAAATCTGCATTTTGGTATTCATAAAAAAAACAAATGATCGGCACCCGGCCACACTGGTTCACCGGGGGGGGGGGGGAGGGGGGTGTCTAGGGCCGCTCTGGAAAGCTGAATAGTGGTGACTGAGCACACATGGCTTGGAGCTAAAAACACGTGCTTTTGGACCCTTGCTAGAAAAGTCTGCTAACCTCTGGCATACAGAGTCCAGAAAGCACATGTAACCTCCACACACAGCAGAGCAACGTGGAAAGGAGGAAGAACTGGTTATTCATGTTAGAGGACAAATTGCACCTCGATCTCACAGAACACAGGAAAATCAGCTCCAGGTGGACTAAGGACGGAAAGGTCCAAACAAAGCTTTAAACATTTACAAAGAAAAAGTATCCTTCTGGCCTTAGGAGAAAGATTTTTTAACTAAGACACAAAAAAGCCCTGATCTTGAGAGTTAAGACTGAGAAATTTTAGTTACATTAAAGTTAAGACCTCAGTCCTCAAAAGACACTTCAAAGAAAGCAAATGGGAAAAGTTTTGGACAATGGTTTTAATGTGATTTTACCTCCCTTAACCCTCTGCCCCACCCACCGAGTCTTATGAGTTTTTTTTTTTTCCATAAAACCGATTTTTCAGAAACTGCTTTAGGGTTTTTGCGCTCAGTTCCATAGTGATAGTACGATCAACTCTTTTTGCTTAACCAGTTTTATTTACTACAAGTTTCTACTAGCTTCGTTAAAAACCAAGAGGTGAAATTAATTTCGTGACATTTAACTCAATACATATAAATTACTGTTTCAATATGCACTCAACATAAAAATTACTAATGAGACATCTTATATGCTTTTTTTTCCCTAAGTCTTCGGAATCCACTGCATATTTTATCCTCACCCTGTATTCAGTCTGGCCTGGCTGCTTTCCATGTGCTCAACTCCCAAGGGACGAGCAATGTCATGCTTGCTTTTCCTAGTTATCCAGGTAGGCTCTGTCATAGGCCATCCTCCCCCAAGAACCCCAAGAGCAGTACATTTTGAGCCCTGGAATTACCCCAATGCATCGTTCCTTATTTCTACATGTGTAATGCCAACTGGACTAAACAACAGGAACCCTGAGTCAACCTGTGCCTCCACAACAGGTTGTCTATTGTCCCCTCTTCCTTGAGTGTTTACAGCTAAAGAGCACAGGTACAAGCAAATCCGACTTTTGTTATTTTGAAAAAAACCCACGGTTTCTTGCAATATGTTCTTTCCTGGAACATGAAAGCCCCTTTAAGGGTGGACTCAAAGCAGGTTCCATTCTTGCTCTCTGTTAAAGTACCAAAGTGCCTCTAAAAAAAAAAAAAATCAGACTTCGTTTAACATCCCATTAATCTAGGTCAGGAAGCTTATCACTCGTATCACACTTCACTTTGCAATCTGTCTTGCTGTCCAAACTCCAATACCCCCACTGGGGCAGAGAGCCACACGGCAAGAGGGCTGTGCCTGCTCCCAGGGCCTGCGGTCAGGAGTCGCGTGTGAGCAGCTGAAGGCACTGGTCAGCAAGGGGCTCACTGAGGCTACATCACCCCTGCCACATCCTCTTCCCCTCCAGAAGCACCATGAGAACATCCGCCGACCTTCCAAATGCAGGTCTGTTTATTTCATTCTGCCAAGTGCTGCCTCATATTTGATCATTTGTTCCTTTCTGTCTCCCTCTGTCTCTTCTAACTTTTGTTCCAGGAGCTGAACTCATCTAGGCAACAAGTTAAAGAGAACTTACGTCTAGCACTGTGCTAGCCACGGGAGAGTCACAGGTCTCCCCGATGAAATTCCGTTCCAGAAGAGAGTCAGTGGCTGGTGTTTTCCTCCTGAACCACTCAGTCCTAAAGACTGTACACGGGCCAAGCACAGAAGCACCTGCACCAGGGTGGGGAGGGGGAGAGCCACGGGGCCCAGAGTAAGGACATCCATGTGGGCAAGGGGAGCAGCAGCCAGCACAGGGCAGAAGGAGTCCTAGACAGGCAAATGGCTACCCCAGGGGTGAGCAGGAGCCCACCCACGCGACAGGGTATGTTGGAGCCTGAGGTAGGTGAGGTGGGTGAAGAGGGCAGGCATGCGGGCCAGGGAAACAGCAACAACAGGAGACGGGGTTGGTTCACTAAGGCGATCTACCAGGACGATGACCATCATGCTCCCCATGAGTGGAGAAGGGAATTATCAATACAGAATGGGAGGAAATTAACATGATCCTGTGGTGTGTGCGAGCACGTGGACATGCGTGCGCACACACACACTTTTCCTGCAGCTCTGACCACCGGGAGGGCCCAAGAGCCGAATACCACACAGGGACAAGTGTGCCCAATAAGCATATCCTGCTTTTGAGACACCAACCTCCACTAAAGGGAGTCAGAAGAAATGGCTGGTTTCGGGCCTGGGGCAGGGCAAGGCAAGATGAGCCTAGAAAATCTCCGTGAGCCAAAAAGGAAGGGAGAACTCGAAGAACAACAGGGCAGACTGTAAGGACATAGACGCCAATCTGAAGGAGCCCCTGCAGGACAAATCTGGGGCAATCTGAGCACCAACACACAAGTCAGCGTGTCAGCCCCTGAGTAAGACTGGAAAGTGAGCCCACGATGACAGAAAGAGGCAACAAAACGGACAGCGAGTGAAGAGCAGGAGACTTACGCGTCCCAGAACATGCTAGTAATTACGAAGGGAAGCGGAGGCTGGAGATGGTGGAGAAGCCGGCAGAATCCACCCCCAACCCCACCGGTCACGGGACAAATGAAAACATGTGCCCGGTGACAGGGTGCAGGTGGAAGAGCTGTGGGTGACTGCAGCCCAAGAGGCTCACACAAACATGCCTCCCTGAGGGACCCTCTCCAAAACAGCCTGCGGTCTCCAAAGCTGGCAGGGTCAGGAGAGGGAAGGACAGACGATGGCTCCAGCCTGGGAGAGCCTACAGTGAGGCGAGCACCGTGCACCTGGACAGCAGCCATGGACCACGTCCCCATCCTCGTCTGACACAGAATGACCTGGTTTGCAGAAATCCCTCACTCAAGTGCTCAGCAGTGAGGTCAGCAATCTGTAGTCAAGTAGTGCAGGGTGGGGGGTGGGGGGCTTCTCCGTATCAGACACACAACCTCTCCGGCACGTGCCACCACCCTAGGCCCACGTGGCAGCAACTCACCCTGCGCTGGGGCAGGAGGACTCTGGCTGCCACCCACAGAATGGGCTGTGGGGAGGGCTGGCCTTCCCAAAACCAGAACTGTGGCGGGCGCTGTCGGCTGAACCCCAACTGAGCCAACAGGACCCTGGCAACACAGACCCCGCAAGGCGGATGGCACAACACGCTCCCTCTAGACCCTGAATGTAGTGGTCAGGCATCTCTGAAGTAGTTGAGAGCTCTCAACCTTTATAACTTTAAATATCTGACCTGCTTGCCTTCAGACGTTGTTTTTAACGTTGTATAAAACCATTAACTTTATTCAGTCTGTTTAGTTTTTCCTTTTACGGCATGAGTTTCTATCATTTTCCCCTGCAAATGAACTCTCTATAGTACTATAAAGCTTTCATAAGCTACCTGGAAACTTAATCAGTACCAAAAATACGAGTATTTAAAAATTACTCCTGAGTTTCAAAATCTAACCGAACTTACAGAATGCATCTTGTGGGTAACACGGAGTGTGCATATTACAGCGTAATTCAGACGTGTCCACACAGTGTGCTTTATTTACAATGTCTGAATAACTTCATATCTAAAATAAACACATTTCTGTTTTATTTTAATATCTTTTTTTTTCCTGTAAGGGACTGAAGAATATTCTGTGAAATTTGACAAACCCCTGACATAATGCAAGCTCCTGGCAAAGTGGCTGTCAGTCATGGCCTCGGGGACATGGCTTTTCAAGGGCTCTGTTAATTAGTAAAGGGGTCCCAGGTGGTGGGGAGGGCTCTTCGGCCAGAAAGAAAGGTTCAGAGAATTCCACCCAGAAACCTTGATAATGCTCCAATATGAAAGATCAAACATGCATCACTGCTACAAGCAGGAAATCAAAGTATTTTAACATCCAGAGCTTCAGTTTCCCATTACTGTAAAAAGACCCAGAAACCCATCTCCTAGAGAAACCGGACAAAGCTGCGGCCCCAGTTTGCCCACGTCAGCCCCTTCTGAGCCTGCTTCCTCAGGTTCAGCTGAAGCCAAGAAAGCCTGACTCAGCAGCAGAGCCCATCCCTCCAGCAGCAGCTCGCTTCACTGGAAGCCACGCCTCAAGTTGAGAAGTTGACAGACAGGAACTAGGAAAATAAAGGCATTTCTCATTTCAAACAGTGAGCACAAATAGGTGTGTTTTAGAAAGAATAAAAATAACTAAGAAATAAGGGAAAAAGTTACCAGGAAATAAATTCCTTTGATCAAAGAGAAGCCAAAGAAACGTAGAATTTCAGTACCGAAATAATTCTGGAAACAGCTGCTCTACCAAACGCTGACAAAATCCCTGTGTGCCACCTCCACACAGGATAGGGCCTATGTCCCAACATGCACCTGCCGTCCCCAAGGAGCCCGTGTGCCCGGAAGCCGGATAAGCAGAAGGACACAGGCCTAGAGCATAAGGTCACAAGCGGGCACACAGCTTAGAGAGGAAAGCCACTGTGGCTCCCCGTACCACTGTTACCTACGAACCACCTGGGTGAGCAGAGACGTAGGAGGCCCTGCCTGGGGCGCCACTCGCCACTCCCAGCAGAAGAGAAAGAAGCCAGACCACACCAACAGCTCACCTGGGCTCAGCCACAGTGCAGGGCTTTCCGAGGTCCTTTTTCCCTTACACACCCACCTCATGTCTCACCAGCTACGTTCAGAAGCTATTCATGCTTCTCCAGACCATCGAGAAAGGTTCAGCAGGGGCAGGCCATCCTCAGTGTCCCCCTGCTGGGGGCCTGCACTTGCCAGAAGGCTGCAGATTCCAGGACTCATGGGACAGAGTCCCTTCTGTCCCCTTACTGCTCTCTGCACAACCTGCATTGGTTTCCACTGAGCTTCATGCATCTTTCACAGTCCCTGATTGACTTGGATCTGAATTCTAATCCTTTTCATCCTGAGGCCACCAGAGCATCAACCCTCCCACCTCAGGGATGTGTCACAGGGACAGTGCCCACAGTCACACCCGCACCACCGGGGACCTGAGTTCCAGCTATGCACTCAGGTTGGCGTCTGTGCACAGCAATTAGGACACTGACGGAAATAAGGCCAGAATGGCTTCTCAGGCCCAACCGACTAAATCTGTTAGAGTTATAAATACAAAATGATGTGAATGTTAAGCTGGCATTTTGGGTAAAAAAAAAATTTTTTTTTTTTTTTGAGAGAGTGTGTGTGCACATGCACAAGCAGGGGGCAGGGCAGAGCGAGAGGGAGTGAGAGTCCCCTGCAGGCTCCAAGCACAGTGTGGAGCCCAGTGCGAAGAATAAAATCGTTATTCGCCGTATGATCACTCACTGCGCAAACATACTACCCAGCAGATGAGGACCACTCAATCTGGAAACGTTTGTCAGGCCAGAGCTGATCACATCCTTAGAGTCCCGTTTTCTTAAGTCATGTACACATTTCCCTGCACATAAAGTATTCTGATAGCTTACCCATATCATGGCCTTTGTATATACAAAAAAGGCCCATTTACGCATCATAATTATTGCCATGAAATTCACACACATATGACGTTCAGATGCTTCCCAAACCACTGTCCCAGTCTATAATGTTTCCATGCCACACATCTCCAAGCATTTTTAGGTGATATTGTTGGTTATTTGCTAGCAACAATTTTATATCAGAAACCTAAAATCCCCCGCCAGCATACTGGAAGACATTGTACTACTTGGGAACAGAAAACTATCATCTTGTTTCCTAAAATAAATAACTCACTCTTTACAGCTGAAGTCAGTGTCAGCAGCAGCTGATTTTGCTACTAACGTCTCATCATCAAAGAATGTCGTAGCATATGTCCCCTTTCTTTCAAAGCAATTTAAATGGAAACAGTATTTCTAGCAAAAGAACACCCATCCAATAATACTAGGACCACAAACATGCAAACTAAAAATACTTGCATCAGGTACAGACTGAGCTAAGGTGTGATTTCTGAGGAATCTTTTACTAATAGGGTTCAAGTATTTGTGGTGAAACTGCACCACCTTGTGACCAAAATAAGAAATAACTGGAAGGTCTACTCAGATCACCAAAGAGAAAATCAGAATGCCTGCCTTTCACAGAATTGAGCGGACGATTGTTCACTACACACGACTTGCTGTAATTGAAACAGAACATGTTCAGGGTAAAGTCACTTTATCCACCTAGAGTCATTTTAAGATGCACATTTCCAAATACACGCTTCTTTCAGATCACTGTCCAGAGACTGCAAGCACAACTCCACGGGACCCGTGGCACAACACTCACCGAGAAGAGCATCAAATACATACATTCACGTCAAATTAAGCACACGCTAAGGTCTCATCTGAGATGTACAACCTCCAGAGGACACGGCTTATGTGAGCAAGAAGGGGAAGAGTAAAATCACACAAGATTTAAATGAACTAAAAAAGAAACCCACTAAGAGAAATACTCTATTTCAAAATAAAGAATTTCAGTGAAAAGAAAAAGCATCTAAAACTGACATTCGATTAGAACTGACCCAAAGCAGAGAAGCCCAACCCAGATAACGTACAGGATCAGGAGTGAGGAGTGAGGGCACCATCTCTGAAATGGCCAGCTAGCATCCAAAGCACCTTCATTTATAAAGTTCAAAAAGCAAGTACTTTTAAAGCAGAAGAAACACTAGTAAAACTGTTTTTCTGGTTGTTTTTCAAAAACTTCCTCATAAATATGAAAGAAAAAAAAATGCTGGCATGAGCTAGTACCTTACTATTAACAAAGTTTATATTTCCTCTTGAGAAGACAGCGAGTCGGCCAGGCTAATGAAGACAATGCTCCGTCTGATGCACGTTGGTTCTATAATGGATTATTCAAGTCCGTAGGTACAGTAAGACGTAGCTTTCCTTCCAAGGCAACGCCAAAGGCTGGCCTGAGGGACGGCTCGACTACAAACTGCTATCTCCTCGGCACTGAAAAAACAGTGCTCCCCCAAAACAACAGGAAGTCCAAGACAAGAAGCACAATTTACATGAAAAGCAGAGAAAACATCTATCATCTGAATGTTTATGTGAGACCGAAGACAAGTAATTATGACAAGAGGCCTGAGCACAGAGTCTCACCACCACCTCTTTGCAAAATCCACCAGGAGCACTAAAGTCTGGACCGAAAGCCCAGGAAACAGACGGTCTGCGAGCTCTCAGAAACAGCTGTAAAAACTGACCTCAGACCAGACCCCAAAGCAAAGCTTCAGTCCGAATAATCAATAACACACAGACTGTATTCTTCAAACATGAAATTATATTAGGAATTATCCATAAAAAGATTTTCTAAAAACCTTTATGTTTCAAAACTAAAGAACAGGCTCATAAATAGTCCACATGATAAAAAGAAATAAAGTATTTCGAATTAAAATTCAAAGAATTTTTGATATTAATATTTAATAAATTTAAATAAAGCACGCTTAAAGAGAAATGTATAGCCTTGGGGCACAGGGTGGCTCAATCAGTTGAGCATCTGACTCCTGATTTCAGCTGAGGTCATGATCTCAGGGTCCTAAGACCAAGCCCACATCCCGCTCTGTGCTCAACACAGAGTCTGCCTGAGATTCTCCCCCCACCCCCAACACCCCCTCCCCACCTCACATGCATGCAACGTGTGTGCTCTAAAACAAATTTTAAAATTTAAAAAAAAACAGTATAGCCTTAAACATTCATTTAAAGTGACAAAGACTAAAAATGGACGAGCCAAGTATTTTCCACAAGAGACTAAAAACATAAATAACCAAAGAAATTAAAAGAAAAAATAAGGAATAGAAATCAGTGAAATGAAAACCAAAGTGAGTATCTACAAGACTAGAAGTTGGTCTTTGCTAGAGGGTGACTTTTTCAATAGTTTCTTTAAAGTCTCATCAAAGAAAATAAAACAAAACAAAAAGAAGATTTAGCAGGAAAACTATGAACTGTAGATATATTTTTATAAAATCATAAAAGCACAGGTGAACCATCTTGATGCCATGACTTAGTAAAAAGAGAAGGAACAGTTGGCTGCAGAGAGGCTGGGGAGGGCCTGGCGATGCTGGCTTCTGCTCTCCCTCCCACGGACAAGCGTCCTGCCCTTGGCGCATCCCACACATGGGGGACAGGCCGCTTCCAGAAACTCTTGGCCCCCAGCCAAGCGGCTGGTCTCCTCCACCCACCCACATGCCTTGCAAATACCGTCATTTTCTGAGCACATCAGGCAGCAAGACGTCTGGGCAGATCTATCCTGATCACTAGCTGAGCAAACCAATGCACTGAATAACGGTTTCACTTCACGTGCCTTCACGGTGAAGATTTGGCTGGAACCACAGACATGGGAGTAGGATGCACAACTTCTGAGAAGCCTCAAAGGAAAGGGGCGCGCTCTTGCCCTCCGCTGCTCCTCTGTCCCCTCCCTTCCTGCCAGCCGCACCTGGATGGCCTCCTTGGGCCACAAGGGGCCAAGGTGCAGGGGTCACGCACATGGGGGATGGGCAGAAGATGCCTGGGCCACTGCTACATCCACCCTCTGGCTCGGGAGCTGAAGTGCTCCCCCCTCATCTAAGCCCCTGACACTTGGGGTCTCTCCTTCACTCACAGCCCAACCCAACCCAAAGGAACAGAAAAACAGAATTTCACCCACAAGAAACTGCCTTGGTTAGACAAACAAAAGGTCAGTCCAAAAGAACAGAACAGCTACAGCAACCCAAGTTGTCCAGCTAAGAAAAGAGCAGGAACTGGTGTCGGACGGAATCACGTCAGCCATGAAGGGAACTCACATCACAACACAAGAAATTAGAGATACTGAGCACCGTGAGTGGGGCGCGGGCGGGGGAACTGCGCTTGCGGGCACCGTGGTGGGAGCAAGGAGGACGCAGCCGGTTCTCAGAAAGACCCACGCATGCCGCACTTTTGCTCATCGGGTCTGCCCCATGAGACCGGCGCTCTCCGTGCACATAGGATGTGCAGGATGCTCTCCACAACTTTCCTTCCAAAGGACTGAACCCCCAACAAACCCCACACCCTCACCCGACAAGCGGACACACACCCAGGGCACATTCGCACCAGGCATGATCCACAACAAAAGGGAAGGAGCTGTTCCAGCAGCATCACTCCAATGGGGAAGGTGACAAAGAGGGGCTAGCCAGGACAGGAGCACAGGTACCAAGCCCACACGGCCACACGTCGGGGAAACAAACCAGAGGGACCAGCAACAGAGCAGCAGCCACTGGACCAGGCGGGAAGGGGGTCCCCTCTCGCTGGGACCTGTGGGCAGCAAGGCCCACGTCCTCCATCCCCAGCATGGGTGGCACAGCCTCTCAGACACAGGAGTGCACCCAGGCACTGCTGGCCCCAGTCCCTGACTCTGGGCCTGCGCCAGCACCAGGCTGCAAAGCTTTCCCACAACACAGCCACACAAGCTCCCACTTCTGCCAGCGCTGCAGCCACTGCCAGGCTCTGTCTGTAGGGCCGAGAAGCCGTGACAGCCCATGTGGCCCCCCTGCGAACATGTGCACAGCCCCGCCCCCTGGCGGACCTGTGGGCACCTGAAGGCCGGCTGACACACCCTAGAGCCCAAGAGTGCAGGTACACCAGAGTCCCCAGAACCAGAGCTAACAAAGACCAAAGAACCAGACATCAGGTGCCCATCCTGGGAGGGCCTGGGAACAGCACGCCACCCAAGACCAGCACTGGTGTCACAGGTCTGCCCCAGGCAAGACCCACGACTGCCGAGAGCAGGCAATGGCCTTTCAAGTCGGGCTGCCACCAACTCTGACCCAGGGACCTAGGGCCCTGGAGACAGCGAGGCTGCGGCCGAGGCAGAAAGGACATCAAGTCTCCCTGAAGGTTTTAATTTCTTTTATTTCAAAACCTCAAAGCCGTTTTTTGAGGGCCCCCAAGTGGAACTGCAGCCTGATGCCCCTGTGTGCATCGATGATAAGGCTGCTCATGCCCCAGCCGCGACAGACATGCGGCCCCAGCTCTGACCCAACTGGCTGTGCTGTCCTACAGCAGCTTGTGTCCACCACTGAGGACACGGATTCCCCGCCTCTCCTGCAATCAGAGCCTCCAGCCTGAAGCATACCCCCACGGGCAGCCTGTGGCATGGACCCAGAGCACTGTGCAGAGCAAGCACAGGCGGTAAATGGGGACCCCCGGAGCCTTGCCCTCGCCCACATCACAGTCCCGAACTACACACTCGTGGTTTCCAAGCGGCTCGCAGGAATACCACCAGGGCCACAGGGCAGCACTCTGGCCACGAAAAGGACGAGGCCCTGCTAAAACCCCACAGCAAGAGGCCGCGGCCCACGCAAAGGCAGTTTTCCCTCTGGGCGAGTGAATGGGGGTGCCGCCAACTAAAGCCCCAGACAGCACTCTTCTCCCGGGACGGTTCCCGGACCCCTCCGATGTTGCTCGCGACTACATGGTCCCCTCACCAACTGTTTCTGGCCACGTATTCATGAAAACTAAGACATTTTAGGCAGAATCATCTCTGCATGTAAGTGTGTAAAACATACTGGAAACGTCGGCTGCCAATAGAACTATCTTTCTGTTACAGAAGCGGTTAAGTGAAGACATATTCTTATTTTTGAAAGTAGCTGTAACAAGCCTAGCCGTGACTTCTGAGGCTCGCTGCGTGGCCTGTAGGTATTTATCCCAGGGTCACAGGCCCAGTGGTGGTGACTGGCAGGAAGCTGGGGGGTCCCAACAAGACCACAACTGCAAGGAAGGTGGCGGGGAGGCCAGGCTCCAACAGCACCTGGATTTAAGCCAGATGTGGAAACTCCCCCATCTCTTACTCTGCAATCAGCCAGGGCCAGGCGGCCCGCCTCCCAGCTCTGCAAGCAGGGAGAAGGGACTGGATAAGGTAGGAAGGGGACAGCCATGGGGTCAGAGCAGAACAGGCCTGTGACCTTGACTCCAGGACACTCAGGAGCAGCCCTGGATTTTCTATCCTTCCAAATGAGGAGGTGGGAGGGAGCGCTGAAGTCCATCAGCACCTGCACAGACATCACTCCTTACCTTCTCTCCAGGTCTGGGTGCCCGCTGAAACTTCTCATAATCTTTCTTGGTCTCCAGAATCTTTTTCACAAGTCCTCCTGTTGAGAATCAGTGGTTTTATGTTATTCTCTAGGGAGCTATTCTACTCTAAATGGGTGGAGGGGTGTTCTTCCTCTTTTTATAATGAACACAGCTTCAAATAATCTTTTTTTAATAAAAGGGTCTACTGCAGACTGATACAATGGGTGATGGAAATTAACCATAAAACTTTAGAGTGTTTCAAAGAAATTAGCTCAAAGGTTTAAAAAAAGAGAGAGAGAAAAAAACTTTGGAAATAGAGAACAATTAGGAGGAAATGTAGATTAACATTCCAGATGATAACCATTTGTCAAACAGGAGTGGCAATCCTAAACTGTTTCTAAGCACAAATACTCCTTCAATATGAGGTCAAGAGTCTTCAACCTCCTTAAAAAAAAAAAAGAAAGAAAGAAAGAAAAAGGAGAAAAGAATTGCCTATGGGGTAAATATCACACAAAACATTGTCTTTAGCATACGGCCTCATCCAAACACGCATCCACGCGAAAGGGGCTGTGGACGCTTGGGACGGCGTCCTGTGAGCTGCGGTGAGGGCTCGTCCACACTGCCAAGGGACAAATGTCAGCACACGCTGCCCAGTCACAAGAGCAAGAGGGACACACAGAGGTACTGCCAAATACACACACACACACACACACACATATACACACCCCACACATGTATTAATTTGTAATTTTTTTTTAAATTTCATTTATTTATTTGACAGAGAGTGAGAGAGAACATAAGCAGGCAGAGCAGCAGGCAGAGGGAGAGGGAGAAACAGGCACCTTGCCAAGCAAGGAGCCCGACATGGGGTTTGATCCCAGGACCCTGGGATCATGACCTGAGCCAAAGGCAGTTGCCTAACCAACTGAGCCACCCAGGCACCCCTAACTTGTAATTTTTTAAATCAAAGTGTAAGCCATATTCCTTACTGTTATCTACACGGGGAGTGAGAGGACAGGGTGAAGGCCCCAATCTCAGAATATGCCTCCTTTGGTACATTTGACCTTGGAAATGGGACTATTTTACAGAAATAAAACAAAATCATATAAGATTTTTCAATGCCTAAAAACTGAAACCAAAATGGAACCCATAAACCTAAGAACATCATGCTGGCAAGCAGAGCCTAACAGAATTGTTCTGGAAACTTACAACAGAGTAGGCTGTCCATCCCTGATGGGACATACCTGAGGACAGACAGACCCCGACAAAAACCCTACACTGTCTCTGGCAAACTGATGCTGCTGACAGCTGGCGGTGTTCCAAAGGTGCTGCATGTGCATGCCACCCCCAGGGTGAAGCAGACAGATGCCCGACACTGAGAGCCAGGATTTTTGGCGTGCGATAGACATGCATGTAAAAATCAAAAATTTAGAAGAGAGTCTAGAATAGTAAAGCTGCACTGGAAATATCAGTATGAGCTTGGATACACATTCTCATTGTTTTTTAAAAAAAGGTAAGAATACCCTTACGAACAACAACCCAGAAGAAAAGTACAGTCAGACATCTTGGAGAAACGGAGGGCTCCAGCCTTGGGGCAGGAAATACACCAAATGAGCCTGGAACATCTGGTCCTCTCAGAAAACAAGGAAGCTGCGAAGTCTCCCAGGCTGTGTCAACAGGCCCCAGAGAACGACTCCAACAGGCACCTACCAATTATACGCTGGGCAATCTGAACATCAGTGAGAACTGATTTGGTGTGAAATGAGACCCCTCAAATGCGTTAGAGGTAAACCCATGATTTCACATAGATATCACACAGCTATCAGCAACCACCACCCCACACGACCTCTTCAATCACAATGATGGTGCCAGGACACAGATTGACTCTGAGGAAAACCCTCCTCCTAGGGGCTGTGCCACGGCACGGTTAGAGGCTGGGTGGGGTGGGAAGCTCTGCACCTTGGCATCCGCCAGCCAAACCCTGAAGGGAGGGTGGATGAGAACATCACCATCCTGCAGCCCTTAATGACCCAAGCTAACGTCACAAGCAGACAGCAGGAAAAACCAACACCACCTACCAGTATTTTTGCTCAAAACCTGCATCTGACCAAGTCTCTGGGACTAAGTTACAAGAATAAAAGAATATGTAAAAAACCATACCATGAGCATATAATAAGCAACACTCAACTATGGGAGACCCTACAGGACAACCAACCAGTTTTCTCCGCAAATACATTACAAGGGAAAGGGGAGGGAGGGAACGTACAAGAGAGACCAAGAGTTCAATCGAATCCAATGGTAGGACTTTATTTGGATTCTGACTCAAACTAGAAAAAAATATACAAAATAACTAGAAAAACTGTGATGATATCAGGAAATTATTTCGTTTTTATGGTTATGTTTTTTGGAAGAGAGCCCTTATCTTTTAAAGCTACATCTAACATGTTAACCCAAGACACAATCTTCTCTAGGACTTGAGAACAGTCTAGGGGAGCAGGGGTCTGCAGCAGCCAGAGGCTTACACAAAACATGAGCCAATCACCATGGACACCATGTGACGGGTACAGGGAGTTCATTGGACTACTCTCTCTGCTTCTGCAAATGTTTGGAATCAAAGAAGATACTTGGGAAAAGGAAAAGTAGTATTACAAATACCGTCAATTTGGGAACGACCCCAGAAGTCTAACCCTTAATCTAAGTGCATGCCACGTCAGAAGCCACTGACAGACAGCCCCAGGGTCCCAAGGCCCAGCGCCCATCAGCTCTGAGACTAAACCCACAACCGAGGAGGAGCCCCATCCGTGCCCTGGTATACCACCAGGACCAATGCGGGGTGCATGGAGCTCCCGTGTGCAAGAACCTCTCACAGCCACGCCTGCCACTCACCGTGCTTCTCCTCGGCCTCCATGTCTACTGCAGGCACCTGGGCAGGAAAGCAAGAAGGAAAAAGTTGATTCTTGAAATGCTGCTTCCATGGATCTCCTCAAGGCAATGACACAGTTAAAGAAGGCAGAAATCTGACTGAAAAATCAGAGGCTCGTTTTATCTACATAAACCTCAATGCTGGATCAGAAGTTCCAAGGCCTTCCAGGGGCAACGTCAGAAACAGATGCTCCCATTAACTCACCACTTCCAGCTCCGATGTCTCAGGGAGCTGGGGGGCCGCCTCCACCACAAACTGACTGTCGTCCTCATTGTCGGAGTTCTGCGCATCTACGATCACACTGGCAACGATTTTCCCACTTCCTGTCCTAAAGAGAAAAAGGAATCAGGTTACATCGGAAGAGCTGCTGATCACACATCCGCATCAACCCCCTGCATGCCAGGCTCCGAGAGAGGAGTTTAACCACTACCTGCCTACCTGCTTCTAGAATGTCACAAAACCCAGGTGTGGAAGCCAAGTGCAGACCCACGCCTGGGTCCCTATGAGAGTTGCCCTCTGTGCTCCATCCGCCCCACCCCCTCCCTACACCCCTACCTCCCGAGGGCCCTCGGAGCCTCACTCCTCCCCTGGCTGCACTCTCTGGACACCAGCCCTCCACCTGCAGCCCCTCACCCGGGGAGCCCTAGTCCTCCAAGTCACAAACATCAAGGCAGGGGTGGCGATGCGGCCCCAGACCCCTGCCCCAACACAGACGCCTCCTCCTGGCTGCAACTCCCTGCCCAGCACCTCCTCTCCACCAAGACCTACCACCACTCTGGCCAGTCCAATACCCAACTGCCTGGCCCACAGGCCTGGACCTGTCCTCGAATGTGACTATGTCCGTCCAAGGGCTCTCTTAGACCTCCTGAAGCCACCCTCTGGAATAGCCCTACCTACTGTCACCCCACTGCAGGCCACTGTCAGCTGCCCTCTGCTTAGGCCCTCACGCCGACCACACTGGGCCCAGGTCACAAGGCTCCAAACCCAGACACTCACCAGCTCCCCATCAGTCCCACCTGCCTTCACTTCTCACGTAGCAGCGTAACACAACCCTGCTTTACTGAGTGCCCTTAACCCCCAGTGCCCTACGATCACTGGTACACACACAGACACACCCTCTCCCTTGCTTCAGGGTAACACACAAGGTCAGCAGGAAACTCATGCACTTGGGTATGAGCTCTCAAAACAGTACACATTTCCCCCAAAACACCCTCAGCTTCTTCGCTGGGCCCTTCAACCCTCACAGGCAATGTCCTGCCTCCAGCAGGGCCAGCCTCACCACACCCCATATCTCCCCCAAGCCCTGTACCCCTCAAGCCCCTCCCACACACCATCCCTCATCAGCAAGCCCTCTCCATTCTCCCCTGCCTCAAGCAGCAGCTTCCCATGGCCAGGCCCAAAGGGACGGCAGCTTTCTTGTGCTTACTGTGTCTTCCAGATCACTCTCTCTCAAGTCTGCCAACTCTGACTCCACACCACAGCCTCTCTGGCCCCCTTGTCACCGCTGCCAGCTGCCAGGCAGCTCCCCTGTACTCTTGGCTCCCTGCCACCACTGCCCTCATCTTTACTGAGAAACAGCCCTTCCCAAAGCCTAGCTCTAGGGTCCCCAAGCCCTCCTGCCACCATCCTGCTTCCATCACCCAGCTACACGTTCAGGGTCACCCTTGGGTACTGCCACTGGCAGCAAGCCCCCAACCTCAAACCTGAGCACCCCACTCTTGGACCACCATCGCCCACATTTCTGTCTCTGTGCCCGCCCAGAGCCCACAACAGGCACCTGCCCAGGTGGGGGAACAAAGTCCACGGCAGCACTTCACACCACGTGCACCCAGAGGCAGCCCAGCTTCCTGCTTCGCATGCTACGCCACAGACCTCTGGGCCTACGGTCCTCTGGGTGGGGTTGCCAGTCTGAGGGGGACTTTCGACCTCACCCCTGCCCCACTGCTCAGCTAGATGCCAAGAACATTCCCTCTAGGCCCTCCCAGTCCTGACACTACTTGGGGTCTCCAGACATAGCCTCACAGAAGGCTGGGGGTTGGGAAGAGGACAAGACCCCAGATGAGGACCCTCACCCGATCCCTGGGAGTAGGGCTCTGGGCCTCCCCGCCCAGACTTGCTCTGGGTTCACAAGACAAGTGGGCAGCTTCTATTCTAGAACTCACCTATATGCACCATCCCCTCCAAAGCCAATCCCTCTGTGTCCCCCCACCCCTTAGGGACGATGTTCCACCAATCCTCCCACCCCCGCAGCTCCTACCTCCCCAGTTCCTCATCTCCTCAGGTCGGTCCCATCACCAGACACATGCGCCCATCTCCTCATCTCAGAAACAATGAAGAGTAATGTTCTCACAACCTCTCCCTCCTGCCACCTCCTGCATCAATCCTTCGTGTCCCTTACAATGCAGCCACACCTGTCCCCAGTTCCTGCCTCCTGCTCTATTTTAAACCATGCCGGTCTGGGCTGCTTTATTTTTCTATTTTTATGTTTTGATTTCTTGTACTTTCCTCTAAAGATCACACTACATCCACAGGGATAGTTGTAACACTTAGAGAGCCCTGTCTGTGGCTTGCTTTCACATACTTTATGACTTTCTGACCTTTTATCTTATATTTGTGTGCAATTAAGCCTTGAAATCTTTTTTTTTCCTATCTTCCCCCTTGTTGCTTCTATGTTTAGAAAATACTCCCCCTGGCCCCCAACTTCTCTTAAAGAATAACTCCCCTACCCCCACACCATGCAATAAATATAAAGCACATTTTCTCTTCAGCTAACTTAAGTGTGTGGCTGGGGGCATGTGGCCTGACCCGGCTTCCCCACAAGTCAGCTGGCAGTGGCTCCACCCCGCCCTCACCCCACCCAGCACAGCACCCCCACAGAGGTCTCACCTGTCTGGTGTCAACGCCTCCACGCTGTCCTGGCGCTTCACGCGGGGGGGTGCTGGCCTCGCACTCCCAGGCCGAGGTATTCTTCTAAACCCAAACCCGGGAAAACCAAAGAGGGGACATGACACACTTGGACATTTCAAAGGGACAACAAGAAACAAAGATTAACAATACTACTAATTTCCCACCATCAACATGCTCGTCGGGACACATTCTGCAGAATGTTAAGAACATCCCGTTAATCTGTCAGGTTTAAAAGTGTCCATCTTTTAATCTTATGTTTTCATTAATTTTTAGGCTCAAAAGGAATTATGTAACTCTCAGTAATCAAAATATAATTTATCATAATTATGAATTTCCCTAAATCTTTATAATGTCCTATGTGTAGTAACTTCTATCCAATACAGGAAAATTAAATTAAATGGTTTCTGCTTTCTTTGCACATAACTGAGCTCAAGCACTAAACGAACTGTGGGAGGTGCAGAAAGAAGCAGGCGGTGGCGACCCGGGCATTGGACAGGGGCCCACAGACCTGAGGTTGGCTGGAAGCTCGCCTGGCAGCTCGGAGCTCTCGGACACCTCAGGCTTCTCTGGGCCAGAAGGTCCAACTTCTCCTTCTGAAGCATGACAATCCAGTGAGCAGTTCACGAAGGAAGAAATACAAACAGGTAATCAATACTTGAAAAGACAGCAATCCAATAATCGCAAATATACATGAGCTTTATTCATCTCTTATTTTCATCAAGATAAAACAGACAATTCATGCCTAGATTCAGTGAAGATTGGGGGAGACGGGTGCACTCAAACCCTGGAAATACAAACTGGTTCAATTTCTTAAGAAATGGAATTCAAAAGGTAGGTTCATCCAGTCAAGCAAGTTAACATAAAGGAAATACAACCTGAGAGGGACGGATACATGCGATCTGTGTGTCCAGATGTTCCCTACCCACCACCTGTTAGTGTCAACTGTGGGTCACGTCAGCAGACCCTCGGCAAAGAACAGTGTCACCATCCTAACACGAAACTGAGGATAGTAAGGTATTTAATCACACACACACACCACACACACACACACACACACACACAACGGGGGTTCTAGATGGACATTCATTTAGATTAGAAACAGTGTTTTTCACTTCCTTCTTGATATTTTTCTGCATTTAAAAAACTCTACTTTGGTTATGTGCCAAATGGTTTTTATAATCTGAGTAAAACTTTCTTCATTTTAATAAAAAAATTAAATCAGTAAGTAACAACCCCTAACTACTAAAGCACTTAAATTTACTCCTGCATTTTAAGTAAAAGGGCTTTGTATTTTAGAAAATAGGATAAATCAGACTTTGAATTTAGAAATACACGTTTTATTCTCGGAAGTGAAATACATTCTTCTGGAACAAAGGATACATAAATTAAATCTTAAAGTAACATAGTTATGTTTCCTTAATATACTTTCACTAACTCAGTGTGTAAAACAAATCTGAGAATACATGTTAGTATCTACACACACATGCAAAATTTATATCAAATACACCCAGTTCAGGCCGTTCCTCACCTGCATCACTAGGAGAGTCACCTGCAAAAAAAAAAAATAATAATAATAAGGTACATCAGAAAAGCGACTTCCGTGTTGGTAAAGCTCAGTGCATTAAATAGCAGGACTACGGAAAAACACAAACCAAGTAACAGTGGATACCTGTCAGGGAACACATAGCCAATCCTAGTGTCCCACTGCCAAGACTTTATTTTCGAAAATCGAAAGACAGAGAACAAAGCAAGCTATGAATCCTAAAATGCTATTAATGAAGAGAGCCAACAGGAGTACGAAGAGAGTGGGTCACAGACACAAATGAGAGAGATCTGAGAGGAGGCTGTGTTCTGGGGACAAATGGGACCTACGTGGCCACAAGGACATGAGCGGGAGAGCACTGTGGCGGGGGTGGGGGCGGGGGGTGGACTTAAAGTCCCAAGAGGATACTCTCTGCATGACACACTTGAGACAAAGGACCAAACCCTCAGACGCACCAGGACGGCACAGGTCCAAGTCTGAGC
Source organism: Mustela lutreola (assembly GCF_030435805.1). Classification (NCBI taxonomy): domain Eukaryota; kingdom Metazoa; phylum Chordata; class Mammalia; order Carnivora; family Mustelidae; genus Mustela; species Mustela lutreola. Next base: position 166,724,452 of record NC_081292.1, read on the forward strand.
CAAGGACCCCAGGGAGCTGCCGGGCATCCCCCATTAACTACAAGCCCACCTCCACACAGGGACCTATCCCACGCACAAGGACCAGGTCCAGGGCTCCCGAGGGCACACGGCACTCCTCAGACACCACAGTTTGTCTGCTGAGGTGAACTTCAGATCTTTGTTTACTAGTCCAAGACCGACACAAATGGTGCCCTAAAGAAGGTGACTCTGAGAAGAAAAGCCAGGCCTATGGGGCAAGAGGAAGTGGGAGGCCCTGCAGGACCTCTGGGTGTGGGACACAGGAACCTCCCAGAGGGCACACTGCACAGAGAAGAGGACGGCCCAGCACCCACAGAGCCTCACAAACTGTGGGTTAGGAGGGGCCTGGAAATCACGTTTCCAGACAGCACCACTGTAAGGATGGGGTGACAGCAATGCGGGACTGGAGCTCGACCCAGTTGACAGCACTGCCCGAGGGCCAGAGCAGCTAGTGGCAGAGTCTCTCCTCAACGCCACGCCATCTGGAGTGTGCTTGACAGAGTCCAGCATGTGGCAGCCAGTGTGCGATATGGGGCCCTGGATTCCAGACCCCGGGGCTCTCTTCCAAATTCCCACCATCAATGCTGGGGACAGACTGCAAGTTCCCGTGCAACTGCTGGATCTCAGGGCCAACACCCAAAGGGAGAGTGTGCACAGCGGACCCCCCCATCACAGATAGGGTCTCCCACCCTTTGGCAAGGGCTCCTGCCCCCCAGACACTTGGGTCTTCTCTGGACCCTTCACCAGCGCAGCCTCTTTCCAACAAGGCATGCAGGCCCTCTTTCCCTCGCCCTGGAAACCACACCCCGGGCCACTCACAGGCCATCTCTGGCACAGCCCTTGCCCGAAGTACCCCGGAACCTGCCCGTCCCCCCCATCCCCCACTCCAGCCCAGGCTGCTAAGGCTCCTAAACTAACGTGACGCATATGGGACAAAGCCTCCTGCGGGAGCTTTCCCTGCCTCCATGCCAGGGTGACATCCCTTGAGCCCTGGGCATCCTCCAGGCTGGCTCTGCCCACCAAGGCAAACACACCGACAGGCGCCAGCCCCAGGGTGTCACACACTGGACCACCGGGTGCCAGCACCCCACCACGCCTGCCAGGAGCTCTGGGGCCCAAATGTATCCTTCCCCACAGCGTAACTGCTGGGAATGACGGTGCCAAAAGCAGAATGTCACCTAGGCACAGCTGAAGAAACCCAGAGAACGTTACAGAGAGAAACACGGGGTCAGGACCGTGTTTCCAGCTGCTTCAGAGTCCTCTCTGAACAAAAAATGTGGGGGTGCATGGTTCAGCCCATGGGCCTCCCTGGAACAGACCCCGAAGCTTGTGTCCGGGGCCTCTCACCACTGCCAGGCTTCATATGCAACCTCCACGAGAGCACCGGGGACCTGGGAGGGGCCGGGGCCACCACAGCAGGACCACATGCCCTACCCTGGCTGATGTAAGACGGCACAAGGGGGTCATTTGCCACATCTGGTCCTGCAGGTATGAAGAACCAGGGCCTGGACCCCATGTGGCTCAGAGAGCCGCGGTGACCCCTTCGCAGAGAGGTGCCCCCAGCGTGCAAGTGCAGTGGCTCAGTCTCCCTCACTGGGAAAGGGGCAAAGACAGGGCGTCCTTCTTACCTTTCTGCTTCACTGTTGGCTCAGGCTCAACATTCTCCCGCCACATACTCGCTGAGTTATCATCTGAAACACTAGCTGAGTTAGTATTAGCTTCTTTTGTTCCTGACAGAAAACAGTGTAAAACGAGTCAGGACAATGTCCACGGCAGGCTGGTCCTCTAGGCTTCGACAGCAGAGAGCACACCTACTTGTCCATGCCTTCCCACACTGCGAGCTTACACACACCTGACCAAAGAATGTTCCTCCCAGCTGTGGCTGTGGGATTAGGAGAGGAAAGGGGTGCGCGGAATAGGAGAAGGCCCCAGGCCCACTCAGCCCAGGAGGAGGTTGGGATCCCCAAAGCCAAAACAAACTGGTCCCTCTACCCCCATTTCCAGAAACTTCCTAACGCTACCTGTCTCCATCCACCACCTCCTCACTGCAGCCAGGCCCAGATGAGAAGCTGCAGTTAAGTGACAACTATAGCAAAGCAGGAGGGAAAGAAAGACTCCTGTGCCACAGTTCACAGTCCTGGACACACTGAAAGCTCCTAAGCCCCCGTGAACTACTAACTAATGTATCAATGTCTATAAAAATCGAAAAAACATCAAATACCCGAGAAATAATACCTTTTTTTATATTAAAAATAAAGGAGGGGGTAGGGAGGTGCTGCAGGAAAAGATTTTTAATGTGGTAGGACTCAGGGTAGAAAACTAATCCACCACTAAAGGACCCCCACTCTAAAATTAAACCAGGAGAAGACAAAAATAAAATTCAAAAAATGTTCCCTTTCCTAAAATACAATCTTATAATTTCTTAAAAGTATTCAAATAAACAGTTTATATCAGAATCAACCTATCATTATCAAAGACTGAATTTATGTAATAGAACCTCACAGAGTAGATGACATAATTTTCTAAGGAAATTTTTTTCAATCTATAAAAATGATCATTTAAACAGTGATTCAAGTAATTATTTATTAAATCTAAGGTAGCCAAAGAATCAACTTGAAATACTAAACTCTAAAACAAATGTAAAAATAAACATAAGCTTGGCAACTGTATTTTAAAAGAAAACATGCAAAAATTTTAGATTGTTACATTTTATTTGAAAGTGTCAAAAATTTCCTACACCATTCAAAACTACCAGCACAATAACTTAACTTCCAAATGCAACATCTTCTGTCCAAAGCCCAAGGGGACTGATGACACTCTGCACCATTCCTCTCTTCAAAGGTCTAGTAGCACTTTTTTTTTGAGAGGCCTATGATGGTCGTTTTAATATCTTTCCTAATATTCTTAAGTAAGCTTTACTAAAACTCCAATACACACAGAGAAACAGACTATATGTTCTGATAATACCACAATCAATTCTTAATCAGAGGGCAGATTAACCAGTCTGCAAAATAACAGCTTTAAAGAAAAGAAATAACACACCCTTAAAAAATAAAAATTATTATGACTTGGCAAAAAAAATCTGTTGTCCGAATCACCAGGAATGAATGAACCCATCCGGGAAGGGTGTGGTCCCGGCGTCCTGATTTCCCAGCTTGAGCAGGCTCCTCGCCTCTTCAGAGCCTCGGTTTCCCCCAGTTTACGGCGCTCCGGTAATGGGAATCTGTGCTTTATAAAGCAGGGAGCACTGTGCCTGGCCAAGTGCCTGCCTGTCAGTCATCATCCCTGAAACTCACCAGGTAGAGCCCCCAACACCGCCCAAGCCGCTTCCCACTCTGCCTGCGTGCTGTGCAGATGCTCACAGCACAGGGCTCCTGGTGACATCCAAGTGTAAATGCAAACAGATACCCAGGCCCTACAACAAGGGGCTCCGCCAGGCCCAGCGACCAGTCTGAGCATCCTGTTACGGGACACAGAAGCACTAGTTTAACCAGACAGAACACAAGATAAAGGCACAGCTGGCCTATGTAGGGTCAGAGCGAAGCCAGATGTTCAACCCAAAGCTAATGAGGCCTTCAGATCAAACAGAAACACGGGGAGAAGCAGGGGGAGAGAACTGTCATAAGTGAAGTGACATCACAAGGAAATGGACGAGTGTCCAGAGGGTGGAGCATTCTACAAGGTTGGCCACCTCATCTCTTCCACAGTCAGCGCGCTAGACTAAAAAAGTAAGACGAGAGCATACGGGGTTTGGGGACTATGGGAATTCAAGTCATTTAAAAAGTAAAAGAATAAAAAACATACAGTGTGTTCATCTTAATGGAACCCTGTTTCTTGTTTTTTGTTTTTTAAAATAACACTTCGGAAACATGAAGATTTCGACACTACCAGGTAACAGTAACCCTGCTACAGGGAACCATGTTGGGGCGTGTCCCAGCACATCTCTCTTGTTTTCCGAGCTGATGCTGAAGTATTTAAAATGTCAGGATGTTTAACAGACTTTGAAATCATTCATAAAAATATATGGCCCTAGACAACACACCTATGATGAGACATGAGAACCGCTGAATCTGTGTGAGGGGTCGGAGGGGGTTCAAAGTTCTTCCTACTCCTCTGCATTTTCATAGTAAAAACCTTTACACAACTGGACAAAATGATCTAAGTGACAGAAGCCAAACAAGTTGAAGACACGCAGACGGCACAGTGTTCCAGGAGAACCTGGACCGTCGAACAACTGTAAACAGAACGAGGCTCATCACGCCGCAAGCATTCCAAGATGGAGCAGGGAAAAGTGGCTCGTGTTTGAGAAAGAAATGGGTAATTTCCTTGTTGAGCTCTTCAGTGTCCCTGAAAGAGGAAGCAAACAAGTGGTCCTGTGACGGCCCTGCGGCCACCGTCAGACCCAGGGACAGCGGGGGCACGGTGACGCTGTTATGCACCAGCTCAAGGTGAAGGGCAAGCAGGAGGAAAGGCTCCCAGGCCAGCCCAGCAGCACTGCACCTGGAAATCACACACAGTGAGAAACTCCGCAGCTGTGACAATTGCCGACAAACCCTGAATCCCAAAGTCAAATGACTGGCAGCACAGGTGACCTCTGTCACTGGCATGACAGTGACTGACAGTGATAACAGGGAGCCAGGGCCCAGGCAGTGGCAGGAAGAGGGGAGGAGACACCAGGGGTCACAGGACCACCAGGACAGGGTGCAGGACTCCACTCTGACCACCAGATGGCACCAGGCTCCGCCCGAACCTCCACCCAGAACCTCACTCCCTGAACACTGAGCGGTGGGTCAGTAGTGTCTACAAAGTGAGGGTACTTTGGTAGTACTGGGTACTACAGTAGTAGTCAGTACTACTGTAGTCTGAGTGGCCTCTGCACTTTATTCTGGATCCACGTTACCAACCCAGGATGCGATGCCTCACCCTGACGTGGGGCTTGCAGTCACTAAACAGATCCATGAAGCAGATCTGCCAGGCACACATGCAACATGCCAGCCACTTTGTGGACAGACCTCACTGAGTCACACAGCAGGCGTTTAAAGAGCCATTTACCACGAGGTCACTGTGGCTCAGAGGACGTGCCATGAAGCTAGCTTGAGGCCAAGAGGTGGGCAAACAGGAGGCACAGGATCTTCCCACTGGTCTGGGATGTGGGCACATCTGCCCAAATGGGCAGCACTACCCAAGCCCCCTCCTGCTGCACAGGGACCACCTGGTACTTCCCCTGCTCAGAGCGGACTGAACCAGCCTGCAGCCCAGACAAGGCCCCCCAGTGCAAGCCCAAGGTCAAGTGAGAACTCATCCTCTGCTCCCATTCGGCACCCCCTGTCCCAGTCACCCCACACCAGTCACCACACACCACTGAGGACCTACATAAACCATGAAAAGCTGACCTGCTCAGAATAAGATCAGTGGGGACCACCTCTCAAGAGGCCCACCTTTCCCTGTGCCCCTGCTGAGCCCAGAGAACACAGGACAAAGCAGCTGCCCTGACCAAAAACACAGCTGCTCTCAGGGATCCAACCTCTTAAAGAGAAAGCATGTGCCCAGAAGATGTGCTTCCCATGATCCTAGCTATAGGCACAGAGTTTTTGAAAGTCAAAAAGATACAAGTTCAGCCTAAACAAATTCTTATCTTTTCCTGGAGTCAAGATTTACACTCTATTTTCCCCCATATGTCACTCAAGATTTTTAGTATTTCTTAAGAATTTAGTTTGACATCACAGCAAATTCTGCTCTTCATCAAGGATCAGCCCATCTGAAATCCCCAGTTCACACGTCTCACTGCTGCAGGGTAGGGATGCACGCATACCCCTTGCACCGCCTGCCACAGGGAACAACCTCCCCAACGTGCCCTGGCAAGCACCTTAAAATCCTTATTATGGGGCATTTTCTTAATACAACACAGCAGGGCAGAATGGGAGAGCTGAACGACCATTTCTCTCTCTGACCATCCACATCACCATGCGGAATCCCAACAGCAAGATAAGGAAAGCATCTTTATCTAGATGTGAAGGAAGTCACACCTAGAAAGGCACGTAAGAGTTAAATAAAACTGAGTTAATCTTTCTCATATAATTTAGGAAATTAAAGCAAGTGGTGTATCAAGTCATTTCTGATCTTCACTAGCCTGTGGTTAGAAGAACAAAAAAATTCTCTTTTTTTTATTGGGGCGCCTGGGTGGCTCAGTTGGTTACACCACTGCTTTCAGCTCAGGTCATGATCCCAGAGTCCTGAGATCGGGTCCTGCATTGGGCTCCCAGCTCCGTGGGGAGTCTGCTTCTCCTTCTGACCTTCTCCCCTCTCATATTCTCTCTCACACACACTCTCTCTCTCTCTCAATTATGTTGAGAGATAAATATTTCATATCAAGGTGCTGAGAAATATAAACTAAAGAGTATCTTTTTCTTACCAATTTCTGAAGTCGTAGTTTCCTGATCTGCTTCATGATTTAATCCAGACAATACAGGATCTAACATTTTAGCTGAAATATTATCTTCCTTTCTTCCTGATGTAAAACAGTGACAGATTAAAATACTGCAGAGGTTTTTGCCTGTGGGAGGCTCTGGTCAGGACAAACAGGGCTTTACACCAGGCTCACACTACCTGGTCCCCTCCGGGGTCCCAGGACACGCCCCTGACCACCACTCCTCCCTCCCCGGGCTCTCTACCAGGACCACATGCTGTACTGCCCCTCGCCATGGGTCCTGGCTGGCTCTGGGGCTCATTGTCTTGATCTCCACGCTCCCCTACACTAACTTCACATGGATCTTCATGTGACAGCAGGAAACACCATCATGGGAAAAACCCCCAACTTCTTTTTTACCTTCAGTCACCCCAACTCCCTCCCTGAAGAGTGGGCCTCCAGCTCCACTCTTGTCTGGACACACTGCCGGGCCATGCGGTAGTGGGTGCCTCACATTCCACGTGTGAAAATTCCTGGCACTGCCCCCCAGCCCAGCAAACAAGCTTCCCCCAAAGCCTTCACACTCCAGCAACAGCACTGCCTGGGTGCCCAGACCCCTCCATAGGTCTTCTCGCTGTGCCCTCTCCTCTAAGAAGGGCCACCTAGTCACAGCGACTCTTATCCCTTCCATTGAGCACATCCTCAGCAGCAACGCTCAGGTCCTGGCTGTCAGTCTTACTGGGACACGAACTGCTGTCTGGCCTCTATACTTGCCTCCACACTCTGAAAAGGGGATGTTTCTAACATCTGCCTAGTCATGCCTCAGTCCTGCTTACTGTCCTCCGAGGATGTCTACTCACGCTCACTACAAAACTCTCACCCTGCATGGCCCAACGCCTCGGGCCTGCCTATTCCTGCAGACCCTATCACTTTGCCTCCCCACCCAGCCTCACTGCCAGGCCTCCTGCCTTCCAACAGGCAAGGCTGTCCCCAGCTCAGGGCCTCTGCCCCAGCCTAGACACTCACAGGTCCTCCTTCCCCCAGTCAATTCTCTGTCCAGACGTCCCCTCCCCAGGGCCTCTCCGCCTGTGCACCCGCTCCTACATTTGACATCAGAAGACTCATGGCTAACGTGGAAGGGCACACCCTGTGGTCTCCTGATTATCTGTCCAGTCCCTCCACACTGTGCACTCAAAAGGGCAGGTCCTCCATCAGTATCTGCAGAACAAAGAAGGGCAGACCCGGGTACAAAATCCCAGCCTGTGACTGATCCATGCTAGGCTGGTGGCTGGGGTGGCCCCGCGACTCAGCGGGCAAGGCTCACGGCCCTTCCGCCCCCGCTCCGCTCTAGGCCCAAGCCCCACGTCCAGCAGGGCAGCCCTCCACAGGGCTCCACCTGCTCGGTGGTCAAAGGGAAGCAAGGTGCCAACTCCCCAACAGTCGCAGGCCCTCTGGGGCCTGCATCGTCTTACCAAGCTGCTTCACGGTGTGCTCCTTCTTAGCTTTACTGTAGGAAGAGTTATGTTCTTTTTCAGGGGAAAGACTATTTTCACTGGCTCTAGAGCCCCTTCTTCCTGATACGAAATTGCGTAATGAAAATACGTATTAAGCTTAATTCATAATGCTGTACAGTATACTCATTCTTAGTATCTTATTCTGCTATAATTGCCACTTAACAACAAATCAAAAGTATTGTACTTTTGAGAAGAATGTTTTTTGGATTCTATAAAGATCCTAGAATAGCTTTAAGATTCTAAATATGTTTAACAAACAGGACACCCCACACTCCAGTAAATGCAAGGCTGATCCCCTCAGGCCACGGGGTGCCTCCCCCTCCTGCCAGATGCTGGACAGTCGCCTAAATGTGACCCATTAAAGTCAGGCAGAAGGTCAGGGCGGAGCACAGGCTGTGCTGGGTGCGGCCGCACTGTGAGATCTGTGCCCAGCTCACCAGCAGGGTGAGCCATCAGCTTGTTGGCTCAGGAAGGCTAGTATCAGGAAGGCTGCAAACCTCGGTGATCATCTCTCTTAGTGGCCACAGAAAAGGAGCCCGTGGGCAGCCCGCTCGCCAGCAAACTCAGATGCACATGCCAAGATACTAGAAAAGCAGACAACAGCAACTGTCGGCTTACCAAAAAACACAATTCGACAGAAGAGCTGCGGGCTACGACTGAACACAAGGCGAGTCTGCAGCGCAAGGACCGCAGTCCACGATGCTTCTACACTCCAGCAGTCACCAGAGGAACGGACAAGGAGAAGGAGATGCCACTTTGAAACCAACCAAAAACAAACTGTCGTGATCCAGGACGAACAGACACAGCCCCACACGTGCACGGGGAGACGCCCATACTAACTTGGGGTCAGAAATATCCAATCTTCCCCAAATCCGGAAAGCGTAAGTTTAACATGGGTCGGACACAAACCTGATCAGTTTATTAGTTCTGTTTATGGGAGGGGAGATTCTTTGGCTCAATGGTTTTAAAATAATCGAGAAGAATAAACACATAAAATGGCTTCAAATGAATGATTCTGGAACACCTGATGAGTTACTCTGAAAAAATAAACGTCACCTTACAGCATGAATTAAAATAATAACTAACTAAAAAGATTAAGTACAAAAATGCATGACAAAACACAAATCTTCATCTCTCAAATCTCTGGATAAACCACCAAAAAAAAGACTGGTCACTTCCAGTGCATAAAAATTAAACACTCAGGCAAGTCAGGAACTAACATAATGAGTAGAAATGAACTTCGGGGTGAGGGGAACACTCATGTAAAAACTGGCAGATGTTCTTAATATACAGTGAGCTTATGCAAATTAAGAATAACACTGCAGGGGCGCCTGGGTGGCTCAGTGGGTTGGGCCACTGCCTTCGGCTCAGGTCATGATCTCAGGGTCATGGGATCGAGTCCCGCATCGGGCTCTCTGCTCGGCGGGGAGCCTGCTTCCCTCTCTCTCTCTCTCTCTCTCTGCCTGCCTCTCCATCTACTTGTGATTTCTCTCTGTCAAATAAATAAATAAAATCTTTAAAAAAAAAAAAAAAAAGAATAACACTGCAATGGCCAGCACAGCAGTGAGGAACCCTGCAAAGGACAGACAAGCCCAAGGAGTCAATAAAAATTACAAACACATAAAAATGCACAATTTCCCTAGCAATTCAAAGGAGCTAACACTGCTCATATTTCACCTCCCAGACTCAGCAAGCCTTGGAAACTGTGGGAAAGGCATAGGGCGAGGGTTTGGTCAACATACCCCATAGCCGACACGGCCAACGTCCCTGCCCTCTGTGCCAGGCCTCCCTGGGGAACCTGTCTCTGGAGATGGCCCGCAGAGGGAAAAGCTCATGAAAGCATTATGTACTATTCTGAAGGAGAAATTCCAACCATGGTTCTCCTGCCATGCTGCTCTAACAGTTTAGAAAAAGGACCCCATTTCAGATATTACCACTGCTCAGAGTAACCTCACACTTCATCTGAAAACCTGCAACAGCACTGGTCCCCAGCAGCACTTGCCTGCCCTGGATGGACCCTCCTGTCCTGCGTGCTGGTTGGGCTGAACCGGTGTGACCCTCAAGCAAACACCCAGCCAGGTCTGCTCACTTCAACCTCAGATCTTAGGAGCACGACTCCCAGGAGATGGGGCCTGCTGTTTTGAAATGCAGGAACATCACCTACAAGTGATCCCCGCACCCCAAGTCCTTGCTGGCCACTGAGTCAGGACTGCACTGAGCCACCACTTCAAAGACATGAGTCAACAAAAAAGGGTGACTGATAGCTATTTCTGGAAAGTTATAGTTCGATCGCATCTTTTAGATTGTGACAGATCTCTAGCAAAGAGGTGGTACTCTGCCGCTGGTGTCATGTGCTCACACATGTACACAGGCACGCACGTGGGTGTGTGTGTATGCAGAGAGAGAGAGAAAGGGAGACATATCTTCATCCTTTTCACATAGTCTTTGTTCCCCCCAATGGCAGATCTGCATTCTGACCACACAGTGGTTTTTCTACCAGATACTATGATTAATACCCATATTTTCAGCTCCTTATATGATAAATCCTCAGTACCTTCCACTGCATTTTTGGATCGCCGTTTTGATGCTTTTGTTGCCACTGACCTGGACGCTCTAGTGGAAATCTCGGTCTTAAAGAAAGGAGAACAGACAGAATTAGTTGAGGCACAACACAGCAGTGCATCGAGATTTACTATGCAGACGCTGCTCGAGGAAGAACAAAGAGGCAATAGGACACACCAACCACTAACTCCGCACAGCTCAGCAGCCCAGACCTGAGGGTGAACAGAGGACTCTCAGGCCTCCCTTATTCTAAATTCAGAAATCCTTCTTTCTGCAAAGCAGTCCAAAGCCCAGCAACCCATCAACCACACTGAGTATGGTCTTACCAGGTATGTTTATGAGGACCCCATCTCCCTTGCTATCTGCTAATTATTCGCATGCATTGTGACAGCTCTGGGTGCAAACACACACGTGTTCAAACCGAGCACACAGCAGCCCTAAGGTTTTGCTCAGCCTGCCGTAACTCCCTCCTAACCGGCCTCCCAGCCTCTGTGTCACACCCAGTCCACCTTCCTTGCAGCTGCCTGGACACGTCCCCAGAAATGCAAAGTGCTTTAGGGAAGTTGGCCTGAGTCGAATCTCCAGGGCCTGGAGGCAGGGAGACGATCTGCTCCGGCCACAGGACATACGCCACCAGACCTCACACAGGCAAAACAGAACTCGAAGGGATCCCTCTGGCAGCCTAGCTGTCCCAGCCTGCCTAGAGACTGGATCCTCACCCAGAGCCTCTCCCAAATGACTCCCGCATCCCTCTGTACCCCACGTCATACCCGTCAAATAAGTATATAAGGGAAGCCCAGAGCCCAGCATAGAAATTAGGGCTCATGCATGAGCCTACACCACATCCCCTGCACCCCAGGGTCCCCACAGACTAGAGGAGACCACAGCATGGTGTCACCACGTCAACACAGCCATGGTTTATGTCTCTGGAAGTTATTCTTCAAAGTTTACCTCTGTTTCAGCTTTGGAGTCTTTCAAAGATCCATCTGGCATCTTTTTGGACACCTCCCCTGAGCTTGAGGACTGTTAAGAAAAAAATTCATCATATTCTTAGAATTCCTCAAATCTGTGACACCTAAAACCACATCGAGGTTCAAGATGTTTCTTGCTGAGCAGCAGTAAGAGCACCCTTCCCTTACGAGCATCCGTCCCCCTCCAGGCCTGAGCTTCCGCAGCTGGTGTGCTGCCTGCTTCCACAAGGGCCGTCGGATCATTCCCAGTAGGGCAGGCAGGGGTCAAGGGGGTTGGGGCAGCACCTCCCAGGAAACTCTGGGACAGCGGGACCCATGGGATGCCCACACCAGGCCAAATCTCTTGGACACGCCCCCATAAAACAGGGGGAAATCTGGAAACAGGGGAAGGAGTGAACAAGAGAAATTGCCAGCCACCAGGAAACACAGCCACAGCTCATTATGGGGCGGGGGGAGGGGGCAACTTTCCAACAGAGGATTCTCGTCAGGCAAAAGCTTCAGACTCTCCATCAGGAAATATTCCCAAAGGGAAGTACAGGGCACCCACAAGCCCCAGCTCAGAGCCACAGTCAAGTCTCTGACCAACACGTCCTGATGAAAGGCCTAGAAGAGACTAGGCCACAGACCTTGTGCCCGGTGAAGACTGAAAAGCAAGGGATGACCGTCAAGCTCAACGATGGTTCTGAAACTTCCTGCTGGAAGCACCAGGCTCTGCGCAGCCCAGCCTGCTGTCCCCTTAGGGTGAGGGGCACCGCACCACCAGCTAGACACCTGGTCCTTTACCGCAGGAGTCATGAGTGCTGCACAGTCCCCGCCCCTCCCCATGCTTCTGACCCTGAATCTGTCCAGACCTCCACTCCCTCCTTCCTGGCAGCTGGAGACCAAGAGAGTTTCACAACCCTCCAGAGACACTCTGTAACACACTGTCCCCATGAGAACAGCCATGTGCAGGGCCAGCCCCTAACGGAGACCTGAACCACCTATAGTGAACCCAAAAGTAACTTGCACATTTAGAAAACACGGCAACTGAACAAAATTTCTGGCCAACCACAAATTTACCTGAAAATTTAATTAAGCAAAAATTACAGTAATCGGAAGTCTTGTATGTATCTGCTGACACCCACAAGACCTAGAGAGGTGCCCTGAGGCTCCGTACATTCAGCCACATCCAGGAGCACATACACAACCGAGGCAGCTTGGAAGGACGGCTCCTGTAGCTACTGGGTGGGCCCCCCATCTTCAAAAAGCACTCAGATGCACACATGCAGCCAGAGGCTCAGAACCCCTGCAAAACTGGTGTCCGTTTGGGTTTCTACTGGGAATGCCCGAGTGGCATCACTTTACCATAGCGCTGGAGAGAAGCAGAGTCCCCATCGCACTGCGACAAAGATAGGAAACACCTTTGAGAATAATACAAACTCTTCTTAAAGACAGAGGTTTTCAAGCAGGACTTTACCTTTTTCTCAGGTTTGTCATGCTCTCTGCTCTTCTCCCTGTCAGGGTCCCTGGAGTGCTCCCCATCCTTCAGCTTCCGCCTGTCCCTGTCCCTGTCCCGGGCCTTGTCTCGCTCACGCTCTCTCTCCCGGTCTTTCCACCTCTCTTTCTCCTTTCCTCCCTCGTTCCTTCTTTCTCTCTCATGGTCCAGGTCTTTGTCGCGGTCTCTGTTGCCTCGGTCTCTGTCCTGCTTGGTCCGGTTCCTGGCTCGTTCTCTCTCCCCATCTCGGTGCTTGTCTCGTTCAGGATCTTTATGTCTCTCACGGTCATTCTCCTTCGTCTTCTCCTTCTCTTTGTCCTTCTCTCTTGCTTTGCTTTCTTCCTTCACTTCTTCTTGCTGTTTCCGATCTCTGCTTGTACTCCTCTCATTAATTTCAGAGTTCCTTTTATCCTGAAAAGAAGGTCAAACAATAATAGCACTTTTTTTAAATATCTTTACCTGAACTCTAGAAAGACTCATTATTTTCAAATATGTGCAGCCTGCAACTCACCTCTTTATCTTTATGAACTCTGGGCTCTTCTTCTTGTGCATTCTTATTGTCCAATTCCTGAGATTTTGACATCAGTGAGGACCTTCCCTTCAGATCCCCCTTCTCTCCAGCTAACACTCTCTTCACTGCCTCGTCGCTGGAGAGCTTGTGGTCCGAATGGGAGGAAATGGAACACAAGGTGAAAATGAGATCAGCACAAGAGACCAAAGCAAGTGTCCACATTCGTGGACAGTTCACTAAACACGTTAAACACGTGGACGTGAAAGTCAAAGGATAAGCTACTAGAAGGAAATGCTGTTATCAGTCACCAAGTATACCACTCCGGACATGACCAGCAGAGTCGACTCAAGCTAAGCAAATCCCACTTCAATCCCCCTGAACTGGCTCAAGTGTAGACATGCGTGTCATTGAAGGACAACACGGCTACCGCGCGTGACTCCACAGATGCCACATGGTTCCCGCAGGATCGCAAAGGCCCAGTACTGAAAGGGTCTCCCAGAATGATCTGACTCAAGCTCGACTGAACCCCAAAACCCTCCCATGGCCTCCCTGACTCCACACAGAAGCTTCCAACACCTCCGGGCAGGCATCCCTCTCACTGACATGCTCACTTGCTCCCCAAGGATACACGGAGCGACCATCACACCGGGCACCAGATGTCATGCTGAGGACACACTGGGTTTCGGAGGAGAGGACAGATGCGGCAGCTAAACACCAGTGTGCCTACCCAGCTGCGGAGAGAGGAAAGGCCAGGGCTCCGGGAAACAACCTATCCACAACCAGAGCCAGATGAAGAAACGAAGGGCATGACCAAGGCCAAGGACCTCAGCATCCAGGTGCAGGTGTAGGAGCTGAGAGAGGAGGGGAGGGGGTAGCAGCAACTCGAGGACCCTTGTGAGCCAGGTCACAGAGCTGGCTGTGCCCACAGACAGGCAACAGGAAGCTGGCAAAGGATTAAGCAGGGAATGTGGGAGTCAAAAGTGTTTTGAAAAAAGAAGTAACAGGAAGGATGCAGGGGTGGGGACTGGGGACGAAGCCAGGGCATGGGCGAAATCAGCTGTGTGGCTCCGAACCTGAGATCTGGATGGAGATCAGGGTAGGACGCACTGGAGGCCTCCTTGATACCACAAGCTCCCATCCCCATCCTCACCCCCACCCCTGCCATGGCAGGCTGAAACCCACCCTCTTGCCTATTTTGGAAACATGGAAGGTTAGCCCCAGCCCACAACCCATCAGGTACACGAAGGGCCGGATTAGCTCTGCCCTCCGACTTAGATCCCACAAAAAAGAAAGGCTCTGGAAATGCCCAGCTGGCATCGCCAAGCCGAGATGCCCTCTGGCGTCCCTAGTAAGCATGGCCTGGGCTGGATCTAAGCAGAGAGGCCAAGTCTCCAACCCACAATGAGGATCTCAGGAAGTAGCGAATCACTCCCTATGTAGTGACACCGGCTTTCTCTGAAGGCAGCGCAGCTCCGCTGTTAGTAGCCAGAAGGAAGAGGATCAGAAAAACAGAGGGCAGAGAGGAGAGAGAAGACAGGAAGGAAGGAATGGAAGGAAAGAAGCAGACACAAAAGGCTGCAAAGGCAGACAAGAGTACAGGGCCATGCCAAAAGCTCCGAGGAAGCAGCCCAGCAAGTTATCCAGCCCCCAGCCCCTGCCCTGGAAGGAGGCTCTAAAGGAGAAAGCCAGCAGGGCTTGGCCGCTGGGCACGCCACCCCCACCAAGAGCCAGTGTCCACGAAGTTCCCTCATTCATACTTAACACCTGAAGAACCTGGTATGGCAGACCTTTGTTTCACTGTATAGTTCTGACTCAGTCCTTCTGGAACTCTGAGGCCAAAGCACTGCGCTTGGCAGACACCTCCCAGGGCTCCCTCCTCAGACACTGCCCCCCACCCTGCGGGTGCCTGTCACCCCGCTTTGTCTCTCAGGACTGCTGCATCTGCGTTCTGGTCCCTCCATGTTACCTTGCTGAGACAGCATCTGCCAATTCTCTGCAGCAGCTCGTTTGTTCTTTCAGGCTCGTGCCCAGCCACGATCCGCGCTGGCTTTGCTGACAGTGGCTCTCCCGAAACCATCACCACCACGTCTATGGCCTTCTGAAGGAAGCTAATTTTTGCATCTTTATCCTGAAAGATTTCCATTTAAAATACAAATGAAAAACTCATCCAAGAAAGTCTCCATCATCTTCAGTTTGCTTAAAAGGCACACTTACTATTTAAAGTAGGTCAGATGTGGAAATATTCACTCTTTGTAACAAAAGAAAAACAAATAAAGCATTTAGTTTGAGGTGGGAGCCTAGCAGGGACCTTTAAAACACTAGTTCCCTTTCTCAGTGGATAAAATTAGCAGGATATGCAGCTGGAAAGAATAAGAAAGTGAAATGAGAAAGAGTACAGCACAATTCATTAATTAATCAACCTTGTATTTCAACACCCATCAGCATATAAACGATACACATCCACTATAAGGACGAGGGGTGCCCCCTGCCCCCCGGCCTACCTTAACATTATCGGACTTCATCTCAGCGTCTGTGTAGAGGCCCTTCATGAAACCGGTCATCCTAATCACCTTCAAAAGATCAAGGCCGTGGTCAGCACCTATCACGGCAGCCTCTGTGTCAGCCTCAGCCCCGGAACCGCACACCGTCAGAGCTGCCGGAGTCTGTCCATATCCAGGATTTAACTCCCTCCCACATAACTCAGCCAGCTTTTAAGTGTCTACTGTCCGGGAGACCTTACACAGGCGGAACCCAGCCTGGAAGTGTGGACAGGTAAACACTGCAACAGACCTGCAGAATGCTGAGGGAGCACAGGATCAGTCCCTGGTCCAAATATAGGAGGGGCCAGGGTGTCAGGGGAAGTTTCCTAGAAGACGCTGGATCTACACTGAGCCCACGGGCTGAGTGGCAGGCAGAAGTGTTTAGGACCCATGTGCCAGGCTAAACAATCCCTGGGCCCAGAAGGTCTGTTCAAGAGAGCAGAACAAGTTCAGGGCAGGAGTCTGAGGCCAGAGTCTGGCAGGGCCAGTGTCAGGCCGGGCCTGATCCAGATGGCTGTCAAAGCCACCAAGAATATGGACTTTCACCTAGGACTCCGAGGAGGCCCTGAAAGTTCAGAGGCAGGGGAACAGTATCTTACGAGGGTCACTCAGGCCCAAGGGTGAGAATGGACTTTGGAAAGAACAGGAATCTCTCAGCCTGGGTTTTGAGCCTGGACGGAAAGGTCTTTCTTCTCACTCACTTTACCACAACAGGGGGATGCTCTGTGCAATTGTCACTTTTGTTTTCTCCCTTCCTGTCCCTCCCCTCGGTCAACCTGTAGCTCCCCATTACCCTGAACCAGCTTTAGGGGTGGTGATTTTCCCTGTTCCTCCCCACGCCCACAGATAGCCAAGCTCCTCGTTCTCTCAGACCAGGGCTTTTCAAAATGCAAGCAGTCCCTATAAAGTCAACAAAATGAGTAGCAACAAGCTTTTTTTTTTCTTTTCTTTTCTTTTTCCAAAAAATAAACCAGAAAGGCAAGTGCCAGCTGCCCTGTATGCAGGAAGGATGAATATACCTACATGTGTGTGTTGTGGGTGGAATTAAAGCACATGTATTCATGCAAGTCATGTTCGTTGAAAAATGGACAGTCCCATGCTAACATGAGGCAATTTCTCCGAGACCAAGCACGCCTCACTAGTAAGCTGGCTCTCACTCTCATCAACTACCTAAGAGCCATGCTATCATTTCTCCTGAGAAGATATATTCCTGACGGAATATTAAGAGTATCCTACACTTCATACTCCTAGAGCCTTTTCATTTTGTCTCTTGAGGTTTTCCTATATTGCTGGCAAGCAAAGGGACCAGAAACATTAAACTTAACAAGATCAATGCTTTAATTTATGAAAGAAACAGTTTAGCTATGGCTAAATTACTAATGTGGTGACTTGTGAAAACAACACTCAGAGTTAAGATTTTCAGGATGCTCTTTACCTCTTACACGAAAATGCTTTCCAATATGTTGATCATTCTAAAATTCTTAACAAGCAGGGACGCCTGGGTGGCTCAGTTGGTTAAGCAGCTGCCTTCGGCTCAGGTCATGATCCCAGCGTCCTGGGATCGAGTCCCACATCGGGCTCCCTGCTCGGCGGGGAGCCTGCTTCTCCCTCTGCCTCTGCCTGCCATTCTGTCTGCCTGTGCTCGCTCTCTTTCCCTCTCTCTGACAAATAAATAAAATCTTTAAAAAATAAAATAAAATAAAATAAAATTCTTAACAAGCAGGTGACAATTAATGTATTTACCTTTCCATAAGCAGAGAAATTCATTTCAGCATTAGGTTAGGAAAAAACCATGAAAGAAAAGCAGACCACTTGTTCTTAACTGCCTCCACACAACCTGGCTGCTGGTTCACAAAGTCAGTTCCTGCTTGAAAGTCCCTCCCCCTTCCCCATTTCGAGGCACTCTGACGTTCCAGGAGCCCAGTGCCACACCAAGACCCACAGGAGGAGGCCTATCCCCACGGCCTGCCTCCCAGCTCTCCACTTCAGTGGGGAGATAGGACTAACAGAAGATAAAAGCGTGAGGGTATGGTAAGTGCTGCAGTCACTGCTAACTCACTTCTTCCCTTCTGGGTTCAAGGGCACTACCTGCCTACTTCGAAAGTAATGCAGCACACAGCTATGTCCCTTCCCCAAACACCATCTAGTGACAGGTGGAAGTGTTGCCCCAGCTACAAGAGGCTAGGCAAGACAGCACTGGGATGTGTGTGGGATTCCAGAGAGTTCTAAGCACAGTTAGGGCTTTCAACACAGAGGTACACCTTATAAACTAAGTTGAGGCAGCAAATGATAAAGCAAAGCTGTGGAGAATAAAACACCCAACCTGTTAGCAAGAGTAAGAAATGAAGTTTGAGGACCAATATGCAGAACCCTTGGAAATCTGCAAGTTCAGCCTAATTCCTAACTCCCAGAGACCAGAGACCACACCCAAGTCCCTGAGTTCAATGCTCTTCTTAAGTGCACCATGGAGATGAGTTACCAGGAGCCTACATAGCCTCCTTCAACAAAGAATGTGTGCTGTGCACCTTCTGTGTACCTTACCCAGTTCAGCTAATCCAGGATATGGCAACAAATAAGTACAGTCTCCATCAGCCAGTAATTCACCTTCCACTGGGGAAACGTTACAGACGACCAATCTCAGCGGAGGTGAAGCTGTGCCCTTCATCAGCCAACATCAACCTGCTCTCGTACAGTTTTCCCCTGTGGGTCCCACTACAACCACGTTCAGCAAGTTTATCCACAGGTATTTATTAAGCATCCAAAACGTGATCACCATGGACAGAAGTGTGCAGAAAAACTGTGGATATGAGGATAAAAAATAAATCACTTAATTCCCCAACGATTTTTGATCACCTTTCATGAGCGAGGCACTGAAGGGGGTAAAAGAACCCCAGAAACGCCTCTGCCAGGCAGGATGTTAGAAGAGTGCTAACAGGTACAAGGGTAGTCTGGAAAGAAAGAATGCTCAAGGAGCCAGAAGAGCCGGCTCAGGAGAAGGGATGAGAAGGGGAGAGCAGAGATGAGGGCAAGGAACTCAGTACACCGCAGAACTGGGCCTACTGGATGTTCCTCTGGCAGGGCCTGCGCTAGGCTATAGGAGGTCCAACTTTGACGTCAGCCCTGATTCTGGCCCCGGCCGGGTCTGCACCCCGCAACTGGGCCCTGACCTCCACCTGGGCCCCAACTCCCGGCTTGGAACCCAGCCCGCACCCCACACTTAGGCCCTCACCCCCCGCCCAGACCCCCCACCCGGGCTCGCCCTGCCCCAGGACGTCTACTTGACCCCCCACCCCCGCCCCGCCCGCTCCTGGGCCCTGACCCGCAGCTGGGGGCCCACTCCGGCCCGCACTTGGGTCATGAATTCCGGCCCTGACCCCCACCCCAGGGTCCCGACCCTCAGTCCGCACCCCGACCACCGGCCCGCAACTGGGCCTCGAACCCTACCCGGGTCCCTACCTGCTCTCCGGCCCCCCGCCCGCGTCTGGGTCCCGACCCCCACCCGGGACGCTGACCCCCGGCCTGCGCCCGGCCCCCGGCCCGGCACCCACCTCCGTGATGATGTCGTGCAGGTAGCGAAACGGGGGCTTGCTCAGCAGCTTCTCCGTCAGCGGCGGCCTCCGGATCACCTTCCCCAGGGCCTCCTGAGTCCGCTT
The DNA here is from genome assembly GCF_030435805.1 of Mustela lutreola. Taxonomy (NCBI): domain Eukaryota; kingdom Metazoa; phylum Chordata; class Mammalia; order Carnivora; family Mustelidae; genus Mustela; species Mustela lutreola. Next base: position 166,744,101 of record NC_081292.1, read on the forward strand.
CACCACCGCGGAGTTCATGGCGGCGCTGCCCGCGCCCGCGCTCCCGCCGGCCAGCCGAGCCTAAGCCGCGCTCCCCGGCCGCCGCCGGCCCCGCCGCCGCCGCCGCCCGCTCTGGCCTCGACGTGCCGCTCGGGCTCCCATCCCACAGTGCACCGGAGTCGGCAGCGGCGCATGCGCAGAGCGCCGGGCCCACCCCCGTCGCCAGGGCGTCGCGACCTTAGCAACGGACGCGCCGCGGCTCCCCGCCCCGCCCCTGCCGGCGGCACGCTGCGAGAGGTTCGTACCCAAGGTCCTGCCGGCGCCTGGCAACCGGGACCAAGCCACGCCCTTATTCATCTACCAGGTGTCGCTGATTCCGGGCACCTGTCTTCCACCCGCCGGGCACAGGCTCGCCGCGGAATTCCTTCTGGTGATTTGGAGGCTTTATGACCTGTTTCTCGTTCTTTTTTTTATAAAATGGTGCCGATTGCCCCTGCATCTTCAAATCTTTTTTTATTGACAAATAATTGAGAAAGGAGACATTATCTTCAAGTGTACGACATAATTATTTGATCTTTGCGAATTTAGCAAAATGACCACAATGAGTCTAGTTAACATCCACCACCATAGTTACAAAAAGTTTTTATTGTAATGAGAACTTTTAAGATGTATCTTAGTACCTTTCAAATATGTGACACAATATTGTTAACTACAGTCATCTTGCAGCACCTTATATCTCCATTACTGACTTTATAACTGAAAATTTACACTTTTTGACCCCTTTCATCCATTTCGTTCTTGTAATGGTATCTTTATAACTTATTAACATTTATTTTTACCGTTTTCAATGCTTTTCATTCTTTGCATAGACTCAAATTTCCATGTAGTATCATGTGCCTCTTGTCTGAAGAACTTCCTTTACTAATTTCTTTTCGCAAAGGTCAGCTGGCAATGAGCTCTGTAGCTTTCCTTTGTCTGAAAGTGTTTATTACACCTTCACATTTGAAAGATTGTTTCACAGCATTTGCAAGCCTAGGTTAACATTTTTTCTCTTTCACTGCTTTACAGATTTTACTCCACTGGCTTCTGGCTTACATAGTTTCTGAAGAGAAGTCTTCTCTAGTCCTTTGCTCTGTGTATACCTGGCTGCCTTCAAGATTTGCTTTTTATCCTTGGTTTTTATAAATTTGCCCGTGACGTATCTAGATGTGGGAGTTTTTAAACTTAAAATTTATATTTGAGGGACGCCTGGGTGGCTCAGTTGGTTAAGTGACTGCCTTCAGCTCAGGTTATGATCCCAGCGTCCTGGGATCGAGTCCCACATCGGGTTCCTGGCTCGGCGGGGAGCCTGCTTCTCCCTCTGCCTCTGCCTGCCACTCTGTCTGCCTGTGCTCACGGTCTCTGACAAATAAATAAAATCTTTAAAAAAATTATATTTGATTATTATTTATATGCAATAAGCTCCACCTATTTTACCCATTTTAAGTACACTGATTGACGCATTTATGCTCCTGCACCACAACCAAGGTATATAACAGTGCATGTTCCCTAAGTATTTCCTCCTGCTCATTTGCAATCTACTCCTCCCCCACCCCAGCCCCAGGCAACCACTGATTCACTTTCTGTCACTATAATTTTATCTTTTCCAGAGTTTCATATAAATGAAATCATACACTACATAGTCTTTTGTGTTTCTTTCTCCTATAAAGACTTTGAAATTCATCCATGTTGCTACATACAGTAATATGTCATTCCTTTTTGTTGCGAGTAGTGTTTCATAATATAATTTGTTTATCCATTCACCAGTTTATCGATACTTGGATTGCTTTGGAGTTTTGATTATTTGATTATTTAGTGCTGCTAAGAATATTCACATACAAGTCTTTGTGCAAACATAGTTTTCCTTTTGTTGCAGAATTGCAGGGTTTTTGTCTTGGGGGGTTGAAGAGTGAATCTTGAGGACACAAAAAAAGGTGAAGTGAAGTGAAACTTTATTAAGTTAAGAACAGAAAGGAAAAGTTCTCTAGAGTGGGAAGCATCCCAAGTGGGTTGCCACTGAAGGTTTTAATGGTCGGTCTTTCACTGAAAACTGACCAGGGAACTGAAATCTTCTTAACGTCTCTACCACTGATAGCACCAAGTTTACCTCTCCTTTGACTCAGGTCATGATCCCGGTGTCCTGGGATTGAGCCACACATTGGGGGGGGGGGTCTTCTGCTCATCAGGGGGTCCAATTTTTCCTCTGCCTCCCCCTCCCTGTTCCTGCTCGCTCTCCCTCTCTATCTCTCTCAAATGAATAAATCAAATCTTTTTTTTAAAATCTCATCTCTGACATTTAAGACAAAAAAGGGTGGTCTGGTTATGTTCTCTTATCTCTGGTTTCTTACCCCTCAGCATTTTTCCACATCTGGGATTTCTGTGAGCCTGGTCATAGAAACCCCCACCTCTCTCTCCCTACCTAGCCCCGCCTGTCCCTTACTCACTTTCTCTTGGATAAATACCCAGGACTGGCATTTCTGGGTGGTATGTTAAGATTATGTTCAACTTTACAAGAGGCTACCAGGTTTTCAAATTCAAGTCATCTTTCATTCCCATCAGCAATGTCTGTGATTTCCAGTTGTTTTGTATTCCTGCCAAGACCCGATAGGTCAGTCTTTTTCCTTCTTTAGGTCAGTCTTTTTAACTTCAGCCATTCTCGGCATAGCGTAGTATCTTATTATGGTTTTAATTTGCATTCCTCTAGTGATTTGTGATTTTGAATTCTTTTTCATGTACTCGTTGGATACTCATACGTGATGGGTGAAGAGAGCTCATGAAGAAGTGTCCCGGCATTAATGAATCACTTCTGTGAGCCGCAGAAAGTAATGAAAGGAAACGTAGTTCACCGTAGAGAGTCCAGAGGCCAGCAGGAGGAGCTCTCACTCCCAGCACGGGTTATCAATCGCAGGTCCAACAGGAACAGAAGGACCTTGCGCATGGTTTTAAAAGATTCTACCATCCCAGTCACAGGAAGAAAGCTTTCCCCCTCACCAGGCACCAGCCTGGTCAATGACAGACTGTCACGTTTCAGCCCATGGGAAGTCACTTGCAGCTCTCAGTTGCCTTCCACAGACTTTTTGTTTGTAAGCGCCCTTCCAACCCCCTCTTTCCTCTATCAAAGAGAATTTCTCTCTTTTGTTCTGGGGACTTACCTATGGTTCTGCTGTGACGTGCTTGTTCCTGAATTCTCTGCTATTCCAGAACCAACCCATTTTTGCTGGTAGAATAACTGACAGTTTTATTTTTAAGGTTAACGATGCAGAGGACTGGCTAGGTGCAGGGGACTTCATGGAGAACCAGGTTCCTTCTAGTGGCATCCATCCATGCCGTCCTCTGCTGTCCACTGCTCCAGGAAATATCACTGGGGCTAGCTGCATCCTGGACCGCATGAGTTTGGTCACCTGGACAGAGGCCAGGCGAGCCACCAGAGCTCATCTCCCTCCAGCAACGCTGACCTGGATTCTGTCCATAATTCACCATGCAGGCAGGCTGCCTGTCTTAAGACTTTACTGAGGAGTTAGGAGCCACCTAAGGGAATAACAACCCAGGAGGGAAGAAATTTGGCAACACTCACTGGATAGAGCTATTCTGTGCTCCGTGGAAAAAAGCACCCAGCAAATTGCACTCTCAGACATGTTCCCTCCTGGGTGGCCCTGAGTTACCAGTCCTATTCCCCAGCTTCCAGGTTGATCTGCTTAGCCAAAGCACCTCCATCCTCTGACCCCTCCCTTGTCAAATCTTCTTGACCTTCTAGAAACCCCACCATCTACATATGTATCTTCCCAACTACCCCCTCTCTTTCAGCACAGGGTGATCCATTCCTGACTCATCCCAAGGCAGGGGCAGGACAGTTCAATCCCTTGGAACAGTCCAGGGTCATGGGGGACACTGTGACTCAGGGTCCTTCCGGGGCTCCCAGATCTTCATGGTTCTCCTGATTGTCTATATATTTATCTTTATCACACACACACACACACACACACACACACACCCTGCTTCCCAAGAACAAATGTTCTCAAGCAGTTCATCAGACTCCAAGAAGAAGAACAAAACGGTTTCCCAAATGTTTCGTCATTTCTGAACATCTTTGTCCACCCTGAAAGTAATATTTCGTATTCACATGGAAAACAGTGTTAGCCTTCTTTCTTCCCTTTCCCTGACCCTGCCGCTGCCCCGCCCCCCACCCCTGGCTTCCCTGGAAATCTTCTAAATAGGGGAGATGGGCCTTAGTGAGACTGTGTCCTTCTTCAGGCCTGGACCCTTGGTCCATGAGGGCTGGCCCAGAGCTCTAAAGTGATTAAGCCTTTAGACAAAGTGGCACCAGCTTGCTGCCCTCTGGGTGTTAGGGAGAGAAGTGGCAGGATGTCATTCTCACAGGATGGCCAGGCAGAGCCCTTCGGGGGCTGCACCAGATACACAGGATGATGTGGTATGTGAGAGCTGAAACATCCCGGCCCAGACTTCATCCCTGATCTGCTCACTATGGCTGAGTCTTCTGTGAGGAGCACCACCTCTGAGTTCTGAACAGTGTCTATATCGGCCTGAGTAAGGGTGGTGGAGGATCTCAGGGAGGTCACCAACCCTAGTCTCTGACCTCAAGTGCTCTGCCTTCCCAGCAGACACTGGGTACAGTGTCTGTACCTCCTTCTTCCAAAATTCATGCTAGACAGAAGCCTCCTCTGGGCCTGGGGCCCTGGGACAGCTGTGACCTGTAATGGCTTATCTGTGAGCAGTCAGTCCCCTGGAGTGGTGGGGATAGGGACTATGCCACATCACAGGGAAGCCTGATTCTGGTTTCTCCCACAGTGTGTGGGAAACAGCGGAGCCATCTAGGCCGAGGAGGCCCTGTGAAGGCCTGTAGGCACAGGGCTTTCTTCTGTCTTTGAGGCTGAGGGCCATGATAGAGGGTCTCTCAGAGGATCTGAGACACTGAAGCAGCATCACCAGACCCCTGTGAGAGCCTGTCTGAGGAAAGCAGACCACAGAGTGGGTATGGCAGCCTTTGGGGACATGCCCCAGCCACATAAAGTGTCCTCCTGAGGCTTCCACATTGCCCAGACAGGTCCACGCCCTCCGCACGGGGACTAACTGGGGCAGGGGTGCAGGGCCCTGGGGAAGCAGGGCCAACAAGACCCAGCTAAGGATTCCCAACTCTGAGAGAGAGAGGTGGAACCACCTCAGGAAAGGGGGGAGAAGGCGGAGGCCCAGAGGCCAGTGGGGAGTCTCTAGTTCCGGGGCTGGTGGGCGTGGGGCCTCTGAAGCTGAATTACCTAGAGAGCCTCAGGGTCATGTAAGGATTAGCAGAAAAGAAAACATAAAAAAGAGTCACTTGTGAAAACACACAAGTGATTACATAACTATAGAAAATCACAGTAGAGATGTGTTTGAGACATAAAGAGCTGGTAGGAGATGTACTTGAAATAAGCAATTTCCAAATGAATGAAAGAGATGACAGTGGCCATGACTCACCCCAGGAGAGGGAGCTCCACAAAGCAAGGGGCTTCCAGACCCTGCCTCTCCTCCCCTAAGAGGCAAACATTCCCAGAGACAAAGGCGTCCCTGGGGGCGGGGGTTGGGGTGAAGAGCCCGGGATGTGGGTCAGCCTGTGGGAAGGACTGGGCAAAAAGGAGAAGTGGCCCAGAGCCTGGACACAGTCTCATCAGCCCTGGATCCAAGACTTAACTCCCTGGCAGACTCAGAAAGGAAAGCATCAGTTTGCATGGCCGGTCAAGTGCCTTGCTGTGTGCTGCACCCACACACACACACACCTCCCCCCCTCCCCAGCTGGAAGGTGACAGGCATCATGGTGTGAAGCATGAGGGGTCAGGTGGTGTGGAAGGCCTTGTTCCCTCCTCTCCCAGTGAGTCTGGAGAAAAAGAAGACATGACCTTCCTCCTAAGCTTGCTAAAATCATTCCTGCCTCAGGACCTTTGCACTTGCTGGTCCCTTTAACTGAATAAGTGGAACACTCATCACCCAGATCTTCATATGGCTGCATCCTTGCCATTAGTTGGGTCTCAGGTTACATGTGACCTCTCAGAAATGTGAAAAATAGACTCCATCTGAATTCTGCAGCCTAAGGCTGTCATCTTACCTTATTTCCTTTAAAGTACTTACCATTCTGTGAAAGCAAATTTTTTATTCATATCTGCCCTTTCGTTTTCTGTCTCTTCCCCCCACCGTGATCACCCCTGGAAAGGGAATGCAATGAGCAGAGGGGCCTGGTTTATTTGCTCGCCCCTGAATCCCCTGTACCTTCAACATTGTTGGCGCTGCTATTACTGACTGTTGAATAGACTATGTTCTTATTAAAACGGTTCTTCCCCAAGGGCTCTTAATAATATGGTTTATATCAAAATTTTAAATGAAAAAAGTCCCCCTGGGCCATGAGGGCACAGCCCCAATCCACAGGTTCCCTTAAGCCAGGTCTCCCAGGGCCTGGGAGTTTGACAGGAAGACCCCTGAACCCCTGAAAACACAGCAAAACGATTCCCTGACAGTAGATTCCTGGAGGAGGCACCATGGCTCTCGTCCTATTTGCACAGCAGGCTGGATCTCCAACAGGGGCCAAGAACACTCTGCTGTTAGATTCCCAGGCAAGCCTTTTCCAGCAAACTCTGGTTAACTAGCATCCAATGTCAGTCACGGCTTGCTCTTTCTAAAAGCAAGTAAGGCCGAGGCCCACGAATGGCCTGGGAGCTTTCCACCAGTAGCCGAGTTAGCAAGAGCAGGGAATGGGGGATCCCACCTGGGCCGGGGGCCCAGAGCAGCTCCTGGAACCCACCCCTCCTGTGAGTACCCCTTCCCCCACCCCCGACCAGACCTCAGGGAGGACTCCAGGAGCACGACTTCCCTTGGAATCACATAACACTGAGACTCCCTCCTGAACTATCCTGACCTGCATCCCTACAGAGTTGACTCCCAGCAACCAATGGACCCTTCCCCAGGCCGCCCCCGCAACCACCCCACCCCACCCCCCCCCCCCCGCAAGGACCTGTGCCTCATAAAGCCTCTGTCCAGCTTCCTCTGGGCCACGATGGGATGGAATGAGAATGGTGTGACTGGCTGTGCAGTGTTGCCTCCCCATGGGGAAGCGGGCTCCAGGAGGAGGGAAGACACCCACCATGGGAGGCCAACACTGTGAGAGGCAGGAATGCAGGCCACGTGAGCGCCCAGGAGGGAGTCTTCCAGCTCTGTAGCAGGTGGGGCTGGCCACCAGATGCCCTGGGGACAAGGCCCCCTCCATCCTCGAGGGCTCATGGCTCAGTTCCTCTCTGGGGACACCCCCAGGGGGCCGGCCTCACCTCCAGCTCCTCCTAGGCAGCCCGCACTCCGGCAGGGGGCGCCACCGCAGGCCTCCCACCCTTGGGAGGCCGGGGTGGGGGGACGGAGCTCACAAGGCTGTTGTAGGGTTGGGGGAGTCGGGAGCACATAAATCCTGGGAAGCACAGGGAACGCTGAGGGTGAGCGCTCAGGGAAACTTGTCTCCTACAATAGGAGGTCAGAAACAGCGGAGGACGATCCAAAATCAATTATGGGAGCACTGGGGCTCCAGTTCTCAACTTGGGAAACTTTGGGGGGATCAGACACCAACCTGATGGACGGAGGAAGGGAAAGGGAGAGGAGGGAGGATGGGCAGGAAGGGCCAACTTGAAGGGCTGAGGGCTACACCTCCTGCTACAAGGTGTATGAGGCCCGAGGACATCGTGCGATATGAAACACATTGGCCACACACAGGCAAATACTGTCGGAGTCCACAAGCATGAGGTGCCCAGAGCCAGCCCAGTCACAAAGGCAGAAGAGGGGTGGCTGCAGGGCTGGGGCCACGGGGAGTTGGTGTGGGTCTTGCATAATGGAGACAGTCCTGGAGATGGCTTGCACAGCAAGGTGAATGTACTTCACACTACAGAGCTGTAGAAAAAACACTCCTCCAGTGGCTGGAGGGGAGGTGGGTGGAGGGATGGGGTAACTGGGTGACGGGTATGCTGGAGGGCATGGGATGGAATGAGCCCTGGGTGGTCAATCAATGAATCACTGAGCTCTACCTCTGAAACTAATAATACACTGTATGTTAATTAACTTACTTTAAATAAAATAAAATAAAATTTCAAGAAAAACCCTCAGGGGGTCGCCTATGTAGCTCAGTCAGTTAAGCATATGACTCTTGGCTTTGGCCCAGGTCATGATCTCAAGTTGTGGATCGGCATCCTGCTGTGTGCTCAGCCATGAAACCTGCTGGTCCCTCTCCCTCTGCCCCTCTCCCCCAACCCATCTCCACCCATAGTTTCGTGTGCACTCTCTCTCTCCTTGGAATAAATAAATTAAATCTTTAAATAATAAGTAAATAAATTAAATCTTTAAATGATAATAATAATAAGGGACACCTTGGTGACTCAGTGGGTCAAGTGTCTGCCCTCGGCTCAGATCATAATCTCAGGGTCTTGGAATCCAGCTCCAGGTTGGGCTCCTTGCTCCGCGGGATCCTGCTTTCCCTTTCACCCCTCCACTGCTCGTACATGCTCTCTCTCTCTCCCTCCCTCTCACTCTCAAATAAATAAATAAATAAAATCATTAAATAATAATAAATCAATTAATTAATAACAATCCTCAGGATAGGTCCCACCGTTCACCCCGCTGTATAGGAGAGAACACTGAGGCCCAAGAATTTCCTAGTCAACAGCAGGACTGGGAAGGGACTTGCTCCAGAGTCGACTCTCAGCAACCATATGGGACTATCTTGAAGATACTGGCTCTTAGCCGATTAGAACATTTCCCCTTAGATGACACTGCAAGCGGGAGAACATCCCCATGTCTGGGTCCTTACTAAGACAGAAGCCCAGACATGATGTGCTTCTTCAGGAAAGCAATATTTAGCTAACAGTTTCGACGTTAGGACTCTCAACATTCACTTTGTTCAATCTGAAAAGATAAATTTTATATGTGCCCAATAATTAGGATAAATGTAAGACAGGTAATACTAGGCATAATGCCAGTGTCTGGAGAAACAGGGGTGGGCATCATGGAGCAGAGCCACTAAAGGATGCAGCTCCTCACCCCCGAGACTCAGGCAGCCACCTGCGAGAAGAACAAGGAACATTTTAAGGTTAAAGCAATTGTTTTTATTGTAAGTGCAGTGACACTTGACAAACAAACCAAAAGCAATTCACCTTGCGGGATTTCCTAGGCTCGCCACAAAATGCTGAGTTCTCCAGGCTGGTCTTTACACGAAGCTCTCCTTGGGAACACGGGGCTTGGCTGTGTGCGAGAGCTGACTCAAGGCCTGCACGGAGGCTGGCAGCTGGCTCTGATTCCCAGTTAGTAACCAGGCAGTATGCTTTCAGGATATTTCCACTGTCCGCTGTGGACTTTGTGTCTGAAGACAGGCTTAAGCTGTAACAGAGAAAAAGGAAACCAGAGTCTTCAAAATTTTCCAGAAAGAAAGGAGGTGAGCTTCCTTTCCCACCTGTTAACCCCACACCACGTCTCTTAAACACAACCAGACACATTTCAGGTCTTCCGTACCAACCGAACAAAGGCTTCACAGGCCCCAGGAAGGCGGTTACTAGAAATGGGTCAATCTTTTGATTCTGATGAAAGATGTTGGTCCCCAGTGATAGGCACCCTCACACATATACACACCCACAGCACACATACACACACACACCGCCTGCTCACACTGGGCCAGGCAGCTGGAGGCCCAGTGCCACGAGGGACACGTCCTTCAGTGCCCACAAAGGGCATCTTCGAGGGTCGCTCATCTCTGGAGTTACAGCAATGTGGCCTGAAATCTTGATGACCTGAATATTGAGGGGAGGGCGGCGTGGGGATCAAAGGGTTAAGAAAAACCCACCCTTGTGTAGGATGAGGTGAGGCTCCTCCTTGGAAAAGGGGGAATTACTCTTATTTGGAGTGAGTTTCAAACAGATTTGGAGAACACTTCTAAACCCAGAGCTCAAGTTTGGTCCCTAAGAATTAAAGAGCCTCCATTGTCTTGGCATGCATGCCACTGAAAGTTGCCTCTGAGGAGTCACTGGATGATGAGTTCTGAGTTTGGGAAGTCTGGAGTCCTGAGTGAGGACAGAGAGGAAGGCAGGGATAGAAGACGGGGTCCGGAGTGGGAGGCCAGGGTACACAGCGTCCCCGTCTCAGGCACTGGGAGAGGTAGAGACTTCTCATCAGGTGACCAGCTTCACACTAAGCATCTCCCACCCAGTGCTGACCAGCGGTGCTGTCCTCTCCCAGATGGCACGCAGGGTCCCGCCTCATCGTCACTTGTGGAAAAGCAGGGCGGCCCCTGGTTCAACCCTGGAGTGGGGGGTGGGGCACTGCAGGGCATCAGAGGAGAAAGCCACTGCAAAGGGACCTGGTCCAGGTGGGGCAGAAGGAGCCCACCCCCTCAGCCAAGGTCTCTGCCACACCACCCACCCCAAATCCCTACCGCGGGGGCCTGAAATCCCACTCATGACCTATGCAGGACCTTCTAAGACTGTTTGTGTTTGAATCCACATAGGAATTAACAACCCTGTACTGTGGATTATTTGCTCCAGCAAAACAGAGCTTGGAAGACATTTCCATTGCACCTGCCCCAACAGAATTAACTCACTTTTATGTATTCCCTCCCAATGGCATGTATGCTTCATATGGTTGTATACGTAAGATAACGTACCCCAAAACCCATAAATTTTGCTCCCTTTTTCACAATATCACTGTGTCAGCTTTATTTTGGTTGCACGGTTATATCCAGGCCCATCATTTTCTCTTTTTACCTCTCTGTAGCATCTGTGTCTTGCTGTGATTCCTAAAAACCTCCAAATATCCAGTATGTTCCATCCCACAATATGTCTCCATCCCCGCTGAGAGCTCACGGCTGTGTCCGCTGTACCTCACTGGATTGTTTTCCGCAGTTTGTTCCTTGATCTGCTGTCTGACTTTCGCTCTGTAGACCATGTCGGTTCTTATTTTTGCAAAGATTTAAACAAGAAATATAAGCGTGGTAAAGCCCCAGCAGTGGTTGTTCCTATCTACCTGATTATTGAAGACAAAAGCTGGGAAATGAAGAGAAGCCAGACAAAAATAATAACTTTGCAATGAGAAAAATCTAGGCTTTTTGCTTTTTCACCACTCAGATCCCTGTTCTCCGTCCCTATGAATAGAGCCCCGATCACAGAGCACACCAGTCTCATCAGATACTGAACACCCTATTCAAAATTAATTTTTTTATTTTATATTTAGTAGTTTATAGAATTTAAAACTATCGTTTTCTAATAGCGAAATGCTTTTTATATGAATGCAGGTTAGATAGACCTCTAACTCACATATTCAAATATATGTAAGGTACTAAGTCCTCATTACAGACCATATGAAGGGCACTGGAAAACAGAAAGAACAAAACTAATGTCATTCATGTTCCACAACCCAGAGAAAAATCACTGTGAGAGTTCTGACGTTCCTTTTTGTTTTTCTGTTTCGTGCACATTCCCCAAAACACGCTCCCCTAAAAACAAAGACTGTTAGGTTACGTCCCTTGTCTACAAGGGAGGTCCATTTTCCTCTCCTTAATTGCCGGTCTGAATCTCTGGGGCCGATATTCCATATCAAGGGCGGGGCGGGATTCTGGCGCAGGGGCTGGCAGAGCTTACCCTCCTGGCCACCACAGAACAAGCTGTGAACTTGTTCACTTGGGAACTGAGACTTTCCGTGACCTCTGCCTGGCTTTTGACCCTGGTTTGGGGCTAGAAAGCCACGGTCTGCCCAGACTCCCCGCTCTCCAGGCTCAGAAGCAAGAGGCAGGCTGACAGGAAACGTCTGGAGGACCAGATCATTCCAGAAAAATGAAGCAGAATTGCCTGGCAGCCGTCAGTCCCTCAGTGGAACCCTAATGACTTGTACCAACACTTGGGTGAGCAGGGCACTTACCCAGGGGACAGAAAGTTGAGTGGCTTCCTTTCTGCTGACAGAAAATTTTAAGGCCAAAAAAGAACAGGGACACCTTGTCTGAGGACCGGTCTGTCTCTGCCCCAAACAACATCTTGAGAGCCACTATTAGAAAGCCACTGTGGACTGACTTAACAGCAGCCCTTCTCCCACAGGAAGCCGAAGTCTCAGTGACTCAGAAATACTCTTCCAATGAAAACTTTAATGAGATTACTTGGTAGCAAGAGCCCCTTTCGAGGTCACCTGAACAGTCTGGAACAACAGTCTCGTAGGTGTGGAACTTTGGGAGCTCCCCCTCTCCTTGTGACTGAGCACACCCGAACTGCTCTTCAAAGCAAGCCTGTGTTGGCCACGTCAGGCCAGGCCCAGGGTGAGGCGAGGTAGGCCTCTTCTCTTCACATGTTTGGCCCTTGTAGGCATGGTCTCTTTCATAACAGTCACGCTGGTAGATTGAAATTGGCCACAGGGTGGGTATTGACACCGTAAAAATTGGCAAATGCGACAGAACTTTTCCCCTTCAGCGGGCCAGCTGTTAAACTTTTACTAGCACACTTGCTGGAGTCATCCCGAGAAACGATGAGAACCAGTTCCTGGTGTCCTGGCCGAACCACTGGCTGCTGAATCACAGATGAGTGCTCCTCGGCCAATGAACCAGTGAGTCCTTCTCCAGTCTGCTGTCATGTGACCTTTAGAGGCCTGGAATCCAGGCAAGGTGGGGTGGGTGGGAGGTGGGGAGGGAGCAGAGGGCAGGTCTTGAGACAAGCATTTAGCAAGGAGCCTGCTCCAGGTGGGGTCTCTACCCAGGACCATCTGTTCTCCAGCAAGGAAGGAGGCCTAGCTTCTGCCAACTAGCAGGCTCCTGGGAACTCGGGGCTTTGAAATACTCAGCTCATCTCTTCGGTGGCCCACATCCATGGCCCAGGATCATTCCCTGTCCGACTGTTAACCTTGTCCAGAGGACCTCTCAAGGCTGTGGCTTGGGTCTCCACGGAGGCTCCGTGAGCCTTGCAGTCAGTCTAGTCTGAGTTCCAATGATCTACCCAGTGGCTGCAGAAGATGGGAATTTGCTGAGCTGCCCTCAAGGCCTCCGGCTTGCAGACTTTGAGTTTGGCAGACTAGTAAGCCTAGGTTTTGCTTTTCAAGGTCTCCAGCACGCACACAGGGAGCCACCTTCTCGGGGATCAGCCTCATTACTGTTGTGGCTCGCTGAAGTCCTGCAGCTTCCTGGTCCCTCAGAGCCTGGCTCTCTGCTGTGTCCCCATCATAACTGACAACTAGTGAAAACTTACAGACTAAGGGTTAGACAGTAAGTAGTTTAGGTTTTGTGGGCCTTGTATGGTCACTGCAGCATATTCTTTGGCCTTCTTTTTTCCCCTTTACCTTTAAATATTGTAAAAACCATTCTTAGCTCAATGGCAGTGCAAAAACATGCCAAGGCTGAACCCCGGTTGCTGCCATCCCACTGAGCACTAGGAATGGGGGGGCCCTATGTCTTGGAGATGGGCAGACAGTTCAAGTCCAAAATGAACCCCTGAGAGTCTGCTTTCTAGAACCATTTTCAGTATCCATTGTGTTTGTGTAGATTTTCGCTAGAAGCACAGCCCCAAGAGAGCCTTAAGAACGAATGCTGTCATCTGGAGCTACAATCCCAGGGCAGCAAGAGTGAGGGACAAGGGAGGAAAATGCAAGAGGAGGCATTTTCATGCAGTTTCTGCTTAACGAGGGCCACGTGGGACTTTCAGCAGGTTCACCTGCTGGGCCTATGGGATTTCTCTGTCCTGGCTGCGGGAAAAACCATGCCCAGGATCTCTGCCCACCAGAGGGCAAATGGCGAGGAATGGATTGGCTGGTGGCCTCCTGCCTCTCACGGGCTAAGCATAAGGTCAGTCTCACAGTGCCCATGGAGGAGAGAGGGAAAGAACCCAATGGCGTTTATGACAGAGACTCTTCTGGGTGACAGTGACATCTCCCTGGGCTCTGAGGTCTAGTGAACCCCAGACCGCCTGGGACCCTTCCCTTTTCTGACATGCATGGAGTGAAGCATGCAGTCTGCGACCTCCCGGAAGGGAGCCAGGGGACAGGGCCTCATTCCTCATTCTTGGTTCGGTTCCTAAGACTCATACAGGGTGCAAAGAGGCCAGGAGAGGACTGGTCTCACAGGGTGGGCCCAGAGCCGCAGGCACTCCCTGCCAGAATCCCAGTTTGATACTGTCAGACTGTGGGGTGCTAGCCTTTTTGGCTTCAACTGCTGAATCCTTCAGAGGGGCTAGAAGCTTTGCAGTGTAGACTTCCCAGGTGAGAAGGACAGGCTCTAATCTCCTAGGGACCTCCAGTCTTCCATGTGTCCCCTTCCTCTAATCTTCACCACCCCCCTCCCTCTGCAGACCCTAACCTCTTGCTGCCATAGACCCACCCCCTTGGTCTGCCAACCCCTCGGGGCCCAAGGCTTGGCAGGCCATCCTTCCCCTTCTTGACGCACTTTGTTCCCAAGCCATAGACACACAGCTTGGGAGAGGCACAGGTCCTCCCTGCTCCGCTCCCCTTTCCTATCTGAGGCAGAGATCCGGGAGGACTGTCCCATCCCTAGCCCACCTCCTGAGGACCAGAGCCTATTGTGCAATCATCCATTGCTTTCTGAGTCCAGAGCGTGTTGTCTCTCTGGACCCCCACCAATTCTTTCAGGGTCTCATGGCCTCCACGGGGTGTCCTCAATTCTGCTCACAGTCTGAGGGAACTCTCCCGGGACAGGTATGCCAAATTCCCTCGAACACTTGTTCTAAGATGCCAGCGGGTCCAGACCACTGACTTAATGGCAGGGGCCCTGGGTTGGTCCCCACCACCTGCCATTCGTTCTGTTCAGCAGCAGTGATGGGGCCTCTCATCATGCGGACAAACCATGCAGGCTTTCCGAGATCTCCCAGGTGCTAGCAGTGGCAATGCCAGGGGGAGTCCATCTCACCTCACCCCCCAACCCCGCAGCAGCCACGTGCTCCCACCAGTACAGTGTCCCTCCGTAGCGTGGGACCATAGCAACTTCCATAGTGCCACGGGGGTGGAGGTCTCCTGTTTTCCCCTCCTCCTCCCTCATAGGGCCTGACTTGTTGAGGAGCAGAGAGAGGGGCACGCGGCAGCCCTCTCCCCAAGCTTTCTATTATAGCAGGACCACTGTGTGCCCCAAGGCTGCTGGGCTCCTGCCTTCACACCCGGGCTCAGACCCACAGTCACTTGAGCTCCTGCCTTTGCAGCTGAGTCAGGTGACCCACCACCCAGCCTAGAGGGGACGGGTCCCACCTTGAGAGTGAGCCAGTCAAACCCCTTTGTTTCTTCCCAAAAGCTTTGGTCCGGGGACAAGTGGTATCTTTTCCATGTTGGGCAGCAGGGAGAAGAAGCCAGCGAGGAAGAGCAAATATGGTGGGTAACACACTGTGAGGCACAGGGCAGATATAGTGGGGAAAAACTACAGGCAGGGACTGAGGCAGAATTCACAGGGCCCTGCAGTCCTAGGACAGGTGCCGTGGACCAGCATGGCTGCATAGACACGTGATGGGTGTCAGGAACACATGAAAGACGTACATCCTAGCTGTCCACACCTGTGAGCCCTTTAGCTATTTGAAAAGGAGTTCAGAGGGTTCAGGCAGCACCTGGCTGGCCATGTCATAGAAGGAGAGTTTCCATGGGGGAGGGGGGATGTGCAGGGGACCACAGGGACATTGGAGTTTGGACTCAGATCACCTGGTTCCCAGACTCTGCAGGGGTGGGGCGGTGAGAGTGGCCATGGCCATGAGATCATTCCATGGACATTCCTTGGTGACCTAAGACATAGCTCCACATGAGTCCTTGTGCACGGTGACATCAAGGGTGTCTTTTGCAAAGGGACAGGGGGGACCTGTACACAGGTCCTATGGAGTTGTGAAGGTTAAAGAAGAACTCACACATGAAGTACCCATCACGGTGCCTGACAGGGTAAGCATGTGTGGAATCACAGCTTGTCACAGGCGAGGGGCACTCAGAGCCCCGTGCCCACCCATGAGCATGCAGCCCAGACCTCAGCTTCCTGAGGGACCCGATGCCCTGATGGGAAGGGACTTCATTTGTCTCCCAATTCCCGAAATTGCCCCAGGATCTCCGTAGTTGGGGAACCCACAAGAGCCAGCCCCAGCACTAGTGGCAGAACCAAACTGAGGTGAAAGCTTCAGGAACCCTCGGCGGATCTGCCAACCGAGGAGAGAGACTTCCGCCCTCTGAAGACACAACCACAGGGGACATGGGGTCACCTTGTACACAGGTGGCCTGGTCGGCATGCTGTCTTTCCTTGGGCCCCACCAGGAGACTGAGGCATATTGGCAGCCTAGAACCTTCAGGGCAGGGGATGGGCGGGGAGTACTCCAGCTGCCAGGGACCAGCTGATCTGTAAGTCAGCCCTCAGGGTCCCAAGGCAAATATCCTGCCCCAGCTCAACCTGCCCACTGCCGCTACCACTTCCCCCTAAAGGGGACACTTTTCTTCTCACTTCGGTCCTTGAGTTTTCTTTTTGTGGTCTCAAGACCAGGAAGTTTGAAGTTTTAGTCTCAAGTGACAGGCTAGCAAACAGTGTTTTGGTTTCAGTTAAAACCATGTCTTTATTTAGAAAGCTGATAATAAGAGGAGTCAGTTGGGTACACATTTTAATCTGGAATCGTACAGACATAAAGGAGACGCAACATAAAAAAAGCAAAATCTTGGACACTAATGTTTTCATTCATTTCTATCTTTGGATTTTAATTACAATAACGAAGTAAGCAAGTCTATACAGGTCATTATGTAGTAGACCAAGTTTCAGTGATTTAAATTATTTGCAGATCCACAAAAATAGGTTAACTTGGAGGAGTTACTATAAAACGATAATCATTGCCACCCATTAAAACCCCATTCTACCTGTGTACGATTTAAAACCACCACCACCAACCTCTAAGCAAACTATACAAGAAGGAAACCTTGTGTCTCTGACGAAGGCCATTTGTAAAACAGATAAACACCTAAGGCTAATATCATACTTCACGGCGAAACGTTGAGCACTTTCTCCCTAGGATGGGGACAGAGCAGGAATGGTCTCCTCTGACCACGGCAGGTATGTCTGGCCGACACCGTGTCCAGGACATGGCTGGCTGGCTTGAGTGCAGGAGGGGAGGAGAGGACTGCAGAGGGGCTCTATAAGGACATGAATCCCAGGTACAGAGGGGCCCTCTAAGCAGGGCCTGGGCACGGAGAGGCAGGGCTGACTTGAGCCAGGCCCACTGGAGGAAACAGGTTTGTATATCTGGTCTAGGGGCAGGGACAGAGCAGACTTTGGCTGGGAGGCAGGGTGAAGGCTGACACCGGAGGCCAGCTCCTTCCACTGACAGCATTCCCCGGGCAGCTGGGGAAACTGGCTTACCACCCCTGCCCCCAGGCTGCCTTCCTTAGTGCTAACACAATTTGCTTTCCCAGTGGTTTTGTGTGAGAGGTGACAGCCAACCCAACACGTTTCTAGGCCCGTGTAGGACGCCCAGGAAAGGATTAATTCCCCACCACCACTTTAGTGCTCCAACACACGCGCGCGCACACACACACACACATACACACTCAAGATTCTCGATTCAGTCAGAGTGTTCCCCACGGATTAGCCTGGTCCTAGGGGATCCCCTCTTCTACATCACAAACAAAGGAGCCAATGAGATACATATTGCATGCCCCCCAACACTTAGGTGTCCACAAATATTTATGGAGTGAATGAAAGTTCCCAAAAACAAGAATTAAAAAAAAAAAAAAACTAGCTGTAAGACCCTGTTAATAGGTTACGCTCTGAAGAGTTCTAGAGGTTCATGATGTTTTGTAATTTTTTATTTTATGTTTTTTAGAAGATTTTATTTATAAGAGAGAAAGAGAGAGCGTGAGCAGGGAAGTGAGGGAGAAGCAGGCTCCTGGCTGAGCAGCAGGGAGCCGGACATAGGACTTGATCCCAGAACCCCAGGATCATGACCTGAGTGGAAGGCAGACGCTTAACCAACTGAGCCACCCAGGCACCCCATGTTTTGTAATATTTTAAATAATGGATTTCAACATCCTTCTACCAGATTTGTGGGTAGAAATAGAAAAGGCTAAATTTCGGGAGGGAATGTGACATTAGGCTACAGGTTGAATATGGAGCAGGACCAAGGAAAAGCTGAGCAGGAGGAGAATAATCTGTGTGTGATGTTGGATGAGCTGTCTGTTTACTCTTGTTTCCAGAACAATGGAGCTCACCACTGACGTCAATGTGCATGAAGAAACAAAAGGCTTTTGGGTGTGTGCAGGGTGCAGCTGGACCTGGATTTGCTTGGTGTGTGTGTGGGGGGCGCCCACGTGTGTGTGTGTGTGTGTGTGTGTGTGTGTGTGTTAGGGAGGGGTGAGGAGGGTGTCTAGAAGTCAGTGTCAGAGAAGCAGGAGGAGGGCCACTATCCTCTTGGAGTGTGAGCTATGCATAGCAGGCCCCCCAGGGCTTCCATGGGAAGGGCTATCCTGATGAACTTTATTTGCCCCAGTTTGCATCTGGGACTGACAAAGTTGCACACACATCTTGCCAAGGAGAAGGAAAGAAGTGACTCCATCCCAGGAATTCCCGAGTGTGGGTTTGCCTGCCGGAAGAACAGGACCAGTGCAGGGACAGACCAGAAACCCCTTCGGCCCTTCTGAGCCCAGCCAGCCCACTCTCCCTGCAAGGACCCTGCATTTTCAGAGCCTGCCTTGGAGGCTGTGTGCTCTTTCAGGTCCTAGGAGCAGGTCTCAGGCCTCTAGCCGGTCTGAGAGGAAGTTCCACTCTTCTGGCTTCACGGGCCCCAGACAAAGCTTACTGAAAGAAAAATGGCCATGGCCATGGTGGTCCAGATCCAGCCCCGTCTCCCAGAGCCCTCTGCCCCAGGCCCGTGTTGCCTTTGGAGCTTGCGCCTTCAGAAAACCTTCCTTTCCCCAAAGCCTTTCCTTGCCCTGCTTCAGGCGCTGCTCGCTCCGTGGGCCCTCTGCGGGTAACTCTGGCCTTGGTTAATCTACGATCCACACCGCCCAAATTGACTATTTACGGTCCCTCTTCAGGAATGAGACGGTCCTTCTTCCCTGATGACGTGGTTGGGAACACGTCATTTATTTCTTTTGTACCTCCTCCTAGTAAAAATGACCCTATTTGCTGAATCAAATATTGCGACACGTGATCTCAAAAAGCAGCAAGACCGCCTGGAAGCTGGCCGTCCTGGCCGATGCCGAACGAGGGTGGACCTCGGAGCCCCGGTGGTCATGCACCGGGCGCTCCCGCCCCCGGGGCAGCTCCAGCGCCTGGCGGAGAATGAATGGGAGTGAGTAAATGAATGAATGGGAAGGAGTGAATGAAAGAGGTCCGCAGGCAGCTTCTCACAGGGGCGCGCCCCGGGCCCGTTGGCGAAGGTGGCGGCCTTCCAAGGCCCGGGCTTCAGCGAGCGTTGGGTGTCCGCCCGGCCCGACCGAGGTGCCCTGGAGCCGGTCCGGTCCCGCGCCGGGCTCCCCCCGGCCGCGGTGGTACGCACCACTCAATGCTCCCCGAATCCGCGGACGCCGGCGGTCTTGAATGGAAGGGGCCGAGGCCGGAAGTGGAAGGGACCACTCGGGAGGATGAGGAGGGGGGACAAGCGCGTCGCGTCTCCATTGAGGAACCGACGCGGTGAACATGGAGTTCCATGTGCGTCTTATGTAAAGAGAGCGACGGGCGCTGCAGCCAACGGACACGAGGTGCTCGCAGGCTCCGCCCCCACAGTATGCAGATAAGGCTGCGCTTCGGCCAATGGCGGGAGCCGGGGGCGGGCGCGGCGCGAGCAGTCACGTTTTCCACTATGTGACAGCGGCGGCGGCGCTGCGGGGTACGGGCTGCTGTCCGCGGCTGCTGTGGGGTGGACGGACGGACGCGCGGACGGACGCGCGGACCGGCGGGGACGCGGCTCGGTGAGGGCTCGGCGGGCGCGACGGGCGCTGCGGGCGCGGCGGGCGGACTGGCCGGCGGCGCCAGGCTGGGGCGCCGGCCACGGTCCCGCAGCCGGGCTGGTTACGTAACCGCCGGGATGGGCCTTGGGCCGGGCGGTCTGGGGTCCGGGTGGACAGGCTCTGGGCGGGCGGCGGTGGCTCCTGCAGCTCACGGAGGCGGGATCCCAGGATTTTCTGGGCTATTTGACTTCTTCTCTCCTTAAAACCGGCCTGGGGGGCGGTGAGGGGGGGCGAGTACTGTTATCCCCATTTTACAGATGGAGAAAGTGAGATCCAGATAGGTTAGGCAACTTGTGTAGGGTCATGGAGCTACTGAGTGACTGCCACATGGGACTGTCGTTCTCCAGATGATTTTCTTTTAAGGACCCACTCACTCACTCCTCCCTGTGTCCCATGGAGAGAGGGCGGGAAAGGCTGAGGCAACTGAGGTTTAATCCACCGGTCCTTGGGAATATGCAGGGCCCCTTAGGGAGCTGGTTTCCTCCTCAGGAAGTGTCAGGCTGGGGAAGGACCACTGATGGACACTGGTCTAGAAGCATTACCTGGACAGCCCATGGGTCCTGTGGACTGGGTGAGCAGAGAGACAAGAAAGTTCCAGGGTCAAGCTAGGCCTATAACCCTGGGGACAGGGAGTCCACAGCCACAATCCACCCCCTTTACCTCCCCTGGACCTCCCTGTATTTATTCCTTCTTCTCAGACTAAGTAGAAGAGGGTCCCACTTTGTGATGCAGCAATCACACCATCTTTTTTTAAAAATTGATTTGACAGAGAGATCACAAGTAGGCAGAGAGGCAGGCAGAGAGATGGGGAAGCAGGATCCCCACTGAGCAGAGAACCTGATGCAGAGCTCGATCCCAGGACCCTGAGATCGTGACCTGAGTCAAAGGCAGAGACTCAACCCACTGAGCCACCCACGCGCCCCAATCACACCATCTCTTGTGGGTCACCTTGGTTGCCAAGGCACAGACATGGACCGGGGGTGGTTAGTGGCCTGCTTAAGCACTCCAGGAAGGCCAGGTAAGGGATGAGAACCCTGTTACCAGGGTTTCTGTAACCTCCACAAAAGAGAGCAGTATGGAAAGCTAATTCATACAATAAAGCTAGAAGAAACCCTCGAAATCATTCAGGGCAACACCTTGGCTTGACAGATTGGGAAACTGAGGCCCTGATACCTGCTGGGCCTGGGTTTGGGCTGTCTCCAGAGTCTTTCCATATTCTGAGGGTCTTGATCTGGGTCGGGATGAGCTTTAGACATTCTACGAAAGCCTGCAATTGGGTGCTGAATGCTGAGTGGGCTGGAATTTGAGGGGAGGAGCCCCAGGTCTCCCAAATGTCAAGAACACCAGCACCACGTCAGAAGCTCCTCTATGAATACAGCTCACCTCCTGTTTCTGATACAGGAGGGGCCACTGCCTTCTCCCTGGCTGCAAAGGAGATATACCCCACCCTCTACCCCCATCTGGGGTTTCTTGTCTGGGGCTGGGTTTGACTGAGAATGAATAGGGCTCTCTCTGAAGGCTTTAATTGGAAACTGACCTCTTACATACAAGGTTAATCACTTTTTGTAAGGTGTAGGAGTAAAATGAGGGAAAGGGCTCCTCTCTTTTGAAGCGGAAGCTACGTGATCTGCCAGCTCAGAGATGGCACTGTGGGTGTCCTCCGTGATCTGTCACCAGCATCTTGGTGTGATTCACTGGTACAGAACAAGCACAGCCTGGCTTTCTGTGGGGGCTGGGGTGCTGGGCAGAGAGTGGTGACTCAGCCACTGTTCTGGGACTCCGTTTTCTCATCTGCACAGAGGGACTCAGATCAGGCAACCTCCCAGGCCTGTGTCCACTCCTAGGTTTTTGGGTTCTGGTTACTCTATGGATGATTTCCTCAGGCCCCTACGCAGGGGACAGAGGGGTCTGTTGTGACTTCAGATCCCGTAACGTTCCCCCATGAGCCACGTCTGCCATGCTTCGAAGGAAGTAGGAAAGGTTCTCCTCGTTGGCACTGTCTCTTGTGCACCACTCAACTTTCAGAAAAATACTGGTGGGCACAGCTGTTTTTAAATGGTGATGTAACTTCACCGGGCCTCAGCAACCACAGGCTCGGCCAGGTTACTGAGTGGCTAGCAGGACCTCTCAGCATTTAGTCAAAAGAAGAGGGATGCTGAAAACTGCCCTCTTGGGCAAAACTAAGACGAGACACATAACCCCTCTGTGCACCTGCTCCACGCCGCTCCCACCCTCTACCCCCTGGGAAGCTGGTCCACTTGCAGACCCAGGGGGCGGGGTGGGTCTGGACAGGAGCCTCTGATGGGTACTCTCCCTGAGCTACTGTTTGGTTCCAACTCTCTAAGCCCCAGGTCTGTGACAAGCTTGTTACTGTGTTTCCTCGTCCAGAGCAAATCAGAAGCAGTAGGTGAGTAGGGAGGGCAGGCGGTCATGATCACAGGCATTATCAGCAGGGAACGGTGGTGGAGGGGACTCCAGCCCTGAGCAGTGCTGCAGGCGACAAGGGAGCAGTGGGAACAGCTCAGGTGTTTGCAGGCACCTGGAGTAACTCCTTCCATGGACGCTGAGGCCAAGAAACTGATGTTTTTGCCTTATTCCTGTTTTAAATCTCATGCTTCTGCGTATTTAAGGCTTTGGAAACAGAGTTGAGAGAATCCAAAGAAGTCTTAGTGAGGCTGAGACATGCGTCTCTCCTGCCTTCCTCCCTTCCATATTTGGACTGCGTTTTCCTCGGTTACCCAGCTGTTGCCATGGAGAGCGCGGGTGTTTATTTAGCAGGACAAACATTTTCTCCAGATTACAGCAGGCTGGCCTCAGGGAATTGGCTCCTACCAGGAAGGAGCAAACATGTTACAATATTTGCGGCTATAAACTACCATGGGCTCTGAGACACAAAGTCCAGACTGCGAGAGCCCTGTTCTGTAAAGTGTGAAAACAGACAGACTTCACCTTCCTGTCACAAGTTAGGCTGGTGGTAACCCTGGAGGTGCATGATGGCTGGGAGGGCCACCAGCAGCCTCGGGGGGCACTGGTAGAGTTTTACCTCTGGAGCTGGGTGCTAGCTGCACGGGTGCACTTGCTTTGTGGACGTACATGGATTAAAGACACTGACTTTTAATTTCCACAAAGAAATGCAGTACCATCCCCTTAGGCTCAAGGGCTCTGAGTGTGAGAAGCTTTCACCTGTCCCGGAGTCCTGGCGGTGGCAGTGGAGGGTGGACCCAAGGCCCAGGCTGTGCTTTCATTCCCAGTGTTTTTCCCCATTGATCACGGAAACTATGAATACATGCGAAAGTAGAGAGGATGGCGTAATGAACCCTCATGAATTCATCAGCGGGCTTTAACCAGCTGGCTTGAGGCCCCTCTCTTTCCCTGCCCCCACCCACTTCCTCCCACTCCGGTATTATTGTGAGGCCCGCCCCAGACTATGATCTCACTGCAGACTGTACTTTATAAATGTTTCTCTGTCCAGTCAAGGCAGCCCTTGCGCTTAAGGCATGGCCACGTGACCAGCATCAGGGTCCAAGCTCAGCCCTTTGCCTTCAGTCCGCCCATTCTCTGCGGCAGAGCTAATGGGCGGACATCTGCAAAGGGGGCAGCAAGGAGACTCTAGGGACAGGTCCATCCCAGCCTCCCCAGCAGCCCCTTTTCAGCCTGGCAGTCCTTTCCTTTCTGGGGCCCCCTGTGGCCCCAGACTATGAGCACTTCTCCCCAGGAACCAGGTTTGCCCAGGGATGCCCAGAGTCCCAGCAGGGCTGGCACGTGCTGGTGCTCTGTAAATGCTTGTGGAAGGCAGGAGACGAAGTACGCTTCTATGAGCAAGTTGGTTTTGCCAACTTGGCAACATGAAGGCAACATGAAGAGCCAGTGGTGCTGAGCAATGCGTTTTCTGGAATGATGAATTTTCAGGTGATTTGGTTGGCTTGTTGCTTCACATTTCTGCCATGCTTGTCTGCCCCTCTTTGCAAAGATTTATCTCACCTAAGGTAGTCTTGTGACTCCTATTCAGTGAATCTTACTCAGACTTGCTCACAGGGTCTGGGAGGGCAGCAAAGCCAGGAGTTCTCTGAGGAGCAGAGAGACAAGCCCCTGGGGCGCACATGGAAGCAAAGCATGTGATGCCTCCTTCCAGGATATGTCTTCATTGCCTGAGCTGGGGATGGCCGGCTGAGCTCCTTGTCTTTTTAAATACAAGCCAGAGACCACTCTGGTGGCAATGAAATACCTCCTTTTAAAAAATTATTTTGTTGCCCCATCTGTTTTCCTGCAGTGATTGGCAGTGATGATAGAAGCTAGCCTCTGTTGGCTGCAGCTGTGTCCCAGACACTTGGCACACACAGGCTGTGACATTGAACCCTCCCAGCAAGTCATGAGAGGCAGGAGCCGCTTCAGCCCTCTTACAGATGAGGAGACAAGGCATGGGAGGCTCAGGAACTTGTCCAAGATCACGGGGTCAGGAAGCAGTGGAACCCACTGACGCCCTTACCATCCAGGGCAGCTCGCTTAACCCCTCAACCTTTACACCTCACTCACAGAAGGGATACGGGCTGCTTGTCTGGGGAGGGCCGTGGGATGGGACGATGGAGCGCAGGGTACTGGGGAGGGGGCGGGCGGGTTGAAGAGAGGGAATGCTGTTGCCTCTGCCCCTGGGGCAGCCCCTTGGCCACTCTACTGAACTGTAGTGAGAGCCTCTGCAGAGGTCTCCTTGCCTCCAGCCTGTGAGCCCATTAGAATTTAAGTCAGATCCTGTTGCACAGAACCCAGTTTCCCATCTCACTCAGAATAAAGCAGAGTCCTTGCTCTGCCCTTTTGAGGTGCCCTGTGATTCAGTTCTGACCCCATACCACCTCCTTGCCCACTCTGCTCCAGACTGCACCACCTTCCTCAAATGTCCTACCTCAGGACCTTTGCAGTTGCCCCTCCACCCCAAGCCTGGAATGTTCTTTCTCCAGCACCTTCCCGGCCCACTCTCTCACTTTCTTCAGTCTATCTTTGTTTGGGTTCTCTTAAAAGCAGAACACCTGATGCAAGCATTTCACTTGGGCTGGGGGGGTGGTGTGCAGTCCCAGGCAGCGAGAGTGAGCGAACAGGGGAGCAGAGAGGTTGGGACACAGGCTGGTCTGTCAGCCCACGGGGCTCATCAGAAAAGAAGACAACGAAGAAGAAAGGATAGAAAGAAGAGCTTCTGAACTCCATTCAAGGGAAGGATGGGGAGTGGTTACCTGCTGACCTGTCCTATCTCCCATCCCCCACAGCCAAAGTTCACCCCAGGGGGGTGTGCTGTCCCTCTGGGCCAGTTGCTTCCCTGGCCCCTTCCGCAGCAGCTGGGGAGGCAAGGGCCCACCCTCATCGTGGGCCGCTTCGTCTAAGGCCATGTGTGGCCAGCCTGGCCAGAGACTCCAGGCTGCCTTAGATGTGAAGCCATGAGGATCAGGGGAGCGTCTCCTCAGACGCAACCACAGGTTGGGGGAGAGAGCGGTCAAGAGGCTGTGAATCAGCTCCACACACGGGGGCTCAGGTACAAGGTAAAGTGCACTTGCCTTCTCCGGAGGCACTCCCAGCCTCTCCCATGCCGCACCCCTCATCTGCTCTGTTGCTGTCTCTCGGACCGCTTAGCATTCTAAGCCATTACATGCCATTCCCTTGTGGATCATCTCTTGTTCCCACTGGGATGTTAGTGACATGAGGGCAGGGAGGACATGCGTCCCATTCTCTGATGTCCAGAAGCGCCATGTGTTGTTCAGAGCGAGTTAATCAGTGGAAGACGGCATCTAGCCCTGCCTAAATGCCGTCTGTCCCACTGTTGTTCTTTATTGTTCTATAACTTGTTCCTTGGTGTCCTAGAATCTTCCCCTTTCAATGTGTCTTGTTTCCCTATCTTTAGTAGGTACCTAGTATTCCCTAGCACGGATGTCCCAGGCTTGATGTCGCTAACCATATGTGTGGGCTCTGGGGATATAGCAGAGGATAACTGAAGCTCCTGCACATTGGGGTGGAGTCCAGCGGAAGCCAGGCAGGGGGTGGGGGGCAGGTGGGGGAGGAGTCAGTGCTGTTTGTGCAGGATGGACAGGCTCTTGGCAGGGTCCTGTGGGCACCAGGGAGCAGCAAGTGCAAAGTCCCTGGGGTCAGAGCTCAGGGTCAGGGCCGAGGAGGCGGGCCACAATGGGAGATGCTCAGGAGGCAGCCAGGGAGGCCACACAGAGCTACAGACACCCATGCAGACTGGGGCTGTGTTCTGAGCCAGGGGGAGCAGAGGACTGGGGTGGGGCCAGGGAAGCACAGGCCCCATTTGGAAATTGAGGCTGGGTTTGGCCAGGGACTGGATCCACTGGCCACTGGATAGTGGACAAGATGCCTGAGTTGGGATGCCAGTAGCGTCCCTGTGGTTGGTCCTTGGATAGTTTTCTCTCTCCATACAGTACACTCCTGGGTCTTTGTGCACATGTGCAGGCATTCCTGAGAAGTGGAGAGGCCTCCTAGCAGGGGAGGGGCGAGGGTTATAAAAATGTCCTGGGCATGCCCAGAGTCCCGTCCAGAAAGACCATTAGTGACCACAACACACAATGTCCCCCATCTTGCACAGATGGACACTAGATGCCATCTGTCCTGTCGATTCTTGGTGACCTCATTCTTTGCGTCTTCCTCACGACTAATGAGGTTGAACATCTCTCCAGGTTTGTGGATCTTCAGTGTTTTCCTTTGTGGGGATCGCCCATCCTTATTCTCTGGTCTCTGTCTTTCCAAAAGTGAGCACTTTCCGTGTTCTCTTTGAGTCAGCTAAGGCATCTCTGAAATGTTAAAAAACAAGCAGACCAAACAAAGACTGAGGAGTAGACTTGCTTGTTTTGTTTCTAACTTTGGTCAGGTGTTTCACTGGTCTGGGGCTTTGGGTTCTCTGTGAGTCAGGATCTTGGCCACCTGCTGCTGCTGAAGCCACAACAAGCAGGCATGCTTAACTGGGTTTTCCTCCCTTTGACCACAACCTTGGAGACCATCTTCCGTGTATCAGCTCTGGGGCCTGTATCTTCTGCCCAAGACTCAGTGACTTTCCATTCTTTGTAGGTAACCTGTTTGTTTTTCCTGTTTGCATGTGAGTAGAATTTTTTTTTCCCCTTGAAAACATCGTTTTACATTGGGACAACTCTAAGCTTGGACTTTTCATGTAACTGCGTGGTGTTCAAGGAGTCCTTTGACTGGCAGTTCCAAGTCTGTCTTCAGCCAGAATGGTTCTCTTGGTATGTATCTTTCATTAGAGTCTCTGTTTCGCTGTTGTGACATTTCTTTCAGAAAGAGCTATTTTTACCTGCAGGTAAAAACACAGCTCTGATGTAGCTGCTCTTTTCCTTGGTGCTTTTCAAAGTTCCTTGCACTCATCCTCCACATTTCTGGGGCCATCTTTTTCGTTATCTGCTCTGGACTTGGTCTTTATGATTCTCTGTTCTACGGTGGCATTTTCCTCTCACTCTGTGGCTTCAGCTCATCCTTCATTACTTGTTTTCTTAAATCCACCATTTCTCGATTGTTCTTTATGCTACAGAGTAGGTGCCATCCTGAGTCTGCTGGTCTCCCCATGCCATGCAGGTTGTGTTCATCTGCTTTTTGCTGCACATCTTTTTGGAGGACTCACATTAGCTTTTTCCCATTTGTTGCTTCCTATACAAGACAAGGTCTGATGAGACCTGCTGTTTTCCAGAGAATGGTGTGGTTGGATTCTCCATGGGTCCTCATCTTCAGGAGCAGGCAGGCCTGGGATCCAGCATTGTCACCTGTCTTGTGTAGCCTCAGTCAAGTCACTGGCCTGTTTTCTCATCTCTAGACAATGGAGAATGGTCTCTGTTATGTGGTATCCAGTGGTCAATGATCACAAGGGTTACATGGAACAGTGTGTGTGTGTAGTTGTCTGTAATAACCAGGTATCTGGCCTGTTCCTCAGAGCACTTGGAAGCTGTGGGGTGCACACTGCCTGTGCCCAGAGACTCTACTCAGTCAGGGCCCTCGGGATCTCCCCCGCCCCCCTCAGTGCCCAGGGCTGGCCTTCCGGGACTGTGCTAGTGGGTCCCCTTACTATCTGGGTTCCTGACCATGAAGGTCAGGAGGAGAGAGAAGCCAAGGGTTTATACCCCCAGCTCTGTTCCCCCAAATTACAGGTTGTCTGGGTTCCTCTGGTTTCATTAACCCTTAATTCCTGCCCTCCAGGCCTAGGGTAGTAACAGCTTCCCCCTCCCCATGCCTGCTTAGCTTCCAGGCCCAAACATCTTTTGCTTTCTGCCAGGACCCTGAGAAGATACGTCCGCGATCCTTCTCTCCCAAAGATGTCTCTCTCCCCATCCTTAGGCTCCTGGTTGAACCTCTCCCACCTTGCATACTCCCTGCTTCTGCTCATCCTTGGGGTTGTCTTCCAGAATTATTGCAAAAGCCTTAGGGCTGGTCTGTCTCTTTCAGCCCCTCTCTACCCTCTTACCTCAAACACGGAAGTTCAAGTTTTTATGTAGCACAGTGGTGAGGACCCTTCCAAATGCAACAAAGATCACTTATCTGGTACTTCCAACCCTTTTGTGGCCTGGTGCTGCACCCTCCCACAGCCACGTGCACCCCCATGCTGCGTCGGAGCTCCTACCTTCTTGGCCCCCTTCACAGAGCAACACCTGCTTCACAACCTCCTCTCTCCCTGAAGTCTCCCTGTTTCTGCAGCTTCATCTGGGGTTCCCCCTACATACAGCCTGGGCTTGGGCTCTCCTGTAGCTTGTGATAGCCAATACTTCCAAACCGCGCTGCTCCCCGCTGTCATCTGGGGAGATTTCCCCAAGGCTCCCCACGTGGTGGGTGGTGCCACTGACGCTCTTTCATCCTCTTGTGGCCTCCCAGCTAAGCCACCAGCAGTTTGATGACTGGGGGCTGTGGCCGCAGGATTCATCTGCTTTCCTGATTCCTGGCTGGTAGGAGAGAGGAGCTAAGAGCCCAGTGGCTAGGAACAAAGAGTACCTGTTATTGACCCTGACTGCTCCCAGCATCTGCGGTGAAATGTGGAAACAGATTCCGGGGAGCACTGCCCACGACGGCCGCAGGGCCTGATGACATTTCTCTCTCCCAGCTTCACTGCAGAGCCAACATGAATGGATATGCCGAGTACCCCCCAAGCCCCGGTCCCCCTGCCCGGGAGCCAGAGGAGCCTGAGCCCCGTGGAGCCCAGCTCCAGGAAGATGTGCACATGCGCAGTAGCTCCAGTGGGAATGAAACCGAGGAGAACCGCTCCCCGGGGCAAGACTGCCAGGGCAGCCAGGAGCTGGAGATGCTGGTGGGGCCACCCAGCGCCTCCCCAGGGTAGGTGGGGCCTTCGGACCACTGAGGCCAGGCCGCTTGTCTGTTTTCTCAGCATCTCATCCCACTGTCTGATGGCTTTTGTGGTCTTTAAATCATGATTCCCATGTTTTTCAACATTTAAAGAAAATCTTATTAAGAATAACTAAAATTTACTATAATGATGCTGCTGTTGATGTTGACCTCCTGACTGTGGATGGGTAGATGGCGAGTGAGCATAGTGAGATCTCAGGAGTGGGGGGACTGGTGGCTCTACTAGCAGCAGGTGTCTGTACAACATGACCTTGCTCTGTCAGTCCTCCCAGTACCTGAAACTTGAAGGTCTTACGCTCCGGCTTTATCTTAACCATGTGTTTCTTATAATTATCTTACTCTGTGTGGGATAATCTGGATTGTCATCACTGGTTGGATAAGGGGGTGGACAGAGCCTGCAGTCCTCTGAGACTGACCTTTATTTCTCGTGCTCACAGTCCCAATACGTTCGACCTCATGATGGCAAAGTCTGAACACAGCACATCTGCAAGTGGCTGCAGGTAAGGCCAGTCACAAGTCCCTTGCTTTACGGTCTCTGAGGACTGGAGATTTGTAATTGGAGGTGAGTTTGGGGGTATTGTGGTATTTTGCAAGCCTCTGCTAGAACCTGTCGGTCTGTGCAGCTGTCTGGGCTGGGAGCTGGCCTTGCCCTCTCAGACCCCATCTGCTCGGGGCCCCTTATGATGCTCCGGGTCTGGAGCCCCTACAGCTGACTTCACAGGCCTTGTCTGCATTGTAGACATGTTCATCTGGAACATTCCTCCCCCTTTCTAGGTGTGGTAACAATGGTATCCTTAATTTCACATCCACAGTCATTTTCTTTTCTTTTTAAGATTATATTTATCTGAGAGAGAGAGAGAGAGAGAGAGAGCGCGCGTACATGCAGGGGTGGGAAGGGAGGGAGAAGCAGACCCCCCACTGAGCAGGGAGCCTGACACAAGACTTGATCCTAGGACCCTAGGATCATGACCTGAGCCAAAGGCAGACGCTTAGCCGCCTGAGCCACCCACCCAGATGGCCCCCACAGACATTTTCGGATCACCACTGGAGCAAACTCCAGCTCTCGGGCCTGGGTGTGTGGGCATCTGGCCATCTTCTCCTGAGACATGACTCCTGCTTTCTTTTTGTACTGTCTGCTCTAAACAGGGAAGGGCCCACCTGTTGTCTTCTTCCCATCTCTGTAGCCTTATGTTTAGAGCTCTTTCATACAATTCTTTCCTCCCTATGGTTTTCCTGTGTTCCTCATTCACATTTCTGCCACAGGACACCAGTTGACTGTCCTCTGTCATTTCCATTGCTCTATCCTTTTCTGTCTGACACAGGGCAGGAAGGCACAGCTTTGAGGGGCAAAGCCCAGCTCCAGCCTGGTGGGTGGGACAAAGAGCCCAAGAGGGGGTCGGCTTCTGCAGTCCCCACTTAGGTGAGTGTAGTGGTTCTAGGCCAGGGCTTTCCATCTCCACAGGACATGGCAGCATCAGGAGACATTTTTGGTGGTCACAGTTGGCAAGGAGACTTCTGGCCTCTGGTGGGGAGAAGGCCAAGGGTGCTGTGTATCCTGCAGTGCCCCACAGAGAACCACACAGACTGAATGTCTTAGTCGTCTGGATGAGAAATGGGACTAGAAGTGCAGGAAGGAGGAGTCGGGAAGCTAACATGTGATTGCCTCTTTCTTTATTGCCGTAACAGCGAGCAGTCCGCCAAAGTAGACGCGCACAAGGAGCTGATAAAAACATTAAAGGAGCTGAAGGTCCACCTGCCAGTAGACAAGAAGGCCAAGGGGAAAGCCAGCACGCTGGCCACCTTGAAATATGCACTAAGGAGCGTGAAGCAGGTGAAAGGTACATCCGGCTCATGTATTTGTTCCCAGCTTGTTGAAATAACGTGGATTGTGTCGACTTTCTAAAACCCAACCCTGAAATTGCAGTAGGAAATTCTAGAAGTCTGAAGTCTTTACAACGTTTCTACCGTACTTGACTTTTAAAGGAAAAATCAAAAGAAAACAGGTAGAAAACCAGCTGATAAAAAGGAATGTATTTACGATGTGAAGGTTTTCTGCTGTGGGATGGGGTCAGGTCAGGAGAGCCCAGCATCCTCTAGGCTCTGGCCGGAGTTGAGCTGGAGTTCACTGAAATGGATGAGCAGCTCCGAGTGCAATTTCAGAGTAACACCTACAGTGTTGAGCTGAGGGCTGGTTGTTCCTTTGAAAAATAACAAGATCTTGCCAGATCTTATCCTCACAGGACAGTACTTTTCAGCTCCTGCACCTAAGACCTTGGGCAGTCCATTTCTTGTTCGTCTAGAAAGGCATGAATTTCCATCCAGATTGTCTTTTATTCAACCAGGAAACCAGGACTGAGCGCCTCCTTCCATCCCTGGCGCACAGTGGTAAGCCCTCCACGGTCCACATTCTGCTCCTGTTGTGGACATGCTTGGACCTTTTTAGGTGACAGAAACTGTAAGAGCTTTTAGGACTGGTCCATGGTCTAGACCAAGGCTTTCACCTGAGAACACATGTGCAGAAGTCTTCGTAGATGCAGTGCAGAATCCATGAAGGAACACTGCAGTTGCCAAAATATTCACATCATCAGCTCAGAACCTTGACATTCAATAAACTCCAAGCCCCTTCAATAACTTCCAAGAGCCCTGAGTCTTCCTTCCCTTGCTGCTGCAGCTGGACTCCCGCTGAGCAGGTGCCCTGCCTCCCCTCCCCCTTAATCTCTTGGGTCTGTCTCCAGGATAGTAGAACACACCACTGTGAGGGAGGTGCCAGCATTTCTAGCGAATCATGAACTTGACTGCTCAGCAAACTCCTGCAGACACCCATCCCTGGAGGTTTGGGCCGTGACCCCTGCATTCAGTGTCATCTCAGATGCTTTAGCTCTAGGCGGTCAGAAAGGTCCGTGCAGCCTTGCCTCTCCGTCAGTGGTAGTGGGGATGGGAGCGTTGAGAATTTCTAAGTTTCCTCCAGCGTGTCAGAGAAAGCAGCAGGAAGCCTGGAGAAGGTATCCACGTGGGCATCCTGATTTTATAGCAGCAAACACTGGGGTGAGCCCTTTCTTGTTACACAGGAAACCACTTGTGCTTTGAGGAATTTCTTCACTGTTTCAGTACCTTATGACCAGTAAGCAAGGACAGAAGCCAGGCCAGCATCTCGTTAGGGCAGGTGATGCCCTCTCCCAGCAGATGTGGGAGCCCCTCTCCTGCTCCACTTTACCTTCACGTATGTCACACACACACACACACACACACACACACACACACACACGCTGAGGTCCCAGGGGACCCTGCAGGCAGGGCAAAGCAGCGCAAAGCTTCTCACGGATAACAATGGATACGAAGTCCTATTTCAAATAGTCTTTGTGTCTTCTAAAGTTTGGACAACGTTTGTCGGAAGGGCGTCATTGCCTGTCCTGTAAGGTCTGGTGGGGAGGGCTTACACCAGGCATGAGGGCCTGGGCTCTGCTTTGTGCTGGCATACACTGGCCTCCTGGGTGCCCTCTGCAGCCCCAAGTTTCTCTGCCAGCTCCTGTCCAAGGCTGTGTCTGTTTGGTGAGGGTTAATACCGTGAAAGCAGACACCATGCTCAGCCAACCCACCCAAGGGTGCTCATAAACTTCGGGGGAGGGGAGAGGTTCTCTGAAGGGCAGGTCTGCCAGCACCCCTCCCTGGGGACTGCTCCCAGCCTCAGGTTCTAGGTGGGCAGCCCCGCGATAGTCTGCCCCCAAGAGCCGTATACGTTGTGGGGTGAGTGGCGCTGGCATTGGGCTCTGTTGGGACCAGTCTCCTGCAGCGTCTCGCATCTCATGTTTTTGAGTGAGGGACTCTGTCTGGATGGGGGTGTCTGCCCCAGCCCCAAGGAGCAAGTGCAAAAACTGCCACAGCCGTCCCAAGAGGAAATGTCAGCCTTGTTTCGTGACTGAGGACCTTGCTGGCAAAGTGAGGGTTAGGAGGAACTCTGTGCCCATGTTATGTAAAATAATGTGCACTTACCATCTAAAAAGTTCTGTAATCAAAGGTCTTCAGACTTTTCAGGCAAACTAAAACAGATTTCTGTTTGCCTTGCCTTCACATCTCTCCACTCGGTTCTCGGCATCCCAGGAAGATAGTGTGCGTAGCCTCCTTTCTCATGAGAAGAGTAGAGCCCCCAGCACAGGGAGGTGGGGCCATTTTCAGCCCCCCTTGGTCTCCTCCGCAGCCAATGAGGAGTATTACCAGCTGCTCATGTCCAGTGAGAACCACCCTTGCAGTGCCAACGTGCCCTCCTACACCATAGAAGAGATTGAGAGTGTCACCTCCGAGTTCATTGTGAAGAACGTGGTAAGTGTCAGACATGAGTGACGTCTTCACCCAGAAAGCGGAGCTTCCCCCAGTGAGTTGGCTGAGGCTGAACACTGGCAGTCAGGGGTTTTAGGACCATGGAGTCTGGAATTTCGGGAAGTCAGCTAAGACCTTAAATAACAATGTAAAGTCCAGTGACTCAGACATAGCTACTGTGTTGGACTCCTGCTGTTTTCTGAGAGTTAGTCCTTCTGTCATGGCTGATCCACTCCCAAACCTTGTGTGTGTAAGAGCGAACCCCACCTTGACTGAAGAGTTACCAGGTGACCTTAGGCTCCCTTTGTGGGGGCGGGGGGGTGGCTGGGATTTGAACTCAGCTGGTGAGACTCCAAAGCCTGTGCCTTTCTAAGACCCCGTAAGGGCAGGGCACCCTTGGAGGTCTAGGGGAAGGGAAGCGAGTTGTCCCTTCCCCTGTGCTCCTACTTCTCAGAGAGCAGACATAAAGGCAGGTGGGGATCCAGACCTACTGGCATCATGGCAAAACTGGTCTGGAGAGTAGGGCTCCCCTATCCCGCCCATCTCCTCCTTCCGATGCCCCCACTGTGGTGGAACCTCCTGGGGGCTCTGGGCCAGGGCTCAGGCCACTAGCCAGCTGGGAACAAGCCCAGGTGGGAGCCTCTAGCTGCCCAGGCGGCACCGCCTCACCCCCCCTGCACCCTAGGAGAGAGAGGGGCTGGCAGAGGTTTGTGGTTGTGGGTCCCAGCGAGAGGGAAGGGGCTGGAGCGGGGAGCCCAGAGGCCTCTCCTGACCTCTCAGATCTGTGCCCCTTGGGGAGGGGCAGCCTGTCCTCATGCAGCTGCTGCTTCCTTCCAGGGTATGTTTGCTGCAGCCGTGTCCCTGGTCACCGGGAAGATCCTGTACATCTCTGACCAAGTTGCCTCCATCTTCCACTGTAAAAGGGACGCCTTCTATGGCGCCAGGTTCGTGGAGTTCCTGGCGCCCCATGACGTGAGCGTGTTCCACGCCTCCACCACGCCTTACAAGCTCCCGCCCTGGAGCATGTGTAGCAGAGCAGGTGAGGTTTCCAGGGCAGTGGCCTAGCTGCCTGGGCTTGTGCATCTATAGTGTGGAGAATGTGGGGGCTGCTCCTTCTGGGGGGGGGGGGGGTTGGGGGGTGCGGGCACCGCAGGCTGAGCTGTGTGCCCCCTGCTGGCCCTGCCTCACGTCAGGCTTCCCAGCCAGGCTGGACAGCCCTGCTGTGGCTGCAGGCCATGCTCCATGGCCTGTCTTTGTCCCCCTCCTCCCACATGATCGGGAGGATTCAGGGTCCAGAAGCCTGGACGCTCTTATCGCAGCCAGTGCAGGCCTTGCCCATATGTAGGCGCAGGACAGGATGGTTGACCAGAAAAGTCTTAGCAGAAACATGGCATGGGATCCTGGCAGAAGGTACCAGATCAGCTCAGGCCTTCCCTGCAGCTACTCCCATCCCCCAACCCCACCAACGCTTTCAGTGAGCAGAGTGGCCAGCAGAAGCCTGCTCTTGACCTGTGAGTCTGGCAGCATCTGTCTGCCTGCCCCTCGCTGGGCCCTGGGCCCTCAGAGCTGAAGGTGAACACATGGGCAGAAACACTAAGCAGCCAGGACAGGTGACGGGAAACAGTGGGCCTGGGAGTCACTCAGGCAGGCGTGACCTCAGTCGTGATCTCCTGGATCGCAGGTCCCTCTCCGTTGCACACACCCCACCTCCTCCTGCTTGTAGTCAGCTGGCTGGCCAGGCTGCCATTCCACCACCGCCCAGCGCCACCACCACTGTTCCCCGGCTGTACCTTCCTGACAGTGGGCCACCTGGGCGTTAGGATCGACTCACAAAAAGAGATGGTCGCTTTTGGTTTGGGATATAAAGCCACCCACCTTCTCCAGAATTCCCCCCGAGGACTGCCCAGTCAGGTCCCTAAAGCTTGCAGTGTGTGTCATGAGAACCTGTAGGTCACTGCGTGGAAGGGACATCACTCCACATGTGGGTTTATGGCACAAATGGGCCGGCACTGGCTCCCTGGGATGATTGCCTCCGAGTTTGTGTCTGAACGAAAAAGAAAGACCAGCTGACTTCTCTAGGGGCTTTCCAGGCTGGAGATTTTATACCATTTTCCCCTACTAGTAATTTCCTACTTCTCCTCTTTCATTTGAATAGAGGAAACTTTATGTGAAAGATCAATGTCTAGGATTCCCTTTTTAAAAAATCCTGTGTTGTGAAAACACCATTTCCTCATCTTTGATGATGCTGCTGGAGTGACATCATGTTTTTGCTAGGCATTTCAGATTTTGAAGTAGGTTAACATTTTAACAGAAATATTGATATAAGCTTTGAAGTGACCTGAGTTGCTTCTGTTAGAACTGAATATCCCCCCCAAAATACGTGGGTTGAAATGTTTGTTTTTGTGCAAAAATTCTGCCCATCAGTCAGTCTGTCTCCTGGAGTTAAATTTTTAGTTGGTGTGTTTGTGGGAGCCTGTGAACTGTTTCAAAACTGGTAAACAGCTGGTAGTAAGCTTTTAGCATTCCATAATTTGATATGTGCTACATTCATGAAATATGTTTGACTTTAGTCAGAACTGTGAAGAATGATCTCTAAGGGCTTCGCTTTCTGCTCATGTAAATACGCATTCACTTGGGGCGCCCGGGTGGCTCAGTGGGTTTAAGCCTCTGCCTTCGGCTCAGGTCATAATCCCAGGGTCCTGGGATCGAACCCTGCATCGGACTCTCTGCTCAGCGGGGAGCCTGCTTCCTCCTCTCTCTCTCTCTCTCTCTGCCTGCCTCTCTGCCTACTTGTGATCTCTCTTTCTGCCAAATAAATAAATAAATAAATACGCATTCATGCCCTGACTCCATAGCTTGGGGAAAACTGAGCGCTGTCTGTACTGTGCTGTGCTCTAGGATGGCTAACTTTGGACTCTCTCTCTCAGATTCATTTACTCAGGAATGCATGGAGGAGAAATCATTCTTCTGCCGTGTCAGGTAAGCCTGTGACAGGTGTTCCCCAACTGGGAATGGTACAAGCCTTCTCTCCTGAGCATCTCTTATGGGGTTGAGGAGACGTAGGACTGCCCCCCACCAGTTCCTGCTGTGCTGTGACCTCTGTGTCCCTCTGCACTCCTGTTCTTCAGGGTAGAACTTTGGGAGACACGTGCCCCTGCCATGTGTGCGCATATTCCTAAAAAGTCTATGTGAGAAGATCATACAAAGTATTGAGACAGCCTGGTCAACAGTGGGGTGATTTCAGTGCCCCACAAGGAGAGCCTGGGGAGCCTGGACTTGGTGTCTGTCACC
The DNA here is from genome assembly GCF_030435805.1 of Mustela lutreola. Classification (NCBI taxonomy): domain Eukaryota; kingdom Metazoa; phylum Chordata; class Mammalia; order Carnivora; family Mustelidae; genus Mustela; species Mustela lutreola. The sequence goes on from NC_081292.1 coordinate 166,781,010, forward strand.
TGGCAAGCTGCCTAAGGACCCCTCACTGGGAAGGCATATCCCCCAGGGAGGACGCAAAACACACATGCAGCCTTTAGTTCAAATGTGTGTTTTCCCAGGGTGAGCCCACAGCTCTCCAGCTCTCCCAACAGCAGGCTTTTGGCCCAAAACAAGGTTACTGCTTGAGTGTCTAGTTGCAGGGTCAGGAGCAACCCCTGGCCAGGTCCGGGCACTCTCAGAAGCTGGGGTTGGGGCCTCACCATTGAAGCAATGTCCATCCCCCTGATGGAAGTGCTCTGGAGCAGGGCTCCTGGGAGACCTCCCACCGCCCAGGGCTGTTCACTCTCCCGTCTGCCCTTGATGTCATGGGCATCTGAGCGTGTGGGGCCAAAGCACACACCACAGGCCCAGGCCAGCACGCCGAGCTTGCCCAGGTTACCAGGCAAGGGGCCTGGCTCTGTGTGGCAGGCTTCTAGACAGAATATGAAAGGACTGTTCTGGGAAGAGC